>NC_090930.1:1261051569-1261676569 GCF_040938575.1 Ambystoma mexicanum
CTGGATTTATGGAAGGATGTAGCAGAGATTTGAGCATGTGGGTGACACATCAGTCTGTGGGCCACATTACGAGTTTGGAAGTAAGTAACTGTCCTTACCGACATGGAGCAAATATTGTGTCCATGTAGTAAAGAGCCCTCTAATAGAGGGCTATTACGAGTTCGCGGGCACGAGCTTTGCGCCATGCCAGTAACGACATTACCGGCATGCCGCTAAAGTCCAAAAAATGGACCTTAGCGGCATCATGGAAAGCGCTGACAGCACTACCTGCATCAATGGATACGGCATTAGTGGGCACCGCTGTTAGCGGTGCCCATAAATAAGCAGAACTGGAAGTAGTGTCATCGCACAGGAACGGGAAAGAACATGGTGGCCATCTTGAAAAACACAATCCATTGCAATCCTCCATACACAGGACCTGCATCAGCACAGCAGCCCCAACTTCACATACCACTCCATCACCATGCCCAAGGCCCTGAAGAAAGGTGCTGCGTGCCAGCGCAAGGTCTGTTTCTCGGAGGAGGAGCTAAACATGCTCGCGGACACCCTTGCCGAAAATGGGGAGGTCGTATTTGCGGCAGATCTGTGGCGAACAGCCCAGATGAGAAAGAAGGAGATCTGGGAGGAGGTGGCACGCAAAGTCAGTGCGGTCGGTACCACCCCCCGCACCATAAAAGACGTGCGTAAGCGCTGGGATGACCTGCGCCCACGCGTCAGGAACATTCTTGCAGCCAATCGGAGCCAGGGAATGGGAACAGGTGGCGAGCAGGCTCAGCGATCAAGATGACTCGCTGGGAGGAGACATGTGCCAGCACAATTGGCATGAAGACAATTGAGGGAGTGGGGGAAATGGAGTGTGGAGTGCCATCATAGGCAGATGGAGGTGAGTATCCACACAAACCACTGTAATGCAAAGCATGATGATGTCCCGCAAATGTGACCGTGAAATGAGCCAATGCATGGGCCATCACACACACATGTGCACAACCCTGCCTATAGGCTGTCCACAGCACAATCACATCCACATGCCTGCAGCACCTCATACATGTGACACCAAGACGTATGCCTTCATGACGCACCCATATGGCAAGCAACCTGTGTGTCACAACTTCAAGTCCAAATACCCTCAAATGTAGAGAACTGCACCAATACCAATATATGCATGATGCACATAGAACCATCACTGATGCTGTCCCTCTCTTGGTCCCCCACAAGTTTACAATCTGACAGCGAGGCCCAGGACTCCACAGCGCAGGCCACAACACCCATGAGGAAGGCCAAGGGCATGGAAGGAGGCAACAGGCCTTCCACATCAAGGGGCACAGGGAAACCTGGACTGCCACAGAAGCCCAAAGCAGCTCAGAATGCAACGGCACCGAGGCATGAAAGGGGCACTGACACCGCAATAGCACCCACACTAGCTGCTACCACCACACAGGAGCCAGTGGCTGATGGCTCACTGTCCGCTGCCAACAGTTATGTTGGAGAAGCAGCTGCCACGGCAGCCCTGACGGATGAAGAGGTACACTGCCAAACACCCGGAACACATGGCACACACAGCCCGCAGCTGTCACACCACCTCACCCCAAACACCATACCCAATGCCAGTTGCCATGAGCTGTCTGGAGGTGAGCCATGGCCAGGGAGCTGGAGCCCCACGGAGAGCACACATGATGCGGGACCCACGCTGCACGCTGCATCAACATCCACCGGTGTCAGGGACAGAGACCAGGGAATCGCCCTCATCCAACAGCGCCAGGTGGAGCTCACAGTGCTGGTCAGCCAGCATGTGAGTGAAGGTGCCTTGGCGAGGGAGGAGTGCCGTGAATACGCTAAGGCCATTAAAGTCGCGATAGAAGCGAGTACCACACGCATCTGTGATGAGTTGGCTGCTATGAGGCAGGTCCTCAGCCGCATTGCAGATGCCATGGAGACCCAGCATCCCGCACAGGGACTGGAGTAACCAGGCACCTCCTCCTCTGCCAGCTCCACGCAGACCAGCCCCCTGTGCAGGTCCACGCGGACCTTGCAGCGGTCAGACATGCCCCCACCCGATGCTGGTAGAAAACATGGGAAGTAGGGGCAGCCTGATAATAGGAACTCCTGCGAACTAATGCTGCATTGAATTGCACACCATGTGTGGGGGAGTTGTGGGGGGAGTGGGAGAAGGGAGAGGGTGTGTGGGGGAGTTGTGGGGGGAGTGGGAGAGGGTGTGTGGGGGAGTTGTGGGGGAGGAAGAGGGGGAGAGGGTGTGTGGGGGAGTTGTGGGGGGAGGCAGAGGGGAGAGAGGGTGTGTGGGGTGGAGGGTTTGTGCACTTTCTATATACTTTATGGTTAATACACCCCTTGTGTCAAGAAAAATCACATGACTGGACATTGGTTATTGTGTGTGTGTGCTTTATTGGTGAACAGTGCACAGTGTTCATGCCCCCCCCCACACTCAGTGCCCTGAGTCCCACCTCTATGGCACCCTCAGCATCCATGTGTTTTAGAAATATTGGTCTATCACATTTTGGTGCACAGCACGTCCCTCCTGTGCATCGCCACCTGCCTGACGTGCAACCCCATCTTCTTCCTCCTCCTCGGCCTCACCTGGCGGTTGCAGTTCAATGTCAGGGGGCAGAGGCATGTTCCGTCGGATGCACATGTTGTGCAGCATGACACATGCCATGATGATCTTGGCCACCTTCTCATGCCCGTACAGGAGTGCCCCACCCAACCCGCTGAGGCAGCAAAACCGTGCCTTCAACAGGCGAAAGGTCTGTTCGATCACCACACAGGTACGGGTATGTGCACAATTGTATCCTCTTCGTGCCTGTCCTGCGGGTTCTGGACAGGGGTAAGGAGCCACCTTTTCAAGGGATAGCAAGCATCACCTGCATGGGTGCAACATTGGGTATGTGTAAGTGATTTCATGAAATGGAACCTGTACGTATCACTCACATGCCTGCAGTTATTTGATGCTCACATCCGCATATCCCTGCATGAATGGAGATGTTCAAATTAACCCCAATGTGTGAAGTCACATGGTCCACAGGTGTGGGTTGCATCATCAAGTTGATGCAGGGTGTCCTATTCCTTGCTAGTGTTCATGCACTGTGGTTGCCTACGGCAGTAGTTGCATTGATCTATGTGATGGGTAGTTAATCGTATGCATTGATCCTGGCACCGTTGCCACCAGACTCATAATGATCTGCCATTCCACGCTTGATGTTCTCATGCTGGCATGCTGGCATGCTGCACTTCTGTGGTGGTATGCCAGTTACAATCTGTGTATTGCCTTTGTGTGATTAATTTGTGTGCACTCATGGACGCATGTCCGGTGTAATGCTGTTCAGCAGTCATTTGCATTGGGCATACTCACAGCATGCTGCTGCATTGTGTTGCAAAGGGTACGGTCTGATGATGTGCAGTGTACGTGTTGATGGATATGGTATGGCTTTGTACTGGCATTTTGTCATTGTTGTGCAGCTTACGTCTTTCATATTGGTTTCAGCTGTCAAGTTCAGTCTGGGATGCTTTGGGGCACAATGTATTGCAGTATGGGCATTGTCCAGTCGCACACCTAATACCACCCAGGTTGACGTATGCATCTCTTCCCCCCCCAATCTCACCCAGGTGAAGTATGCATCCCCCTAATCTCACCCAAGTTGAAGTATGCACCCCCCCCACAATCTTACCCAGGTTGAAGTATGCATTGCTCCCCCCCAATCTCACCCAGGTGAAGTATGCATCTCTTCCCCCCAATCTCACCCGGGTTGAAGTATGCATCTCTCCCCCCCAATCTCACCCAGGTTGAAGTATGCATCTCTCCCCCCCAAATCTCACCCAGGTTTTACGTATGCATCTCTCCCTCCCCCAATCTCACCCAGGTTGAAGTATGCATATCTCTCCCCCCAATCTCACCCAGGTAAAGTTTGCATCTCCCCCCCAATCTCACCCAGGTTGAAGTATGCATCTCCCCCCGCGAAACTCACCCAGGTGAAGTATGCATCTCTCACCCCCCCATTCTCACCCAGGTGAAGTATGCATCTCTCCGCCCCATTCTCACCCAGGTGAGGTATGCATCTCCCCCCATCACACTGCCATGTGCTTGCCATGCAACTCACCAAGCAGCCAGGCATGTTGTCTGGCATGTCATTCCATGTAGCATGATATCGTGGAGTTCTGCAGGACCATTGAATCGTGGGTTGATACGGGATATCGGGCACAACAATGTGTGATGATCTTGGTTGAGTCACATACCATTTGCACGTTGACGGAGTGGTATAGCTTACGGTTGGGGTACACTACCTCCATGGCATGTGGGACCACCAATTCCACATGGGTGCAGTCGAGGGCACCAATGCAATTTGGCATGCCTTCCAGTGCATGGAAGCCAATTTTGGTGTTGGAGATCTCCTTGGCAGTCCGTGGTAAGGATATGTGGTCGCTTGTGTGCTTCAGGAGGGCATCGAGCACTTGGTTCAGCGTATGTGAAAATAATGGTTGTGATATGCCATGCATCTGCCCCAATGTGTGCTGGTAGGTGCCTGTGGCCAGGAAGTGGAGCACAGACACCACCTTCAGTAGAGGGGGGATGGCGGTAAGGTTTGTCAATGAGGCTGACAATCGTGTATCATGTCCACTATGGTGGTGATTGTGTCCCGGTCCAGGCGGTACAGGGTGTGGATCTGCACAGGGGTTAGGTTGAAGGGACTGGCTCTGATGCAAGCTATTGGTGGGTGCCTGCGTGGTAACACTGGCTGCATTGGGGAACTTGCTGGGCCTGCCTCACCCTCCTTCTCCTCCTGCGTCTCCTCTGTTGGATCATTTTGGTGTGGAAAGGGGTGTGGTGTGTGGATGTGCTCCTTTTGTGCTGGGCCAGACTCCATTGGCTCCACCTGTGCTGATTGTGTGCACCTGTGGCAGTTGGTAGCACAGCTGATTGCTGTCAGCGGGTGGTCCGCGATGGCGGTAATACCCGCAGAGCGGTATCCATTACTAGCGGCAGCAGTAGGGGCATGTCCGCATGACTTGGGATCTACACCTGTTAGCACCATCCCGGTAATGCTGGGCCAAAGGGCTGCGTGCCCGTGCCCATGCCACTATTAGCGGAGGTGCTAATACCGGGATGTACATTTGGAATGGGCCGGAGCGGTATGCGGTGCCGGTATTCCCTTACCGGCATCGTTTTTCCTTTACCTCCAACCTCGTAATGATATATATAATACCCAGAGGTTTCTAAGCACGGACCCGGGAATCAAACCTCTGTTGCTCCGTGTCGTCTTGCTTCCAAGCCGAGCACGTTGCCTCTGAGCTATCCTCCTGAGACAAATGAGTCAGAGGCAAGGGAAGGCATGCTGCTCATCATCATTTTACTATTGCAGCAGCTTTGTTGTGTGAACTGGGGAGGCCACAATTGTGTGTGGTCCATGGATGTTATAATGAAACACACATTGTACACCCCCAGTCACAAGTCAAAACAGGGTACATGCACCATTGTAATTATAAAAATAATAATAATTATTATTATTATTTGTTTTTTTATAATGCACATCATGCCCGCAGGCCTCAGTGCGCCCACATAACAGGAGACAAGGGATAAGACAAAACATAACCATAAAGGAATGCTGAGGTCAAAAGATGGTGGCCAATATAGAAAAATGTGCCTAGTCCTTAGAGTTAAACAGAAGAGTTGTGAAGTGTTTCCTTGTGTGGAGTGCCTGGCACTGATCATCTAATCTGCTGTTTGCTGCGCTTACCTGGCGCTGGGACTCTGTCCCTTTAAATCTGCAGCTTTTAAAAACCTTTGAGAGAATGTGAAGCGTTCGCAAAGTGTTTTGAAAGTGTTTCTTTTTGTTTTGGTTTGTTCCCGCGTCAGCAGTGTGATTGCCAAAGAGACGAGAGCTCTACTGACAAATGCAGCAGCAAGGACCACAGCGGTATGCAGCGTGCACAAAGTAAGTGTCTGGGGAATCAGCTCCTCTGCTAGTGGAAAAACACTGTGCCCTGCTATTGCCTTGCCCTGGCTTTTGCTTCAATGCTGCTTCGCACTGGGAAACCTCCCATTCTCTCTTCTACTCCGTATTGTGTACTATCCCTCTGAGCGAGAGGTGCCGTGTGCTGTTAATCTGTGCAGTGAATATGGCCTACTTTTAGCATGCCAAAGTGCAGCACGATGAACCCCATTAAAACAAATGCAGCTAAATGTGCGACTATTCGAGACTCTCCAATGTTGCCCAGGGATCTAGGCCCAATGAAGGACGCACACACGGAGGGATTGGATGAAGGTCTTTATTCTTTTACAACTATGGAGTACTCCTCGCTTGCCGCGCATGTACCCCAGAACCCCTTTTCTTCAATCAGGCTCCGCCTTCCCAACAGCGGGGGCTCGAGAGTGTTAACTCCTTGAGCCCCGGGTAAGCATCGACTCTTGGCGAGGGACCGGATGACGTGAATGGTCGCGTTCACTTGCCGCCCATTTAGAAGGAGGCATTGGGTATATTGTCCCACCGTCTGTAGCGGGGTGGCAGCCCCCCATTGAAAAATTCTGGACCGGGATGGGTCCAGCGGCGGCGGATGTGGTATCCGGTCATAATCCTGCTCGCCCATAATGTTCACCGTGGCACCAGAGTCGATCATAAACTGAAATTGGCAGTTCCCCATTTTGATCGGGATTTTCGGGGCCTCCCTGGCTTCTTCGTTGTCGAGTATGAGGTTGACGAACTCATTGTGGTCGTATTGATCGTACGGTGCGTAATAGGCCATCACCTGGTCGTCCTGGCAGAGTGTCTCAGGCCTGTGGTCCGCAGGAGGGTCGTCGTATTCATCCGTGAAGTGTCTGGGCTGTTCGGCCGGGTCGTACTGCGGAGCGTATCCTGCCGGTTGGTATTCGTCGATCGCTCTCACATAGCGCCTCTGCCCAAACCCTTGCTGGTAAGGTCTGGGTTGATTATACTGCAGTGGCTGTGGCCGGAAAGGCATCCTGGTGGCCACTTGGGGTCGCATCGGGGGGAATGGTACGCTCTCCCTGCAGACGGCTTGAAAATGTCCCTCTCTCCCGCAATTAGTGCATCGTTGGGACAGGGCCGGACATGACCCTGAGTGGGGGAAGGACATTCCGCAGCGGTAGCACTGTCTTTGTTGGCATGCGGCGGGCATTGCAGGGGTCGCCGGTAGTCTGTATGGCTGCGGGCCCCTGTCCCCTTGGCGGGGCGGCTGTATGGCAGCTATGAGCTCACCCGTGTCTGGATTAGGGTTGCCGGAGCGTCCCATGGATGAGGCTTGCGCATCCACCCTCTCATGGATGCGAGCGAGTTCACTCACTTCAGGTATGGTGAGAGTTTTTTTTAGCAGTTGCTTCTTGAGTGCGGGGGAGAGGCAGCCTTCGATCACCCTCAGCCGTATGGCTTCCTCCAGCGAGAACGCGCCAAATTGGCAGTTCATCCCTTTCACTTGTAGGCGTGTGATGAATTCATCTACAGTCTCTTGTGGCAGTTGGGTGCACTGGTTGAACAGATATCTTTCGTAGTCCCGATTGACCTCGATGATCAACAGTTTGTCTAACGCCTTAATCAGATTGGGGAAAGTGTCTTGTTCTGCTGCCGGAATTGCTTTTACAACGGTTTTGATTTCTCCCCCTACGAGGTTGAGGAAAATGTCTCTTATGTTGGGGGAGTCCCCGTCGCCGGATCCCCTCACAAAGTGATGAAAATCATCCATCCAGTCGGTCCACCTGGGCCCTTTGGTTGCTTGGGGCGTCATGGTGAATGGTGGGGGCAACCGCAGCTGTATCGACTTCGCCGCCCGCGGTGGTTGAGGTCCCTGGCTGGAACCCGGGTTGGAGGGTGGAGTGCTCATGGTGCCTGGGAGTTAGGCCTGGGCGAGGTTGGTAGGCCTCGAGCGGGTCTGCGTGCGCCCTTCGGATGTCCGGTGGTCCGGGCGTCTTCTTCAACGGGGCGGTTTCGGTGGTGACTTCTATGGTCCGGGAGGGAGGACGTGGGCGGGATCGCCTCTGCGGGGTTCTGGAGGAGGAGGCTCAGCGGGCCGGTAGCCGCCTGAGCGTATCCGGCGGATTGCCCTGTTGCGCGGAGGAGGAGCAGGAGGAGGAGGCTCGCAGGGTCTCCTGCAGCACGAGCGCGTAAGCAGCGGACTGCTGCTGGAGGAGGGCTCCGGTGTGCGGGAGAAATCCTCGTCGCCAAATGTTGCCCAGGGATCTAGGCCCAATGAAGGACGCACACACGGAGGGATTGGATGAACGTCTTTATTCTTTTACAACTATGGAGTACTCCTCGCTTGCCGCGCACGTGCCCCAGAACCCCTTTTCTTCAATCAGGCTCCGCCTTCCCAACGGCGGGGGCTCGAGAGTGTTAACTCCTTGAGCCCCGGGTAACATCCAAAAGGACTGTCCACCGCCTACAGGAGCGAGCAAGGTTTTCAGCTTAGGCTGACTGCATCTCCCCCTGAGGAGCGTAGCAGTGGAATCATCCCCAAAGACACACAACAAAATGCCCGCAGCTGTCCACTGGATTAAAGAAAGCTAGCAGGGGTATTACTTCTGCTTTTAAAATCACAGACTACTACCCAGCTATATACCATCGTGTGACCGGCTCTACAAACAGGGCTGTGCCTGTGGGGGCTATAGCAGGGTTCCTAAAGCCACCACCATCATCACTGACAAACTTTTCAGCACAAAATATACCACTGAACTGCTGGTCTCCGTTCCCTGCATAGGGTCTTAAATGATTGAGGCAGTAGTAACATCACTGATTTGGCCAATATTGATTTGGCCGACCGGGTTTTCATTGGCTCTACTGCCTCTGCAAGTTCACCCTCACCTCACACACTATGCCCACTCTCGGCTCTTTGCTGTTAAGCCCAGTTGCGAGTACTGCCATTCCCAGCACTGAGGTTGAGAGGCTTTATGAGAAAATATTACCACCGGTAACGGCATTGATTGATCCTGTAACTTCAAGAAACACTAGTGCCCCAAATGTTATACAAAGTGAAAACAGGCAAAGAAAACTAAGCACTGTGTCCTCATCTCCCGATCCGCAAGAGGATCTTGACGTTGACTTTGAGCCTTCGGTGGGAGATGGGGGGTGGTGTGGGGGGAGTGGCTGCCCCTCGGATGAGGTTCCACAGATTACCCAAATTACTATAATGAGCTGGAGAAGGCAAGAAAGAGTAATACTAGTACCTCCTCCGCAGTGATGTTTAATGTGCTGGAAACTCTACTGGAGCAACTATTGCGGAAATGTGATGATGTGTTTGGTAGCCTGCAAAAGCCGGAGGACAATCAGTTCAAATTACGGACACCGTCCTAAAACTAGGCAAGGTGACTGCAACCATTGCTAATCTGCAGGAAACAACACATGTAACACTAAGCCAGTTGGAATGTTTGTCTAAAAAACTAGTTAATATACTTTTCAACTTGGATTTGATCTCACAAATTCAGGTAAACACACATTGTTATGTTATGTTATGTTACTTTGCATTTATATAGCGCCTTATGTACCATGGTCTCAAGGCGCTGGTAGGTTGAACGCCCTCGGGAACCAAGGTTCAAGTCAGTAGAGAGAGTCATAAGGTGCGTGTGAGCACCGGATATGTGTGCAACTGGTGTGGCATTCGTGTGATAGCTGCTTCTTAGGGGTAAGTGTGGTGGTTGAGAGATTAAGAGTATGTGTTCGTTCTGGCAGGTTGTTATCCAGACCGATTCTGGCTGCGTTAGGTCTGAGGAGAACGCCTAGGCTGGAGGGTGTGTAACCAGCAGTGTTTAGTTAGGGTGATGGGGAGTATAAGGCAAAGGATGGTATGAGAACAACTATACCGAATGGTGTCATAGTATCGCTGCATTCTAGTTGAGTGGTGGTGTTTAAGAAGAGAGTAAGCGGGGGGATGTGATATGGTAGTTTACCGTAGGAGCTTGAGATCGAGCCCACTCCAATGGTTCCATGTACTCATCTGTTCCATGTACTCAGAACTGTTCCATGTATTACAACAGCTTCAAGCACTCAGAACTGAGCCTTTCAATGCTCTTTCAAATGCTCCATTCCCTTCCAGGCGTTCCATGTAATTGATGCCATTGTATGCACTCCAATCCGTTCCATGTACTCCAATCCGTTCCATGCTCTCCAATCCGTTGCATGCACTCCAATCCGTTCCGTGGGCTCTAATCCGTTCCATGCATTCCAATCTGTTCCATGCACTCCAAGCCATCTTATGCACTGCTCCTTTCATTTGTTCTACCCACGTTACCTTTCTCCATGCATCATACTTCCACATACGTCATCTTCATATGTTCCATCCACTTCACTGGTTCCAGCCATTTCACATGTTCCATCCACTTCACTCGTTCCACCACTTCACTGGTTCCACCCACTTCACCGGTTCCACCCACTTCACCGGTTCCAGACACATCACCCGTTCATCACCACTTCACCGATTCCACCCACTTCACCGGTTCCACCCACTTCACTGGTTCCAGACACATCACCCGTTCATCCACCTACTTCATCCGTTCTAACATTTCACCCGTTCTACCCACTTCATCCATTCTACACCAGTTTATCCATTCCATCCACATACTTCACCCTTTCCATCCACATACTTCACCCATTCCTTCCACATATTTCACCTGCTTCTTCCACATATTTCACACGTTTCATCCACATACTTCACCCGTTCCATCCACATACTTCATCCGTTCCATCTACATACTTCACCCGTTCCATCCACATACTACAACTGTTCCATCCATATACTTCATGCATTCCATCCCAATCCATCCTCATACTTCACCTTTTCCATCTGCATAGTTCACCCTTTCCGTACACATATTTCACCGATTCCACCCTGCTCCCCCATACCACTCTGTTCATCCGTTCCACCCAGTTCATGCGTTCCATCCAGTTCATCCGTTCCACCCAGTTCATCCCTTCCACCCAGTTCATCCGTTCCACTCACATATTTCACCTGTTCCAACCCCATACTTCCTCCGTTACAACCACATTCTTCACTTTGATCCATCCACTTCACCCGTTCCATCCACATATTTCGCCGTTCTATTTAAAATATTTGACCCATTTTTTACATACTTACCCATTCCTTCCTTATACTTTACCTGTCTCGTCCTTATAAATCATCCCTTCTTCCAGATCCATCCTCCGTTCCTGCTACCCACTTCACCCGTTTCTTCCCCCTACCTCACCCGTTCCTTCCAACCACTTCACCCGTTCCGTCAACATACATCATCCGTTTGCTCCACACTCGAAACCTGCTCCGCACTCTACACCCGCTCCATACTCTACACCCGCTCCACGCTCTACACCCGCTCCTCGCTCCGCGTTCTACACCCGCTTAACAATCTACACCCGCTCTGCACTCCACGCACTCATCCGCTCTATGAACTCATCTGCTCTATGCAGTCATCCGCTCTACTCACTCATGCGCTCTACACACTCATATGCTCTACACACTCATCCACTCTACACACTCTTCCGCTCTACACACTCTTCCGCTCTACGCACTCATCCGTTCTAGGAACTCATCGGCTCTACGCGCTTCATCATTTGCAGTTCAGCCCATGTCACTTGTCCCTCTGCACTCTACACCCGCTCCACACCCGCACCATACTATACATCCGATCACACCCTACATCGGCTCAACACCACCGCACTCTACCTCTGCCCAACACCCTAAATCTGCTCAACACCCTACAACTGCTCAACACCAATACGCCTTACGTCTGCTCAACAATAAATTTGCTCAATACCCTCTATCCGCTCCACTCTACTATCTACTCACACCTTAAATCAGCACCACAACATACATCCGCATAACACTCTTATCTGATCCACACTCTCATCAGCTCCATGCCCTCATTCATTCTGGGCTCCCATCCACTCTACGCACTCATCCGCTCTACGCACTCACCCGCTCTATGCACTCACCCGCTCTATGCTCCCATCCGCTCTACACACTCATCCACTCTAAACACTCACCCGCTCTATGCACTCACACGTCCTAAGCACTTACCAGCTCTACGCACTCATCCACTCTACGCACTCATCCACTCTACGCACTCATCCGCTCTACACACTCATCTGCTCTACACGCTCATCCGCTCTACACACTCATCTGCTCCATGCACTCATCGCCTCTACGCACTCATCCGCTCAATGCACTCTTCCACTCTACACACTCATCCGCTCTACGCACTCATCCGTTCTATGCACTCATCCGCTCTACGCACTCTTCCGCTCTACGTGCTTCGTCATTTGCGGTTCAGCCCATGTCACTTGTCGCACGCAGTCGATCCTTTCCGTGCTCTCCGTCTGTCGCATGCATTACACCCATCTCGTGTACTCGAACCGTCTAATCTGTACTTTTCATCTATACCATGCACTCTTACATTCCATGCCATCTGTCTGTGCACTCATCTGTCTCCTGGATTTATCTTTCCATCCTCTTCACTTTATTTCTTTCGTCTATTTTGTTCCTTTTGTCCATTTCAATCATTTCATCCATTTCATTAATTTTGACCGCTTTACTGCTTTCGTACAATTTATTATTTTATCCACTTGACTGCTTTGATCTTCTTTACTCATTCTATTCTGTTTGTCCTTTCTAGTTTACATTAGAGGTTATTATATTTCGATTTCTCGCATGGATATTGAGGTTGTATTGTTATTTCTTTTATTGTTATTTATGATCTAGTAGTTTGGGTTAGTTGAATTGTTGTTATCCCCTTTAATCCTCACGTCCACATTGATCCTCTAGTCCATTACATTTATTTTGTTCATTTAATTAATTTCAGCCACTTTACTGCTCTTGTAAAGCTTATTCTTTTTATCTACTTCACAGGTTTGATCCTTTTTACTCCTTCTATTTTGTTTGTTCTTTTTAGCTAACCAATAGAGGTTATTAGTTTTCGATTTCTCGCTCGGATCATGATGCTGCATTGCTATTTATGATCTAGCATTTGGACAAAAGTCATTGAAATACTGTTAACCAGTTTGAGTTAGTTTGAGTTCGGGTTCAGTTTTAGGGGAAGAGCCAAGATTTCAGTAATTTGCGGAAAGACATGAGGTCTTCGGTGAGTCGTATGTGGGGTGGAAGTACGTTCCACAGCGTGGGGGCCAAGGCTGAGAATGATGATTGACCTAACTTGACTGAGTTTGTTTTTGGTATGACTAGGAGGCTGGCTGATTGGATTGGAATACCACAGCCTGGTACCTACGTAGAAAGAAGAAAGCACACAACCAGGCCATAATGTATGAAGATCTTGCAACACAGAAGAAAACATAGTGCCTAGCATCTCACGCCCCTGTGGTTCCAACTAATCAGGGACCCTTGATTTTAAGGGATTCCTCACTAAAGGAGGGGTGTGTGGCACAAGAATCTCTAGTGGTCTGCCTGCGATTGACAAATTGTGCTGTGAAAATTGTACCCACAATTAAACGTTCACGTGAGGTCAGTATAATGGCTGACAATGCTGAATCCACTGCCCGCAAAAAAATAACCAAGGGCGTTGCAACAAAAGAAAATAGCCAAGCACCCAGCAGAGGAATAAGGTGCTCACCTCAGGTAGTAAAATTGCCTTGCCTATAAACAAATAAATAAAATACAAGCTATTACCAACATGGAGCAGACAATATATAAACTGAAGGCCTGTTTCTGGCTCAATCTTCAGAGTCTGTGGCAGCAATAGGTTGGAACACTAATACGGTGACCACTCAACCTGAGCCTGACCTGGAAGCACAGCAAATGGGCACTACCGAGTCTCTCCCTGAGCCCATTAACATGAAGGCTGTACGAATTCAAGACATTTGTGGTGCCCCTAAAAGAACTTACATCAGTCAATCCTGGCTGCTAGAGCTCTTCCGTTCTGTGCTCCCACTTCGATTCATTACCAGCAATGACATCTGAACTGTGGACATTTGTGAAGACCGACAGAGTGAAAAGAGGGCACTGTCTAACATCTTTTTCCATTCTGAGTCTACAATGACATATGTCTTGGACCACCGTTCAGCCTTGTACAAACTGGGCTATGAATAAACCTCAAATGATGTTGACATGGCTGCAGACGGGAGGCTGGGCACAAAGTATGACAGCAATTGGGATGGTTTGGGCGTGCCCTCCTGGCATCACCCATTAATCCCAGCCCTCAAAGTCGCTCCATCGACGGTGCCTATGAGTAAAATGCCAACTGCTGCTAATCAGCTTGACGAATCTCATTGGGCATAGCCGGCCAACTTTGATCGTAGTGGCTGCTCTTTGCTTTTGAATTGGAATACACATGGGAACTCGCACATCTTCGAAGAGGGTGGCTTTCTTGACTTGATTGACAATTTTACAATTATAGCTCTACAAGAAACATGGCTCACTTCTGATATAGTGATTGATGGTTGGAATATTCTTTCTACTCTTGCTACTCAGGGCCCGAAAGTCGGCCCCCAATGGTGGGTTGGTACAGAAAGCTAAGAAAATACTGTCTTTGGAAGCTGTACCTTTTGGTGAAGAGAATGTTTTGTTGGGTAGAGTTTCCACCCCATGCACCGACTCTCAAGGCTGTTTAAGTCTTTCTTGGCAATGCGGGCCACAGTGCTTCAGTAATAATTTGCAGAGACCTTAATGCAAGGATTCCCAGGGCTCTTTGCCAATTTTCAAATGATCTGGTGTGAATTTCCACCCCCGTGCAACGTGGTAGATTGGACAAGACTTGTCAACAGGGCCTTAACTGTGCTGAGTTGTTGTACTGTTATAATTTCAGCATGGCTCCTATCCATCTGACAATTCACCTAGCTACACACAGATTGGCGATGGGTCAAGCAGCATTATAGACTATAGTCCTCATTATGGGTCCAGCGGTAACAGTGCCGGTAAAACTGACAGGTAGCTGCCGGACCCTTAATGAATTACCGATGCCTGACTTCCCGGTGCCCCCAGGCTATTCCAAGTCTGGTGGCCGGGAAGTCAGGTGCCGGTAATTTTGTTAGTCCCCATTCCCATGGAGTCCAAAAGGACTCCATGGGAATGGGGTCACTGGAGCACCGGCACCGTCAACAATGATGCCAGTGCTCCCGTGTGAACTCTGCGTGCGGGTGCAGTCCCGCCCGGCAGGTCTGACCCTGGCGGGCGGGATGGCACCCGCCCGCAAAGTTGTAATATGCTGGTCCAGAAACAATGGTGCCAGTAGGCTTACTGGCACCGTTGTTTCTGGACCGGCAGAGTGTAATTAGGCCCTATGTCTTTGTGTCCAACCACTGTGATCTGGTTAAAGACATGCAGGTCCTGCACAGGGATGAAAGTGAGCACCTTCCTCTGGTGGTCCTGTTGAAACTGGCAGAAGTAATTTCCACCCATACCTATCCTGGGCAAGTGTATTTTAACCCTGCCCTGAGTAACATTTCTTGGCATGAGGGGAATTTGGAGAGAGCATCTGCCGCAGCACGGGAAACTCTTGACAGCTACTTGGGATGCTAACATTTTTCCAGGGGCTGCAGATGGGCCTACAGCCATAAGCCATTTGAGACTTGTATGGAAATCATCAGGGCCTGCTCTGTGGTAAAATATAAAACTAACAACATGGTGGCCATTATAACAAATAAAAAACATGTTCATCGGTTTGACAAGGAAATTAAGGATGCAAAAAGAACTCTACACCAAGTCCTGCAAGCACTGGACTGAGAGACATGTGACCTGTCTCTATACTCTTTACAGGCAAAGGCCTTAAAAAGGGACTATGTAAGACGGCTTAGGAGATATAGGCTAGAGGGGGAATAGTCTACATGGCGCCTCCTTTTATATTCCTTGCAAACCCATGACTCCATCCTGTTCTGGGAAATCATTAACAGCCACTCAGGTAAAGCTAGGGACCTAAATGGAGCAGTGGGGTTGCAGTGGGAAGTATTTGTGGTTCAATATTTTGGAGGTGGCTGTCTGAGCGATGTTCTGGTGTCGTTGAGTCAACACAAATGGGTCTATGGGAAAACATCTGTGACATTCATAGAATAATAACCACGTGCAAATCCTCCCGTGCCCACGGCCTGGATGGAATTTGCTGTTCTCTTAACAAGAGAGACCCGTTCCTTTGGGGCGAGGCTCTCCACTGGTTATTTGCATCGATAATGCACAAGTAATACCGCTTTCTTGGCGCAATAGTATAAGCGTGCCAGTACATAAGAAAGGAACCCACTCAAACCCAATTACTATATGCTCTTTGCACCTATATTACTGATGGAACTTGAAGGATGGTCTAGGAAGTATTATATCATCCCCTTCAATCAGATTGGCTTCCTTAAAGGCTCAAGGACCACAGTTAATTGCTAAGCCCTGTACACGGCCATCCAGCAGGCATGGCTTATTCGCGGGTCAGTGGTGTACGCAACATTAATTGATTTTAGAGCTGCATTTGACACTGTCGACAGGGCGATACTTTGGAATAAACTGCAGGCCAGCAGCATACCGTTGGGCTTCTTGAAAATGATATACACCTACATGACCAGAGTCGAGTAAAGGTCTGAATGGAACAAGCTGGCAGGACAACCAGCTGGATTGCAATTACCAATGGGCTTTAGTCAGGGTGTACATTGGTACCCATGTTATTCAATCTTTATTTTACAGACTTGGCAAGAGCATTACTTAGCCATTCTGCTAACTCACCATGAGTAGGCGATACAGTTGTGTCTCGGATGGGTTACGCCAGTGACCTGGATTTACTGGACACCACTCCTGATTTCCCCAAATCCAACTGTCTGCTAATAAATAAGGACTAAACCAAAATCATGTTGTTTCGTCCGAAGGCAGCTAAAGTGATAGGCTTTAAATGGACGCTTGATGGGGCAGTAGTGGAGGCTATCCCGGTTTTAAGTACCTGGCCGTCTATTTGGATGAAGGGTTTAGGGGGACTAATCATCTTGAGCATATCAAACTAAAGTCCCGGGAGGGTAGCTCAGCGCAACATGCTCGCCTTGGAAGGAAGACGACACGAAGCAACACTGGTTCGATCGCCGAATCCGTGCTTAGAAACCTCTGGGTATTTAATTGCTTTATAAATACGCAACTAAGACAAAGAACTACCCAATTAAATCAAACAATTCCTGTAACAGCGCCTCGATACCCACGGGCTGTGTGAGCGCTTTAAAAATGCACATAAATAAAGTCTGTAACAATGGCGGGCACTATAAGTGCTATTCTACTGGTGCAATTTTACATCTGTACCAACCTAAAATCTCATACGGGGCATAAACATGGTCTGTGGATGCTGGTTAGAGAAATTAGCATATTGGAAGCTACGCTAATTAAGTGACTTCTAAGTTTGCCCTCATGGGCATCTATTGAAATGGCCTACTTACGAGTATGACTTGATACCCATATGTGTGAAGCTACAACTGAGCTGCCTGCACCTGGTTTGCAAGATACAAAATGCTCGGGTGTAATCATCTATGCTAGGAACGCTGTATGAAGCGTTAAAACCTAGACTCAACTTTATTCCCAGCAGTTGCCTGGTTAAAATTTGGTCTGCAGCCAGGAGATGTTTTTTTTCCACCAAATGAAGCACTAGGCTGGCCATTTTTAAAATACAAAAAATGTATCTTCAGTGTAATGAACAGTTAATGATAGACCTTGCTTCAAAGAGCCACGTGGCCAAGTTGACTCCATATTATCTAAACAGAGTAAAGGTGCAGAGTTACTCTCTAGCATCTTTGGAAATTCCTCTGTATGGATTTACCGAAAGGTTAAATGTAACACTGTCAAGACACATGAAAAAGATGGGGCATGAGGCAAAATACCCAATCATTGCCGGCTTTGCCGACTATGTGGGGGGGGACAGCTTCGAGACAGCTAAACATTTTCTACTGACCTGTGAAGCCCTGCGGCCTCTTAGGGAAGCAACACTTGGTGCAATAGTCCCACGTCCCATTGTTTATGTGTGGCAATCTGGAGTCTTACATTCACCACTTGTGACAAAATAGAGAAAGAATTGAAATAAAGGCCCATATCAATATCACACACAAAAGTTACCAAGAGCAAAAGCAATTTTTCTCCAAATCTTGGAGAAAAATTGAGCTTTGGAGATTCTTTTTTTTGTTATTCCTGGTGATTTTTTTGTGTGATTTGATATGTTCTTTTTTTTCAGGTCTGTCTCTGTGTTGTAAGTCACAAGCCGTTATATAATGCAATGCCACGCTTGGTTAGATATTTTAAAAGTTGAATTTCTTAACTGTATAAAATAAAAAAGATAGAAAAATATTTTTTATGGCTTTTTTAAAGATGTTAAGGATTGGAAGATTTGTTTGGGTGTATGTGTATGGAGTTCCAAAGGCAAGGTGCACAGGTCTCAAAGCATACACCCCCATAATTTTTTTAGGTAGGATGCGGGGCACCTTCAGATTTCCAAGTGACTTGGATCAAATGAGACATGTATTTGCAGTCTTCTTCAGGCGGTGTTGTAGGTAAGTGGAAGCTATGTCATGAATACATTTGTATGTCAGTGAAAGGAATTTTTGACTGATGCCATGGTGCACTGGCAGCCAGTGCAAAGGTGTTCTTGCCTGTGTCACATGTTCATTCCTGGCTAGTCCACAGATGCATCAACAAACGAGCCAATGGCAAACCAAGATGTATTTAAACAACTACGCCCATGGAGTTCAACAACATCTGCATGTGTAGAATCATCCAATAGCACATTGAATTACATTGACGCAGCTGCGCATCACCCTCCAACCAATTATATTACATGCTGCAATTCGCGCCTGCATGTAATTGCTAGCCGTGTCTATGGACAGTGCAATCAAACGTTCAGATGTATTGACACGGTTACGGCCACACCCTATTAAGACATATCATGACAACTGTGCCTACAACACCATCCAATCAGGGGGCACGGAAGTCTGTAGGCACGAATAATCACCACACCAACAATAAAGTAGTTTACATTTATCATTTCTTCCTTTACTTGCTAGAGAAAAGGTTTTTCAGTAACTGCAAGCACTGTTGGCACCTTACCCCTTTACTCTTTTTACCCACGTTTCCCCTAGTACTATTTTCCTTTGTTTTGTGGTTTGTTCAGTTTGTCTATTTTGTGTTTAACTTTTTTAAAAACTTTTTTTTGAGGCATCGGGGGTCCCTTAACACCCGATTCAGAGGTCCCTTGGAGGGAACCGTAAGGAACGTGTGGTCTGACCCCACATCCCTTACGGGTCCCGCTAAGGGACCAGGGTGCTAATAACGGGCTTGCCATTCATGAGCCCATCATTAGCGCCATGCCCATTCCCATTGAGCCCTACTGGGGCTCAAATGGGAATGGGGAATGGTTTGTTCAATGGGGACCGGTCCCATCAGGGTCGGACTGCACCGGTAAGTCCCCATTGAACAAGACCGATCCCGGACCCGTTATTGGAGGCAGCCATGATGCAAATAGTGCCATGGCTACCACCAATCTAGGAATGAGGCCCATTGTCTTTTTCGTGTTGTCATTTTTATTGTTTTACACATTACTTCACGTTGGATATTCCAACATATCCAACCACGAGAGTACCAGCAGTGATGTTGTTATCATTTGGATTCCGAATCCATCACCACCGAGGAAGAAGACAACTGGGATGGTAACCACTGCTGACAGTTGGTGCTTCTTTAAAGTCAAAGAACACTGTTCTAGAAAAGTGGCAGAGGAGGTATCTTTACACATTCTGCAACCAATCTCTTTTCCGTGGGCCTTCCAATGTCCCATCTCAAAGCCTGGGAACATCTAGTATGATTATTCATCCAGTGTGAGTCCACTGGGATAACTTTGATAATGACTATTGAAAGCGCACAAACATAATAAAGGAAAAATGCATGGGTCCCATTCTTTGTGTGGACGGACATCAGCACCACCTTATGCACTTCCATTCACCTTTTCAACAATATTACAAACTGCAAATGAAGCCTCAACTTCAGCAGTTGTGTCAACTGCACAGACTCCTGTTTTACTGACTACCGATCTTTCCATAATGACAGTCATGTGTAGACGATGTCTTGAATGGGTAGTCAAGGGAGGTTCTGCATTTGAGCAATGGTAGAAGTTAAAGGATAGTTCCGGGACTTTTTTTTTATTGTCCCTACGGTTCGGCCATGTGTTTTTAAGCATAACTCGGTAGATCGTAGAAAACTTTCCTATGGACCTTACCCGACTTTTCGTCCATTATCGCACTCGAAATCAGCCGCCATTTTCTGATAATCCTATCATTTCCCCCCATCGCCCTGGCTCACCTGCTTTTGTGGCACTAAATCAAATCCCCCGCCCCTGAGCCTGACATCAGCAGACGCGTACCGCCCATTTCCCAACGCCAAAGCACGTTTCGTGTCAACAATCGCTGCGCCTCAGCTAATGAAGTGTCGCCATGGAAATGGCAGGACGCCTCTTTCCTCAATAAGTATAAACACACCGTTTCACAACACACAGCAGCAGAATTTCGATTCCATTATTCTCTCTGTGTTACTTTGAGTATTCTGTGACTCGTTTCTGTGCTCTGGTCAGCTACCTTCGCCGCTTCTAGGCCTTGTGAACACCTGTACCATCTCTGTAAATTATTTTACTTTCTTTACCACACAATGTCTACAATAATGCCGTATATGTACGAGCCTGAGTACACCGAGCAGGAACTACTGGAAAGGCAAGCACGCGAAAACGATGGGGATTCGGACGGCAGTTGGGAGGACCAGTCAACGGATGAAGAGCCTGGACCATGTCGCATGGACGGCGTCTCCACCTGGTGCACGTGCAATCGGTGCGAGCTAATGCCAACTGAGGAGGAGAACTGCTGCTGCCGTGAACATTCCGGGTGCTTGGCCTACATTTCGGAAGGCGAGCCAAGTCCGCAATGCATCACCGAGCTGCCAGAGTTCAGGGAAGCCTGCCTCTCACGGACCATGTTGAGGATGATGATGGATCTTATGCACGAACTTCGCGGCACTGTTCGTCCGCGTAATCCGAGTAACGAGTAAGTATACTCTGGTTGTGATGTCAGTGATGCCACTACTATGTTATGGTCGTCTCCCACATATAAAATTACATCGACATATCATTCGAATGCATGTAAATTGGTTCCATATTGTGCATTTTCTAGATAGAATTTTTTTCAAAGCAGAATGACATTTTTTACCTGAATTGACAGTGATAAGAAAGTTTTGTCATTTTAATACAGTTTGCATCTTTCATTTTCACAGGTGGTACAGGCTGGTGGCCTATCGTTGCTTCACTTGGTGGCTTCACGGGAGGCTCGGACACCGCGTTCGGAGAGTAATACCTGCCTGTGCGGTACTTGCCATTAGACAACATTTCTCCAGCGACAGTGGACAATACCGCGGATTTTCCCTGGATGTGCTGCAACCGGAACTTTACAATGTGTAATGTTTATTATTTATGTTCAATTGAAATTAAGATCTAAAATAAAACCCAACATATATTTTAACAATGGTTGTTTTGATTTTTTAAATGAATCTAGTGTGTCTCCATTGAATAGTCTTCCTGTGCCTTGTCTTGTCACACCACATGTCTCCGGCCAGCATCCTCCCTCACGCTGGCCGCCCACCTTCAATCCACATAACCGTTGAACCCGGTAAATAATCAATATGGTTGATCATAATAAATCATCCTTTTGGGCACCGGGTACAGAGATGACCCCCTCTGGCCCGTGCCGCCTTGCCACCACAGGCCAGCCTGCTGCTGACTAACTGCCTAGGCATCCAGGGTCTCCAGGGTGAACTGCACCCATATATTCTCCTGGGAGGGTGAGGTATTTATAAACTCACCCCCCTGCCTTCCATGTACTAGATCCTGCAGCCTGCCTCTTACATGCAGTTAGATGGCCTCTCCTTGGTGAGGCCCTGCGGCAAATGAGTCTTGTCTGCACGACCACCGCCCTAATCCACCGCCCCCCCCCGCCCTATCAAAGGCAGTTCGCACCGGGGTACTTGTGCTGCCAAGTGGAGCTGTCAGGGAGCGATAAAGGCCAAGAGGTGCCAAAGACCATGTACACTTCAAAGTGGTCTATAGAGCATGGGTTGTTGTTCCCATGTCTACCTCCAGACCCCGTGTCTCCTGCCAAGCATCCCCCCTCACGCTGGACGGCCCCCTGCAATCCACATAAGTGTGTCTCCATTCACGAGTCTTCCTGTGTCTTGTCTGCACGACCACCGCCCCAATCCACCCCCCGCTCTATCAAAGGCAGTTCGCACCGAGGTACTTGTGCTGCCAAGTGGAGCTGTCAGGGAGCGATAAAGGCCAAGAGGTGCCAAAGACCATGTACACTTCAAAGTGGTCTATAGAGCATGGGTTGTTGTTCCCATGTCTACCTCCAGACCCCGTGTCTCCTGCCAAGCATCCCCCTTCACGCTGGACGGCCCCCTGCAAACCGCATAATGCCACGACATATACACGTCATTCATTCACAAACACACCCCTGTTTCGAATTCTTTATAACCCACTTCATATTTCTAATGAGAACTTCTTTGCGCTTTGCTAGTCAACCCGTGAAGGTGCTGGTTATCTGCTCTTCGTCTCTGTGAACTTCCGTGACCACTTCCAGGAAACTCGTCAGTTTGCAACCTGTGAACTGCTCCCTGTTCTACGACAAGAAACTACTCTGATCCCTGCATCTAACTGTTTGTTCGTCAAGGTAAGGCCATGTACCATAATCATTTTGCGTCCAATTTCTTTTCGTTCAAGACAGTACATGCAAGGAACTAGTCACATGTTCTGAGTTTACATTGGTATTCATAGAGAATTGTTGATCTTTACTTTTCAGAACTTTCCACAATGCCTGCCTGTTCCATTGGCGGTTGCCCTTCGAAGACCCATAATAAATCTGAAGGTACTATATTGCATGTTTTCCCTAAGACAATAGATCAGATAAGAGAATGGGTCCGATATTGCGGATATCCACCGTCTGAGCTTGAAAGTAGAGTCCTAGAAGTCTTTGCGGACAAGAGGGGTGATCGATACCGCATCTGCAGCAGGCACTTTAGCTCAGACATGTACTCCACATCATTGCTAATAAAGAAGAACACACCGCAAGCGAGGCGAAAATTGCTCTCAACCGCTATTCCCACTCTATTCGTCCACATCCCTCCACTGGTGAGTCAAGTTTACGTATTTATCTCTCGGCCTTGCGGTAGTGTGTAGCATTAGCTAACAATAATTTCCCCATTTATGTATCCACTCAATATGAAGGCGGAAGATTCTCCATCCGTGTCGTTATTGCAGTCATCAGCCACTTCAAGCGCCTATCGGGTAATCTTACTTAGCTATTCTGCCACTGACTTGTTTTAGGCATGTAAATCAATAGTTTTAATTTATCGTGTAATTATTTTACCTAATGGTACACCCTTGTACTCGTCCTCTAGTCTTTGTTTTCAGTTATAATTATTGTTATCCAAAATAATGCAAGTACTGTCTTTCAGGGAGATGCTGAGGAGTCCAACGTATTGACGACAACCGTTGATGTCACTCAGATGCTCGAGGTACGTTTCCGGACAGTTCCATCGATGGAGATCATCAGATCTTGCATTCTTGTAGCGTGATTGTTACACACAATGTTTCTTTCGTTTTTAGCCATTGATATGTCCTTCTGTCGTCGCCCTCCTATGTGTCTTCTTTTTTCAATATTGTGTTCATTACTAATGAAAGTCCTATGTTTCAGGGAGTCGATGGAGCATTAGTCCAAGAAGAAGGGGGAGCATGCAGTTACGGGTCGGCGCAACAGCTTGCAGAAGTGTGCACCGCAGTTACATCGTCCCTTGATGTTCTTATGCATTTCGAGGTATGGATACTGACAGTTCGATCAAGCGAAATCATATCACGTGATTACATCCGCTATACTTCCTTCTTTATTAACGCAAGTACTATGTTTCAGGGAGATGACGGAGCTTCTTCTACAAGAACATCACCCCTAGTAGTTGATGCAGATCTCTGGGTGGTCACACTTCCAACGATCGAGCAAATCGAATCATATTTACATATCCATTATTTATTTTAGACAACTGATCATTTGTGCAGGTCTATTTAGATGAGCCGTTGACGCCTGCACAAAGTTTATGTTCTTTTTAACAAAATAGAAAACCATACTAATGCAATTACTGTGTTTCAGGGAGTTACTGAAGCATCATCTTCAATAATATCATCAATGGAAGTCTATGAGGAGCCCGAGGTATGGATCTTGACAGTTCCATCTAACTAGATCAACAATGCGTGAATAATTGTCGTTTGAATGTTCTACACAAAGCGTTCATTCGTGTTTTGCTATTGAGATGTACGTGGGTATTGGTCCCCAAGTACATTTTGTGTTTTCGATATTATTATACATACTAATGAAAGTTCTATGTTTCAGGGAGTCGATGGAGCGTCAGTGCGTGATGGATGTGCTTATCATGAAAATATAGTCGTTGCAGCGCAAGAGGAAGTGGAGACATGCACACACGAGTCGGAGCAACAGTGTCCTGATGTTGAAGTTCGAGGCAAGAAAGTTTCAAAGAAAAGAAAGCAAAAGAAGGTTAGTGTCCTGGTCACTATATTATGTTGTTTTTCACTGTTAATAGTTCAATACTGTAAGTTGTGTTTAAACTGAACATCCCTTTTCCAATCTGTCCTCTAGTTGCGAGTGGGTGTACGAACTAGATCTACACAGACAGTGAAGCGAACGAGAGATGTTGCTTGTCAAACCTTTTGGCAGGGACTTGAGACTGGAGATGCATCGTGCCAATGGGAAGAATATGAAGTGATTGACAACGGAGCTATACCACATCCAGCCATTGATAGTGAATGTCCTCCTGGTAGTTCGGATGCAGTCGGAGATCAATTCACAGAATCCACACCCGCAAAAACTAAGACCGCGAGAAAGTTGAAGAAATTGTTTTATTCACCCATCGCCGGAGAAGGAACAGATGTTGCAATGGAAGAGAATGAAGTGGACGACAATGAAACACCATCAATATCACAGAACATAGCGGAAGACGATATCAGAGATTCTACCTTTCATGTGAGTGACATGTCCTCAACGTTACAGGCCGAACCAGCTGGGATGCCGAGTGACATTATAAGGAAAGAGGCCAAATTCATTGTATTCAATAGTTGTTTGATTGATATTATTATTCGGATGAAATGTGGGCATTCGGTTGGTGGGGAAGTATGTGGGGAGCCATTGATTAATGTGACTCGTGCAATTCGAGGCACTAACCTTAAAATACATGCCACCTGTACAAAATATCATCCTTTCTCATGGTCTGCACAACCCATGCTGGGGCAACTGCCAGCAGGCAATCTACTTTGTGCAGCGGCTGCACTTTTTAGTGGTTCAAGTTTTAAAAAGTTAGAGTCTTTCTTTCAGTTTGTGGGAATCCATTTCATTGCGAAAACTCAGTTCTACAAATACCAAACCGATTATCTATTTCCAGCCATTAGCGAAGCTTGGAGAATGGAAAAAATGTCTATTGATAGTACATTCGCGGGCAAACGGTTCAGGCTAGCCGGTGATGGACAGTGCGACAGCCCAGGATTTTCAGCCAAGTACTGCACCTACCACTTTCAGGACATGGAAAGTAAGAAAATTGTGAGTTCGGTGGTCGTGCAGGTGTCACAAAGTACATCCTCAGTGGCCATGGAGAAAGTTGGCTTTGTAGCATCTTTGCAAGAACTACAATCGCGGGGAATGGTGATCGACCTGATAGCCACGGACAGACACGTTTCAATTGCCAAGACAATGAGAGAAAAGTACAAAAATATAAATCACCAATTTGACGTTTGGCATCTTGCAAAAACAATCAATAAAAAAATGTCGGCTGCAGGTAAAAAAAAAGATATGCAAGGTATTTCACAGTGGTCCAAGTCAATCAGCAACCATCTTTGGTGGAGCTCAAAAACATGTGGAGGGTCGTTGGAAATTCTACTGGAAAAATGGTGGTCAGTAATGCTACACTGTAGCAACGTTCACCGCTGGAACACAAACCAACATTTCCACAATTGTGAACATGGCCATTTGTCCACAGAGGAGGCAGGAAGAAGAAGTGGTTGATTCCTTCATCACCCACTCACAAAGCCATTGAAAAGATTGTATTTGATAAAACTATAACAAGAGATTTGAGGGGACTCACGGAATTCTGCCACACAGGAGATTTGGAGGTGTTCCACAATATGTGCCTAAAGTACAGGCCAAAACGATTGCATTTTGGCATGGAGGGCATGATAAATCGGACTCCTCTAGCGGTCTTGGCACATAACCATAATGTTGGCCGTCAACAAAGTAGGACGACCGGAACTTTAGGGACGCTTCGCTACAATAAGGCCTTCACTAAAAGAAGTAAACAATGGGTTATCAAACCAGTGTTTGAGGATATGCAATATGACTTTATTGAGAGACTTTTTGTTGATGTCCTAGAAAGGCACATACATGGAGTTGTGAACGAACCTGTGCAGGGGACAACTGCATTGCCACCCAACATTGCCTCTGTTCCATGTCCACCTAAAGAAGAGCTCATTGAGAAATACACATCACGGTTTAAATGATTGTAATTTGATTGTCTGTTCTCTCGAGTCTCCTCATGTCGCAGGCCCATTGAATATGTGTATCTATGTAATGTGTAAATAAAAGTGATTGCTCAGTGTACATGCAATGTGTCTCTCCACCGTTGCCCCTCCCTTCACCGTGCAGTTGTGCGAACCACCCGGGTGTCACCTGTGACTTTGCTCTGGAGTCTCCTCATGTTGCAGGCCCATTGAATATGTGTAACTATGTATTGTGTAAATAAAAGTGATTGCTCAATGTACATGCAATGTGTCTATCCAACCTTGTTCATTTGCGCATTAAATTAAACCAAACAGTAATATAAATCATTTTTCAAAAAAATATAGAATGTCTCCGTATTTATGGTTCTCTGGGGCTGCAAATGCACGCAGACAAAATGCAAAGATGGAGTGTAAATTTCAAGTCCTGTGAGATGGCCTTACACTGAATGTAGCTAACTAGGAATGTGTGCTCGTTCAAAGTGAAGGTCAGCTGCTTTGATTTTTTGCTCGGGTGCCGGAATGGCCCACGACTCAGTATAAGGTTCTATTGTTATTTGACCTTGACAGGCCGGGACCATCCCGAAAGACTTCTTTTTGGGGGTGTGGGGCAATAACGTAAGAAACGATAATGAATATAATTTCAGAAACGAAAGCCATTTAATGTTCGTTCATTAGAAGAAATAACGTCGGCATAGAAGGAGTGGTATTTCGGGGGGTGCCTTACGCACAGACACAATGGAAAATGCAAATATAATGTAAGTAACTCTTTAGATGAGTTTATACCGCAATTTAATTACTATACAGTAGCTTTAAAGACGGGTTAAGTTGTACTTGTTCGTTCTATGTGGCATATTGTTTTGTACCGCGCACTATCTTGAGGAGAACCATCTCCTTTTACGGAAGCACCTCAAAACCTTCCTCTTTGCTTCTGCTCCCTCTCTCCCTCTCCCCTGCTACAACTGGTCCACTGTCTGCGACCTCGGTCCTGGGCCCTTCCACTCTCCACCTGCACTGCCTCCCTGTCAACCCCTGCACTGGGGGACTGTCTCAGTATCCTACAGCCCCCCCTTGACGTATAATACCCAGTTACACTGTCCTAGCTATGAAATAATTTCCCGACCTAATATATAAAATGAATAATTTTAATAAAGATCTGATGGTGAGACTAATTTCATTTTTTATGTTTTTAAAACAGGTACATCCTTCATTATTGTATGTGTCACGAGTACCAGAAACCGGCGGATGGCTTTTATAACCGCCAGTTGCTTCTCCGCGTGAACAACGTTACCACCCTGACCATTTTATGGGACGATCGCCAAGTACAAGTATGCCCTTACGCGGTACTAACGGCTAGATGCAACATACAGACCGTTGTGGTGGCCTGGTGCCTCGTTGTTGGAACAGCCATGCGATTATCAGTGCGACCGAAGAGCTTATTTTATCGTAAACCAACACCCTGTGTACTGCACACGAACATCGCTTGCCTCAAGACGAACTATTTTGGATCGAGAGCAAAGAAAAATGCAAATCGCTGAATATTCTCAAAACATTTGATGTCAAATAAATGTACTTTGCCAAATGTACAATCTTGCCGTTTGCTTTTAAACCACAGTTTCATATTCCGAATTGTGGCGCTGTATTGTGAGATGATCTAAGACCCTGTGTACAGCAAAGGAACATCGCGTGCCTCAAAACGAACTTTTTGGAACTTGAGCAAATAAAAATGAAAATCGCTGAATATTCTCAAAACATTTGATGTCAAATAAATGTACTTTACCAAATTTACAATCTTGCGGTTTAATTTAAAAGTACAGTTTCATATTCCCAATTGTGGTGCGCTGTGTTGTGTGAGCTCATCTGTGTTGATTTCCGGGTTCTGTGTGGAGTCGCGTAGAAGACGCCTGGGCGCGTTTGCCTACGCAGCTCAGTCACATCACGGATAGAGGCGGGGAATATGAATGTTTTGATAAAGTCTGTTTCAGGGGCGGGGATTTGATTTAGTGCCGCAAAAGCAGGTGAGCCAGGGCGATGGGGGGAAATGATAGGATTATCAGAAAATGGCGGCTGATTTCGAGTGCGTTAATAGACGAAAAGTCGGATAAGGTCCATAGGAAAGTTTTCTACGATCTACCGAGTTATGCTTAAAAACACATGGCCGAACCGTAGGGACAAGAAAAAAAAAAGTCCCAGAACTATCCTTTAATAGCTGAATACCAGATTACCTTTCATTCTTAGTTTTCTTTTTTTTAAATTGCACTTTTTAATTCCCTTTGTTATATTTTTCACCCTTATGTGTTTTTCTCCCCTATTCCACGTCCCTCTTTCCCTCCCCCAAAACGTCCCTTTTAAGGGCCACCTTTTCAGTTACAATAATAGATAAAATTTAACACAGACTGCAAACATATTACAATATCTATTGTAATTTATTTTATACAGTTCCAGTATTTAAAATCTCCCAATTGTTTCTTTGTAGCCACGGTTGACAGGGGCGGTAGTTTAACCGCAAATAAAAGCACTCCAGTTGTTGCTCGTGTTAGTCGCACACGCAACATCCTGCAATTCAAGGAAAACACTTTAGGTGCAGGGACGTTAAGGTGAGAAATACATTATACCAAAACCTTTTACATTCAAGGAACACTTTAGTTGCTGGAACTTTAAGGTGAGAACTTAACGTAACAAAACATTTGAAATTCAGGTAAAACCACCGTGACTGTGCGCCCACTGTTGCACATACTGTGACCTCAATGATGAGATCACAGATCACATCACTGATGACAGCACTAATTACATGTTGTATGAGAACACATATGACATTACAACTCACATCACTGGTGACAACACTAATTACATTGTATATAACTGATTACATTAATAATGGAATTGGACATAGCATAATTTATAAGGCAGCTCATGAATCATTGATTACTTTAATAACAATTTAGCCCATGACAAAGGCTGGGGTCACTGGCCAGCACCAAAGACCATAGGTAGTGGTCAGTTGGTGTTCAAAAATACCAATTTGCATGGTTAAAAGCCATGCCTAGTAGCCCATAACTATTTTAAAATATTCAGTGGGCAACGTTGAAAGCTGTAGTCAGTGGCCATGGCTAAAGGCAATAGCTAGTGCACATTAATATATTAGAATATACAGTCGACACAGCCAAAGGCCGTGGCCACTGGCTAGTACTATGTTGAAGAGCATGGCTATAGGCCATGGGACTATGCCTGAAGGCCATGCTTAATGCCAGTTACTGTTGTGATGCAATTAGTGATACAGTGTGCACGGACAAAGTCCAAAGCTAGTCAGTGGTTAGTGTTGTGTATTACACAGTGGGCATGGCTGAAGGCCATCGCTTATTGCATTTTATTATTTTAAAATATACAGTGGAAAGGCTAAACAATGTACAAACTGATGAAGGTCAAAGGCCATGGCTCATTTACATGTTCAAATATATAGTGGGCACAGCCAAAGATTGTGGCCACTGGCCAGTATTGTGCTAAAATCCATTGCTAGTGCCTGACCAGTGCATACACTATACAGTGGACATGGTTGAACAATGTATCCACTGGTAAAGGCCAAAGTCTTTGGTTGGTAGCCTGTGTTTTAAAATCTTCAGTGCACATGGGTGAAGGTTGTGACCTCTGTTCATAACTGAAGGCCATGACGCGTACCCATTCATGTTTATTCAATATATTTGGCCATGCACACTGACTATGCCTGAAGGCCATGCTTAATGCCAGTTACTGTTGTGATGTAATTAGTGATATCGTCAGTGATGTGATCTGTGATGTCATCATTGTGGTCATAGGCTGTGCAACAGGGGCGCAAAGTTAAGGTGGCTTTACCTGAATTTCAGATGGTTTGTTGCATTAAGTTCTCACCTTAACGTCGCTGCAGCTAAAGTGTTCTCCTTGAATTTCAAGGGTTCTGTTATTCCATAGATTGTTAGAATGCTTCCAGACAATTAGCATGGTCTTTGGTCATGGTCAGTGGGCACAGCCGAACACTACCAAACCACTAGCCGTGGCTTTCTGCCAAGGACGATTGGCTCGGCTACTCTATATTTCAAAACACTGGCAACACATTGCTCAAAGACATTTATCAATCAGAAACTGATTTTGTCCTGTTATGACAGTGGTATTGTTATGTATAAAAGATTGCAGGCAATGCACATTAAAATATCATTATTTGGCATGAATCATACACTCGATTAAGGAGCATGCTCCAAGCTCATTGTTTTATGGCCGGTCTCTTGTTGACTGTGATGATACATTACACAACCCCAACTAACCACATTTAAGCAGCACGGAAACGGGTATAAAATGACCACCTGCAATAGTAACATATGCCCAGGTACTTTCTGCACGGAAAACAAAAGTCGGCACCCATGAATATACGCACAGTAAGTGAACAAATTTCTTAAAGTAAAATATACAAATGTAGTTCATTTGACCTTCCCCTTAGAAGACAGTGTGCAAGACAAAATAGCATTGGACTTTAAAAAAAAAGTAATGAACAGCAGAACAATGACCTGAGATAGGAAATGTTCCAATAAATATGCTGGCAAATTATAAAAGGTGCTCACCTTTTAAATCCAACAATATTTCGAGAATAATGACCTGGTAAACAAAATCCCAATACAAAACAAGTGCCTGTGGTCTTGTGTGTAAGCATCTGCATTGGGAACATGATAACCTGAGTAAAATCCAGGTAGCCAAATACTTCAGTGAGCATGCCAACCTCAAAAGAACAATGTGTGGTGTCCGTTCTCTGATAAAAGGTTACGCTCTTCACCCAGAAGTGTCCTTTACTTGTGGCCTGAAAAGCAGTCACAGTCAGGCTAGAATAACTGCACCATTGTCCAGGATTACAAACTCTCTTACTTTCCCTCTCATCATTTCCCCTCCTCAAGCTCATGTACCAGAGAGAGGAAATGTTCCAATAAATATGCTGGCAAAGTATGAAAGGTGTTCAACTTTTAAAACCAGCAATCTGTTGTGAAATATTCCCTGGAAAACTGAATCCCAATACAGAACAAATGCTTGTGGTCTTGTAAGTAAGTCTCTGCACTGGGAACATGACAACATTAGTTAAATCCTGGTATCTAAATACTTGAGCAAGCTTGCCAACCTCAAAAAAACCAAAGGCATTGCTGCTGTCTTCTGAAAAAAGTTTTCGCTCTCCACTCACATGTTTACTGGTGCCCTGAAAATCAGCCACAATAAAGGAAAAGTAACTGCAACAGTTTCCAGTATTGCAAACTCTCTTGCCACATCGTGTGTTATTACTCATGACTTACTTACCCACTCATCATTTGCCCTCCTCACCCCCATGTCTGTCTGCTTTATGAAGATAACTTGAAAAGTACACATTCCATAGTGTCACTCAAATATAGAAATCCTTATTGAACTATGTTAGGCAAAAAGTGTAAAATTGTGCCATTATTCATCTGCCCCCTCTCTTGACAGGTAGACTGCAAATACCAGAAAGCAATTATCAACAGGCATACACATTTTCTCTCAGTGCAACACTTTCTGAACTGACAGTAGCACAGTTTTTTAAAAAAAAAAAGCAGATGCCATGTGTGCTCTTAGTGTTTTATGAGATATTTAAAATGAAGAAAACACACAGCAGCAGACTGTGGACTGTCTCCCATCCTTACAGTAACTGGGACAAACCCTGCTTAGCTTCAAAATGAAGAAGGGGCTGACTCCCTCAGTGCATGTTGCTCTAAGTTGTTTTGTAACGTTGCTTTGCTTATTAGGTACCATGGCCTGAGGGAGCTGGCCTTTTCCTCGCTTTGAAGCTAAGCAGGGTCAGTCCAGGGTACTGCATGGGTGGGAGACCCGGGTCATCAGTGAATTGTCAACTCTGATGTCACTGTAGCTGTAAAATTATTGATTTTTGTTTTATGTATAACAGATTGCAGGCTTTGAGAACTCCAAATGTTTTTAGTTAATGCCCTGTGCGTTAAATGATTTGTGTGGATCACACACTTTGGTTAAACAGTTTGCTACAAGCCCCTTGTTGTAAGGCCAGTCATTTGATGACTCTTGTGATGCATTACACAACCCTAATCAACTGCATTTAGACAGCATGTAAAGAGGTAAAAAATGACAAGCTGCAAGAATAAAATATGCCCAGGAACTTTTGCCCCCATAGCGATGGCACCCATGAATATATGCACAGTAAGTGAGCATATATCTTAAAGTGAAATATAGACCTACATCTTATACGAATGTGTGCAAGACAATATAGCATGAGATATTTTTAAAAGTCATGAACATCAGAAAAATACCCTGAGAGAGGAAATGCTCCAATAAATATTCTTGGAAAGTAGAAATGGTTCTCACCTTTTAAACCAAGCAATATGTCATGAAATATTCCCTAGAAAACTAAATCACAATACCAAACATGTGCTTGTGATCTTGTGGGTAAGCGTCTGCACTGGGAACATGACAACCTGAGTAACACCCTGGTATCCAAATACTTTAGCAAGCTTGCCAACCTCAAAAAACCCAAAGGGGTTGTGTCTGTGCTCTGAAAGAAAGTTACACTCTCGACCCACATGTGTCCTTTACTGGTGCCCTGAAAAGCAGCCACAATAAAGCGAAAATAACTGCACCAGTGTCCAGGATTGCAAAATCTCTTGCCACATTGTGGGCAAATACTCTGCTTCATAAAGCTAACTTGAAAATTACACATACTATATTGTCATTCAAATATGTACATCCCTATAAAACTATATTAGGCAAAATTGGGCAATTGTGGCATTATTCCCCCCATCTTGACTGTGAGACTACAAATACCAGAATGAAATTCAGCAAAAGGCAGAGAAATGGTCTTTGAGTGCAGAACCTTCAAGGACTGACAGTAGCATGGTTTTCAAAGGCACCAGTGTCCAGGATTGCAAACTCTCTTGCCACATTGTGGGCAAATACTCTGCTTCATAAAGCTAACTTGAAAAGTACACATACTATATTGTCATTCAAATATGTACATCCCTATAAAACTATATTAGGCAAAATTGGGCAATTGTGGCATTATTCCCCCCCAATTGTGGCATTATTCCCCCCATCTTGACTGTGAGACTACAAATACCAGAATGAAATTCAGCAAAAGGCAGAGAAATGGTCTTTGAGTGCAGAACCTTCAAGGACTGACAGTAGCATGGTTTTCAAAAAAATAATGTGGTTGCTGTGTGTTATGAGATATTTAAAACGAAGAGAACACACACCATTTTGGACTTTGGATTGCCTCCCATCCATGCACTACACGCAACTGACCCCGAGGAAGGATCCAGCCCCCTTATGCCATGTTTCTCTAAGTGATCTTGTAAGGTGGGCTCATTTATTAGGCAACATGGCCTTTATGGGCCTGACCGCTTCCTCACTTTGAAGCTAAGTAGGTTTCATCCCAGTCCCTACAGGTATGGGACACCCACGGTTGCCATAAATAATATCATTTTTTTTCCATTATTGACTGGAGACTACAAAAATCATATTGCAATTCAGCAAAAGGGAAAATATTGTCTCTGAGTGCAAAACCTTCAAGAACTGACAGTAGCATGATTAAAAAAAAAAATATTCCGATGCCCATCCATGCAGTAAGCAGGACAGACCCTGCTTAGATTCAAAGCAATGAAAGGGCCATCTCAGTTTTTCTAAGTGGTCCTGTAACTTTGACTCATTTATTGGGCAAAATGGCCTCAGAAACTGGTCCCTTCCCCACTTTGAAGCTAAGCAGGGTTTGTCCTGGTTACCATTTAGATGGATAGCAATCATGTTACCGGCCATGGCCAGTGATTTTTCATCCCTGATGTCACTATAGCTGTAAAAATAACTTTTTTCTTAAAACTGTAACTGCGGGTACTGAACTACATATACCCTTAGCTATACCTAGTCCTTTATAGCCTCAAATATAGCCATGAATATTGGAAAATGGCAAAGAAAAATGCATTCTTGGGCACCCAGGCCCTCACCGAGTGCCCCCGTCTGTGCCAGCTCACCCCTCTCCCCAGATGGCCTCCTCATCTATCTTGCCCTCTCCCTTTCCCCCCAGAGCACACACTGTTTCTGTGATGCAGTTTGCTTTGAGATGTTGGCTATTCGCAGATATAGCCGAGGCTACAGAAAGCTTTGTTTTGCAAACTCAGTCCCTAGACCACCTCCAACTGCCTAATTTCACTTGGTCTCTCTAGCCACCCCTGCCCCCTCCCCAAATTCTAGCCTGATGGCATTTGCATTTTTTTTTTAACCAGCAAATAGCTTTTTCCTGGGTTTCGTTTCCCAATATCCTCGACTATAACCTCCAATATCTCTCACATCGAGAGAAAAACAAGATGGTGCTGTTTCATTTCGAAAAACACCCAGTTGTGGGTAAATCCCTGAGATAAAGCTATCTTTTTTTTAGAAGGGGCACACCATTCTGTGCCAAATATTTAAATAACAACTGCACGGAAAAACCCCAAATCAGGCATGGAACACGAGTTAATGCTTTGTGCCTACGTTTTTTTCAGATCTGGTCCTAATCCGTCCAGCGGTTTGGGCTGTGTGCTTTGTCAAAAACGGACCTTCTTTGTCTATGGGAAAATACATGGGAAGTAGGCTGCACATTTGGAAAAACATGCTTTTTTGTCTTCTTAATAACTTTCTTATTTTTTTGACGTATCTTTATGAGACTTTGCAGTCTGACGGGGGCGTGAGTATCTAATCAGTTTCCAAATTTCTGTCAAATCCATTGCTTGAATCAAAAGTCATTAAGAGTAGAATTTTAAGGGATTCCTTTGGGAGACTGACTCACCTTAAATATAGGACGGCTCTTGCTGCCCTATAATACACACACAGACACACACACACACACTACTATTAAATGGTTTATGTATATTAATATTATTATTATATAATACTGTATAATAAAAGCATTACTTCACATAAGGTGTATGAACTTCAAATGAACTTTTAATAAATTGGGTTTTGGGTTTGTTAATGTCTACATCATTTCATTTTCTACATAGATTGGGATTAAAATGCAGAATTAATGATATACCTCAGTTATAGAATCATCGTTGCCTCTTCCAGTTCCCATTTTAATATTTAAATTAACATGTGTTTGCCTTTTTTTATACAACCTGTGGACCCTTTCCTCTTGTAGAACATCCAGATCATAATAATTACCTACATATTGCCTAATTTCATTATATTCTTAACACGTGCAAGCACCAATTGGCCCGTTTCTGCCCAATTCTCCCTGATAGTGCAGAAGAACACTTCACTTCTCGTTTTCAAAAGTCCAATATACACATTCCCAAATCGTTAATGAAATGTAATGTTTGATGCAAAAGGAAACCCTCAATTCAGGAGACATGCTCCTTTCAGGTTCTCCCAGTTCTTTAAACATGACAAATCAATCAAAACCAACATGTCTTGTACGTATGCATATTGAATTCACATGATTTTATTCATGTCAACTGTATTGGCAATATAACCATGGATTTAATGTGTAATGTTGCTATTAATATTCACAATTTAGTGTTAATGATCTCAGGAAAATGGGCAGCTTTTGGGACCTTTAAATGCCTGCTGGCCTCATTTGGATTTGCTGAATCTTTAATATTTTTCAACTCTGCAAACGCGTTGGATTCAGGGCATTTTCTAAAATAGGACACGCTACTGACATTTATGGACACCTGCTTAATGAATAATGCACCAGTTAAAGAGAGATATGTAAAATGCTTTGCCACTTAGCAGAACCTCTAATTCATCTTTACATTTTGTAGGAGAGAATGTTATCATTTGAAAAAGTTGCCAATTTCAATGATAACAATGACATATTTTCCTCTGAAAACTATCCATGTTATTCCAATTTTGCTTTGTTAAATGTGAAATGTGCATAGACAGAGTGCAGAGATTAGGGAGAACATCAAATGATTCATGTTAGCATAGCATCTCTGAAAAATAAGATTCTGACAGTAAATACTACAATTTTTTCAATCAATATCAGCTTTATTTCAAAGGAACCATACAATACAGTTCATAAAATGCAAAATACATACAAACATTGCATACATAGATACCATTAACTATATCAAAATGTTAACACCACAATCTCTATACAAACTTTAGATCTCATTACAGTAAAATCCACGACACAATAACAAGTGCAGAATTATGCCTCTTCAAAGTCACACTCTATAGATGTAATTATCCAGGGTTAGGACAATCTTATCATCTATAGTTGATGTGCATGCATGCAGAACATCACTAGCACAATTAACATCAAAATATTTCATTAAGGGAATCAGAAAAGCAGCTTGCAAGACCTTATACAGAGGACAACAACACTAAAAGTGCAAATGGACTCAATCACACCAGTTCAGTGCAAACAGGAATCTTTAGAAGTCAAATTCCACTGACTCTTTACACAACCTATTTGTCGTATCCGTAGCCTAAATTGTATTACAGGGCCTGAGGTATAGGCCCTGTAGTTATGGTTAAATTGCTCAACTCAGAGGAAGAGCACCTTTTGGGCGGCTTATAACTTGCCCCCCCTAGGCGATTCCTCACCAAACTTTGCAATAAAAGTATAAAGCCACCTCAGATTGATTCTGGTGAGGTTTCGTCCAGGGGAGCCAAAGTTATAGGGTGGGATTCCTCACAGATGCAATGGAAAAAAAAAGTGCTCATGCCTACAGCCCAAACTGCTGGATGGATTTTCACCAAATTTGCAGCAGGAGCAGCAGCTTGGTCCCGAAACCATGCTTTTGTAAATCTGGTGGAAATCCATACAGTAGTTCTTTAAAAAAACGGGCAAAAATGAGGTCCCAAAAAATGTGTGATATCTGGGTCTGGTCCACGAACTCACTTCCCTATTCAGTACAAGGACACCATCCTGGGCCAATCAGAAAGCGGCGTGATGTCCGCGGACATCAGACTTGCCCACTGATTGGTTCATGAAAAACGTGAGCTGCGTCAGATATTTTGAAACAGTCACCATGTTGAATTCGTGGACAGCTGCCATAGTCCACAGAAATTGCAGTAAAAACGTATTGAAAAACACTACATTGCACTTGTCAAACTAATTAAACAATCTCTGGGGAAATGAGGGGGATGACAATGTGATTGGATATGGCCATAAAAAGTCAAACAAATGATGTTTTTTTATCCTCGAAGTCTGGTCACAAACATCTCAGATGTTCGGGGGCATCCATACATATTTTTGCATTACAGAGTTGGTAAAAAGCAGTTTTTGGATGTCTTATAACTCTGGCACCACTAAATGAAACTGCATGAAATTTTGTGATATCATTCTAAATCTGACCTTGAATGGTCCTACAAAGTTTGGTGCCTAGAAGGAACAAAATAAGAGGGGCTTATGAATGTGGTGCCGTTTTACAAATCTGCACACAAGTTTGCCAAATGATTTGACACTGAGATCGGAATGTTTTTGCAAAGTTTGGTGGGATTTTGTGAAGAGGGGGCAAAATTAGAGGGGGATATGAACATTTTTAGATGGCTTATCATTTTTTTGCCATTTGACGAATGTGCTCAAAAGATATTAGATAGATTATAGACCCAACCTTGAATGTTTGTGGAAAGTCTGAATGGATTTTGTGAAGTGGGAGCTAAGTTACATGACAATTTATGGATGGATTTGCAGCAAATTCATAGAAGTAGAATTGGCAAGGACCTGAAAGCATGGTTTTGCAAATGCGTTAGTGTTTTATTTTTTGAAAACTGTCATAATGTAGGTACACAAAATATTGATATACCTTTGGTGACTGAGGTATAGCCTGTGGCCATGGGCAGTGGCCAGATGGTCAGAGTCATGGCATGATTCAATCTAGCTACTGACCATGACAACGAGGGATTGTCAATGGGGTTAAAGTGGGCATGGCCACCAAGGACAGCTATCTGGTAAAGTTTTTTGAAAATTGGGATAGGTTTGAATGGGAAAATAAATTCTGCCCATGGCTCCAATTCTGCCCGTGGATTTACCCCACAGTGCTGAACAGCATTGTATCAACAGAGGAGCATGACTACCGCTGCATACACTCCAAGACAATGCTAATCAGGAAATAATTCCCGAGCACGCTGAACCACGTGCCCATGTGGTCACCAAGCCACACCTTCAAATCATTAACCGCCCTTATTGGCGACGATACCGGGACAAGATATTGGGATTGCATGTCGGACTCATTTCCACAACCTTGCAGCAATGACTGGCCTACCATCCATACACCTTGAGAAAGACCCTTGAGAGTTGAAACACGTGTTGGCTGACTTCTAACAATAAATATAGCACCAACAGTTTCCTATTGAATAACCCAGCGATCAGGTGAACAGGGCTCACTCTCCTATTCGAAACCTAACACTTGAAGAAGGAAGGGCACCTTCACAGAAGAGCCCCATCACCAGCAGCAGGGTAATCTGTATAAAGTACTAGATGAAGCACAGTGATCTACCCATTCTACCGCCCTGTAATTACTTGATAATCGTGCACTCTGATTTGATTATTGGGGCATGCAGCATGGCCGAAGCCCTAGGTTTGAATGGGAAGAAATATTCTGCTTGCGGCTACAGCCTTAAGTGCTGTACTGGAATACAATAAACCTGTGTGAGGAGCAGCAGCAAGGACCTGAAAGCATGTTTTTGAAAATCTGTTTTTTGTTTTATTTTTCCAAAGTGTCCAAATGTAAGTACACCAAATTGTGATATACTTTTGGTGCATGGACAATGGGCCTGGCCCACTGCAAGGATGAATGCCTAAACCGATTTACTTACTGGGGCATGCGGCATGGCATAAGCTCTAGGTTTAAATGGGAAAAAAATTCTGCTTTTGTCTGCAGCCTGGAGTGCTGGATGGGATTGCAGCAAACATGTGCGAGGGGTATCAGCAAGGACCTGGTAAATGCAGATGCAAATGATTTGTAGAACACTGTTAAGTGGCAGTTGGTGGGTGGAAGTTTAATATGTTGATAGGCTATATGTAGAGTTCTGTTAAGTGATTGGTGTATATATGTGTGAATGGTTTAAAGTAGGCAATGAGGAAGTGTTACAAACATAACAGTAAAAGTGAATAAGGGCTGTCTTATGTGATGGTGTGCATCTGCAATCCGTGTTTCTAATAAGGCATGGGCTAGACAGGGGAATGCAGAGACTAGATAGTCACAAAGGGCAATGGATTATGTTGTTTATTGTATACTAGAGAGAACAATTTCAGACAGAAAATGGTTTCTGTGCTTTTTTCTTTTTCTTTAGTATAGAATGTTGCATTATTTCCATTAGCATGGTCGAAAATGCTAATGGAAATGTTGAAGAATCTTATTGACTCTTTTTTAGTTCTGCTTTTTAACTGTGAAATGAGGTTCCCAAAGGAACCTTTTTTATTTGTTTTTTGGTTGCAGAGATGCCAGAAAGTAAGGTGGGGAGGGAAACGAGGGAAGGGGCACCAACCATGGATATGGAGGGCCTGGCGGAAAGGGAAAGTTGTTGTGCGTGTGTTAACTCTGCGGTAGGGGGCATAGTTTCTCATGCTTCTTGATTACAGCTTCAAGAGCACGTTGAAATTGCTCCCCCTTGCAGAGTGGTGTGTTGCAGTACATGTGGAGCACTGTTTTATTCGAAAGATATGGATCAACAGCCTCTTTTATAGCTTGCAAGGTAGCTTGTGGGATTGTGTGTTGTACAGAAGAAGGCTGTGTGGTTCCGGTATTGGTTAAGGAAGATGAGGTAGAGGAAGTTAGCCTACTACTTCCTAAGAAAGGAATAGCCTTTCTGAGAGCATTGCGTTTTTGGATTTTGTGTTGCAGCGCATGGAGGTTGTCCCGTAGGAGTACTGCCCAGTTTGTCTGTGACTGTTGCACTCAGTGCATTTCACTTTGGTAGCTTTAGATACCCTACAGTGGTAAAGAACTGCCACACCCATGATTCTCTGTGTGCCAGAGGTAGGCACTTCCTCTACTTCATCTTCCTGGTCCTCTTCATTCTCTCTTGAAGTATTGCGCCTCTTTCATTGGGTAGGTCCTCCAGCTGGTGGTGGTGGTGGCTTTTGGGCAGGTTGGATGGCAGTAGATGATGCCATTTTTATGATAAATAACAGTTGCTAATATTCTTCTAAGTATGTGCTGTGTGCTAGATTGTTAATGGATAATAAGTAAGAATAAGTGTAGGAGCTGTGTAAGGGTACATTTTCACTTTAAAACTTTCTAGAGCAGATGGAAATGCAGTTTTGAGGTTTTTGCGAAGCATGGACCCCTTCGCAAAGTGCATCATGCCACGCTTGCGGGTCACGTGACACTGTCCGGAAAGCCTATGATGACATATGATGTTTGCGAATGTCGATGAGCAGAAAAACTATGGAAAAAGTTGCAAAAAGTGTATAGAAGTGTTAGAAATGATGCTAGAATGTGTGGATTGGCAGAGTTTTAAGGTGACATTTTCAAAATTGGACAGAAATGTTGCTATATTGGGGTAATTATGATATTACAAAGATGTAGCAAATTAGGGTGCACTGGTAAAATCCTATGAAATTCCCTGAAAAATCTTTGTTAAAGGGATGTTATGGTTAATGTGCAATAATAAAAACCTATCAAATACAATGAAAATGTTTTGTTAAAGGGACGTTATTGTGAAGTTGCACTAAAATACACAACGAAATTCAATGAAAAAACTTTGTTAAAGTGATGATATGGTTACATATAAAACCGAAACCCCCCAGAAATTTGCCAGTTATGCTAAGCTAAGCCACTACCGTGCACTGCTAAGACAAAAACCCAGTACATGAAAGACGACATCACACATGTCATTGATGGCATCACTGATGACATCACATATCTGGCCACATGTTTTTGTTCAGCCAGCTCTGTATTCTTCCAGTCCAATAAACCTTCAGAATATGCCCACCTGTTACACCACTTGTTCCATTTCAGCATTGATACATGTTTCCCACTAACAAACAATGGGGGTCATTACGAGTTTGGAGGTAGCCATGACGATATTAGCGCCATGGCTGCCTCCAAACCCGGGTCCGGGTCCGGTCTGGCACAATGGGGACTTACCGTGTCATTCCAACCTTGGAGGACCTAATGACGGGCCCACAAATAGCGGGTCCGTTATTAGCGCCCTGGTCTCTTAGCGGGACCGGCAAAGGACGTGTGGTCAGACCACACGTCCTTTGAGGGTCCCGCTAAGGGACCTCGGAATTGGGCGGTAAGGGTTTACTGGCACCAACATCATTATTGGTGACCGTTAACCCTTACCGCCCAACTCAGAATGAGGCCCAATGTTAACTATTCCCTGCTCCCTAAATAATATGACAGTAATACATGGCATATTGTAAGTAATGTTGCCCCATGTAAACATTATATGAATTCCAGTAATCACTAATAATATAAAACACGCTGCCTTACAAAAGCTAGGTTTCACCTCAATGAATATCCAAAATAAAGAGACACATCCTCAAACATCAGGAAGGAAACACTTAAGCCAACACGTCTATTAAGTGCAATCCATATGAAAAAAATAAAAAAGTGATGATATTGTAGAAAAACTTCAAAATGTTGAATTTAAGTGCACACAGTTTGAGAAAGAAAGAATGTTTCATCCCTTCCCTGTGCAGTGTAAGGTTTGTCACAACGGTCTTAAATGGCCACACTTTTATTCAGCCTCACATGTTCCGAACTACAATGGGCCTCATTACGAGTTTGGCGGTAGCTGTGCCTGCATTACAGGCAACAACTCGCATCCGGCACGCCACCCACAAATGGGCACTTACCGGCCCATTACGAGTTGAATGGGCCGGTAATTGCCCATTTGTGGGTGGCGGTAATGCCGGGCTCCGCATCCCCATTCTGCCTCAGAGGACAGAGTGGGGATGAGGAGCATGGATGCACCAGCACTGTTTATAACGGTGCCGGTGCATCCATGTGTTTCCCTCGCGGGTGCCGCACTGCCTGTCACGTCAGACCTGGGGGGCTGTCAGGGGCCTGTGGGGTAAATTCGGAATAAGGCGGTATGGTTTGGACGGTGCCTGTGCCATGCCGGCACCGTCCATACCATACCATACCGCCAGGGTCGTAATGAGGCCAAATGGGCCTCATTACGAGTTTGGAGGTAGCCATACCGTTTTTTAGCGGCATGGCTACCCCCAAACCGGGTACCGGGTCCGGGTCCCAAAAATAGGGAATTACCGGGCCATTCCGACCTCAGAGGGCCCGGTAATTCCCATTCTCAGGACCCGGACGCAGTACATCCCCATTCCCATTTGAGCCCTGATAGGGCTCAAAGGGAATGGGGAGGATGTTAACAACGGGCCTGTTAATGATGGGCCCATTGTTAGCATCCTGGTCTGATAGCGGGTCTCGCTAAGGATGCCTGGTCTGACCAGAAGTCCTTAGTGGGACCCGCTGCAGACTTCGTAATAGGGCGACCTGGAATGAACGGTGCCGGTCCCTTACCGGCACCGTTCATTCCATGGCCGCGTTCCTCGTAATGAGGCCCTAAGTGTATTAACTCAACAGCCAAATCATTAATTGCAGTGATAGTAATTGCCAAATGGACTAACAATAGCACCTTGCATTAGCATGTTGGGACTAAAACATTGTCACAGGTTAATGAGTGTTTGTGCAGCCTCCATGATGTGTTACGCCATAAAGTAGGTAAACCAGAATTATTTAGGCCAACTTGGATGTATTACATGGAACTAATACATGAATATTCCCTAATCTTCCAAGGTGCCATATCTAAATGCATCCTAGTTGAGCTTCATGATTTAGTGCCTTACTGACTCGTATATAAATATAAAATGGCAAATACAAAAATATGTTCATTTAGTCCAATACAAGGTATACAAACTCAGATTCTATTTGATATTTAAAGTGGTATAACACAGCGCCAGACCCTTTGCCTGAAAATGTATAACTAAAGACGAGGTTTCCTTGCAAATTTGTATGCCCTTCTTTTTGCACGAAACCTAAAGTGGTACAAAAACAGCATACACTTGCTGAAATAGTTTTTTTAAATATCGCACAACATTAAGTTTCTTGAAAAAATCAAAAGGTATTCAAGCAAACGTCATTGGAGCACACCAGCTTTTTTTGTCATGCCGCAAAATGCGTTCACACCTATCATAACACTTCATGTACAATGACCCACACAGTACTGCCAGAGGATTTCTTTCTTTGTCTTCAGTTGCCATAGTGCTGATTGCCAGAGTATGCTAAATTATCTGGTTAGGCTTAACAACATCAAGATATTTTTTGTTATACTTCACTTTGGGTTGACCTTTACTTTGATCTAAAATAGAACTATCTGTAGTTCCTATGGATCTAACCGAAGAATATGGGCAACATTTGGACTCCGGGCATCTTGTATACTCATTCACTGACTGAGAAAGACACATGGAAGATTTGGTAGATTGATTAAACTGAGACAACTGAGATATTTGAAAACAAAATCACTAGCAGAATAAGAATGAGTGGGGGAGTTTGGTTATTCAGGAGTTAAATCCGTGTTCAGAGTTTCCTCCAAACACAGTGGGTCACCGTTTGTCTGCTATCGTGTTTGTGCTTCTCCACTGAAAGAACTGGTTATGTTGGTGGTCATTTGCCAAAAGGGTCTTTCATAGTTCTCTGCCCTCGGCTGGGGACTCCCTTTGGAACAGCCTCCCGGCCACCCTGAAACTTAAGAACTATCTCCGGTTCTGGAAGCACCTCAAGACCTTCCTCTTCGTTTCTGCCTTTGCCTCTTCTCTCCCCTGCTTATCTGTTTTTCTCTCTTGGCTCCGTGCACCTGGCCACTCCCTGTCCTTCGGGCCCAGGTACGTGCACACCCTGCCTCCCTCCTGCACTGCCTCTGGCCACCATTGGCATTGGGATCTGTATCTGTACCCATACGGTCCCTCACTCTTCCTCTGCACTTATCAGATATACCCTATCTTACTAATCATGCGCTTAGCACGTGTTTGGCTGCACTACCTTTTTGTCTGCACTTATTTATTTATTTATCCCACTTATTTAGTCTGTTCTCTCCTCTGTTTGCACTTTACACTCCCCCCCCTCGATGCACTTTCCACCAATTCCCTTTTCCATGCACTTGCACATTCTTAATGTCACTGGGCCTAGTGAGATCGTACTTGTTCTCCCCTGTCCCCCTCCCTTTGCTTAGTCGCGCTCTGAAAAACTTGTGTATGAGTGTGATATAAATAAAATATCATATCATAGCATATCATCATAGTGGGGCTATCACCCACTCTTCCATTAAGAGTGGGTGATAGATTTATGGTCTTAGAAAAAGATAGATTAAGGTCTTAGAAAAAGATAGATTCTCCGGACCAGCTGAACTGGAGCAAAGCCCAACCAGCTTCTTTCCCAATCACAGTTGATGTGCAATAACCTGTATCTGATGTGAGTGGTCCTTCTTCATGCTCTTTGAAAGGAATGATTTATTGACAGGTTTGAGGTTCCTTGAACCCCAACCCATCCTTTCCCTTGCCTTATACTCAACATTTTCCTGCTCCTTTACCAGTGAGACGAACGACTACCAAGCACTAAGCAGGAGGGATTGTTAAACCCACGCAACTTCGTACCCGTACTGGAGAGTTCCAGAGAATAATGTATCAAGCATTGGGATATAATGGGGATGAAGGATATATGCCCTATGTTTTGAAAACACGTGTCATAGTTCAAGGGCTCTCATTCTACTCTTACTCTATAATTTAAAATTTAAAAAGTAAACAACAAACTTGAGACAATAAAATCTATTTGTGACGCTTCTTTTCATGTGAGAAAACGTTTTGAATCATTGCACAGAGGTGGATGTAAGTGGCTACTCCGACCATTTCTCACCAATCTGCGACACACCCGAAACATTAACAAGGACTAAGTCGCAAGGCATAATAGGTTGCACTATCCAAAATATCCCGTCATTTTTTCTCTTTATATAAATAAGGCTCAAGTTATGTACACAATCACAATAACACACTTTGTACTCGGGTAAATCTAAAATGGCAAATATATACAATTTCTATGTGGTACCACTATTACTCTTCGCTCTCATTAAAATGCATCAACTGTACTCAGTTCAAATGTCATACAAATCAGTTAATAAAAGTGAACCACCAATAGATATAGGAGGAAAGCAGGTTGGTTAAAACAATAGGGAGAAATGTACTTCAGCTACTAAGTCACAGTTCTTTGTGGGGATCCCCCCACCGGGGCAACCTAAAAATCAATATATAAAACAAGCCCAGTCCATATATTGTCTATTAGAGTCTTATTTCCTTCTATCAAGGTTCTACCACTCCAATGTACCTGGAATAGCAGATTTATTTGATGGGTCATCGACAGATGCTTCTTGAGTGACCCCCTTTAAGGTAGAGTCACGGATCATTGATAGTCGTCGAAGAAGGTGAACCTTGGCATTGAGAGTCACCGATGGAAAGGTTTGATGGCATTGAGGCAGCAGCTTCGGTCCTGGCAGTGCTCATCGATGATCAGTCGAGGACGTCCTGCGAAGATGAGGCATGCGGGGCACCTCGATGATGATAGTTCATTGCCGCAAATAGTCACTGAAGAACTTTGGCTCACCAAAGGCGTCGGGTCGTCAGTGATTTTGTGGTCTTCAGGTGGCGGGACCCCACCAGCGGATTCTCCTCGGCACGTCTGTGGCCTCGACTTTCTCCGGTTGGACAAAGCGGTCGGCGGTGCTGGCGAGAGAGTCCTTGGGTTCCAATGTTCTTAGGAAATGGAGCTTTGGGCTCCGGTCATCGGCGGCACAGCGTTAAGCTGTCTCCGCTTCTAGACAACACGGATTCGATGGGCCTCCAGCGGTTACGGCAGTCCTCCGAACCCTGGTCGACGACGGTCAATGCAATGTCTGGGTGCTTTACTTCAGATTCCTCGGCAGTCCCTCTCTCCGATCAACTTTCTTTTGAAGGCTGGCTTCCAAGATGCTTTGGCGATGGTTTAGCGTTCTGGACGATGTTCCTTCATAGCTCAGGGAGAGGTCTCCTAGCCAGGTTCTCTCACGGATCAGTTCTCGACAAACTCGGCAGCTTTTGGATCGGGTCAAAGTAAACGCAGCAGCAAGTCTTCTTCTTCCAGCTGGACTTCAAGGATACGCATCAAGTGTCAACTTCAGCTTCTGAATGATTTCCATCAGTGAGAGGTCCCCAGATATACTGTTTGGTCTCTCATTTAGTCTTCTGGGTCACACTTAGGCAACCAATAACTCAGAAGGGCATTCATGCAGGCAGGCAGCCAATCAGGTTCACAGTTCATTGCGACAGGTACCCAGCCATTCAGAACTCACACTGCATTTATACTAGTTTTGGGCAGGGCATCTCAGTCTTTGGGCCTCCTCACAAGTTTGGCGGTAACCCTTAAATGCTGCTGCATTTAAGGGTCCCCCAGATCATGGCCTTGGCAGAATCTGTGGCAAATTTGCCGACTTTCAGCACCATTACCGCCAGCGGGAAATCCCTGGCGCTAATAGCGCAAATTTTCTCCATTGGGCCCAATGGGGAATGAGGAATTCCCGAATGGGCCCAATGGGGAATGGGCACTAACCGTTCTGCCAAACCCGTGATCTGGCGCTAATAGCGCCGGGGTTTGGCGGTAGGGCTAATAGTGCCAGCGCTAATAGCGCTGGCGTTACTGCCCAACTCGTGATGAGGCCCGTGTCACATACCAGAAACCAGACACCCATAACAAGAAGTGCATATTGATCACACACTTCATTCACCCAGGTCCCACCCAAAAGGTGTACCCACAACATACAGTCACTGGGAAGCTTCCAGCCAGTCTGGCCTGGACATCCCCAAAATACCATATATGGAACTTCCACCCAACAGCAAGTCAGAAGGGACAGAGTCAGGGCTTCCCAGGACTTTGGGAAAACAAGGTAACAGGCAATAGAAAGCAAGAGGCCAAAGGGGCCATCTTGTCTCCTATCAGGAATCTACTAATTCCAATGGCAGGGCATGGGTATCCTAAAATGGAGGATAGTCAGAACACCGGTCAAATTCAGCATGGATCTACCACCAGCGCATACCCTGCTATCTGGGCCACACACAGGTGCCCAAAAACATACACTAGGGGAACAGGGTTGTACCCCCACCCATCGGTGCCATAAGGGTATCGCAGGGGTCTGTACACCAAACCAAAATGAGGAAGAGCTACACTGTCAGGAGTCCCACATGGACTCCTGGGCAGGAAACAATACAGAAAACACATGAAAAAGGACTACAGAAAAAGGACAGGGAGGCCCTGTCCCTCCAATGCATTTACAGCATCACACCCTCTCTGTCTAGAGTGCTTGGGCCCGGAACACCGGTGGGACTCTTGTTTCTACTGGGTTTCTCTCTCCGTCCGTGCAATCCAGCGTCGACTTGTCAGGTGGGAGGAGGTGTTCCAGCGGATTCCTCCTCCACATTTATTTATTTATTTTATTTATTAGTCACTTATTAGGTGCTTATACAATTAGCAAAACTTTTTCAAAGGGCCTTCAGGGCAACATGGTGGGGACAGGGGAAGGTAGACAATGAATTACAACAAGATAAATAATTGAATTAACAGTACAAAAAAATCAGAAGAATAATAGGGAGGAGAGACAAACTTACTATGCCTTGTGAGTGTTCACAATGTGCAAGTGCAGCGGGGAGGGGATTAAGGGATAGGTGCTGTGGTGCTCATGGGAAAATGCTCAGGGTGAAGTGCTAAGAACAGAAAAAGTAAGTGCAACCTCCAGTGGGGAGGATGGGCTTAAGCAAGTGCAGTAAAGTAGACAGTGGCTGGAATGAAAGATGTGGGGGGGGGGTCAGGGCCCAAGGATACATAAGGGCCCTGTACATCAGTCACGCTACTGTATCATTAGCAGGGAAGTGAGGATGAGAAGGAAGGGGTAAAGAGAAAGGTCTTGAGGCTTTTTCAGAATTTAAGGAGTTCATGCAAAGAGGGCGAGGGAGGCTATTACACATAAGGGAGCCTGCCGAGGAAAGCAATCGACCACCAGCTCTCTGTTTAGCAAAATGCTTCATACACAAGGAGTTGGTGCCAGAGGAATGCAGGTGTCTAGAAGGGGATTGTTTGGTCAGGAAGAGTTGAAGATAGAGTGGTCTCTGGCCCCAGATAGCCTTGTGGATGATACAAAGGATTTGAATTTAATCTGTGCTGAGACCGGAAGCCAGTGCAGGCTTTGTAGGGCAGCAGAGATGCGGTCCCTGGGATTGAGGCCAAGGATAAGTCTTGCTGCCCTATTTTTGATTAGCTGGATGGGATGCAGAGTGGACGAAGGAAGATTAAGGAGGAGGCTGCTGCAATAGACTGGAGGGAACCAGAGCACGGGTAACATTGAGTCTCTGGGGGAAGGTGAGGAAGGGTAGAGTTCCTTTGAGAAGCAATAGTTGAATGTGGGACTTCTTGACAATCTCCTGAATATGAGATATGAAGAAGAGGGAGGAGGTGAAGATGACTCAGAGACTCCTGGCTTCAGTGGAGGGGGCAGGGGGTGAGAGCCCATGGAAGAAGGCCATAGTGCAGGGTAGAAGTAGGGTTCAGGGGACCCAATAGGGATAATATCTGTTCTGTTGGCATTGAGGCAGAGATCATTATCAGTGCACCAGGTTGGATGGAAGAGAGGCAGTCAGGGATGAAGGAAGGTGCAAGGGCGTCAGTCAGAAGTTTGAAGAATAGTTATGTGTCATCAGCGTAGCACTGGAAGTTGGGGGAGAAGGAGAAAATGAGGCATGCCAGCAGAGAAAGGTATATGTTAAAGAGCCAGGGTGAACGAATAGAGCCTTGGGGGATACCACAGGTGGAGGAGCGGAGGCAAAAGAGCAGTATGACTTTGGAGGAATGGTCAGTTAGGAATGAGGTAAGCAAGTCCAGTGCCTGCTCTGAGATACCAAGGATATCATGGAGCCTTTGTATGAGGATGGAATGGTTCACTGTGTCAAAAGCAGAACAGAGATCAAGGACGATGAGGATATCAGGGGAGTTGGAACTAAGGGATGCAAGGAGTTATTCACAGGTGTTTAAAAGCAGTTTCCATGCCTCTGGATGTTTGGAATCCAGACTGGTGGTCATGAAGACCACCAACAAGTTTGGTGTGAGAGTTGAGTTGGGGAGGGCCAACTTCTCAAGCAGTTTCACCAGGAAGGTGTGATGAAAATGGGGCGGTAGTTGGCTGGGCGTGAAGGGTCTGCAGAGGGTTTTTTTAAGGAGAGGGTGCACAAGGAAGTGCTTGAGGTAGGATGGAAAAGAACCAAAAGCAAATGAGTGATTGCAGACGTCAGCAAGAGAAAGGGCGAGAGATGAGATATTGTCCTTGATGGTTCTGGTGGATCATGTGTCAACCTGCTTGGAAGAGACCTTCATGGAGTTGACAACTCTGTTGACTTCTTCCAGGGATACATGAGCGAAGGAGGAGAAGGAGGAAGGAGGAGGGTGATTGGTTGGGGGAGGCAAAGAGGGGAGGGATGCATTGGAAGAGTGTGCGACAAGGCTGTTCAGTATATCTTGGGTTTTGGAGGTTAAATGTGAGGTGAGTCCATTGCAAAGGTCCTGGGAAGGAGTAGCGGCAGAGGATACTGTAGACGGGTTGTCAAGTTCCCAGCAGATTTTGAAGAGTTCAGCCATGTTGTTAGATGCATTGGTCACTTGTGCCTGAATGTGGCCTCTTTTTCTGGCATGGATGGAAAGTCTGTATTCTCTCTGGATCAGGCAGAAGGCCAGTTGGTCAGAGGGTGAGCCTGAGGTGTGCCACTTGCATTCAGAAGTCCTGCACTTAAGTTTTTGGTTGGCAAGTTTGGAATCGAATCAGGTGTTATGCTTGGAGGCAGGTTTCAGGCAGATCCTCATGACTGGGGCAAGGTTGTCAAGGGTGTTGGTAATGGAGAGATAGAGGTTGCTAAGGGCAGAGTCAGCAGCATCGTCAGAGTTGGGAGGGCAAGGGGGAATGAAGGTGGATGTGAAGGCAGCAGCTGACACTCGTTTCATCGGACGGTTGTTCATGAACGAGGTTTGCAGGGCTGTTGGAGGAGTTGTCATGAGACCATAGGGACCCAGGTGGTAGGCGGTAAGAGAGTGGTTAAACCAGAAGAGAGGGGTGACCTAGGGAGTAGATAGAGGGAGATTGGGTTAGACAATGGCGTTCAGTGTGTGTACGGCAGTGTGTGTACGGCAGAGAGTGTTGGACCGGAGGGAAGGATGTAGAGGGATAGGGAGGAGCATAGGTTGATGAAGAGGGAGGTTGCTGTGCATGGAGAGTCTAAGTTAATGTTGAAGTCACCAGTAGGTTGGAGGTGGTAGAAAGGAGGGAGGAACAGAAGTCAGCCCACTCAGAGAGAAACAGAGAGTAACTGCCTGGAGGTTGGTAAATGGTAGCAATGGACAGAGTGGTGGTGGGAGAGATGCCCAGTTTGCAAACAATGCTCTCAAAGGATGAAAAGAGCTGAGTGAGCAGGATGGAAGAAGGTATCCCCTCAGGGAAGATCAAGGCAACCCCAGTGCCTACACAGTGAGGCTGTGGCTTGGAGATGATCTTAAACCTGTCAAGGAAGAGCGAGTTGAAGGAAATTACTCAGCTGGCATTGAACCAAGTCTCAGTGAGTGCAAGTATGTCGAGGTCAGTTTCTTTCAGGAGAAGGAAGATGTTAGCGGAATGTTTGCTGGCTGAACATGCATTGAATGTTTGCTGGCTTCAAATGTTTTTTTTTTTTTTTTTTTTTAAGATCGAGAATAACCTCTGTAGGTTCTGTGGAAACTCAATTGAATCAGTAAAACACCTGATCATTGAGTGCTCCAACATATCACAGCAACGAACTCGCTACCTTGGGCCTTTTGCCCCAGCTGATGAAGATATGGACAGATGGTGGTTTTGGATCCTATCTGGTTCAAATGTTTCGCTCACATGTGCAGTATGTGAGTTTGTGGAAAACATTCTGACTGAGGATATGCTCTAACCGGAAATATGTTGGCAATATGTGGGCAATATGTTGGCAATATTAATTTATTCTTTTACTCTTTTACTCTCCTTCCTGCGAATTCATAGAATGTGTTGTTTCGCTTTGGTTGTATTGTTGTTTTTCTTCTTGTTTTGTTGTATATGTGAAAATTGGATTCTTCTTATTGTAATTGAAGTTTATTTATAAACTAATTGTTACAATTAAAATAAAAAAAATAAAAAAAATAAAAAATGTTTTTCATGGTGGAGTACAGGGGCGTGGAACATCATCCAGAAGTGGTGGAGAAGGGAGGGTAGCAGGGGGAAAGGCAGGAGAAGGAAGGAAGTTAATGAGGGACGGTGTAATCCGGTAGACGAGCAGACAATGCAGGATGAAAAGACACCCAAATTTGAATTTACACTAAGAGGCAGATAATGCAGTATGGAAACACACCTACACATCATTTTACACTAACAGGCAGACATTGCAGGATGAAAAGACACCTACATTTCATTTTACGCTAACAGGCAGACAATGCAGGATGAAAACACACCAACATTTGATTTTACGCTAACAGGCAGACAATGCAGGATGAAAACACACCTACATTTCATTTTACGCTAACAGGCAGACAATACAGGATGGTCAAACCTTTGAATGGAGTGAGATAGATAACAGCAGCACAGCAGCACAGCAGTACGAGGTGGAAGTAGTTGAGTTTAGGGCTCTGGATGAGAGAAAATAGAACATGGTGTACAGAGACTGAAGAGGCAGCAGGAAACGGTCAGGGAGAGAAGGTGCAGGAATTGAGAAGCAGTCAGTACTCACATGAATTGCACAAGGGGCGTGTGCCACAGTCCAGGAGTACATGTCTGGAGTACAAGCAAGGTGATGCTGTTCATTCAGCAAGGTTTACAACACGTCATTGAAGAGAAAAGGAAGCACCTGGAAAGTGCCTTCCTTTTTAGGGCACGCCTACCAGGGGACTCCTTCCCGGGGTCTTGTGAGTCTGGGAGGTGCCCAATTGGCTCTGGTTCCAGGGTTCTTCCTGAGGTGTCCTGAAAGGGATCTAACCTGCACTCCGGAGTTTCCTCCGAGGTTCCCTGTAAAGGGGCTGTCAGGACCGGATCTTCATCCGAGGTTCCCCACCTGGGGGTTAAAGTTAAGCCCGGCATTTCTGGAGCTGTTTTCACCATGGTAGTTCCCGAGGTTTCCATATCTGGAACTTAGTGTACCGGGACTCGGCTCAAGGTTTCCAATAATGGGACTAAGAACACTGGGGTTTCCTGTGAGAATCCCCGATTAGGGTCCATATCTAAAACCGGCAGGATCGAGGCGGCCCCTATGAGGTCTCTGGCTATGGGGAGTGACTCTAAGCCTTCCCACAAGCAATCCAGGGCTTGAACCGATCCTGCTGAGGGGCAAAAAAGATGGGCAAACACCTTAAGTCTTCAAGTACCGGCTCTACGGAGGGTCCCTCACTGAGGGCTAATCCTTCAGCAGACTCTAAGGGGTTGCACAAGCGCTCTCGACCTGCTAGCACCGGTTCTGCCAAGGTTCCCTGTCACAGGGCTAAAATGGAACAGAAGTCCCCTGGGACTAAGAACACTGGGGTTTCCTGTGAGAATCCCTGATTAGGGGCCATATCTAAAACCGGCAGGATCGAGGCGGCCCTTATGAGGTCTATGGCTATGGGGGGTGACTCTAAGCCTTCCCACAAACAATCCAGGGGTCGAACCGATCCTGCTGAGGGGCAAAAAAGATGGGCAAACACCATAAGTCTTCAAGTACCAGCTCTACAGAGGGTCCCTCACTGAGGGCTAATCCTTCAGCAGACTCTAAGGGGTTGCAAATGCGCCCTAGACCTGCTAGCACCGGCTCTGCCAAGGTTCCCTGTCACAGGGCTAAAATGGAACAGAAGTCCCCTGATACACCTGTGATGGCCTCATTTACACCTGTGATGCAGTTCGCCTCATGCAATATCAAAATGGTGGTCCAACCCCCGTGTTCTGCAGCAGCCATTTTGACTACCTATCTCACACCAACATTTTCAAAAACTGGTACTGAGGGGCCTGTTTTTGGGGATGTGCAGCTTTTTCCATGTAATGTGGATAATAGGAATCCGTTCTGCCCTACGATGGATTGGCCTACTCGGTTCCCGCTGCCACAGACAGTCTCGCTCCCTCCTACGTCCGCTCCCTTGTTTTAGGTGGATCCACGTGGTGGAGGGCCCTCCTTGAAACCATCTTCTTTGCAGTCGTGGGGGTATGCCCCTTCAGAGCGGCCTCTACCCACTCCGGTGACTAGGCCTTCTTCTAAGGATGTGTTTTCTGGCAAGTTTCAGAATCCTAGGCACTCTGACCCGATGAAGGCATACTTTAAGGATCTTTCTGAGAAAATGTATTCTAAGCCTCCCAAGCCACCACCTGATCTAGCTCCTCTGCAGGTTCCAGTAGTGCCACCTCCACCTCCTCTGCTAGTGGGGTTCCCTCCTCCACTACTGCTGCCTCCAATTTCACCTGTGCTGAAGAGTCCCGTTGCGCAGTCAAGGCTGCCCATGGGGTCTGAGGTGCCATGTGCAGCAGATCAAGGTTCTGTTCCCCCACACTGAATGAAGATCAAGCAGACCAGGATAGCAACAACCCACCCCGCTCTATCAGACCCTTTCATGACTGGGTAGTGGATATGATGGTGCTGGTACATATTCCAATACACAAACCTCTGGCTCCACAGAAGGGTGTTCTCTCTGGAGCCTTTACTCTGTCGACACAGGAGTGCATAGGCCTTTTCCTTTAAGAGGATGCGCTGCCCAAAGCCTCCAAGGTATGGGAAAACCTAATTCAGGGCAGCATATGAACAAGAACAAATTGATACCCGCTACAAGCTACACGCTTCAGAAGACGTACCCTTGACTGCATGCCCGCTCCCGTCATTGACGGTGGTGGCAGCAGCTACGCTCCAGTCCAAGCCGTCCTCTACATCTTCCACTGCCGCATCGCAAGTCCTTTCCAAGGAGGACAAGCTTCTTGATGCCATTGGAAAAAAGTGTTTTTCTAATTCAGCTCTTCAGCTGCGACAGTCTAATACCGAGGTCATCCTGGCGTCTGCTAACCTCAAGCTCTGGAAGGAGCTTGCCAAGTTCCAGGAATGTATTCCTCCAGATAGGCTAGAAGATTTTAAGGGCAGTTTATCAGATGTCAAAGTTCTGGCTGAAGACCTGCTGTAAGGCTGTGACTTCCGCTCGGGCCTAATGGTTGGAGTAGACTTCTCCGACCAAGCGTGGCTCCATGCTACAAAGTTCTCAAAGGAGGTTCAGAACAAAGTACTTGATCTTCCCTTCGAAGGTAAGGAACTGTTCCATTCCTCCATTGATGTAGAACTCCCCAAAACAAAAGCAAGCACACACACACAGCTAAATCTTTGTCAGTCCTTGTAAAAACACCAGCTAAAGCAGCTTATACTCAGAGGTCGGGGTCTCAAACAAGGTCCTTCTCTGGTTTCAGAGGGTTCCTGGACTGACATGCGCATCGGGCACAAGCTCCTGCAGGTGTGCCTCGCCGCAAGCAGCAAAGGCAAGGCGGGCAGTTTTTCTCTTGGTCAACAGCCTCCTCTTCAGCAACTGGAGATATCCCCGCCAATAAACCATTTAAATTATGTTTTCCATCAGTCGCACAAGACTCCGGTAGAAGGACGAATATAGTCTCATCTGGAGGCGTAGCAGACCATCACAGAAGGCCGATGGGTTTTGTCCGTCTCCCGGGCAGGCTTCTGCTTTCCCCTCCCTCCTACCCCACACTCTCACCCTCGTCTTCAGCATACTGGGTCGCCCTCCCCCAGAGCCGAGGTACAAAAACATCTAGATCCAGAGCAGTGGAGCCTGTTGGCTTGCAAAAGCAAGTGGAGGGCTATTACTCCCATCTGTTTACAGTGCCCAAACCCAACCAGGCTGGCCTGCACACTATCATCAACCTATCCAATTTCAATCTCTTCTTACCCCAAGAGAAATTCAAGATGATTACGCCCAGCCACATAAAGTCCTTTCTCTAGAAGGGTGATTGGCTCAGCATGGTAGACCTTCAGGATGCCTACGTGCAAATCATGATCTGGAACCCACATCGGAAATATCTGCGGTTCTCCATGGGAACGGAATACTTCCAGTATCGAGTGCTACCATTTGGTATCAGTTTGGTGACACGTGTCTTTATGAAGATGATGGTGGTCATTGCAGCATTCCTTAGACTGCAGAGAGTTCATGTATATCCATATTTGGATGATTGGCTCCTGTGCAGCCCTTGCCCACAAGCCACAACAGCCAATCTTCAGTCACTCCTCCAGCTCCTGTTCCATCTCCGGCTGTCAGTCAACTAGCCGAAATTGTCCATGATTGTTGCTCAAGACCTGAACTATCTAGGTTTCCATTGGGATACTATCAGTACCAGAGTGTTTCTGACAGAGGACAGGATTGTGGACCTGTCAACCACATGCCATATTTTCCTGCAGTCCTCCCATATGTTGGCCGTGTGGTTCCAGAGACTCCTTGGCCTTATGACCTCTTGTGTGTTAGCTCTACCTCTTGCACGACTGAAAATGAGGCACACTCAGCTTGCTCTTTGGAGCTGCTAGTGTCAGGCTACGGATCCAGACTCCAAGATGATTCCAGTTCCATCATCCATGATGGCGTATCTTCAATAGTGGTTTCCGCCAGCAACCTTTCGGTAGGGACCCTCCTTCCAGGAGCCCTGCCCACAAGTAATGGTTACCACAGATTCCTCCCTTCTAGGGTGGGGGTGACACTGCATCGCCTCACGGTGTATGATTTGTGGACGCCCCGTAATAGACAGTCTCATATCAATTACCTAAAACTACTGTCCATTTTTCTGGTACACTCTCCTCTTCATAGCTCCTTGGTGGCCAGCCTGGTTCTGGTTTTCGGAACTGCAGCACCTGTTGGTGTGCAACCTGATCATGTTACCACATTTCCTGATCTTCTTCACCAGAGCAATCACCAGTTATAGTACCCCTCCCCATAATCCTTCAGCTTTGCAACCTGGTCCTTAGCGCAGTTCAACCTTTCAGATGCTAACATGCACAAAAATCAGGCGACGCATAAGCCTTCTACAAGGGCTCAGTACAATAGCAAATGGCTTTGTTTTTAGATCCCCAACAAGCTTCTATTGACTGTGTCTTGTCTTTTGTATCAGACCTTGTAGCCTCTGGCATTCATGTCTTATCATGTATGACATAACTATCTGCATTGCGGCTTATCTGTCTACATACAGTTGCATCTTTTCACTGTCAAACCCATTCTTCAAGAGACATTTTGCAGGTTTTCTTCATCTCTTTCCACCGGTTAGGCCTCCTCATCCAAAATGGGATCTGAATGTAGTCCTCACAACCTTCTGTCATAAGACTTTTGAACCCATGCCTATTATCGAGCTCAAGTACCTTTCTTGGAAAGTGGCCTTCTTGATTGCAGTAACATCTGTGAGATGAAAAAGCGAGCTTCAAGCTCTTTCTGTCGAACATCCATTCCTAACTTTCCACAAGGATAAGGTTGTGCTTCACACTCATCCTTCTTTCCTTCCCAAAGTTGTCTCTGAATTCCACTTAAACCAGTCAATATCTTTACTGGTTTTCTTTTAGGACCTGGTCTCCAATTCCGAGAGGATTTTACACAACCTAGACGTTAGATGAGCTCTGAAGTTTTACCTTGACAGAGCAAGCAAACTTAGAACATCTTCACAACTCTTTGTTACGTTTGAAAAACCAAAATGGAAACATGCCTCAAAATCATCCATCTCTCATTGGATAGCTTCATGTATCTCCGAGGCCTACAAAATGTAAGGCGTTCAGGCCCCAAAGTGCATTCATGCACATTTGGTCCGTGGCAAAGTGGCTGCAGTTGCCTTTCAAAAATACATCCCTTGAGAGTCCAGAGCCAAGGCTGGTACATGGGTGTCCCCTTTGGCTTTTTGCAGACATTATTGTCTTGACCTGTGCTCCCGGGCTAATGCCCAAATTGGCCCGGCAGTTCTTAGGAATGTGTTCCAATAAGGGAATTTCCATCCTCCCATTTTCCTTTGGTCAGTGCATGGGAATCTCCCACAAGTATGGAGGAAAAGGGACAGGACATAAGAGTATGACAAAGTTACTCACTGTAGTGACTACCTTACTCCTAGTCCATAGTCCCCTTTCCTCTAAACGCCAACCCACTGTCCGCTCTAATAACTATCCTCTGTTTTGCTAAATGGTCCTGGACCTGGCAATAGAAAAGGAATAAAGGGCGATGAGCAGGGTGGAGCTCAGGAAGGCTCGACTGTGGTCACATGTAGTGGCCCAGCGTAAAAGTAAAAGGACAACAAAGTACATTTTTTGATGCTTATAAAAGTGCTCCGGACCCGTCGCGAAGGATGGAATGTCCCACAAGAATGGAGGAAAGGGGACTATGGACTCGGAGTAAGGTAGTCACTACGGTGAGTAACTTTGTCATTACAATCCACTATAAATAAACAAACCATTACATTTCATATGAGCATCTCGAGACCTAAAATAATTCTAAAATATCCTGTGTAAAACAATTTCTAAAAATGTTACAGTTACTTAAACCAACCATGTAATTTCCTCACTTATTAAAAGAGACCACCATTCATCGGGTGTTAAAGTGCTGAAACTGTCCAAGAAGGTCTTAAAGAGTTCTGTTTTTAAGGCTGTTAAGGCTGTGCAAAAAAACAGTATGTGGTGTAAATTTTCAAGCGAACCCTCTATTTTACAGTAGTTACATTGCACATCTCTCTGCTTAGTCTGAAGTCTGGTTGATAGTTCTTCTATGGTTGGGGGTAAGTTCAACCGAATCCTCATAAACTGGGTTCTGTAGAAAGTATTTGGAAACGTGCTCAAATATTTAGGTAACGAGTCGAAGGCCCTGGTTTCGTGTTTCAGATGGTAGAGTAATGTATACTTGCTTGCCTCTTCTAATGATAAGATTCAATCTAGTTTCCAGAGTTTAGTGAACAATTAAATGAGTTAGTGCTTACCTGCAATGATTTACTTTCAATGGCCTCATGGAAGGGAAGCAGCATCCTCTCTAATTCATCCTGCCCCATCCTGGTTGGAGGCCAGCACGATCGCTCCAATGAGCCAACATGTCCATCCGCCACCTTGCCTCCAGTCAGCGGAGTGAGCTCTTGCCACACAAATTGGCATGAAATATATTTAGAACAAATAAGTAGAGGTGACCATACTATGCAAAATGCCACTGCTCTCCTCTGTAGTTGAGTGAATCTAGTAATTAGTTGCACTATAAATATGTTCTTTGTTAATATTTTCCTAAATGTTTTCCCCAACCTTTAAGTCAGTAGGTTTTGCATACACTAGACCACCATAAATAAAGCACGTGAACTAGCAGTTGGGATTTCATAGTTAATATAACAATACAGGCCATACGCAGGTAAGGAGTGAGGAACGTGCCTGACTGTATACAGAACATGTACGCATATCAAACTTTGCATACTGTGATTTGGATAGAAACTGACTGCATACACTATGAGATTTTTTTAACATTCATAAATGCTTAATACGATACACTTTTATGTTCCATTTGTCTTATTTATTCATGTGTTTCCTTCCAATTTCATCCATGTCCACTGCCTATTTGTCCCAAAGGACCTTCCTAAATGTGTGTTTTTAAGGTTTCGTTTCAATTTGTTTTCTGAAATAAAATCCTACCTTTGCTTCTTTGCAGGTTAAAGTAAACCGTTTGTTTGCACACTCTAAATAATAACAATAAAGCATGACTTCGTTATTGACGAGTGAAAATGCATTTCTGACAGTTTAAGGTCTTTGTTTATTTTTCCTTGAAAACTATGGCCACGTTGACGCCTGTGAAATCATGATAAGCCGTGGTTGGTAGATCCATAAACGGTATCCGATTGAATCCTGCAGTTATCTTCGCCATTAGGCTGAAGGGGCCTTTTGCAGTGCCGGATTAGAACATTTTCATATGTGATGTTGTTCCTGGCATGATCACATGGGACTCATCTCAGGAAGCCTATTTAGACAAGGCCGCCATTTCCCCAAAGAGGTTGCATCCCCACAAGGCATTTGGTTTTATGCATGTTTGCATTTGTAGCGTTTTACAAGCCATGGTTGGCCCCAGGCCACAAATAGCCTGGTTTCATTTAACACTTTTCTTCCTTAAAATGATAGAGGTTACCATGTACAAAGTTGTCAAGGTGCAGGGAATTGCGCTAAACAGGTATTATAAATTAAGCTTTGTGCTGAGGAAGAGTAACACAATAGGGTTAAAGTATTTAATCGTGCAAACTTTCAAAATTAAAATATTTACTTGACACGATCGACTACTTATTATTAAATGATTACTTGCAATATAGGTTGTATAAGTTGACGTGAGTGATAATCACGATGGGATCGTTTTAAACGTCACACAGATGACACCGCAAACTGAAAAGAGGTCATGATGCTTTAGCTGATGTTGTGGGATGTTATCTCACCAAGGTACAAACTGGCTACGTTGGTATATGCTTTAGGCATATGAGAAAAATCGAAAGTGTCCTGGATAGATGTGTCTGAAATTGCTCGGTGTTTTTTTTTTTTTTTTTTTTTTTGACAAATGAGTACATTTTAAATACAGTGCATGGCGTCTAATGAAGGGACACGGAGTCTGGGTTTCACGACCCGATCATCCCAAAATCCAGCATACAACACGCGTGCCAATAGTGGCCGGCAGCCCATCAGGTTGAATGTTTGCTGTTACAACAAAGTAGATGACAACTTCTCAGCCGCCAAATGGCAGTGCGTCATTCAGTACATGCTATCGCAACGTACTTCGGCTGACTCTCTGGTCCCCATTGCTCACTGGGTAAAATGAATAGCAGTGTCGGTTTACACACAGCAATGGAGACTGCACTTCACACATACTGCTTTATGAACAAATGTGAGGTAACAGTTATCTACGTATCTCACATTAACAATCACAGCAATGTTCTGTATGGTGCAGGCATGGATAGTATAGTCAGTGGTCGAAGTGTAAGAAAAGAAGTAGTGGAACTATGTTCCCTGCTGGCCTGCTCCCACTTCCCACAAATCCCATTACCACGCCCTGTCCCACACACAATACTAACCCCCAAACATACGCACCTACTGTTTAAGGGAACGTTCAGTGCAGTGCACTGAAAGTGCAAGATTCAACTTCTTCCTACACTTTTATTTTAAAACAAAACCATTCTGGAACATTTTCTTTTTAAAATAAAAGTATAGGAACAGTAACACTTAATTAAAAAAAAAGTAGAGGAGCACCGCTCCCAACCGCCCCCGCTCACTTCGACCACTGAGTATAGTGAAGAGCATGGGGGCCTGGGGATGACCCAAGAGCAAGTGGCAAGTCTAGTATTGGGATGTATTCTTTGGGGGCAGCTCTCCCATATACTGAATGATAGTCACATTCATTATTTGGTTCCCTTGGTCTACGGCTAATTTACAGCATTATTGCTGTGATCCTGACCAGTAGCACTTTGTACAAAATGGGCATGTTGGCCTTGTTGACCAAAGAACTTCAATTGTATGTATTATTTAAGTCAGTCACATCACTCAAATTAGACCCTCTGCCCTGGAAAAGTCTGGTTTATTTTATGCACTTATTTGTTTATTTTGAAAACACCAGAAGCCCACGGCATCATGGCGCTGAATCATTAACACAGAAAGACCGACATTAATTCACATGACAAGGAGAGCAGAGACTGGGAAAAAGGCACAAGGGAATTACCTGAGCAGCCAGGTCTTCAGAGTTCTCCTGTAAGCTGGCAGGTCTGGCTACGTCCTTAACGCCGTGGGCAGGGAGTCCCAGAAATGTGCTGCCTTTACAGGGAAGGATGTTCCCAGTCCATTTACACGCCTGAAAGCAGGACACTTTATCTGCATTTGCTTTGCAGTAGCCTGGGCGGGCAATATTGCGGAGTTAGGAGTTTGTGGTAAGCGGGGGACATGTCCATGAACGCATCTATGGAACAAAGTTCCCTCTTTGAAATGAATGGGTTCCTGTATTGGAAAGCCAGTGTAGTTTTTGTCTTTGGGTGGATATGTTTTTGCGCCTTGGTATCTTTGTGATGATGCGTATTGCATTGTTTTGCAAAACCTGGCATTCGTGTATGTTAAAGTTTGAGGCACCAATCAGTAAGGTATTGCAATAATCCAACTTTGAAATGATTGGGCCTGGGCAATGATTGAACTATTGCTTTGAGAAACATATGGGCCGATATTTCTGAGTAGTTCAAGATGATAATAACAATGTTTACTTGATTGGTTACGTAAGCGTAGGAGTTCAAAGAGGCTTCCAGCCGTATGCCTAGTGTTTTCACCTTGTTTTGTACGGGAATGGTATTGTTTCCAATTACAAAATTCTGGTTTCCAGAGCTCATATTGGCACGGGCGTGTTTATGCTTCTGTGCTCAGGCAACCCACCTAGTCTCACTGATGTACAGTAAGGTGGACCTAGTAGCAAGGCGGACATCTTTTATCAGTGTTTCAATTATTAATTATTATTGTAGCAGTTGAAGAAGGCATGCTTTCATCAGCCATCTTGCCATTGTTTGCAGTGTTTTTTGTAGTTTTGTAGTTTTTTTGTCATTTTTTGTATTGACAGACAGGGCCATATTAAGCTTTTTTGGGGCCCTTGTCATGGACATCTTTGGGTCCCCCAAAAATCAAACCAGAGGAATTAAGTGATCAAGTATATCTGGTGGCACCCTCCCACTCCCACCGTGAGCAAAACCCATAGGTAGACATGCCGCCTCACAGCATTCAAAATAATCATGTTTACTCCCTTTAAATCTCCTTACCCTCTTCATTCTTGCTCTGATCAGATTGATAAACAAGCAGCATTTGAAGGCCAACATTAGCAATCTTTTTATCAATATCATCCGGGAAGGTATGCAGCCTGTAGTATTGATGCAGTACTGTATGTAAAAGGTACATGTAACCCAGAATAGGTAGAGAGCACACATTAGCTGACCCAGAGAATGCAAAAGTGCTCAAGAATGGATAGAGTAGAACAAATGTAAGGAAGGGGAAAGCTACACATACCATAGCATGGATAGTGGAGGCAGATTGGAAGCTACCAGGCTGGTGCCTCTATCCAGATAGACTGAGATTAGTAGTGGGACATGGTTTTCAAATAGCGTTGCCATTAGAGCTCAGGGGAACAAGTGCCTGTGGTGTGCAGAATATCAATGCTCACTATTACAGTGGAAACAACCCTATAGCCAGTGAAACCATGAGTGAGGCTTTTATGAAGATCATACCCTGAGAAGGAAATCACACTGAGGGGCTGACAATTTTGAAATGTTTAGGGACTGGCAACACCTGGGTACAAAATACCTTCAGCTATCCCTCCGCAAATACCTCCCCTATCGAGCTCTTTGCTCCACTACCTCCAACTCACTCAGGGTCAGTCGTTTTTCTAAGAAACGAGCTTGGGGTAGATCTCTGTCTTCGGCTGGGGCCTCCCTCTGGGACAGCCTCCCTGCCACTCTAAAACTTGAGGAGAACCATCTCCGGTTCCGGAAACACCTCAAGACCTTCCTCTTTTCTTCTGCCTTCGCTCCCCCTCTCCCCTCCTGATCTGTTCTCTCTTGGCACCGTGCACCTGGCCACCCTCTGTCTTTTGGGCCCAGTTACCTGCTCATCCTGTCACCCTCCCGCACTGCCTCCGGGCCACCCCTTGCACTGGGGTCTGTATCTATACCCATACAGCCCCCCCTTTTTCTTCCTGCACTTATCGGACCTACCCTGTCTGCTGCCTTAAACCTAGCACTTGCAAATTGCTGGCTGCATTACCACTGTTTGTTGCCTTTATTATTTATTTATTGTTATTTATCTGTTTCTCCTCTGCATCGCACTTTCCACCTCTCCCCCCTTCCATGCACTTTTCCCCTCCCCCCTCTCCCATGCACTTGCGCGTTCTCAATGTCACTGGGCCTAGTAAGATCGCTGTTTTGTTCTCCCCTGTTCCCCTCCCTTGCCTTGTCGCGCTCTGAAACACTTGTGTACGAGCGCGATAGAAATAAATTATCAATCAATCAAAACACTGAAAGGTTAGGCAATAAAAGATTAAATGAGATACCCAGGATCACATATTGCTTTACAGGGTGAAGTTGAGATTTGTAGCTGATTTGCAAAGTACATAAATCACATTTACAAACCTGACCATTTTTAAAACCAAAATATTACAAAAGGGTGTTATGCAAAAATGGGAATGATTCTAGCTACATTCTCTCCATCATCAAGAGAAGTATATAAGTACCAGCATACCAATCAATGTGATATAACAGATTTAATCTATGTATGCCTTTTGTACTTTTAAGTTTTAAATACTTCCAAAACAATTGCTTGTGAAATTGTCATCCATAAACGGGCAGAAAAACCTTGCACTTTTATACAAAAAGCAAAAAGTTGTTTGTGTCAAACAGACCTTAAAATATGCTTGCCCAATGCCTAAAACATCTGGTACGCTCTCTCCTGTCTACCACCCCTTCCACTCAAACGGCCTACATAAGAAGAAAGATCAAGTAATGAGCTAAACAATGCCACTAGCATGCAAGAAGGCAAACCTCACAGAAGACAGCACAGTAATGAGAGATATATGATTTGACCCGGATCACTGTATCATCTGCTGGCAAAGCCTGGATAAAAGCATGAACACTTTGGTCCACAGTCTTTTATTCACCTTTTTGACTAATAGTTTATGCTTATCTTTGAAGGGGATTTCCTCGGTTTTAGAACGCTACATCTGAATAAACCAATTTCTAGACCATCACCATACGAATGACATGTTAGTTTCTATAGCAACATTTATCTGGTGCAGGAGCATTGCTGATAATACCACCTCTTATGTTGCAAAACTAAGTACATATGCAGGTAGGTTTATAAACTTAAGACATAGGAAAGGTTCAGCCAGCCTTGCTGGAATGTACTCTTCTAATCTTTCATATGAACACACATCTCTGCAATGCATGCTTAACACACTGAGCTCACGTCTGAACCATTGTGGCACTCAATTTATCAGTATGGATTTCAACTTTGGCTACTGCACATGAACGACATAATTCCCACAAGAAGGAACGAATGCTACAGAAGTTGTGCCGTATGAAACACACACACACTTTGTATTCCACAGTGAACATAGAAAGCATTACATGATTAATTGATCAAGGCAGAATGTACTTGTCAAAACAGACAAGCAATAGCTTTAGCGCCTCAGCATCATGCCATAAAATCTCCTGGCGTGTGCCATTTAAGTCTGGTGAACAATGGAATCTTACTTTAGATCAGGCAGCCTTGTGGGGGCCCCCTCCAAGGTGAGGGCCCTGGGCAAGTGCCCCTTTTGCCCTCCCATAAAGACATCTCTGTTGACAGATCAGCATAGCATGTCATTATAGAGTCCACTTATAAAGGCTTTGCCCCTTGTATTGATATTCCTTGCCCTTCTCTCTGTTTTACAGAATTATTTTGTCAGTCAATTGTGTTTTCAGAATGTTGTTGATCATGCAGCTGGCAATAGAACACAGGTAGTTCTGCTGATTTTAGGAGTGCAAAGACCCTTTCGCTCATAAGGTTCTGATAAGCAAAGCCCGGATCCTGCAATGGTAACCATACAGTGCATATTGCTGACAGAACCATAGGCAGGTGGTATTTCCCTTTCGTCATGGCTGTTTTGTGGTTATTGTGAGCATGGTTAAAACAAAAGGATTCTGGATGCACTGCACTATACTTTTTCCTTGTATAGTCATTTGGCCACTCTGAACAGCAGTTTCAATCTAAATGTAGCCTACATCTCTGCTCACCCCTCCACCGTTGATGCTACTGGCTGGTGGTTATAGGAGTTTTGGGACCTCTTTATAAAACCTTTGGCTCATCATATCTTTTGGACAGCAAATCCCATGAGCCCAAGCTATCAAATGAAATCGGAGCGTCTTGGGTGATGTAGAAATGCACATATTGTTAGGCACAGGGTGAAGACTCTGAACTAGTTTCTCATTGGAGGTGAGGGATTGTTCTGTCCGGTTGTTGGCTTGCCAATAGCGTTCAATAGAGGCAGCAGTGCGGTGTCCAGCGACAGACATAATGTGCCTGGTTTCTAGTCCTGCATTTGAAAGAAGCTAAATTGCTGTGGCGTTAATAGAGTGATTAGTATAGATACCGTTCAGGTGTGCGTGTTGACTTAATTTGGGCATGAAGTTCCTACAGTATTATTGCCTCAAGGATGATTTGTTTACCAGCTGTTTTCTGCTGCAAGCTAATTTTTTCTAAGACGACGGGATGACACAAAGAAGCCTGGTGTATCTGGAGGTAGTTTCAACATATATTAGTAGAAGAGAATATACTGGACAGTCAGCTTGTCACGGATTAGCAAACATTTGCTATGAAGATCACTGCCTTTCAAAAATGGAGAAGTGGTTTTGGTTAAGTCATTGAAGGTAAGGCTGGCATTGTGTTTACAATTTGCGTCAGTAACAACATGGAATGCACTGGCAGTCCCAGGTCTGAGTCCTTTGTGGCCATGACAGGCAAAATGGATCTGAATATCGAAACACACTTTAAATTGTAGAGTATCAGGATAGCTGATGTTAAAGACTCCAGAAGAACGCAACTTTAAAAGGTCAATATGAGAAATTGGTGCTTTATCCACAGCAAGGTCATTTCTGGAATGCCTCAGATGCTTAATAATGCTTACAAAAAAATGGTAATGCCTTGGAGGAAATCTTGGGTATGCATTTTTTTGAGGTTGCAGCTAAAGAGAGGATTATTACGATTCAGGATTTTACCACACTGGAGATTAATCGGCCTTAGGGGCTGGTGTTCATTACCTGACCCTCTATGTACTTCAGCATACAACTGACAGAGTAGGTTTGCTAAAGTACCAATTGATTCAGTTTCAAAACATTGAGAATATCCTTTTTGAAGTAGCCAACTTTTAAAAGTTTCCAGAGCCCATTTGGTAGCAAATGTGAGTTTTGACTTCAGCCTTGTTTAACTCAATAGAGTCTAATTCATGTTTGCCCACAATAGCATGTCTCTTACATTCAGTTGCCACATTAGTAAAAATAGAAGAGGTACTTGGCTGTGATTTGCAGCTTTGTCTGTGTTCTGTTTCATTGCCGCTGTACTCTATCCACTCCTCCATGGTTTGAGTGCCAAACAAATAGAATGAAATATAGGAGTGTCCAGAAAGGCACTGTGAATGATTCATAAACGAAGCATTGACCATGTTCTACATGATGGTAGCAACTGAAGTATGCCGTGGCAAATATAAGAAAATGGAAAAGTGGAAAGCAAAATGTTCATCCAGAGTGGATCAAAAATGGAGTGCTGAACAGAAGGAAACAAAATGCTGGTTACCGGAAAAGGAAAAAACGTTGCCGGATGAGGCGCGGGAACCCTAGGGGTTAGGCATTCACGGGTTGGTAAAGCCTGCATTGCAGTCAATCGTGGCGCAAACAAAACGAAAAATAAACTGTGCTGGGTACTAATGTTGAATATTCTTGGTGCTCAGTCAGGCTGTAGTCTTTATAGTCTTCAGCACCACTTTCAAAACAGTACACAAAATTATATTTTGTAACAATTTGTATACCTCTGTGCCTCCTAAAAATGATCCTATCACTATATTTCCAAACCATAGGAAAAATAAGGCTTTCTCTGAACGACACGTTTACAGATTATTTGCCCACTTTTGTGGGCCTCAACCAAGGGTGTATCTTCAGTCCAACTTTATTTAATGTATACCTTGCTGATGTACACTATATTTGCTTAATTGTAATGGGATCACTCCTCCTAGGCTCATTTTGAAGTGATTACAGTGGCTCGGTTATGCAGATGACCTTGTCTTGCTTGACTACACTGCCAGAGGTCTCCAGTTTCAACTTGATAAGCTTAATATATATTCCAAAAACAACTGGCTATCCAACAATGTTAACAAAATGAAGATCATGAACTTCAAGCCCAATGCTCATTGTTACAGACAAGGATGCAGATGGCTGATTGGGCCACTCCCACTAGAAATGTCTCTACTTATGACTATCTGGATGTAACTGTTTGTGATAAATTGTCCTGGACACCCCAGATGGACCAAATCAAAACCAATAATGACAGCTGTAGGGTAACTCCACAACAAGCAGACATAGAAAAAAACAACTTACTTGGGAAAAAAAAGCTAGGTGCACATTTATTCAGAGAAGAACAAGAGCTTTATTTTGTATACAAAAACGAAAATGGTGACCGGGTATTATAAGTCCTCTGCTACAGAGCTCAATATAGTCATCAAAGTAAACTTCATCTTATAAACCTAGAAATCGTCATTCATGACAAATTTGATAGACAGTATTCATCCCCCACCCTCATTGGGGCCACACCCTCCCCCACCCTCATTGGGGCCGCACCACCTAAGGCCCACAGCAGGGCCCTGCCTCCATCAGCTCCTTTCTCTCTCACTCTTACTTCTGGCTGGAACCCTTCCTTCTACCCTCTAGCATGCACCATCAGCGCTGAACTCGAAATCACAATGCGCTCTGCTGAGGGTAAAGGTGTTGAGACTTTTTACATTGACTTTTGTGGTGGATATGTTGCGACTGCAATTTTGGGAGGAATTGGCACGATTCGATCGTGCTATGTATCACCTGGTTGGTGTGTGCATCTTGATGCGCCCTGTGCTAACGTTGCTTCGGTGCATTTATGTTTTTCATCTCCTGCCCTCATTGCCACTTTACCTAAGTCCCTCCAAGATGGCCGTTCGCCGTTTCCTGTTTTGTGCGCCCCACCTCCCCTCCCATTGGCTACCATTGGCCCCTTAAGCCAATGACTGCAACTGGGAGGCGGGAGCCGACCGCACCACCTAAGGCCCACAACGAAGGCCCTGTCTACCCCTGTCCACCACGGTACACCTGATCGCCCCCCTTGAGTGTCTGTGTGCCCCCATGCCCCTGTGAGTGTCTGTGTGCACCCATCTTCCCCCTTGAGTGTCTGTGTGCCCCATCCCCCCGTGAGTGTCTGTGTGCCCCCATCCCCCCTTGAGTGTCTGTATGCCCCCATTCCCCCTTGAGTGTCTGTGTGCCCCCATCCTCCTGTGAGTGTCTGTGTGCCCCATCCCCCCCTTGAGTGTCTGTGTGCCCCCATACCCCCGTAAGTGTCTGTGTGCCCCCATAACCCCCTTGAGTGTCTGTGTGCCCCCATACTCACCCGTGAGTGTCTGTGTGCCCCCATCCCCCCGTGAGTGTCTGTGTGCCCCCAACCCCCCCCTTGAGTGTCTGTTTACCTCCATCCCCCCTGTGAGTGTCTGTGTGCCCCCATCCCCCCTGTGAGTGTCTCTGTGCCCACATCCCCCTGTGAGTGTCTGTGTGCCTCCATCCCCCCTTGAGTGTCTGTGTGCCCCCATCCCCCCGTGAGTGTCTGTGTGCCCCCATTCCCCCTTGAGTGTCTGTGTGCCCCATCCCCCTGTGAGTGTCTGTGTGCACCCATCTCCCCCGTGAGTGTCTGTGAGCCCCCATCCCTCCTTGAGTGTCTGTGTGCCCCCATCCACCCGTGATTTTCTGTGTGCCCCATCCCCCCCTTGAGTGTCTGTGTGCTCCCATCCCCCCGTGAGTGTCTGTGTGCCCCCAACCCCCCCTTGAGTGTCTGTGTACCTCCATCCCCCCTGTGAGTGTCTGTGTGCCCCCATACCCCCTGTGAGTGTCTGTGTGCCCCCATCCCCCCGTGAGTGTCTGTGTGCCTCCACCCCCCCTTGAGTGTCTGTGTGCCCCCATCCCCCCGTGAGTGTCTGTGTGCCCCCATCCCCCCTTGAGTGTCTGTGTGCGCCATCCCCCTGTGAGTGTCTGTGTGCCCCCATCTCCCCCGTGAGTGTCTGTGAGCCCCCATCCCTCCTTGAGTGTCTGTGTGCCCCCATGCCCCCCGTGAGTGTCTGTGTGCCACCATCCCCCCTTTCGTGTCTGTGTGCCCCCACCCCCCACTTGAGTGTCTGTGTGCCCCCATCTGCCCCGTGAGTGTCTGTGTGCCCCCTTGCCCCCTGTGAGTGTGAGTGTCTGCCCCCATCCCCTGTGAGTGTCTGCGTGCCCCCATCCCCTCTGAGTGTCTGTGTGCTCCCATCCCCCCCTTGAGTGTCTGTGTGCCCCCTTGCCCCCCATGAGTGTCTGTGTGCCCCCATCCCCCCATGAGTGTCTGTGTGCCCCCATCCCCCCGTGAGTGTCTGTGTGCCCCCATCCCCACTTGAGTGTCTGTGTGCCCCCATCCCCCACGTGAGTATCTGTGTGCCCCCCTTGAGTGTCTGTGTGCCCCCATCCCCCCATGAGTGTCTGTGTGCCCCCATCACCCTTGAGTGCCTGTGTTCCCCCATCTCCCATGAGTGTCTGTGTTCCCCATCCACCCCTTGAGTGTCTGTGTGCCCCCATCCCCCCTTGAGTGTCTGTGTGCCTCCTTGCCCTCCGTGAGTGTCTGTGTGCCCCCTTCCCCCCGTGAGTGTCTGTGTGCCCCCATCCCCCTGTGAGTGTCTGTGAGCCCCCATCCCTCCTTGAGTGTCTGTGTGCCCCCATCCACCGGTGATTTTCTGTGTGCCCCATCCCCCCCTTGAGTGTCTGTGTGCTCCCATCCCCCCGTGAGTGTCTGTGTGCCCCCAACTCCCCTTGAGTGTCTGTGTACCTCCATCCCCCCTGTGAGTGTCTGTGTGCCCCCATCCCCCCTGTGAGTGTCTGTGTGCCCCCATCCCCCCGTGAGTGTCTGTGTGTCTCCACCCCCCCTTGAGTGTCTGTGTGCCCCATCCCCCTGTGAGTGTCTGTGTGCCCCCATCCCCCCTTGAGTGTCTGTGTGCCCCATCCCCCTGTGAGTGTCTGTGTGCCCCCATCTCCCCCGTGAGTGTCTGTGAGCCCCCATCCCTCCTTGAGTGTCTGTGTGCCCCCATGCCCCCTGTGAGTGTCTGTGTGCCCCCATCCCCCCGTGAGTGTCTGTGTGCCCCATCCCCCCTTGAGTGTCTGTGTGCCCCATCCCCCTGTGAGTGTCTGTGTGCCCCCATCTCCCCCGTGAGTGTCTGTGAGCCCCCATCCCTCCTTGAGTGTCTGTGTGCCACCATCCCCCCTTTCGTGTCTGTGTGCCCCCACCCCCCACTTGAGTGTCTGTGTCCCCCCATCTGCCCCGTGAGTGTCTGTGTGCCCCCTTGCCCCCTGTGAGTGTGAGTGTCTGCCCCATCCCCTGTGAGTGTCTGCGTGCACCCATCACCCCTTGAGTGTCTGTGTGCTCCCATCCCCCCCTTGAGTGTCTGTGTGCCCCCTTGCCCCCGGTGAGTGTCTGTGTGCCCCCATCCCCCCATGAGTGTCTGTGTGCCCCCATCCCCCCGTGAGTGTCTGTGTGCCCCCATCCCCCCTTGAGTGTCTGTGTGCCCCCATCCCCCACGTGAGTATCTGTGTGCCCCCCTTGAGTGTCTGTGTGCCCCCATCCCCCCATTAGTGTCTGTGTGCCCCCATCCCCCTTGAGTGTCTGTGTGCCCCCATCCCCCCATGAGTGTCTGTGTTCCCCATCCACCCCTTGAGTGTCTGTGTGCCCCCATCCCCCCTTGAGTGTCTGTGTGCCCCCTTGCCCTCCGTGAGTGTCTGTGTGCCCCCTTCCCTCCGTGAGTGTCTGTGTTCCCCATCCCCCTGTGAGTGTCTGTGTGCCCCCATCACCCCATGAGTGTCTGTGTGCCCCCCCTTGAGTGTCTGTGTGCCCCCATCCCCCCGTTAGTCTCTGTGTGCCCCCATCCCTCCCCTTGAGTGTCTGTGTTCCCCCACACCCCCATGAGTGTCTGTGTGCCCCCATCCCCCCTTGATTGTCTGTGTGCCCCCGACCCCCCTTGAGTGTCTGTGTGCCCCCATCCCCCCTTGAGTGTCTGTGTGCCTCCATCCCCCCGTGAGTGTCTGTGTGCCCCCACCCCCCCTTGAGTGTCTGTGTGCCCCCGTCCCCCCGTGAGTGTCTGTGTGCCCCTTTGCCTCCGTGAGTGTCTGTGTGCCCCCATCCCCCCTTGATTGTCTGTGTGCCCCCATCCCCCTGTGAGTGTCTGTGTGCCCCGATCCCCCCTTGAGTGTCTGTGTGCCTCCATCCCCCCGTGAGTGTCTGTGTGCCCCCACCCCCCTCTTGAGTGTCTGTGTGCCCCCATCCACCCCGTGAGTGTCTGTGTGCCCCTTTGCCCCCGTGAGTGTCTGTGTGCCCCCATCCCCCGTGAGTGTCTGTGTGCCCCATCCCCCCCTTGATTGTCTGTGTGCCCCCATCCCCCCTTGAGTGTCTGTGTGCCGCCATCCCCCCCGTGTGTCTCTGTGTGCCCCCACCCCCCTTGAGTGTCTGTGTGCACCCATCCCCCGTGAGTGTCTGTGTGCCCCATCCCCCCCTTGAGTGTCTGTGTGCCCCCATGCCCCCGTGAGTGTCTGTGTGCCCCCATCCCCCCCTTGAGTGTCTGTGTGCCCCCATCCCCCGGTGAGTGTCTGTGTGCCCCCATTCCCCCCTTGAGTGTCTGTGTGCCCCATCCCCCTGTAAGTGTCTTTGTGCCCCCATCCCCCCGTGAGTGTCTGTGTGCCCCCATCCCCCTTGAGTGTCTGTGTGCCCCATCCCCCCCTTGAGTGTCTGTGTGCCCCCATCCCGCCCTTGAGTGTCTGTGTGCCCCCTTGCCCTCCGTGAGTGTCTGTGTGCCCCCATCCCCCGTGAGTGTCTGCGTGCCCCCATTCCCCCTTTGAGTGTCTGTGTGCCCCCATCACCCCATGAGTGTCTGTGTGCCCCATCCCCACTTGAGTGTCTGTGTGCCCCCATCTCCCGCGTGAGTGTCTGTGTGCCCCCATCTCCCCCTTGAGTGTCTGTGTGCCCCCTTTCCCCCAGTGAGTGTCTGTGTGCCCCCTTCCCCCGTGAGTGTCTGTGTGCCCCATCCCCCCCTTGAGTGTCTGTGTGCCCCCTTGCCCCCCGTGAGTGTCTGTGCGCCCCCATGCCCCCTAGCGTGTCTGTGTACCCCCTTGCCCCCCCATTTCCTGCCTTTCCCCCTCCTAGCACTTACTCCTATCATCTGTTCCCTTGACTTTTTGATAGCAGCTTGTCTGTCTCCCCCCCCCTTGTTCTTCTCCCTCCTCCCCCCACCCCTGCTTTTCAAATTTATCACTGACAAATTTGCACAGTAGCGTGCCTTGTTCATCTCTTTCTCCCCACTCATATCCCCCCGTCCCCCCTCCCACCCCTCCTCTTGTATTCCTCCTGCACTACATCAATTGTTGTCAGACATAGTAATGTTACTGCTTGCTTTGTTCTCCTTCTTTTCCCTTTTCTCTTGCCTTACTTGTTCTATGCACTTGCACTATCAGAAATGTCGACAGGCCTATTACGATAGTTATTTTTCAGATTCCGTATTGTTTCAAGGACTTTAACTGAATGTAACTGTATTTTCCTATGTTCCCTCCCTTCTTGAACACTTTGAAACACAGTGTGTATAGGTGCTATATTAATAAACAATCAATCAATCAATCAATCAATTGGCTACCACCTATTTCCATGCTAATAGTCACATATGAGCCTCTTTCCAATTGGTCGTGTCATTTTCTCCTCTATGTTCTCCACATGTGGGTAACAGCCTCTTCACATCGAAGAGCTGCAAGGCAATTGCCTAAACTTTGAAAAGTACCACTCTGTCTTTACTTCTAACCACGTGATGTGCACCTGGTCATCACCACGAACTTGGCAGATCATTTTGAGGTTACCCTGTTCCTTGCAAACAATGCAACTCTTTTCTCATCCCAGACATGCAGGTACCTCTGCCATGTCTCCACGCTGCAATCTTATAAGCATTGGCATCACCCTTTGCTCTTCCTGGATGACAGACCTTGTTGTTCTCTGCTACCCCTGTATAGTTTTAAGCAATCTAAATTGGGAGGGGTGTTGATTTGAACATATTTTATCAGAGCAGGCAAATCTTTTCTTTCTACTTTCTATAGCTGTACTACCCTCGCCAGAGCCCTGAGCTTGTCTAAATTAGACTACCGTAATGCACTCTACATTGGCTCCAATAAATACATCTTGAAGAGAATTCAAACTCTTCAGAACAATGCCCTTAGAGCGGCCTTCGGCATCTCCAAGAGAGTTCACATATTTGAGTTCAGAAGACAAAACAACTGGCTCTTGACGAGCGACAAAATCCAACTCAAAACTGCCTCACTCACATGTAAATGTCTTAATCACGCAGCCCCCCTCTACCACTGTGCAAGATTCTGCAGGAAATCCTCAATTAGGCCCACTAGATCAGCAAATGCAAACTGCCTCACTGTCCCAAGAACTAACCTATTTAAGATGGGGGGTTGTCATTTTCCTGTAAAAGCTGCTCAGCTATGGAACTCTCTACCTCCTGCGATACGAGCGGACCAACCATACCTCCAGTTCAGGCAGAAACTCATCAATCGGTTAAAAACCCTTGACCAATAAGTCCAGACACCAGCCCCACAATCCTTAACATTGATTGCCTTCACCAGCATTACTTGTAAATGTACCATTCTCTGCTTATCTTAACTGTATGATCGGCACTTCCTTGTATTGTAGTTTGTGTATTGTATTTTTGCCTGTGTAACCAAGCTGTGAACCTTCCTGTAACTTCCGTGCCCTGATACCCTTGGGTCCGATGCGCAATATAAATGAATAAACAAACAAACAAACAAACAAACCAACATGCATCCCAACACAGCAACTAGGAGCCATTTTTCAGTTTGTTTGGAAACATAGTGTATTTTCTCTAAACTGTATCCTTCAGGTCTATAAAGCAAAAATTCTGCCCGTGTTATTGTACTGCGCTGAAGTATGTGGATTTAGACATGTTGATAAACTGAAAAAGTCTGCAGGGATGCGCTTAAAAACATGAATTAATTTCCTAGCAGCACCCCTATTGAACACAAACTCGCCGAAAAGACAGACACAAGTGATCACAGTTCAAGGGTATTTATTAAACTGTAAATTTAGGGTGTAAAAATGCCTAATCTAAACCTAAATCTATGATGGGAGCAACCTACGATCATCAAATGAAAAATAAGGCAGTCTTTGTAGCGTTGTGTCAAAACAAAAGGGCCTATACCAAAGAAAAACCTATTTCCAATTTCTTGCAACTAATTACAGAAAGAGTGTGGGATATGGTTTCAATAAAGAAAGAAGTGTTACAAATAATAAGTCAGGATGTGATTGCCAAGGGTCTCCATTCCTCACGTTTTTATCACGGGACAAGGTGGGACCATTGAGCCCTGCAAACACTCAAGCTTTCTCAGCACAAGCCGACAGTTCCATTCCAGCTAATAGGTTCTTCAATGGTTAAGTCTCTTTTCAATAAAAAAGTCTCTTCGAGGGTCTGATGTATTCAACAACACACAAACAAACAAAGGTTTTCTTGCTCAGTGGACTTTGGGTGAGGATTTATCACCCATGGATATCCCTCGACCGGGCTCGGACCTATTGGACAAGGGCGAATATTCACTTCCCCTGGTCTTCCAATAGTTTTTACTTTTACAAATCCTAGGTCCTCATTATAAGGCTGGCGCTCCCGGAATGAAGGGGGCCTGTACAGTACCGGCTCCCTTAATTCCGGGAGCACCGATTACAAGCTTCCCATCGCAGGACCCGAATCGCACGCCTGATAAAAACAGGTGTGCTTTCCCGGTCCGGCGAGGGGAAGAGGGAGGCAATAACGGGCCAGATGTAATCTGCCCGTTATGACCTCCCTCCCCATTCCCATTTAGCCCTATAGGGGCTCAAATGGGAATGGGGATGGGTTCCTGCATGGAGACTTACCGGGTCCTCCTATCTCGGAGTAACCCGGTAAATCCCCATTGCAGGAACTCGGTAATGGAGCCGGGTCGGAGGCAGCCATCGAGCTAAAAGCTCCATGGCTACCTCCATTCTCGTATTGAGGCCCTTAATGTCTTTGTAAACAGTTCTTCAGGCTTCGTCCTTGATTTTCGTCTTCTCTCTGCTGGGTGCACTCTCTCCAACCTTTACAGACAGATCACTGTGGACACCCCATGGTCAGGTTTACTTCGATCCACCCACTATTCTAATTATCGGCTTCCTTCTGCCGGGTTCAGTCTCGACAACTTCTACAGACAGTTCACTGTGGGACTTTAGACTTTGCCCCATTTCGTTAGAATTCATCCACCAGGTTCACTCTTGCCAACTTTTAACAAACAGTTCACTATGTCACTTCAGACTTCGGCACTTCTTGTTAGCATCCCTCCGCCAGGTTCACTGTTGCCAACTTTTAACAAACAGTTCATGTACTAGCTTTCACCATGCAGGATTCATTTCACTTTCTTTCACAATCATCTGCCAGTCAAAGACTTTCAACGGTACAGAGGATTTTACAAGACCCCTGTATGAACACTTTCGCCTCTCTTTGCCACTTGCCAAGGCTTTCTGGTTACGATAGTGTCTTATGATCGGGTAATCACCCACAGTTTCCTGTGTGACCACCCACATGGTGCCGGACACAAATGTTGCTGGTTTTCCCCCTTTTTCCACAATGGTTCCTTTCAAAGTTCAAATTAACTCTTGCTACTTTTTGTTAAACACAGCTCGGTTTCTTATCAACTCTCTCCTCAACTCACCAGCTGTGATGAACCGCTTGGCGTTCTTCTCCTTCGAGTCAAAGTTGGTACCACTGAGGCAAGCGTCTATTCCTGGCTTGGTAATCAGTAGAGGAGGGTCTTGTGTACCATTGACATCTGCTGAAACGCACACTGGCCTTTGTTCGTGGGCTTATTTTTCCATCTGCAGAGTTTTCACGGGCCTGGATCAGAAAGGGCAAGGTTGCTTCTCTCCTTGTCACCGTCTCAGTATTAACCGTCATTCACCTCCTCTTGAACTGCCGTGCTGAGTTAGCTCTCACATCGTGTGGTCTGCCTTACTCGCCCTGTGCTCTCCTACTCCACCTTTTATCCATGTGGGGAAGGGAAAGGGCCATCAGATGTGTGTGATTCTGGTGAATTGCCTGACCATGCCTGACCCTTGGCTTGGGAGAAGTCAGGTAAACAGTTTTATCATGAGTCCATTGTCTTCCACAGTATACAAAAGTGTTTGTGTGATAAGGTGGGGGGTTGTCGGGTGAAATTATATTCTTCATCCTAGGGGAGTTGGTAAATTCAGAAAGGTGAGATGGGTAGGGTTTGTGAAGCAAACAGCAATGACTGGGATTATTATCATGAAATACAAAAAGAGGATTGTGAGAACGCTAGTGTTTTATCTGAACAGGTTGGGAGTGCAGGAAATAATAATCAGAGGGACTGGAAAAGGAATGATCGGGAGTATTCACGTAGGCAACAGAAAACCAAGGATTCTGGGAATTGTCGTTTTTGATGGTAACAGGGTTTGGGCTCCTAGTTGTTTCACCAGAGGTGTAGGGGTGGTTGTATTTTACTAAGGGAGCTTCTTCAGGTGTAAGGGAGGTAGATAGTTTCGAAAACAATTATGTCTAAACAAAATCGTCGGAATGTTTTTTTTTTTTAATCAATTTTTTTAATGTAAATGCTTTTTTTTTGTTGTGTAGTGTCGTTTGTAGGTTTAAAAAAAAAAACGGGTTTGGGGGGCGACGCATTCGAATTTTTTTTTTTTGCCGATTTTGTATCGAAACTTTTGTATTTCGACAATATGACTGTCGAAAAAGTGACTAGGAACCGTAGAATACCCAAAGAAAATCTCAGGGACTTCGTCTTCCCCTCCTTCTTCTGCGATGTAGTACCGCGTCTCACCTGGGGCATTTCTCCCCGCATAACCCTGAGTTCCCCTACCCAGGTGATCTTCCTTTCTCGTCCACCCCCAGGGTTGTGATCTGAGAGTGCCAGCCCTCCCCTGGCCACCTGAATAAGGGATCCACAAGGTTTACTTGGAAGAATACCCTCAGGTTTCTCACAGGACTTTCCAGCATCCTTGGCTGATTCCAACTGTGCCGTATGCTACTATACCGGAAATGAACTAACAGTGCTGAGAATTCTCTTTTACATCTAATTGTATTAGCTATTTACTGCTCTCTCAGTGAACTTGGTGGCTATTGTTTGAAGTTGCTGCTAATCGACGGCTTCAAGCGGTGTCTAAATCTTGCACTTGAGCCCACTTGTACCACTTATCCATAATTCACGCATGTGATAAAGAGCTTAATATACCCTCACAAGCACAGTGGGGTTGAGCTAACCACCAAAGCGCATACCAGAGAATACCTACTTTAACTTCACAAGCATAGTATTAATCCCCAATACTTGCTTGATTTACTGCTTGAATACACATGACTTCAATTCAGTTTGGTCAACACATTAGAGATCATGGTCACAAGGATGGGTTTGGAACAGAATGCAAGGTTATGCAGACTGTGTGGTTGCAGGATGGTAGATAAGACACAACGCCTCATGCTCAATTGTAATAGTTAGAATGGAAGAGGATATTAAGGGCTGTTGGAAACAGTGATGGCACTATTTGCTTGCTGAAAGGGTGCTGCTGTTGCAATGCTGGAACACTTCCCCCATGTTGTTTCAAACTCGTTCTGCTGCTAACAACTGCTGTCCACGCCCTCCGAGGTGGAGTGGAAGAGTAGGAGGCCTAAAACTACCACCAGGCCACCCTTGAGGGAAAGGGCACTGCTGTTGCAATGCTGTTGGAAGCACTGGTTTTGCTGGTGATTGCCGGGAAACATCTGTTCAGCAAGTTTTCCTGCAATATATTGCTGTCTGACTGTGACCGATACTGCACGGGTGGTGAAAAGTGGGACACAGATGAGACCGCTATTTAGCACCACTTGGCCAGTCTTGCATAGGCGTTGTAACAATCAGTAGAATCGTGTTTGTAATTAGGATAGCACGTGGGAGCCTGTTGGTGCAATAGACACTGAATTAAATTCTAACAGTAACATTAACTTTGCAAGCGCGCCTAAAATGGACGCATCTCTTGTGGCATACAGTGGTCTGCGAAGCTAATGGACAAAGAAGGCTATAATCCGCTGGGAGTGATATTGTTCATTGTTATCAACAGAGGGATGAAGCGAGGAGGAGTTAGTTTTTAGTAGTCTTCCGACCACTTTAGATGTGCTTGTGATTTTTACTTGAGATATTATCATTCAAATGATTTAGTTGTGATATTTTTTGCACAAGTATTCTTATTGGATGATAATGGACTATTCAAGAGTTTTATTAGATGCTTAATATTCCTACTTGTATACTTTTCTTCACACGGCATAAGTGATTTACTGCACGGAAAGTGCATATTTTTTGATACTTTTGGAATATGTCTCAGAGGAAAGCCACATCCTCATGCTCGCCAGAGACTCGGCAGAGGAACACTTCTAAAATGTTTGGCCCTATCAAGGACGTCAATGTCCTGATGACTGAAATCCGGGATCTAATACAGCACATTGACTTCCTCGATTCTAGTGGAACAAAGGGAGTCGGAGGTATAGGCTTGGCGAGCATGCAGAGCACCATTTTGTAAAATCCTACCCTTAGCGGTTCATCTAACTGTGTTGTGGAGGGCGGCAATTGGTGGAATCTGTGCATGTCCGGAGGAGGGGAGGGATGCTGTGGCAGTAGTTCGTTCCAATAGAGGGTTAGATGGAAGGGGTGTAGCTTCTGATCCACTTAAGCCATTTGAAGTGGGAAAAGGGATGGACAAGAAGGGGGGAGAAACTTTGTTCTCCCTGCTATGGTAGTGGGAGGAAAGGTGGTCAGGTGGGGGATGCATTGTGTGTATAATTGAAGTTCATCCCGAGCAGCAATCTGATCAAGAGAATGAAAAGGCTGTGTGAATTGGCCTGGTTGATCTTACTACTCAAGGCGAAAATACACAAACTGATGTTAATGTACCACCTCAAAACCAGGAAGTTAGCGCTATAATTGAGCAAGCTGTTGAGCCCGCAGAATTGCTGTAATGCTGAAGGCAGGTCTAATCTAAGAAAAAGGAAAAAGGGTTGTGACCCTTTTCTAAACGTATCAGGTAAGAAGTGCAGGGTTAAAGATGCCGAGCCTAGGAAGGGCATAAAACCAAAATGCACTGGAAAAGGGGTGACTTCTGGGGAAGAAAGATTGACTGCCCCTGGACTGGGGAGCCCACAGTTGTCTAGCCAACATGACGGTAATACCATACAAAAATAGGGCTCACAGGATTCTATAGGTAATTCATTGAAACAAATTGTAGCTATGCTACGAGAGTTGACATCTGAGGTTAGGGTTTTGAATGATAATGTTAGCAATCTGTGTAAGAAGTTGGGTCATCTAGCTAATATTGGTCACAGAAACCCCCTAACAGGAATTATTAGTGCAAAAGCTTCAAGCATTGCAGTATGCCCTGGATTAACCCTTGGACCCCCACGACCCAAGCTGTGGTTAAGAACCAGCCTGTGATTTTTAACCAGGTAAATAGTCTAATCAAACAAAGTTTTACGAGGGCCTCTGTATTTGAAGAAGAGCAATCGAAAAATAATTTTAGGCCGTTTTTGGCAGTGAAAGAATCTTGTGCACAATGTATTGCTATTAGATTCTGTAAACAGGATTTGTCTGGGAGTTTTAGGCCATCAAGGTGAGAGGTGGGTTTTGCAAGATCCGAGGGGAATGAAAAGGTCTGACCTTTCGTAGTGATTCATTATGTGCCTAGGTTATTGGCTGGATACTTTGAAAAGAATGACTCCCTGAACAATAAAAGTATTTTTTGGATTAGGAATGTTAAAGGAAGCATATCGATAATTTGTAATGATATCGTATTTTTTAGTAGACTGTCTTTTGTCTATTGATTATTGAGCATACCCCCCCACAGGGAACATCAATATTATTTAGGGGCTATCCCCAAACACAAGAGGGGGGCGTTAACAGAATGAAGAGGTTGGAGCAAGAAAAATGGCAATTTACAGGGGTCCAATATCCCGTGAATAGGATGACTAAGGATAATGGTCTGAGCACAGTAACTCATGATGTGCACGAGAACAAAGGTCTGGAGGTTGTGGACTGACCACCACTGGATGGTGTAGAGAGCGACATGGCTGGCAAATATGCTTTATTGTCATAGAATATAGCAGGTCCGTGTAAGCATCAAGCCATGCCAAGCTGGGTTACATTTTTTAGGCGATTCCAGATTGTTTTATTCCAAGAAATATGGGCATTAGCCCCAGTGGATTACCAGGGTTACCAGAGTTACAGTGTGCCCCTAAGTAAAGGCTCAAGGGGGCGCCCTATTGGCAGACTAACAATTTGGATAGATACCAGCTTGAATTATAGGGTATTGAGTTGGTTAGCGAGATGCCTAGATTTGCAGCATCTGGTTTTAGTAACTGAGGAAGGGCAATGTATGTCTATATTTAATGTCTATAGTAGGTCTAAATCCCTGACTGCTTGTTCAGAAATTCACCACCAAGTCATGCAAGGACAAGGAATGGGCACTGAACTTAAATGAATTATTGTTGCCAGTGACTTCAACATGCAGATGGAGCCTCTTTGGGAACTCAAGGGTATATGGGAGGAGCAAGATGAGGCATGGGATATTCCATGAATGTCAGCCTGTATCCTAAAAAGACATGCTGGGCGGCCATTCATGTAATTAAAATGTTCTATGAGATGGAGTTAAGCTTGTAATGGATGTTTCCCCAGCAATCCATCTGGAGCTAAGACCTACGAGGGGCCTTTTGGTTCCTCGTTGATTGATTCTACCTTTGTGTAAGTAGGGGTATGATCCAGGATTGTTAAGTGTAACATTCTAAATTAACTTGATAGTGGCATAGACCGCTGACAGTAATGCTTAAATTCGATTGTCCAACTAATAGTAGCCATACAGAGGAGGTATGAAATCAACCTGTGACAATACAGGGCCACTGTTGTACGTGTGTCAAAAGGACTAAATTGAGCCAAAGTGATTTTAGGCCAAGTTTATATGATAAAATAATACCGCCACTACAGGAGCTATGCTAACATGAGACTATTGGGATTGAGGTTTTAAATTCCTTTAAGAAAGTGGTTGAAGGAATATTCCCCTTTGTTACTCAAACTGCTAGGCAAATAAGATCTAAGGCTGTGCGAATAGATAGATGGTATGACTAGGAGTGTGAATTAGCTAAACGGGAGCAAATTGAAGTTTCAAAACAGGGCTCTCTTGTAGATAGACCTCTGCAATTCTGAAATGTTATAAGTACAAGTTGGTCACTAAATGGAAAAAAGAAATGTTCTTATTTCCAACTGGGAATCCCTCCCCACAGCCCATAATGCCAAGGATTGTGTCGTTTTCTGGAAGCTGGTGTCTGGTACAGAATTAAGAGGAACACAAGCATCCAGTGCTCCATAACAGAGGGGGAATGATTAGATCACTTATCTTCCTTATATGAAGGAGGGGGTAGATAACTGCCTTGGGAAAAACTGATGCTTGTGTCAGTGAAAATGAGAAGGGATGCTTGTTGAGCATTGGAGATGTGGAGAACGTAACTGCGTCACAAAAGTCAGGGAAAGCTGCCAGCCCTGATAAGTTCCTGTAGACATTTTTAAGAAAGAGTTGTCCATTTGGGCACCAATTCTATGGAAACTATTCAGCGCCTTATTGTTAGGCAGACTCACCTGCATTACCCTTTGAGAGCACTACAGGCAATTAGGACTACAAGTGTAAGCACAATTTCACCTTTGGTACAAGCCTGTTCTACACAGTAAAGTGGTAACGATGGCTGAGCAGCCAGACTTATCTCAAGAGTTTAAGTGAGCAGTAGAACAAGTTACACAAAGGACCAACCAGTACAGTGATTCAAGTAAACACTTACTCAAGGTTTCTCAGTAAAAGAATATACATTTATTTAAACAATCATTTATAAAACATTACACTAGCACAAGCAGCTCAATATCACACACTAATACACCACAAAAATCCAACCAGTAAGTAACTAAACAAGTTTAGCTCAAAAATGAATTGTGAGCAAAATGCACTTTAGAGAGAGAAAAGACAAGGTTATAAGAATAGACATCCCAAATACAATCATAGGCAGGGCAAAGGGTTCAAGTTAAATACAACCAGCAATTCTTCTCAATAGGCCTGGGCCAAAGTCAATGGTTCAGAGTATCTTGTATAGGATAGCACAGTTCTGGTATGTAACGATTAAGTCTTTGCTATTGATTTTTAAAGGATTTGGCTAGGTGAAAAGTTTGACGAATGTTTAGGGAAAGACATGCCTTCATAGTTGAGGAAAGTTTAACGCACTTTCTCGATGGCAAAAAAGATTTCCGGACCACGTTTGCATAGTACCTTTTAAATGAAGAAAGCTGTAGCTGAGGCTGTTGTTCCTGGCAGTTCCTGCAGATCTCGCTGTTCCTAAACTTCAGTCATGGGGACAAGAAGGAGGATGTCAGGAGGTTCCTGCACTGCCCAGGGAAGAGGCCAAAAGCTGTAGCAAGATGTCGGTTTAAGGTGTGAGTGCCTTAAAGTCCCCCTGGTTCCCTTCTGGCTACCTGGTTTTCAACAGCACTCTGAAGAAAATTCAACCACAAATAGGACGGTGTCCAGGTGGCTTGCGAGTTGGTTGCTCCAACGAAACTCAAGGGAAGAAGTAAACCTTGAAGGGCTGTCGCTAGAATTTCAGGCAATTCGGACATGCAGCAGGGCTTCACTGGTCATCAGGAGTTGCAGAAGTCCTCTTCCTTCCTCTCCTCTTCGGTTCTTTCGTTCCAGTGGTCGACTCTGCTTTCCAAGTCCCAGAGACCTGCTTTTAAACAGTTTTCCTGCCATTCATTCAGCCTGACTGTCACTCACCCAGCAAGGTGACTGTCCTTGCCGGACAGCAAGCCGGCCAATCACCCCAGAGTCCATTCAGCTCTCCTAGGAGACTAAGCACAGGGAGTTTCGGGCACCTCCCTCACATCCTGTCCACGCCAGACACTCTGGCACCAGAGGAGGGCTTCAGCACAGAAGCACGCCAAAGGGAAAGAACAAAGGGACCAAACCTGGTTTGGCCTGCAGAGACAAACACAATTAGGACTTTTCCTAAAAGAAATGGCGAAAAAGGTTGACCGGAGTCTGTTTTTACAGAAAGGTCTTGGGCGCCATATTGAAAAACATGGCTACCCTTGATTTTTAGCTACCGTTGTTAGCAGTAAAAAAAAATCATGGTAGTTGATCTAAACCACTGCCACCAGCCATTTAATGTAGGAAAATGTAAAATGTTTCTGTTACATGAGTGTTTTGACTCAGGGGAAGCTAAGCAACCCCTCCATGTGCTATAGGAAGATAGTGTGTGCTGGGCCAGTAAATTTAAAGAGACTAGTGAAGTCAATTTAACTTTACATACCCCGGTGAGACAGTAGTCAGTCCCAGAGAAGGTATTTAAACCTTGGGGAGTCTGAAAGACAACCCTGTGCCACTGCACTGAAGGTGCTGTCTGACACACAGGAAAAGATGATGTCATGGAGTTTGTTTAAAACACCATATCCAAAGAACACACAAGTACAACACACATCAAAATACAGGAAAGACTGGGAAAACAAGGCTCAAACTTCTTCCAGGTAAAAAAATCAAATCCCATAAATCTAGCAAAGTTGCTGGGGGTCTCAAAATGTAAGGGAAATTAGCACATTTGGAGAATTGTCCCTAACACTAATCATAACCAATACTGTGCCAGAATATTGGCTATTGGCCAAAATTGTGCCAATTTACAAGAAGGGTGGGAAGGAGAGTCTGGGAAACTACCGCCCAATATCATTGCTAGATAGTTCTGGCAACATATTTGCAAAGGTGCTTCAAGAACACATACATACCTTGATAATGGAAAATGGGGTGATTAGCACCATACAGGCAGGCTTCCAATGTGGTAAAGGCACAGTTGACTTGTTTCTTTAACATCATTTAAAAATACACCATCCTTTGAAAGATGAAATTCTATGCCATCTTTGTGGATCTCAGGATGGCATTTGACAGTGCCTGATGTACCTCCTCTGGCAAGTTTTGGAGAGGAAAAAGATGCCTCATGGACTGTTATCTATGGTACAAATGCTGTACAGGGAAAATAAGGCTACTGTTACAGTTGTTTTGGGCAGAGAGGTGATCAAACAAGTTAACATTAAAAAAGGTGTCAGACAAGGATGTGTCTTGGTGCCACTCTTGTTTTGTATTTTCATTGAGGAAGTCATTGACTCATTGCTTGCTGAAGGCAAAGATTCTCCACGGCTGGCTCAGAGAAAGTAGCCCAGACTCTTTTTTGCCAATGACCCTGTTATTTGGCCCAATACCCCACAGGGTCTAGATCAACATTATTGTCATTTCCAAACGAATACGAATCATTGGGTATGTCATTGAATATAGACAAAACTAAAACATTGGTTTTAAGCCCCGATTTCAGAAACAGTGTATGTTGAATGTTAGTGTTGGTGGTATACCTTTGGACCAAGTAAAGTGGTATGATTATGTTGGTATCCGCTTTTCAGAGAGCAGGTTCTGGGTTACCCAACTTGTTAAGACTGCAGCTTCCCAGTGAAAATATAGCGGCAGGATACGCACCTACTTTAATAAGCATGGGAGAGGTGCAATTTCGCCCGCTTTGAACTTGTATAGAACGGAAGCTATACTTGCTGCCCTTTATGGAGCACAAACTTGGGGTATGCAGATTTAAATTCACTGAGTGCTGCAGAGAATACATTCCTCAAGAGTATCTTATGCTTAGCCCGGGGTATGCCAAATGCTCTCTCCCATCTTGAGCTAGATGTATTCCCAATCGATGTGCTGCAGCATCAACGCCCTTAAGATATTGGCTCCAATGATGGCAGACCGCAGATTTGAGGTGCCTTTAGGGAGGACCTAGCTTACCTATTGAAGCTTGAGGGGGCTATAAATTTGCCTTGGGTAGCCAATGTCAGGAAAGGGTTTTATAAATTGAATCAATAGGATGTTTGGTTAAACCCACTATTGATTAACAAGGAAAAGGCTAATACTATCAAGCAGAAACTGCAAGAAGAGTATTATAAAGCGAAAATAGGGACTGCCTATAGTATATTAAAGTTGGTGCCAGAATATGTGAGAATCAAGCCCAACTTTGGTTTTGAAAAATACCTGGACCTAAGTGATCCCATGTTTGCCCGGACATTGTATGTGAACTTCAGGGTTGGTACTCTGAAGGTGGCAATGTTTATTTGTCATTGGCCCAGGGTCATTTGGAACATTGCCCATTTTGCAACAACCCATTTTAATATCTTCAGGTGTTCGAACCATTGGAGAGGCTGTGCAACTGTGTAAAAGAACTGATGATCTGGGAGGAGTATACAGAGTGGGAAAGTATATCTACCATGATTGGCTTCTTAGAACAAAAAGTTCAAAGGAAAAACCAGTAAGCTCATTTTTATGTCTTAGGATGAAATTGCTCTGGTGTATTTTATTATACATTTTGAAGGGGGCTGCGTGTTACTGGTTTTCCACTTCTCTCCCCCTGTTTGTTAATGAATGTCTGCTGCAAGATCTACTTGAATGCATTGTATGCATCTTTTTGTGTGCTTCCTGTTGAATTTGTCTTAATCAATGCACCTTTATGAGTCTTTTGTGTTAGATGTTGTATTTATATTCTTGTTCATGTTTATGTCTCCGTGTGCACTTTTTTAAAATGTATTATTATGATCTCCTTTGATGTCTTTGTGAAGAATAAAGGTTATTATTAATTAATAATTTACTCTTTGGATTTCCAATGGGAATATTATTTCAGCTTTACTGACTTTGTGTTGTATCACATATTAAAAATGATGCTCACCATCAAAGAAATGTTAGATATTTTGATGTTTAATAGATTTGTTTGAGATTTCTGTATAATATAATGTACATTCTTATGTAGTATGGCCTAATATGAGATTTGTTTGGATAATAATTGTCTTCTGTTTCTAGGTGATTAATAGAGTGCATTAATTGGATGATTCATACTACATAACTAAATAAAAAGATATCCAACCTGAAAAAATCAAAAACCCCCATTTCAAACAACATAATTCATGGTGTTTAGAAAGTGGTATGCACATAGGCGTTAGGAACATACATCACACACAGAGCCTATGAAAAAAGACAACAAGCAGTGTACAACAGTCTCACTCAGTTTAACATCAAGAAATGAGAAAACGCTATGGACCTGATTTACAAAGTGTTTTTCAATGGAATTGAGAACTTTCGAAACTCTTTTTGGAAATCAGGTCCTATGTATGTCCAGTTGATAATGTAAACATATTGGTAAAATATTTAGGCTTATCCACATTTTACAGTAACATCATCTTGATTGGCACAAACTTCCTTAAAGTACAGCTGTAACATGCTAGGGAAACATGGGTGGCTTCCCTCATTTTAATATGTCTTTTACAATGCAATTGTCCCTTTTTTAAATAGAATGTTTTAATGCAGCAACGACCTACAACACAAATGTGGTCCAGCTAGGCACATAATGACTCGCCTCCATAGACCAGACTAAAACACAAAGCACAACACCTCTGCCATCAGAATGCAGTGACAACCTACAACAAAAATGTTGTCTAGCTGTACACATAGCACGCCTCTTGCACTTGCTCACTCTCCTGACCACCTCAGCACCCATCCAATTGCTTGACCTTCATGGGTAGCTTCCTGGAGCACGGCCAGCCCACCAACCTCCTTATCTTGGCCAAATGCACACACACATTCTAATCCTTCTGACAATTACCCCATAGCTTGGATTTCGGTCCCCCAAGGGTGATCCCACCACAAGTGTGTTGAGGCCATGCTAATGGGATAAAGGTGATATATATATAAATGGCAAACTACTACTAAATATTAAAGAATTAGTCCTAATTCTGATATGTTAGCTTTTGTAATTCTTACTGCTTACATTTCTTAAAATACTAAATATATCCATGTCACTGCTTCATGTTTTACTCTTTGTTTTTACTAAAGGTGTATTCCAGTGGCATAATTTAACATAGAACGTATGTATGACTCAAGCTCCCTGACTGCCTGACAATGTCTCCTTGGTGCTCTTTTCCCTTCCACTTTGACTTGAACTTGGACTCACCAAAGCCGATTCCACAGGGAGAGAAGGAGTGTTGATTTGATTAGTCATCAGTCAGACACAAAACACATTACACATATAATAAATCAATTACAACTGCAAAAATACTGGTTCATTACACCATTAAAAATAAGATACGATTTGCAAACACTGTGAATAAAATTGGCTGTTGAAAGATTAAAATTGCAATGCACGTAGATTATAGTACGAATGATAGAAATAAACTATTGGCTGTTAAGCATTCGATTACGGATATCTTGTTACTCAGTATTACTTTGCAGCATGTTTTCTGATGTTACTATGTGCACAAGCTTCAACATTGCACATCTCCTTAGCCAGGCTCGTGGATATATTTAGCCACAAAATAAACTGCATTATAATCTTGTGCTAATGTTCACATTGCCATGGCCTTCTCAAGCCTAAGGATGCGGTGGGAATTTAAAAGTGACTTAAAGTATATAGCCATAAAATCCCTGTATTGCTGACAAAAAAAAAATAACAAAGTTTACCATTGACTCTTCTCTTTCCCCACATGCTAAAGAAGCACTGCTATTTGCTTGATTCCATGACTTCGTAAACATGGCCACATTGAGGGTACCCATTCTGAATTTCACACATAGTGCATGTGCAAACGGGGTGAGATGAATTCCAAAGTCTGTCTTGCATGACAGATATTAGCGTCCAGTGAAAAGCTTACACATAATGCCTCCATCTTAGTTTTGTGACAGCATCAAGTCTGATTGTTTGACAGTAATCTTAGATTCCTCATATATTTCTGAAGGGTTTGTAGAGGTGGAGCAAAGTACCCCCACTCAAAGCTCTGCACCCATGTTGCCTATATGTTGGGAGTGTGAGGCACGTGCAGTGACAGTGAAAATACCTATACCAAAAAGAATCCTGGAAGTGAGGTACCCATTGAGGAAGCCTTATATGCACTCATGACAATATGATGGTCATTTTAATGAAATCCCGCAGGAAGTGAGAAAATCAATGAGAAAGAAGACTAATGACGACATGCGAAGCAAAGCTGACGCACCCAGGAAAGATGCTGCAGACCATCAACATTCTATTAGATCAGGTGTTAAAGATGAGCATAATTTTGGGCTTCAGCTGAAGATGCTCATGCTGCAGAAACAATGACGAAAATGCATTGCGCCATGACTACCTCCAATACCGGTACCGAGTCTGCCCTGGTTCAATGGGGATTTACCGGTCTATTCCGACCTTTGCGGGACCGGTAAATCCCCATTGAAAAATCCATTCCCCATTCCCATTTCAGCCCCCATAGGGCTCAATGGGAAGGCGCTAATAACAGTACCGCAAATTGTGGTACCGTTATTAGCTATGAAATCCCTTAACGGGCCCCGTCCATAACGCCTGGTAAAACCAGGCGTTAAGGAAGGGACCCGCTAAGGGACCTCGGAATAGGGCGCAAAGGGATTACCGGCACCAATGTCCTTAACGGTGCCCGGTTTCCCTTTGCGCCCATCTCAGAATGAGGGCCAAAGTATTCTTAAAGGGTGGGTATGAAGTGAATAGATTGCGGCGATGCGTCAACGAATATGCATAGGAATGTACAGACTATGGATGTTCCGCAACACACATTAGCACAGTATGGACCGATGAATAGAAAGCCCTTTTCAGTGTGGCGCAGTTGGAAAACAAATTAATGATGGAGGTGATTTCAAGAAATGCTTGGCTGGCCCAGCACCAGGAAGTCAATGCCACTGAGAATTTGGCTGTTCATGCAGTAGCTACAAAACGTGTGAACAGATCAAACTCCTGTCTGAGGTGAGGAGTAAGACCATTGAAGATGTCAGAATTTCAACATTTAATAGTATTTCAAATACAGAAAAGCTCTGAAACATGGTCTCTAGTCACATGGTTGGATAAAAAGAGATACTGAGTTGACTTGCATCAAAACCAGAAGATAAGACCATGCCACACTCCCTTTTATTCTCAGGCACAGAGAACATTTGCAAGGCCATGTTCAAAGGCTAATTGAGTGGAAGTCGGCAAGAGTGATGATAGATGGCAGGCTAATTAGGTGGGAGGCTATGGTTATGACCAGCCCACCAGCACCTGGGTGCCAACCTGTGTGCTGCTAGCATGTGTGGAATATTACAGAGGGGTACAATAGTTCCAACCTATTGTAGAGGGCCATGTAATAAAGAGCCCTATAGTTTATATAACCAATATGATGTGTATTTGATGACGTTCGTAGTGACTTGCACTAGAGGAGGGCTTAGTTGCCTGTTAGGCGGAAACCTGTGCAGTTCCCTCTGGGACCACTGCAAAAGATTTAGGACTACAGGTGTTTGGCAGTAAACCCACTTGGTAGCAGTCTGTACCACACAGATTCACTTGGTAGCTGTGGCTGAGCAGTGAGACTTCCCTCAAGAAGAGTTAGGCAGTATGTGGAGTATACAACATAGGGCAATCCTTCACAGTTAAGACATGCAAACACGCAACAAGGCTTCAGTGTAAAGATATAAAGGTATTTATTTATAACGACACATCTATAGAAAACACTCTGGCACTATTACGGCAAACACTTCAATTACAATTTCTCTACGAAGAAAAAGATCAATCCCCCTAACAATAGTTACAAGTCTAGGTTTTACCAGCATCACTTATTTGCAGACAGAGGTGTATGCTTCAACCTAGATGGCACTCTAGTATTCGTTATGACGGGAGAGAAAAATAAGCAGGTTACGAAATCAACACGGTTCCAATACTGAACGGACAAATGCAAAGCAAGAAGACAAGAACCACGGTAGATCATAAAGTTCAGAGGCCAGGCCCACTCGGAGAGAGGCGAGGCGATATGTCTCAAAAAGTATCTTAGTGGAAATGCGTTCTAGTCTTTGTAGCAAATTGTTATCGGCAGATTGGACCAGTTCAGAACAACACGCTAGAGAAAGCTTGGAGGCGACCCTATGGAGAGGCGAGGATTAAGACACCTCACTCTATCCGGCAGCAAGGGAAGCCAGGCGGACACAGTACCTTGATTGTGGAGAGACAGCTCCGGCGGGGGCAGTTGTTCCTGGCGGTGGGTGCACGTCCGGTCTTTGCCAAGAGAAGAGAGGATCTCGTCGTCGAAGAAAAGTTGAAGATCGTTGCACCACCAGGGAAGAGACCAGCCGCGGAGTGCTCCATCACAAGGCACCACCTTTTTGGTCGCGGTACAGGGGTAGTGGCTATCCAGTTGCCGGGGTGCTCTGCATGAGGCGAAGAAAAAGCAAAAGGGACTGGTTGTTCCCACCAGTCAGGGGAAGAGACTCTCCGGCAGGGAGATCTCCTCTGTCGTCGGGAAGTGGTGAGTCGGTTCAGCAGGGCTCTACCGGAGGTGTCGTCGTTGCAGGTCAGCTCAGCTTTACCCTCGTTGGATTCTTAGGTCCTGTGGCGACTTCTGAAGATCCAGTCCCAAAAGCCCTGCTTTTATGCAGAAAAACCCCCATTCATTCAGCCTAGCTGTCAATCAACACACGCTAAGTGGTGAGCGGGGAGGCTCACCACTTGGGCCAATCACACCAGAGTGCGACCGGAGTTGGCAAGGCAACTCGGTCCAGGGTGCCTAAACCCCCTCCCACACCCCTGTGGTAACCCAGACAGAATGGCACCACTTTGGAGGGTCTCTGTACAGAAGCCCGCCAAAAGTGGAACAAAGGGCTCGACCTTTGGTTTAGGAGTCACAGAGACGAACACAGACGCCATTTTAAAAACCGAGTTCTGGCAGAAAATACCATCCGATAACATTATTTAAGATAAGTAGACCGGTGGTACGTTAGAGATTAACGAGAAAAAGTATCAATCTCCAACAATGGGAAGAATCCCATAGGGTTACATTCGGGGTCGAATATAACAAGTAGTTTCCACTGCCACCAGCCAAAACTCGACGAGGGGGGACGGGACAGTGCCCCCTCGAAAAACAGACCCAGGAGTAATCGAATTATCCCTACTAGTATGTCCACAATAGGATGGTTTGTACTAGTTCTGTTAGTATATTTAGGTCTAGTAAAGCCAATGCTGACTTTACAAGCCCGGGGAGACAGTAGTCAGTCCCCGGGTATGGAGTCTATGAGGAAGGTCCGCTAAGACGCCCCAGTGTTACGGCACGGAGGGTGCGGTGTAACACACATAGCAAAACATATGAGACCCTATGGAGTAAAGGACCCCATAGCCCATAGAACACATTGACATTCAAAGGAATTACACACATTCATGTCCAAGAGTGGGAGAAAAAGAGTCTCACTCTTGGCAGGATGGAAAAAACAAACTCCAGAAATCCAGCAAAGCTGCTCGGGGACTCACTAGGTTAGGAAATTCAGCCTAAACAGAGAATTCTCCCTAACATTGCCGCACCTGATGTTAGAGACCCAATCACTTTCCCGAACAAGTATGGAATGTATACCTAGATGTTCCCTTTAAGCCTATCGCTTTCCCAAGTAGGGTTTTGTAGTTTGCCATGTGGATTGACGTAATTTATTACAAGTTTTTGCTATGTAACCTGCATGTTTTATGATGCTGAGTGAGAAGATCGAGCGGTTGTTCGTTTATGTTTGTTACACTCCCTGTTTTAGAAAATTGATACTAAAAAAGACTTACTATGCCAACTTCCTGAGTCAGTCTGATTATTTATGTTTGAGTATATTCTGCATCCCCATCCATCTCAAAGTATTGCTACCTCGTCTAAAAGGGCCTAGTGTTGGGTACACAGGTTCACGTGGTAGCAGAAATAGGATGGTTAAAGACTCATCGACCAAGTAGACTTTCAAGGGTCTCGAAATAGCGACTGTCCTCCGTCATTTAGCTGGAGGAACGTGAAGCTCCCTGTAGATAGTGGCCAATAGTAAAAACTTGCACGTCACTGAAGACAGGTGGGACGGGTCCTTTGTTTCACGGAATTCCCCTCCTGATTTCTACAGGTAGCTGAGCGGACCGAAGGCTGAATCGGCTGGTTGAGGAGGAGGCGATCTCAAGGGTCAGAAGCTGAAAACGTGAATGGTGAGCAGACTGAGAGGGGAAACGATCAATGGGCATTAAGTGGGGAAAGTGATAAATGGATAATGGGAAAGTGTAACCGAGGGTTGGTTGGGGTATATTTAGTTTAAGGATGAAGAACGTCATAGTTTAAGGTATATGGATGAGGAGCAATCCATATAATAAGCCCAGAATCCTTTCTCAAGGGATGTTTTAAGAAGAAGTTGTTCTAAAGTCCAAGTGGACATACCTAGGCTACGAAAAATCAAGGATTGTTAAAGAGAACACCTTATACTTCTATCAGAGTCACTATTGGGGGCAAGAGGAGTTACGAGGTGACAGAGATTTATGTGGGCAAGTCAATCTGTCCATTTGTCTGTCTGTCTGTATGTTGTATATGGTAAAGAAATTATGAGTTATTGAAGAAACGAAAGGTGAAAGGCTGAAATTTGATTATTTATTTATTTAGTTGACTAATGATGTTCATTAAATAGGTAGATCGGAGTAAAGTAAAACATAGAGGTTTGGAGCTGCAACAATTGGTGCATGCTCATATTGTATTATTTTTCTGAAAACTATCTTATACACTTTTGCAGACAGCTGCCAAAACACGCACCAAAGCTTAAGCAGTACAGTGCAGAATGGGTTAAGGGCACGGCAGATAACATGCTCATGCCATGGCCACAAGGGGGATCACTGTCCAAAGCAGTTTTACAACATATGACGACATATTTGCAAGCATCATACACAGGAAAGAAGCTAGAAAAGAGGTTAGCTAGCTTAGAGCTTTGGAAGATGTACCAGGAGGAGAGGGAAGACCACCCTCCTGAAGACTGGATACTTAACCAGTGTAAAAGGGGGGGTGCATAGCCTTCTGCTCCCCCTACCACGCCTGAAGTACATGATGATACTAGGAACGATGATGGATTATATCGTTTAAGAGAGCTTAAGGCAGCGGCAGGGTGTAGCAACCCGACACATAAGTCGCCTGCATGTAGCAGTGACTGCCGTCCCGAAAGGAATCCAAAAAGAGATGTGATCCCTAAAGTCCCAAGGCACAAGGAGAGAAGTGAATGACCAGGTATGTCTCTAGATATAGAGCGAAATAAAAAGATGGAAAGGAGAGAAAGGCAACACTGACAAGGTTGCGCTCATACAGAACAAATGGATGGGTGGTCAAATATTGCTCAAACTTGATGGGAAAAGGATTGAGGAAGTAAGGCAAAAAGAAGATCAGGATGAACAAGATTAAAAGGACCGAGAACGAGAGAGAAACAAACGAAAGAAGACGAAGCTAAAAGAAAGAGTAGGCAAAGACAGGAACAACTGTATCAAGATGAACAGTTGAGAAAGCAGGAGAGAGCAGAGGAACAAAAAACGTATGACAATAGACAAAAAGCAATCAAAGCTCAAGAAAAGTTAGATAAGAGAAGAGAAGAAGAGGAAGAACAGAAATTAAGAGATAAAAGAATGCAAAGACGCAGAGATGAAGAAGTGCGCAGAGCAAATGGGAGAAGAGAGGTAAAAAGACACAAAGAGGAAAGGTTTAGGGAGGAAACAAAGAAAGAGAGTTTGACAAAGAAATGGAACACAAGAGAAGGGAAAGAGCATGCGACATTGATCGCATAGAGAAAGAGTTAATGGAACCTAATCCAGCAGTGGCATTGGAGGACATACAGGAGTTCTTCCCAACACAAGAAGCAATGCCAGGACCCTCTAGAGTAGAATTAGAAGATCATTTTGATTTTAGAGCTATTGGAGACAACATCGAGAAAGCTTATCAGGAGATGAGCACAAAAAGTGAATCGAGAAATAAAGGGAAAGTTGATTGATTTGAAGGAGCTCAGTCACGAGGTAAAGAAGGGGGTCTGATTAATCTCAAGCGTAGAGCTTTGTCTTTGGACAAACTGACTTGAAACAGACGAGAAAGAGGGAAGTCATACTAGTTGGGGACAATATATGTCTCATGAAGAAAGAGAAACCTTCTGTGGGGAGGAGGGCGCTAGTGCATGTGGTCCTGAGGTTTGTACTCTGACAGATGGGGAAGTAAGATCATCAGATATGGACCTACCTAAATCGAGGACGCCAAAGCCCCTGGAGTGGACTCAACACCTTATGTGAGTAGTCTAAGGTCATTACCAGGAAGAAGGCGGTACAGAACCATTATCCCTGCTATCGACAGGCAGACAATTGGAGACAAGTGTGATTTTGGGATTTCACATTTCCCTTTGTTGGAAAAAGGAGGGGCCAGACCACAGTAGATACTGTGGCCCCAGATGGATAAGGATAATTTAGGGTGTAAACTCCCTAGTTTAACTTCGGGTGCCAGAAAATGAATCTATGAATCAGAAGAAATAACAGGAGGAAATACGCTCGCCATAGGGGACATTAAGGGTCTTCTAGCAGCTATCCTTGGGGAGAGAGCTGATGACATTTGGTCAAGAGCAGGTTACATGTGTGTCACCGCACAGAACACAGCGCACAATGGAGCGCCATTTAATAATTGTAGAGCGGCAGTTTGGAAGTATCGAGTACATTATCCTGATACGTCAGATATGGGAGCTATAATGGCATGAAAGATGCAGGAAGGGGAGGATTGTTTAGATTCAGAATTTTCAAGAGCAGTGGTCTTTGGAAACGCTGGAACTGTGGGTAAGATCTATACCTGTATTTTATCATATATTATGTCGAGGACTACCGGATAAGGTACAGAGACAGCTTAAGAAGTTAGTAGGTATGGAGGCGAAACCAGGGCCAGAAATACAGCTGACCATTGCGCATCATTGCTGATAGTTGCAGGTGAAAAATCAAAAGGGAGACAATGTTAGGAAGCTTGAGGAGGCTAAGCTAATACAGAAGAAGCTATAGAAGTATGCTATAGAAAGGGTGATGTTAATTAGTGAACAAGTGCCAGGATCACAACAAGCAATTGGCATGCCACAGGTGAATAACCAACAGCAGTTTGATCCTGGAGGGAACGGATTTATACCAAATGGTAGGGGAAATTTCTACGTGAGGAGGCTTTCAGAATAATCAAGGGAATTATCAGACTAACCAAGGTGGGTTTCAGATTATGCAGAATGATAATCAAGGCATGCAGGGATGGCAAATCAGAAGGGTTCCTCCTGTATGTTGGACATGCGGAATGACAGGGCACATAGCGTGAACATGTGGGAGCCAAGGGTATGTACAGAATGAGCAGTTCTCAAGAGGGGGGACCGCTTATCCATCTGCACATAGCAGCTCACAAAGTAGGGACGGTTCGACCAAGATCAGACAGTGTATCAAGCATAAGTGCCGAAAATGCAACAGGCTTTGCAACCACAGCAAGCACCATTGAATCCTCCACAAGGGCAGTCACAGCACATACCTATGCAGATACAGCAGAGCACACACACAGGACAGTTATTGACTCCTAGAATAGGGAGTGTCACTGTCGAGAGTGGGAATCCTTTCACAGGCACAGGAATAAGTATGTACCCACAATAGGACAGCTCACTGGGTGACTTGATGTGTTCAGTACTATCTGTGACTCCCGATCCTCAAGAGGAACCGAGGGTTGACGTCACTATAGGAGGCAAATACTTTTCTTTTTTAGTAGATACCTGTGCAACTCGCTCATGTATATGAGAGGGAACATTTTCATTATTGGGTAATGCCATGAATGCTCAAGGATTCTCAACAGCTACAAGTAGAGTTTCTTTTACTGAAAAATTGCCAGTCTCTATAGGAGAATGTGATTTGTCTGTTCCATTGTGGGCCGAGATTTAATGACGAAACTAAACATAACAATTTCTTTCACTGATGAAGGCATAGTGTATTCAACACCAGGAATACATTATTTTAATGTGGGTGAACTTATTATGGAATTTAAAGGGCAAATAGCCATTTGAGGAGTACCAATAGAACCAGAAGTATTTCACAATGGGGTACGCATTTTGTTAACTTGGCTGCCTGGTATTTTGGGTAAGACTATGAGTATACCTGATTAGTTTCTCTTTAGGCCAGAGATTCCCATGGACAAAGAGGGGGGACAGGTTTTTCCCTTAGAGTTGCAAACAGCTGTAGTGCGAGGAGAATTTGCTATGTTCATAGGATTTGATGATGACGGCACATCATGGAGCACATTGATTGCTACTGGAGAGGGTTACAGATTGACTGGCGTCACTGATGAGGACTTATTTAGAGATGATCCGTCAGACAACAAGGTAGTATTTGAGATGGACATTACATATTTGGTTAGGGCAGAAAGACGCAAGGTTTCACATAAAATGATGATAGTGCTACAGCGTCCTGGATTTTTTGATGAAGATATGGCGAAAGTACCCGTTTCTTTAAGGACTACGGGCCCCTATGACGTAGGCCTATTAAAGGGGGTGGGAGAAGTTTAGAATAAACTAAAGCCAGGAACAATTTTACCTCAAGCAAGGCAGTATCCCACGTCTCGAGAGGCAGACAAAGGTATTTTTAAGACAATATCCCCATGATGTATCAGGGAATTTTAGTGACGTCAGAGTCACTGCGCAATATCGCGGTGTACCCTATTAAAAAATCTAAAGGGGGTGTTTGGCATTTAATTTAAGATATGAGGTCAATTAACCAGATTTTAGAGGCTGAGTTTCCTCTAGTTCCCAAACCGGCGGCGATCCTATGTAGTATCCCTTTTGACACACAATTTTTCACTGTGATTTACTTGAATAAATGAATTTTTCTCAATCCTGTTGCATAAAGATTCTCAGGATCTGGCGTCATTTACGTTTCGTCAGACTAATTTGAAAAGCACAAGGTTGCCCCAAGGATATTGTGAGTCTCCATTGATTTTCAATAGAGTCCTGCAGATGGATTTATGCAATATTGATTTGCCAAGTGTTGTGTTGCAATACTTAGATGTTATTCTGGTATTTTTTGTATTTTGTAAGAAACATGGGATTGGTCACCCTAAGTTACCTGGGGGAACCCAGACGTGGACTCCTTGCTCACTGTGCTCAGAGAGGCACAGCTCCACCTCACTGATGAGGCCCAACAAAGGTGAACCATGTGTCTGGGGTTGCTGTTGTACTCTTGTTCAAAGGACATTTGCCTGGCATTTTGGTGCTGGACTGCCCTTGTGGGCAGGATAAAGACTGATATGCAAATGGTTATTCCACATTTGTGAAAGGTACAGTGAGCTAAAAGTTATGGCTGCGGACTCTCGAAGTGGGAAAAAAACAAAGAACAGGTTATCATGTCATGTTATTTCTAGAAAGGGGAACCTGCTACCTTTTTTTTATTTTTGTAAGAAACTTGGGGTTGGTCACCCTAAGTTACCTGGGGGAACCTAGACGTGGACCCCTTGCTTACTGTGCTCAGAGCGGCACAGCTCCACCTCACTGATGAGGCCCAACAAGTCTGAAACCCTTCTAAATCATATACAAACATAAGTACTAGCCCCCTCAACCATCACCTCCTCCGTCTGCACATTTTTTTGTTTTTACCTGACCCAAACACTGCAGCTCCACCCCATGAGACACAATACCTGCCCAGAAAACAAAGAAAGTGTAATTAGAATCAGAGCAGCAGAAAGGAGAAATAAATCTACATGACCCACCTTCAAATCCCTATCTGATCAGTCAACCAGAAACCACATAGGCAATCCAGTACCACACCTTGAAAGTCCTTCAAAGTCCACTAATAACTGATATATTCACATATCTCCTGGAACACCAACCTGAACCAAGCTACATTGACCAGGGCAGCACACTCCAGAAAGAAACAGTGTGTGGTGCAAGAGGGCCTAAACTTATCCCAAAAGACCAACTCGCAAACACTGTACCAACAAACTAATTGGACACAAGGCCATTTTCACAAAGCTTTCCTTTTTTTATTTCACCTTTTATCTGAAAACAATCAGCAACACTAGTAACCACCCCAGAGGATGCAAGGATAAGGAGCCTGATCCAGAGACAGAATTCTCAGCATTTATGAAAATTAAAGCTTTGTCAAAGAGACAAGTCGCACATGGACGTAGCAATTTATAGCGGGCCCATTATCCGAACACCACCAAGACCCACAAGGAAGTGGTTGCCACCAGATACCTTTTGAACAATGCTTGCTCGATCGCTGGACGTCAGAGGACCTATTCTTCATCGGTGGGATAGGGCTCTCTGATGACCAATAGCCGGTTATTCAATAAAGCAACCCCCAGGCTATCAGATGAAATGTGCACATCTTGGCAATAGGAGAGGAGGAAAGATAGCACAATGCATACTATTGACAACATCCTGTGAATCACTTAGTCTTATCTGCTTAATCTACAAAACTGCATCTCTAAGCTTAATTCTCATCTACACACCACCATCCTACAAACTACCCTTTAATAACAAAATTGCAGATGTAGTCACAAACCTATGTGAGGTTTGCCAATACCTCACATTACTCTGAGATTTCAACATTTAGCTCAAACTAAAGGACATTCCAACCAAAAGCTCACTCACTTATACCAAACCTTGGCACTTTAGATATCAAATACATATATAAGGATCCAACCATCATAGCTAGACACACATTGTTTGGTATTTTTTGAAAGGAGAACATTGGCACAATCTACCCCACAGTTCAACTTCCCTGAAAACATCACATATCTGTTCCATTTGTAAATTTCACAATGGAGCCCCAACTCCTGGATCAATTCAAAGGACCCACTGGCCTAATAAAACCCATGAAAGACATGCAACTTAAAATCCTAATCAAGACCCTTTAAGTGACCAAACCCAACATGGAGGTGGATTGACAAACTAGAATGCCAGAAGAACAACTTCATAACCTTTACAATGGAATAATCTCTGCTTTGGACATCATAGCCGCCACAAAGCCCCTTTAAATCTCACTGAATAAGAAATGTGCTAAATGGTTCATTCTAAAATAAAACCAGAAGAATAAATAAAAGGGCTAATTTGAACATGCCGTCTGAACAACAGAGTGTAAGGATATAGTATTGCCTGTCGTTAGCAGGTATGTTTCCATAGGGGTGAAATTACCAAAACTAAAAAAGCACACTGCTCTGTTTACATAGATGTAGCACAACACAGCCAAACATAAATATTTATAATCATCCAAGAATTCAAAGACCCAGCAGTCTCTAACATAACCCCTCCCTGACTCAAGAACTCTGTGAACACATTTCTGCACATTTCAACATAAACATCATACACATCCAAAAACACCCAGACAGTAAAGAATGCTGCAACTCCCCCAGACCAATGAACCAGCAACCACTGCACGAAGAACCTCTTCCCTGACATGAGTTCACTGTTCTCGAAACAAGGCTTACTGACTACTGTCAACAAGTGCAAGCCTGTGGGGTCCCCAGTAGGACCAACCCTGCCAAACGTATGCATAACAATCATGAAACAGCAAGAGCTGACACATGTTTTCTTATCCTTCCTTAATTGTTCTATCACTACTGTGTGTGCCCCATTGGCTTTCAAGTCAACTTTCATCAGATGACGTCCAAAAAAGTTGAAATGCTGATCCAAACGACCCAACAAGCTACAGCCCCAACTCTAGACTCAAATTTATTCTAAGGAGACTAAAAGGCAATGCAATCAAAGGACCTGTGCTGCACTAGATCATGTAATTTCTCATTGGGAGAACAGAAACCACAATCATACCTCGCTACAGATCCCAGTCAAGCCTACTAACCTGTGGAGTACATCAAGTCAGCACCCTTTCAGACCTCTTACTCAATATTGACATGACACCCTTGACAGACCTCAACTGCCCGCTCGTCTGCTCTGCTATAATTAAGCAGATAACATGCAGAAAATCTACAAACTTGCACGATCTGAATTTACCATGCTTTGAAGATCGTCTATCTTCCCTGTCTCTCATCCTTGCATGGTGGAACCTTAATGCACTTGGAAAAACTGCAGAATCATCGTCAGACCCATTTGCTGTTATCTGCACAGTCAACTCTACTATATTTACTTAATCTGCCTGTGCAGACTGTATCATTCAGAAATTCAAGGGCTCTGAATGACTATAGTTTTTCACCTTATCCACTCCCTCCTTGAGCGCTTTGAAACACTTGCCTTGTGTATAGGTGCTTTACACATAAACATTACCATACCAAACTCAAAAACAAGCTCTCAACAGAGTTAACATCCCTAAAATAAGCTCCCACACAGGACGTCTGAATGGGAACAAACAGGCTAAATCTTAACCCCATCAAAATGGAATTCAAGATCTGTTGTGTAGGTGCCTCATATTCCACGGCAGTGGCTTTGATGATGAGATTGGCCAATGCTCAGTGCCAGCATCCTCATTCAAGAACCACTGAGCTACAGTGGAAAGAGACCTTGTTCTTGAACCGCAGGCCAAAGCCGTTTTAACTAGTTGCTTTTTACAACCATACATTCAATATCGCATTGCGTCTTATTTACCCTTCACCCACAGATCCATGGCTGTGATTTCACTAGTTCTGCCAAGATTGGACTGTGCAAACAGCCTCTATCTTGGCCTCTTTGAATACCTTATAGGAAAATGCCAGAGATCCCAAAATGCAGCAGCCAGTCTACTTGTAAAGGTTTCACCACATTACCCCAGCACTGCACATTATCCATTGACTCCCGGTTAAGAAAAAAAAAAAAAATCACAACCCTTACCTCACTCACCATGCTTACCAAGAAAATAGGGTCCTTCACAGGGAAGTTGCAGCACTACATACAATCAAGGGCTGTGTGAGTTCAAGTCACATTTCTTTAGTAGTAGTACTTAGTTTCAACAAGAAAAAGCACACAGGATACAGTTTCTCACTACTGGCTACCAAATGCTGGAACTCACCTGCCAAGCAACTGCAACATGAAGAGGACCACTTGACTTTCAGGAAACAGCACAAGACGTGCCTGTTTAACTAACTGCTATAAACCAGAAAGGGTTTGGAAAGTTATTGGGGGTGTTGGCTAAAAGGGGAGGTGATGATTGACTTATAACTTTGAGAATAGGATAAGAAAGAGATAAAGAATCCATATGAAAATGTAAGCAGAGGGAAGGTGAAGAGAAGATAGCTTAAAAGTTAGAGGAAGAAGGGAGAAAGCTGTTGTGCCGAGAAGGATCGAGTAGAGGAAGAAGAGAGAAAGTAGAAAAAAGAAAAATCAAGGATTTGGGATCAGTTACTGGCTGGTGAGCTGAGTGTGAGTGAGAGAGGGATTGAGTCCCCGTGAGACGAAGGGCATCCAGCCGTGCATGCAAAATCAGCATTGCAACACTGGTGAGTTTTAGTGACAAAATAAAAGATAACTATTTAATTAGAAATAACTCATATTCTAATTAGTGAAGAGTCAAATTAGGCACGAAAGGGGGAAACCCAATTGTTCTCTATGCACCAGCCAAGATGTGTATTTTCCTGTACCCATATACTAACTTGTTGAAAAGGGGATTGTTCTGTGTGAGTGCTAAACGTTAGTGAGTTTTACTCCCAAAGTTACAGATAAAGAATGCACGTCTTCTGCCAAGTCTGCAAATGGGTAAATATTTTTGCTTGAAGAAAAGCAAGATTTCTACAAGGTTTTACAGGGAGTTTAAACATGGAAGGGATTGTGAATGTCGTCCGGTGCCGGATCCAGATAGAGGTGCAGAGATGTTCATGTGCCACACCCAGAAAGAACATAGAAATTTAGCATATCACTTCTAGACAGCGATGCCAATAACCAACCCACTAACAATTTCACTCCTCTGCATACACCTCTCAAACTCTAACCAAACACAACCACAACTCTGTAGCACAACAAACTGCACAAACTTAACTACACTGCAACAACAAACAAACCACACATAGACACGCACAACAGCACACAAAGGATACCAATCGGAAAACACCCCAAGCCCAGCTAACGGTGTTAACCGGGCTGAGATTGCCAATGGCACATCACTGCTCTCTGGCACTTTCCCTGCTTATTCCCACTAACTCACCCCACCCCCCTTTTCAGAGCCACCAGAGCACTAGGGGACAGGGGCGTTGCTAGGGGGGGCTAAGGGGGCTATAGCCCCTGATCTTTTGGTTGTAGCCCCGGATAGAATCTCAGAAGCAACAGCCAAAAGACAAGCTAGCCCACAGTCCCAACAGTTCCGACATCAGCTTAGCCCCGGGTCTTTTCCAGACCTAGCAACTCCCCTGCTAGGGGACCACTCCAGTGGTGACAGTGCATGGTACAAATATCCTTTAACATTAACATTAACATTCACATTTGCTAATACAAGCACAAATATAAATGGATGGTCAAATGTGAAATTGCATGTTATGTTTTTCTTCCTATACGGGTTTAGCAGATACACAGGAATACTAATTAACCACAACAAATCTTGTCTCTTCCCCCTTGCATCGCTAAGCGAAACCAGCACAGATGGACTCCCAGCCATGGCCTTTAGATGGCAGACTGCCTCCTTCAAGTACCTATGGATAGACATACATCGAGACCCTAAAACAGAGCACACCCTCAACACAGAGAGAGCCAGAGATAACCTGGAACAATCTATGACTTTCTGGGGCAAACTCCCACTTTCTGTCGCCAGAAGGGCGGGCCTGTTAAAGATGGTGGCGCTACCCCGCCTCCTCCATTTTTTCACCAACGTTCCCTACAACATCCCCCAGAGGTTCTTTAAGGACTTGAACAAACTGTGCAGGAGATTCCTGTGGCAGGAGGGGCGACACAGAGTGGCACTGGAGGTGATGCAAAGACCCTACAACAAAGGTGGTCTATATATCCCCAACTTTGAGCTATACTACCTAGCCGGCCAACTAAAGCATGTGATTCAGTGGATGGCGGATGAGGCCACCACCGACACTCGCCTTTTACAACCAGCCATCCCCCACATGCTAGTCAGAGACCTATTCTGGGCCCCAGACAGAGCGAGCCAGCACGCACCTCACTTAATGAAGCTGGGAATCCAGATCTGGAAAAGAGCCTGCAAGATCATAGGGCTAAGCGGCCCATACTCACTGCAAATACCTATCGCACCTAAGCAGACCGGGAGGCCTGAAGGAGATCAGAAGCACTTGGGAACCCTGGGGGGTCGCTACCCTCCGAGACCTCGCTGACGACCAGACCGTATTGGCGTTCTCTGAGTTGCATGAAAACACCGGATTGCCGGTAGGACAGTTCCTGCTCCACGGAGCAGTGACAAGGAAGCTCCCCAACAGATGGCCTGATGTGGAGGACCCCGAGAATGGACTCGATACCATCGAAAACATGTTAAGTAAAGCTGAGGGCGGACACAAGATCTCAAGGCTATACAAAACACTTTTAGACAGCGTAACCAGACAAGATCTCAAATGCAGGTCGAAATGGGAATTGGAGCTAGGCCAGCAATTTGAGGACAAATAATGGGATTCAATAGCCCACTACCATAAGAAAGTGTCCAGGAATGCCCGGATCCAACTAATACAGTTTTATATCACCAACAGGGGGTACCTCACACCTGAAGTTATCGCCAAATTCAAAAGAGCTAGATCATCGGAGTGCCCCAAATGCAATGAGCCCCATGCGGGAATGACCCACATGTTCTGGGTCTGCCAAGTCATACGAACATCTGGTCACAGATAGCTGCGAAGGTAGCTAACTCGGACATTATCGTGGACGTAACGTCACCCGGTGCGTGCATTCTGGGTAGTTACAAAAGGAACAAGAAGAAGAACAGGCCCCTGTGTAGGCTCAAGGATTTGATATATATCCTAGCAAAACGACGCATAGCCATGGGGTGGAAGTCTCCCAAAACCCCCAGCATAGCATCATGGTGGGAAGATCTCCGCAAGTGGACAATTGCCGAAACAGGAGCGTGGGAAAACGTGCAGAAGGAACAGAGACTCGACATCAGTGAGGACTTTCAACAATGGGAAGCGCTCACGGTGTCATTATTTCATCCACCAGCACCTGATGCCACCTCCGAAGATAGCGGCAGCCCTTAAGGTAACCCGAACTTGAAGTATCGCTATGGAACATTTGTGGTCTTGGAAAGTTGGGATGTGAGGGGGGAGGGAAGGGGGGTTATCTGGGGGTTCATTTGATGCAACAGTGATGTTGTTTATTTGTTCAAAAACCAATAAAAACATGTTAAAATAACAAAAATAATGTTTTTCTTCCTATTACAAAAGGCATGTCCAGGTCGATGGTCAATGCCTTGCTAGTGTATTTCTCATACCTTGTGTATGTACATGCCTCAATGTGATGCTGGTATTTTTAACTGAGTTTATAAAGGTGCATAATTATAAAAGCCTGTCTGCTAGGCTGTTTTAAGTGTGACCCAGTCAATCTTTCATATGCAATGTCGAAGTCTGGTGCATCTAGTACTGTCAGTGGGAATATGTAGTTTGTTTAGCTTAGCACTAAGTTTTGCAAGTCGCTAGCCAGGGATCCCAGAATAAAGGCTTAGCAGGAAATCGATAGCCAATTAACTCATTTCCTACATCTTAGTAACACGTTTGTACAGTGTTTGCATAGGAATACATATTCCTGCACATGGTGAAAGTAGCCTATATATGTTTACCTACATTTTTGATGGAGAATGCATGCACGTTTTGGCTAGGTGCATTTGCTAGGTGCAGCCCTTTGTAGCGTGGTCATACTGTGTTGTCCTGGGTCCACTTTGATTTTTTTAATAGCGTTAGTGGCATTGTGTGAAAGTAACATTGGCGCACAACAGACATAGCAGAAGTTGACATTTCTGACAGATGCTTATACACAGAAACCAAATTCAATGCCTTAGCAACTTGGACTTTAGAGACGATCTTGCGTTGGAGAGAGTGAATATCCTCTGAATTAGATAAGGAATGCCCTGAGCAGCTATTTGCAGATTGGAATATGTTGCAGAAATGTTTATTGAGACATAATTCTGAGGACTGGAAGACACAAAATGATAGTTTTTATTTGCCTTGGTGTGAAAGCATGGTTTTCTTTACATAGGCTCATTGAACTGAGAACGAAGGATAGTGAGATCATTGCATGCTTGTGATGTGACTTGGCAACTATGCGCAAACAAATGTTACAGTTAGAGGAGATCTTGAAACAGGGTGAACTTAGTGTATAATTACAGGCCAGATGTGATGAGTTAAACATGCGGATTGCACAGAAAATGAGGCAGATGATTGAAGAAGAAAGGTAAATTGCCCATTTGAAAAACGGTTTCACAAGAGGTATGGAAGGACAGAAACCTTGCTATATCAGAAGTGCAGGCACTACGCAAATATGGTAGTCAGTCTTCTAGGGAATTGCAAGCATTGGAGGATGCTGTGTTCAGATTAATGTCTAAGAATGATAGAAAGCTGGACGTGAGGAATATTTATAAGATCCGAATTACTGAGTTAACAGTCAAATTGAGAAAGTAAATCTGTGCATTCTATAAGGAATCACAAGAGCTCCATGCACAGTTTAGGGAGACGTAGAAACAAAATTTGGATTTTAGAAACCCTGAACTGTTGTTGAAATCCCGAGGGCAGCAGGGCATTACTCTCACTGAGGCTAGATTCAGACATAGTCTGGGAAATGTGGCAGCTGATGTTCACTTGGAGAGAGCTGGCTATACTGCTAAAGACCAAGCCTGCTTGCTCAGAGCATAGAGAGGGGGGGGGTTAAAATTAAACACATTTTAGCCAATTAAAAATCATGAAGAATCTGATTAAACCTTTTAAGAAAGGTTTAGATGTTTCTATTGAAGAACATTTGGAATCTGTTGTCAAATTATTTCAGACTCAGGAAATCCCTAAGGCCCAGTATAGAAGATATTTTCATCTCACGATGGAACCAAGTTCTGCTACCTTCATACAGAGTTTGAATGAACAAGAGAATTTACCATGGGATGAATATGTGAGATACTTTAGAAAACAATTCTCTCCATATGGCTCCATCCAAGACGCCACAAAAGCAGTGTATACCATGACAGCAGAATTAGATGAATTACCACACCATTTCTTGCAAAACATAGAACGTTTTCACATATTGACACTAGCTGTGACACAGACCCAGTAGAATTCAAGACCATGTTTTTCTATGGCTTGCAATGAGAAGTGGTCTCCCAATTAGCTCTTGAATTAACTAGAGACCAGAGCTTACAGTGGATTCTCGATCAGGCAACCAAAGTCTATTAGGTAATCTCACATGAGGGACCCAAAGCAGCAAACAGTTAAATAATCTGCCCCTGCAGTGTTCGAAATCAAATCTGGGAAGAACATGCCATTAGTAAATGCTCAAGTAAAGAATGACACACCACATAACCAGAAGGGTGTGGCCATGCAGGGAAAAACAACACCATCCCAGGCTTTTTTATTTCAATCTATAGATCCCAGTGTGAAAAAACAGAGTGCCTTTCACAACCAAGTCCCCGGGATCCTGTACTCGGGTGGCATCGCTTTTGGACACCAACCTTGGAATGGACAAGTGAGAGGGGATCACCTGGGTAGAGGGTCCTCATGGAGTAGGGGAGGAACACTCAATTGTGAGACATGGTATCCCCCCTTTTCCACAACCCACCTAACCCCATCGCTACTTATTTTATAGGAAACTACAACTCCCATAATTCTTCCCCACTTTACCTTGACAAAAGTACTGCACCAAGGAATATGAGGAATGCGGTTAGAAGGAATACCTCCCCCCGGCTTACATTGGCCCTGTCCCTGTAATGAGGTCAGGCAGAGTCAGGAATGTAGCTTTAACAATATATACCAGCCACTATTTAACACTGCCTGTGAGGATAAAAGTTGGCACGCACAGTCGCACTTTGAGCGAGGTTGGGTATGAGAAGGAACAGATCTTCCAAGGCTGATGTGAACCAGGATGTGGAAGGTGGAACGCCAATGAGCTGATCAACAATAGAGAGGATCAAGAGAAAGCCAGGCAGATTTCCATGTTTTTGGGAGGACATGGGCGTTCCAAGAGCAAAGCCGAGCAAGTGGAGGAAAGAAACCTTCAAGTTGCCAGAAAGCAGCATGCGACCCGCCCAGGTGAATGGTGGAGTTGGGGAGGAGCAGAAGAAGCCTTCGTAATATCCTTGAGCTGCAGGAAAGAGATGACAGAAATCCAATAAACATAGCAGGTGAGTTATCGAGGTAAACAAAAGTCTAGTTGATGTTAAAGGGAAAGTCACTGTATTTTGAAAGTTGAAGGTTGCGTGTGTGCAGATAAAATGAAAATTAAGAGAACAATTGTTGAAAGATAAGGATACAAAGTAGCAGGGTGGCCCTGCGAGAAGAAGTTGCACAATAGAAAGTCTCTGTGAAATGTTATGAATTTTGAAAGATGTTACAAGCAGAGATCAAAACAAACCACGATAAGAAGTTGAATAAGAAAAGTTGAATAAGAGGAAAGTGAAATTTGTGAACTGTGAAATATGCAGAAAGGGCAAAAGTAAAATGTAAATGTAAGAGCTTTGGAACAAGGCCAAGAAGGCAAGTGAAAGAGAATAAAAACTACAAGTACCAAGAGGCATTGGTACTGCAAGAGAAAATTGTGAATTCAAGTACTGTTGAAAGAGAAGTCGAAGTGGTCATGCATAAGTCTATGTACATTCCTTGCAGTGTCGAAAGTCTTCAACAGTGAAAAGATATATGAGATAAAATGTGGGGAAAGGAACACCCATGAAAGAGAGACAACAAGCTTGTATATGGCAGAGGGAAGGCTGTGCAGAACTGTGAGAAATTGTGTGAGAAATTGAAACAAGACAGACTTGAGCCCGGCAGAGGGAAGCCTGTGCAGAACTGTAGGAATTGTGTGATAAAGCGAAACTAGACAGACTGGACCCAGCAGAGGGAATCAGAACTGTGAGAAATTGAGAATATATGAACTGAGTATGGATGGCAAGGTGGGAAAAGCCTAAAGAAGTTATTGAACTGTCAGAAGTTGAAAGCCTAAGATTGAACTGCTGAATTGTACCAGGAAGCCACAGTGTACAAGACTGACAGAACTGTGCCATTCACCCAGCCTTTGTTTTTTTGAGAGGCTCTCTAGACACTGTAGTGCTGAACATGGGGAAGGAAGTTGGTGCTGAAGCCATTCTGACATTTCCTTTTGAGACACTGTTTTCATTTTGTATTCCCTTAACACATTTCTAATTCTATGAAGGACAAGTTTAGGTTTTCGTAGTAATGACCTTTTTATTTTGACCAGACTGACTTGGACGTATTTGTTATTGTTTAAGAGTGGAGATTACTCCCATTTTAGAGTTAGGGGCAGTTAGAAACTCTACCATCCCAATCAAAAGTGTAAATAAATGTTTTCGAACGTGCATCCATTTTCTCTGTGTCTACTGCTAGATGCCATGCCTTCTTCACACCAGCCAGGGAGCCACTTACATTAGTCCTAGGTTTCTTTGTAATTCACCAAACGTGTGGTTTCACTATTATATGGTAGGGCCTAATAATGCCCAAAGTCAAATGTATAATGGGCCCTACCAGGTATTGTGGGCCCAGAGTAGTTTTAGCCCTGCTGCAATGGCATATGGCAATCAGACAGGGCCGAGATATGTAGATATGTTTATTGAAAATGGAAATCATCAAAGACAGCAGTATCAACCAAATGAGAGACAAAATGTTGCCTACAGTCCTCGCCCTTATGATTAGTCCTCCCCACAGGTAGACTATGGATAGAGGACGGCCACCCCTTGCTCCCCACACCCTTTGTCCTAGGACTTCTGAGGAAAGACTTACAGGAATCAGTAATCAGTCTCCTAAAAGGAGTCAAAATAGGCCTGATCAATTTGAATTCAACCACTACCGGCACAGAGCACAGAAGTATGAATTTAGTGATCTCGACAGATACCAGTGAAAATGTTGGCTGAGAAGATAGGAAAACTGTGTTCAGGGCAAAAACAGCAGCTGAGTGGGAGTCCAGAATGTCACAAAACTGGCATTGCACAGGCCAGCAAAAAATGAATAGTCGGTCAGGCTCACAACAATATAAGAGCAAACGACAGTGATCCACCATTAAATGAACAAACAGAGTTGCCTAGTGATTTAAAACTAAGAAAACAAGTGAATAATAATGAAATAGTAAGTAAAAAATACACAAAAGGGAGTCTGGTTTAATTTAGAATTGAAATAATCTATTCATGTATGTGAAGATGAGAAAGAAGAAACGAGAAATGAACAGGAATAACCCAAAGAGCAAAGGGTCAGAAAACATTTTTAAAAGAACATGCAAAATGAAATGAATGAAATAGTAGGTGAAAATAAAAAATAACAAATGAAAGGGTTTAGTTGCATGACAATTCTGATAGTGATTATATCTACACAGAAAATAAAATGGTACAAAGGGCACGTGTAAATGAGTCCCGTAAGGAGTATTTCGAACCATAGATGTTCCAAGAGGCAAAGCTTACTGGTATGGTACAAGAGACAGTTAAGCTTTAAACACAAAATGCTGATGTTCTGCCACACAATACTAATGAAAATACAAAACAATTATGCTCTATATCGGAGGTAAAAGGAGACTAAATAATGGGGGGAAAGCAAAAAAGGAATGGGGTGAGAACACAGGGGGCCACAATAAAAAGATGGCTAATCAGTGGCAAAGCTCCAAATGAATTCTCAGGACAGAAAAATAAACAGATTAATTGAAAAAGAAATCGCCAAAAATGGGAGTAAAATGTCATTTCATATGTCCCTTGCTTAGGGAAAAGTGAAACAGGCCGAAAGAAAATAAGTCATGAAATTAGCAACACTTCACAATTCCTTTGCATACTTGAATAATGTGAAGACAGATACTATGCACCTGTCACATTGAAGAGCAATGCAATGATTTTGCAATGGTGGACACAGGCGTGCAGGCAACCGTGATGTCAAGGAAACTATTGGAGAGCATAAATTAAGGGAGACCCCCACAAGATGCTGACATTTAGACAAAGTGATGGCCTGTGCACAATTTGAATGGGGAAGAAATAACAGTGGAATGTGCCATTGGAGTTTACATCAAAGTAGGGAAGCATATACTGAGGCAATAGTTGGTGGTCACACCCATTGAAGAGACCTCATTCATTCTAGGAAGAAATTGTCTCATGAGACTGTCACCCCTCATTAATGGGATAAATGAGGTGTTGTGGTCTTTGGACAAAAAGCCCTTGAAACCAAACAGAGTGATGAGACAGGTTAGAAGCGCAAAAGAATGTCACACCATTGTGAGATCAGAGAGAGCATTGGAAGTGTATCTACAGAATGGCTGTGTACCTAGCGTCACTGTCAGTCTCATGTAACAGGATGAAAAACATGGAGAAAAAGAAAAAACAGTCATGAGAGATTCACTTGAACCTCAAGAAAAACTGGCAGACACAGATAGATGAAAACACATTGCGAGATTACCTAAGTGATGAAGAATGTGAACATAATCTTGTTCCAGAGCCAGATCAGGAAAAGTATATTTCAACAATTGCAGAAATACACATGAAGGAAGGTCAGGGCTGGATACCAGAGCAAGTGAATAGGCACCCCTGACTTGAGAGTGAGCCCCTTCCTGACGTGCTGCATAGGAACCCTTGGGATGGCTAAGTGGAGGGAGTGCATCTCTCTCCAGACCAGATATCATAGCAGCTGAATGCATGCAGGGCTTTGCTCCAGCAGTTTGCCCCTCTGTTTTTACTGACACAAGGCCTCGCCCCATGTTGCAGGAATGACATTGACACTGGTTACAGTGTACCTGTCAAAAGCAGATGCTACAGGATGTCAGTCACTGTAGAGAACCACATCCAGGCAGTGGTCCCCAAGATGTTGGATCTGGGTGTAATTGAACCCTCAACTAGTCCAGGCTCCAACCCAGTGGTCCTTATTCCCAAGGGCAGTTCCCAGGCTGATACGATATAATGGAGGGTCTGTGTGGACTAAAAAGGAGTCAATGCAATCACTTAGACTGATGCTCATCCATTGCCCAGGGCTAACAAACTTGTGGAAGCCGTAGCTGATTCCACGTTTGTAAGCATCTTTGGCCTCACACCAGGCTATTGGCAAATAGCTATAACTGACCAGGCCAAGGAGAAAACCGCTAAGGGGCTCTACCAGTTCAGAGTCATGCATCATGCCCTCAGTGGACTAGAGGTATTTTGTGTGTCCTATCTAGATGACATTGCTGTCTACAGTGCCACTTGCGAAGAACATTTTACTCATTCGGATAAGGTGTTGCAGGCCATAAAAAGGACCAACCTCCCTATCAAGATCTCCAAGTGCCAGATAGACCACAGGAAGGTCATTTACCTTGGTCATGAAGTTGGAGGGTGCCAAATCCAACCTCTCCCCATTAAGGTGCAGGATGTACATGACTGAGAGACTCCCACTAATAAAACCCACTTGAGAGTTTTATTGGGCCTCACTGGGTACTTTGGGAGACTCCCACTAATGAAACCCACTTGAGAGTTTTATTGGGCCTCACTGGGTACTTTACAGAAACTTTAATGCCAGACTATGACACCATAGCTGCCCCTCTGACAGCTCTGACATCACTCAATTAATCTAGGAAGGTGCATTGGACTAAAAACTGTCAGATGGCCTTAGATGACTTGAAGGCATGTCTGAGTAGTGCACCTGTGTTATGTGCTCCTGACTACAGCAAACCCTTTACTGTGCAAAATGTGCCAGTGACTCAGGAACTGCAGATGTCTTGTCCCAGTTGGACGATAAAGGTAGAGAGAACCCATCATTTTCATCAGTAGGCAACTCAAGCGTCGAAAACATAGGAGGGAAACTGATGAAAGGTAGTGCTTTAGCATCATTTGGGCATTCAGGCATTTTAGGCCTTACCTTACTGGGTCTACCTTCAAAGTCCAAACTGACTATAAACCCTTAAAGTGGCTTATGCAGATAAAGGGTTAAAACCCTTAACTGCTCAGGTGGTTCATTAACCTACAAGGGCTAGTCTTCACTATTCCTTAGGAATATGTGATTCAGCTCGCTCCTGGATTGCCTCATTCCTCTCTAATAGACAGCAAACAACCTACCTCCCCCTTTCCTATCTGCCGCACACATAGTAAACACTGGAGTACCCCAAGGTACATGCCTCTCTCTGCTTCTCTTTAACTTTTACCCAACCCCCCTACCCAGGATCATCAGCTCACACAACCTCACAACTACACAGATAACACACGAATCATCCTTAGAAACTCTAAATCTACCACCTACCCCAGCCCTGATCTAGCAGCATGTCTCTCAAAAATTGACAGCTGGATGACGACTAATCATCTCCTTCTGAACCCAGGTAAAATGGAGATCATGGTATGCAGAAAATCTGCTCTGTTACCACACCTGACTCCCTGGGCTCCCTCACTCGGCCTGCCCCCCGCGACTACTACCACTGTAAAAAACTTTGGCTGCACAATGGATTTGGACTTAACTCTGTCTCACCAAATCAACAATACTTCCAAAGCCTGTCACTTCCACCTTAGGCTCCTGAAGCGCATCTTCCCTTACTTTACCTACCCGAACAGACGGGCTGCAATTATGTCCATTGTCATGGACAGACACAACTATTCAAACTCCCTATATCTGTGGGCACCGGCCTACCAGTAAAACAAACCCCAAAGAGTACAAAACTCGGCTGCCAGACTTATTCTCACACTGGGACGAAAGAACCACATCTCACCGGCTACCCGCACCCTTCACTGGCTCCCAATTGGACACAGGGCCACCTTCAAATTCCTATGCATTACCCACTGAGCAGTGCACTAAGCAGGCACATATTCCTACAAGATAAGATTATGCCTGCTTACCTGACTCGCACCCTTAGGTCAAGCACTGCTCTCCTCCGAGTGGTCCCGAACTCCAATACAGCTAGGATCTGGCCCAGGCTCAGCCAGAGTTGATAGGGAGTGTTTTGTATAACAATGGGACTCACACTTACCTCCTTGTCAGAAGCTGAAACAATAAACATAAAGAAGAAGCTGAAGTCATCTTAAGCTTGCATCCTGGAATCCAGCTGAAGGAAGAAATCTGCAGCTGCAGTTCTTCATCTAATCCAAACGCTGCAATGCTGATACAAGGACGAAAACAGAGAGGACCTAGATAGGCAACGTCTTTCTGTAGCTGCGAGGGAACATTGTGCAACTGCTGCATTTCACCTCAAGTGTCCTGGAAGAAAGTACTGTGTGCCTGCCATCCGGAGAAGGGAGCTGCGTGGGTCCAGAAGAGGACTGCCTGGACATCCTGAACGAAAGAAGTGCATTTGCATCTCCCAGGGTCCGAAGGTGTGTTTGTGACCGCTGGAAGCCAGGTTGCTGAGTTTCAGCCAGAGGAGGGGGTACCCTGGCATAGTGCTGATTGACACCCAGAGTTGCAAACATTTCAAATCATTGAAGAATCCATAAAGGGGCAGGGTTGCTGACTTCAGTGGAGTATGACACAAAAATCCAAAGAAGATGTCCCGAATGTCCAGACTTGGTGATCCAGAGACCAGTCCAGTGGTGATGTGTAGGTCACCAGTAGCCATCCTGAGGGCCATGCTTCAGCTGCAGAAAGGAAGAACCGAAAGGCAGAAAACCATTAAATCCCGAAACCCAACACCTACTTCTGCCACTGCCCCATCACCACTGTAAGTCCTACACAACTAACAAGGGACTTATTTTTTTCGGCCAGGCCTCGTCAGGGTCCACAGCAAATTTAACTTCCATGGCACATCCCCAGTCAGCGTTGCAACCCAACATCTGAGTTCTGCATTACTGCCTTCCCAACAACGCTTGGTTCACTTCTTCTTAATCACACTGACATCCCAGCAACTCCTTCTTCTAAAAGGGGTCGATCCTTGAGGTATCTCATTGAGTAAAGCAAAGAACCTCCACCACTTCGCCTGCCAAGGCACCAAAGGTATTGTGACTAGGAAGAAACTCTTCTATCTTCAGGATTCATCCAGGGGTCCCAGGATTGTCTTCAATCCTGTTCCCCTGTGGCTTTTCAGGTACTTTGGGGTAATGGGATCTGTAGCAGTCTATTAATGAATATATTCATATTGGGCTTGACTATATTACATGAAGTACAATTTAGCTTTTACTTACAGGTTGCGTAGGTGAGGGGACACTCACACAGTATTGCATTGTTATCCCAAATAAATAATCCTCCTTTTGTTTTAATGAAAAGGGGAAGAGTAACACTTTCAGAGCATTAGAGGAGGCCTTAATAGGACAAGAAAATCTGGAGGAGACATGGTGAAAAATATAAATTAGAGCACATATATTAATTAGGGAAATCATTTCCTTTTCTAAGATAAGCCAGGCAGGGATATTGTTTGTTCAAAAGGAGACAACCATACATGTGCCTGTTACAATAAAAATGCATTGTGATAGCACTTAAAGTCTAGAAATTGGACAACTCCATTATCATAGGGAGCTTTAGGTTTACCGATCGCAATTCTCTTATTATTCTCTATACCCCAGAAGAAGCTAACCAGGATTGAATTGAAGAACAATAGGTGATTCCATCATTTGAATAGCTTCCATATGTCCCAGGGCATGTATAGAGGTGACCAAGCAGACGCTACATTTCTAAGATTGCTTAACAAAGCATCAGTATTAAATTTAATGGTGCTGCAAACAGATGAGTAAAATTGTAGTCCAAGATATTTAAAAGACTTATTACACCATTTAAGGCCAAATAAAATCTAATTCATGCTTAAAACAGAATGGATTAAGGGGCAAAACCTATGATTTATCCCTATCAAGCTTATTCCCTGATACTGAAGAAAAGAAATCCAATGTATTCAGTAAATTAGGAAGATGGGCTTTATGATGTTTCAGAAGTGTAAGAATGTCATTGGCGTAAACAGTGATTTTAGCCTCATGTTCGCAACTTTTAATCCCTGTGATAATTATACTGTTTCTAATTAGTTCCAAGAAAATTTCAAGAGACGGGATATATGAGAAAATAGTAGACAAGTAGCAACCTTGTCTAGATTACATTTTGAGGGGAAAAATAATGATGCCTGACCATTAAAAAAATAGATGTTCTGGGATCTGAATAAAGGAGTTTGACACAGGATATAAAACCTTCCCCAGAGCCGTGCCACCTTAATGCATGTAAATTGGAGTTCCAATCAACCCTATCAAAAGCCTTCTCAGCATCTAAGGCAATTGCAGCCTAACCTTCTCAGTCATTTTTACAATTCTTAAATAGAAGGAAAGCATCAAATAAAAATCTAGATTTGAATGAAACATTTCTTCCTTTGATAAAGCCTACTTGATCCGATTTGATCATATTGGGAAGTAAAGACTCAAATCTATTAGAGAGGACTTTGTCAAATATTTTACATTCAACATTAATTAGGTATAGAGGTCTACAGTTCTTTGGGATATCTGTGTCTTTCTGAGAATTCAGAAACAGAATTGATAGTGCCTCAGTGAATGTACCAGATGAAAATCCTCTGTTTGAAAAATATGTGAAGAGTGCTCCCAGCCTTGGGGATAGTATTTTGGAGAAGTGACTAAAGAATTCAATGGACAGACCATCCGGGCATGGGGCTTTCACTTTCGGTAAATCTGTAAAGGCTTTATTAATTTCACATACAGTGATCTTATTGTCCAGACCACTAAGATCTAAAATTCGAGTAATAGTCTATGTTGATGCTATGAAAAAAGGAGTTAAGATTAGTTGGAGGGCAAACTATTTCAGGGGAGTGCAAATTTACAATATAATGTTTTAAAGACTTCCATAATTGCTCCAGTATCAGAAACGATAGTACCACTTTCATTCTTAATATGAAATATGAAGGCTCTTTCCTTTTTAGCTTTAAGGTAAGATGCGAGTGCTTTGCTGGCTTTGTTTGGTAGATCGTAGATTTATATTTAAGAATGACTCCTGAAGCTTTTTCAGTTAATTTCCTATTCATTTTAAAGTGTAAAGACACATCCCAACAATGTCCCTGCTTGGGAGGAATTTGATAATATTGTTTTTAGGAATTTGGGAGCTGTAGAAACAGCTCAGCCAATTCCTTTTTTACGCTCTTTTGTCTTCTGGAACAAATATGCAATGACATGACCCCTTATAGCCGCTTTAAAAGCATCCCAATTATTAACCATGGAAGTGTCTTTGTCATGGTTGTTATGAAAATACTGCTGTTGGAAAGTCAGGAAAGATTGTTCAAACTGTTTAACCTGTAATAGGAAGTTATTGAATCTCCATCTATTAGAATGTTTTTTTTAATATCCAGGTCAAACATTGTGATTACATAGACATGATCACATGATCAGATATGTATTTATTTATTTTTACATTTTTGAACACTCCCAGACCCAAGGGTATTACGGAGTTAGTACAGAATATAGGTAAGCGTGCAGGTACATGTTAGAACACTTGGCAATAGATGTTAAACTGTTACTCGTATCTGTCAAACAACCAGGTCTTAAACTAGGTTTCTGAAGGTGTGGGTGGGTAGTGAGTTCCAGAGCGTGGGTGCTGTGACGCAGAAACTGGCTCCACCAGCCCTTTTACTCTTGAAGCAGGGGGTAAAGAGTGAGATACTGGAGCTAGATCTGAGTGCACAAACAGGGACAATTTGGGTGATGAAGTTGTTTATATACTGGGAGGCATCACTGTGCTCACAATGATGAATGATGGATAAGGTTTAAGATTCTGCACCAGCTTCGATGGCAGCCAATGGGATTCACATCTGGTAGCTGAGATGCGGTTTCAGTGTTTGAGGACAAGGGGTTAGTGAAGGGCTTTATTTTTTCATAGTTGGAGTTTGGACAATTTAGCGGTCGAGGTGCTCATTAATCGAACGTTACAATAGTCGAATTTTGAGAGGAATAGAGCTTGTGCAAGTGTAATGCAGTTGCTTGGCGAGAGGAACTGTCTACTCAAGGAAATGAGTCTGCCTGTGTTCACACTGGATGAAGCTAGGGCATTGATTTGTCTAGTCATGGATACATCAGCTTCCAAGTATACCCCCAGTGTTTTTATTTGTTTCGACACCGGGATGGAGGTGCCATACATATAGAAGGAGGAAAAGCTGGCGTCCAATTGTCTAATCCAGTGTGGGGATTCTACAATGACCAGCTCAGTTTTGTCGTCGTTGAGACATAAATTAAGCGTGGCCATTCAGTTTTGGACAGTGCTGTAAATTGTGTTTATTTTTTTGGTGTCAATGCTGTGATCACCTCTGAGTGGGATGAAAATATTTGTATCATCTGCAAAATTGGTATAGCTGATCCCACTGGTGTCGAGTAAATGGTTTTGTATAGGTGTTGTAGAGGGTGAGTGAGATACACAGCCCTTGTGGAATTCTAAGCGGGGTAGGGATGGCATCAGCATCTGATTTGCTTATGAACATTCCTGAGGTCCAACCACTCCAAAAAGGATTTGACCCACAAAGTGGCCTCCGGAGAGAAATGGAAGCGCTGGTTGAGGTGTTGGCATAGGATGTTGTGATCGACTAAGTGAAAGGCCACAGAGAGATCTAGCAGGAGGAGGATATCTGGATTACCTGAATCCTGGAGGGAATCCATTTGTATTTTTAGGTCAAGGAAGGCTGTTTCTTTACTGTTCTTGGGTTGAAAGCCTGATTGCCTTTGGCCAACCAGGTGGTTACTCTCTAAGAACTGCTGAACTTGTGCATAGGCTAGACGGTCTAGAATTGTAAGTGGGAACGGGATAGCGGTAATGGGGTGGTAGTTGGTGGGGAGCGATGGGTCAAGGGAAAGCTTCTATAGTAGTAGTGTGACCCAAGCAGATTTTATTGTGAAGGGTATTATGCTTATAGAGAAAGATGCATTAGAAAACTGGGAGATGATAGGCATAAGCGTGGGAGCACAGAGCTTCACAATATGGGTAGGGCAGAAGTCGCCTTTACAGTTGGAGGGTTTGAGTGTTCCAATGGTAGCTACTACTTGCTCTTGTGTGACTTGGCTGAATGCAAAAGGGGGAATTAGTAGTAGGTGAAGTACTAGGGGGATGTCAGGGGTGAGTATAGGTGATTCACTAGCGTGTATGGCTTTTTTGGCACTGATATTAGCGAGTGATGACTAAATTTTATGAGTAAGGTTGTCTTGTATCATAGTACAGCAGGCTTTGTCTGTGCGTGTACTGACGATAGGAGGTATGGGTGCTTCCAGCTCTCAGAGAATTGCAAACAATTCTTTAATGTCAGAGCCGGCATTAGCGATTCTGTCATTGTAGCTGTTGGATTTACAGGTGAATACTGTTTTCTTGTAATTGTAGGCCACTGTGGCGACAGCCTGATAATTCTTTGGACAGGGTTTTTTTGTATAGGTTTTCAAGCAATCTTTTTTCCTTGCGTAAGCAGAAAATGTCATTGGAGAAACAAAAGTTATTGGCTTTATGGGGTTTGGGCATTTTAGATTTCATTGGTGCATGTAGGTCCATGGCTTAGAGCATCCACAGGTGGTATAGGGTGGCCAAGTCATGTGCAATGTATGTATGATCTAAGGCATTGGTGTTGAGAGCTGTGAAGAGAAATGGCTTAAGATCCTCGTGATTCAACTTGTGTTTGTTGCAGACTTGTATGGGGGCTCAGTGGCACAGGGGTGATTATCTGGAGCGTTTTAAGGTAGAGATTAAAGTAGATGATGAAGTGGTCGGACCAGGGTACCGGGTCAATGGCAGAGATGTTAATGGGGTCATTGGCAGTAAGTAGCCAGCCCAGGATACGTCCTTTGGAATGGGTGGTGGTCAGGATCGTTGGATGAAGCAAATGTCACTAAGAGCAGTTGATAGGGTGGTTGCTTTGGAGTCAGTACCATCATTAAATCCAATGTTAATGTCTCCCAATATGATGCATTTGGTAGATGGTTTCATGAAGGGGCATTATCAGGGGTTTGATGTAGAGATAACGGAGGCTTGGACCGTTTGGGTTGCCTGCAGATCAAGAGCAAGTTGGATGTGGTTTGCTGGTGTGTGGTCAGCTTCAAGAGTAGTATTTCATACCCAGGGCTGATGGCAAGGGCCCAGGAACTGATTCTCCTCCTCCAATCACGTCTAGTTAGTCTGATCTATAGACATAATAATATTTGCAGTGGGTGAGTCAATTATAGACCCACATATCATGAGGGAGGAATTGAAAAGTAAAATCAAATTCAGTAGGATGAGAAAGCCAACATGCATCTACAAGCCCAAACTCTGATAAACAAGGTGTAAATTATTTCTGAGATCTAGTACTTTTAAAGACACAGATTAAACTACAAAATGACTTGTCCGATGACATCCCAAAACTCTGGATAATGTTACATTGGTCCATAAATCTTCATGATTGAGAAAATATCCAAGCCTATTTGTACCTTAACCCAAACCCACTTTCCCATATTATCAAAGTCTTTATGAGTAAGATTTGTGTTAATTAGGATTTCAACACCATTTTTCTTCTGTCAGATGGACTAACAATAAACCCCCGGATCAAAAATGTTTTAAGGTTTATAGATTCGAGCATGGATAAATGGGTTTCTTAGATACAAGCAAAATAGGAGTTGCATTTCTTCAAGTGGGATATTGATCAGGTTATTGATACTGTTACTATTCCAAGACACACATTTAAACACAAAATAGCGTGGTTCGAGCGGATATCTTGCGCTCACACCATACACTTGTGCTTAAGTGACAAAAAATGATTATTATTGTTTTACAAGTCCAACATCCTTATTCATAGATTCATTCAATGTCTTATCCAAAAAAGCCAATTGGCTTATTGTTTCTCAAAACAGAGTGGTTTTAATTCTTCATGCAAAAACACAGCCGACACGTGTTTCGACCTCCGGTCGTTCTCAAGGCTGTACCGAATTTCACATTCATTTAGTACATACATTTTGTATAAGTATTTTTAAAAAAAACATACCATATAGTGTCACATGTCAGGTCAGGATGATGGGAAAGTCACACCATATTCAAGAAATTAAATTACAAAGAAAAAAACATAAATTGAAACCATAAATTAGTGTCTCAATCCAAAACTTTTTGATCCATGAAAATAAACAGTTTTTCTATGTTCCACATTAGTGCCTACTAATATATATACTATGGAATTAAACAAAGTCAAAATGTGGTCATTTAGACTTCACTAAATAAACTTAATGCGTGGTTAATTACCACTATATTTAAGTTTTAGGCCCACACACCTTGTGAAACCATTTCAACACAACCAGAATGTGAGTTACCAATTAAAGATAGTGAGTGTGTTTAATATGTCTTGTTGGTGCTCAATTAGACAAAACATTTATAGAAAAATATGGGATTTGTGCTTACCCCATATACACTTCCTATATATTTTTATTTTTAGATCTCAATATCAGTTGATCTTGCTTTAAAATCTCTTTCAATCCTGCATAGAAAAAAATCCTAATTTGTTATAAATTGTTATGCATAATATCTGGTGTGATGTCACGCGTGCATCCATTGTAATCAAGAAACTACGCTCTAAACATCATTGTATGCCGTTTAAAACTTGTTAATCACAGACTACTGTTGGTTTTCTATTGTCTCGTAGCACAATTATAATAACCTTGTTTCAAAAATATATCCATGCACATTCTTTGTTAAGAATGGGCAGATTGAAACCAAAACATACCGGAAGCCAACAGAGGTTAACTCTGTACTTTATGCACAGAGCAGTCACCAAAGATCTACAATAGACAACATCCCAGCTGGAGAAATGTATCGAGCCAGAAGAAACTGCAGATTAGATGTGGACTATTCCAGGGAGTCCGATTTGCTTATAGATAGATTAAAAAAGAGAGGGTACAATCTCAGATGTATAAAGAAAACGGCGCATAAGTACAAAGAGTGCAGTCAAGCGCAACTTTTATTTGACCATGCTAAAGAAAGAACAGGGAAGGATCATATTTCCATAATAACACAGTTCTCAAAGGATTCCTCTTTACTCTACAAAATGGTGTCCAAATACTGGGACATTCTAAGATTAGATAAGGATCTGCTTCCTTTCTTGACTGAGAAACCAAAGTTTAGTTTCACGAGAGCAAATACTATTAAACAAAAATGGAGTCCTTCTTTTCTGAATGTTAAAGAAGACAATACTAAAGAGACTTGGTTAAAAGGAAAAAAAGGATTTTTTAAATGTGGTAACTGCAACCAGTGCAAATATGCCCATGCCAACTGCGATTCTTTTACTGATGCTAATAGAATGACAATTGAGATTAATGAGTTCATTAACTGTAAAACGTGTTATGTTGTTAATGCTATTATTTGTAAATGTGGTAAACTGTACATTAGTAGCACTATACGACAATTGAGAATTCAAATAAGGGAACATTTGGCCAGTGTAAGGAATGTTGATCCAAAGTCACCATTGGCCATACATTGGCAACAACAACATCAGCTTGACAATCAAGAAGATCTGAGATTTATTGGATTTATGCAAATAAGTTGGGGAAACGAGGTGGTAACCTTAGGCTTAAACTTAGGCAACAGGAATGCAAGCTAATTTGTTATTTGAAGAGTACCATAGATGGACTAAATCAGTCCCATGAGATGGATGTATTTTTATGAAATATTTTTAAGATCAATAGTATTTTCCGGCAAGGATTGACATAATTATCACTTGTGAGGCCATTCTAGCCCTACCGGAATGAAGTGAGATATAATAACTTTATGTCAAATTTCATTTAAATCTTAGTAAAAGATGACATATGGGGGTGCAACATCACAACTCTGTTCAGAAATATAGTAATGTACCCAACCATTGATTCGTGTTACATTTGAGAGGTATTGCATTTATCCATACATGTACAATAATATATAAAAATACATTATTGTATAATGTGATTTTGGCATATTGATCTATATTATTCATATTAAGCCATATTTGGTTATATATTAGGTTTCGTGCCATTTTTGAGGGGTATTGCATCAATACATATATGCACAACAATATAAAAAAGTATTATTATAGAACATAACTTTGTTATATTGATCTATATATTATATAATAAGACACATTTAAGGTAGAACACCTGAGAGAAATGTCTAGGGCTATACGACCCTTCATAAGAAAGGTGAAACACCTGAATAAGGAGGAAAATACGAGTTAAATGCATAATGTGCATGGATATATTTTTGAAACAAGGTTATTATAATTGTGCTACGAGACCGTAGAAAACCAACAGTAGTCTGTGATTAGCAAGTTTTTAACGGCATACAATGATGTTTAGATCGTAGTTTCTTGTTTACAACGGATGCGCGCGTGACATCATCGCGTGCACGTATGCGTGACGTCATCGTGAATACGCGTGAGTAACGTCATCGCATGCGCGTACGCGTGACATCACCACGATGTGGGCCGCATTTTCGATCTTTTTTCTGGCGCTTTCTAAGGAAGTACAGATTTGTGGGACTCTTTGGAGCATTTTCAAGATTAGAGCCTGGAATCTAGCCCATTAATTGGTTAGTGTCACAACCGCGGGTTCCTGGCGGTTGTGGAACAGGTGGAAACATGGCCACCAACGTGTTGTGCCGTCACGTCTCCTCCCTAGTCGTCTTTTGACGGTCTAGTTCTTTCCAAGATGGCCGCCGCCAAGTGTATTTTACTTTCCACTTTCGGCGGCTCGGCGCGTTGGAACTCTCGTACTATCCCTTTGTTGACTACGCTCCTTGTTATTTCCCTTGGCGGTGTTCCGCCCTTTCCTTGCCTTGTGGTTGTTCCTCCTTTTTCTCTCTCTCTCTCTCTGCATCACTCCGGACTCTCCGTTGCTTCTTTCGCCCCTGTTTCCTGCTCCAGCTCAGCATTCTCTTCCCTCCGGTTCCCTCCGCTCTCTACCTGCATCTCCCGGCTCTGTCTATCCTGGACTTTGGACCTGCTATGCTAGTACGCTCGCTCCCCTTCTCTGCTTCCGGATCGCTGGGATCATCATCCAGAGGGGTTTTTGTGCCGCAAGGCTTTTCCCCTACTTCGTCTTGTCTGTCGCGGAGCGGAGTCTCTGTTGACCCGTTTCCGAGGTCACAGTGGCTTCCTTCCGAGGCCGGCCTTACCTACTAAAGAAAGGCAAGACACACGGGCGTCGCACACGTCAGAAGAGGCTGGACTACTCCTTTACATCAGGTGAGGAGGAGGGGGATTTTGGAGACACTCTGTGTTTGACTGAAGAGGAAGACATAACTGATAAATTGGAAAACTTACCTACGCAGTCGGATACACCTCATAGTTGGTGCATACCCATGCTAAAATTTAAAGGGACAGGGTTTGCTTATTGTGTCTCCATCTACTAATTAAAAAGAAAAAGGTTTTTGATAATTGGATATATCAAAAGGCTTAATGGAGATGGGGAACCTTTGTTGCTAGAAAAAGATGACATGCTATATATAATCTTGGTTTGAGATAATTCATAAATATTTTTTCTAAGTCGAGATCATTATTTTGTAGGTGTTTTTTGAACTTTGGAGCCTAAAACCCACAAATATAAGGTTACGGATCTTACAATACTCACCTAATATCTGATCTAATATACCCGTCCCTACAGGTGGGTGAGCCCTTTTGAATTATTCATGTTTTCAACTTATGGGACACCAGGTATTATGCATAACAATATATAACAAATTAGGGTTTTTTTTCTATGCAGAATTGAAAGAGATTTTAAAGCAAGATCAACTGATATTGAAATCTAAAAATAAAAAATATATAGGAAGTGTATATGGGGTAAACACAAATCCCATATTTTTCTATAAACTTTTTGTCTAATTGAGCACCAACAAGACATTTTAAAAACACTCACAATCTTTAATTGGTAACTCACATTCTGGTTGTGTTGGAATGGTTTCACAAGGTGTGTGGGCATAAAACCTAAATATAATGGTAATTAACCACGCATGAAGTTTATTTAGTGAAGTCTAATTGACCACATTTTAGACTTTGTTTAATTCCGTAGCATATATATTAGTAGGCACTAAGGTGGAACTGAGAAAAACTGTTTATTTTCATGGATCAAAAAGTTTTGGATTGAGACACTAATTTATGGTTTCAATTTATGTTTTTTTCTTTGTAATTGGAATTTAATTTCTTGAATATGGCGTGACTTTCCCATCATCCTGACCTGACATGTGACACTATACGATATGTTTTTAAAAAAAAATACTTATACAAAATGTATGTACTAAATGAATGTGAAATTCGGTACAGTCTTGAGAACGACCGGAGGTCGAAACACGTGTCGGCTGTGTTTTTGCATGAAGAATTAAAACCACTCAATTTTGAGAAACAATATGCCAATTGGCTTTTTTGGATAAGGCTTCGAATGAATCTATGAATAAGGATGTTGGACTTGTAAAACAATAATAATATTTTTTTGTCACTTAAGCACAAGTGTATGGTGTGAGCGCTAGATATCCGCCCGAACCACACTATTTTTTGTTCACTTGATACAAGCTTTGTGGGAAGCTTGAGGGCAGGGTATAACTTGCTGCCGACTTTTCATTTTAGGACTGTAGAGTGGTAAATATCCCACGCAATTTAATAGCGATCCCACAATACTGTGACACATTTAAACACCATCAAAGGAATTCACAAATATCCAATGAGTGACATACATACATAAATGAGAATTATGCAATAGTGACAGTGAATCGACAAAGCATATGAACACTCGAATGAGAGACATTGATAAGTGGCTGTTGCACCTAAAAGATTGTGTACAACACATAAGGGGATAACACAAAAGGAATAGGGATGTTGTAAAAATTGACATAATTGTTAGATGAGAATAGAAAATATAGAGTGCGTTAGAACAGATGATAGTTCAAAACAGAAGAAAAGTATACTGTAAGGTCAGTCAGGTTTACAAAAGGAGAGTAAAGAGCGAACATGTAAGACTAGGTGCCAACAGATCGGCCAGAATGAGACCCAAGGGAAGCAGCAGGCACCCAGTCAACACTCCCGCCCGCACGATTTACAAAGATGACTTAGATTCGTAATACCCAGTGCACAACAATAGGATACAATGGTAAAATGATATTGACCCTCATGAAATTGTCACAGAATATTTGAAGGTAGCGATGTATCCATATTTTTTGATTTCAGGGCGTTAATGAAAGTTTTGAGGTCAGCTGGATCGTCAAGTACTGAAGTTCTGACATTAATATTGACCTTGAACGAACACAGATAGATGCCAAATCTGACATTAAGCTGCTTCAATACCGGGTAATAGGATAACAAATCCTTCCTGCGTTGTGCCGTCTTCTTAGCCACATCTTGGGATATAGAAATTCTATTGCCTTTCCACATAAGACTATTCTTTTCCTTTGCTTTAGTGACAATGATTTGCAATGCAACTGAGTGTATTACAGTATTAAGAACATTGAGAGACAGCTTTTGGTCCAATGCGGGGAGCCTTTTCAATATTGAGGATTATTTTTCGTGGAATATGGCGAAAAGCAGGTAGCATTTTTGAAGGTCGAAAGTCAAAGATGATCACATCAGTAATTATGTGGTACAAATATATAAAATACTTGTGTCAGTATATTGATGACGTATTCATCATCTGGTATGGTCCAAAGAACACTTTGTGTAATTTCTTTGAATAATTGAATGTTATAAATTAACATAATCAGTTCACTTCAGAAAGCTGTAACCCGGGAGTTAATTTCCTGGATGTACAAGTTGAACCAAACATCCCTAATTTCAACACTAACATTTTCACAAATCAACATATCGTAATAGCATACAACATCAACTTAGTTTTAATCCTCCAAGCACTATCAAAACTCCCTCTTATAACCAAATGTTAAGAGTGAAGCGCATACTCAGTGACGAAAACAAATTCCTAGGGGAACTAGCTAGAATGACCCAGAAGTTTGCAGACAGATGATACTCTACTAAAGAATTGAGTGATGCACAAAGAAAACGTGCATTGAAAACTACGGAATAAATCATACATAATGTAACTAATAGAGAAGAGGCATGTTTGGCTTTTGTGTCTAAATACTGTATGCAAAGTGCAAAAATAAAGAAATGTATCCCCAAAAACTGACATAAACCTTTTAGGGACAGGAAAATAGGATAATTGTTCAAAATCCCACAAGTATTCACACACAAAAGAAGCAATAATCTGTGGGATCTACTAGTTTGGATCAACTTTAGAAGAAAGCACAAAGTGAAAACACTGGAAAGAGTCCTGTCCTTGCATCAATTGTTGCAATTGTAAAAGTGTAATCAAAGGTAATCTGGTGTTTCACTGAATACAGGTGAAACAATTAGGTTAAAAAATGTTGCTACATGTGACACTAAGACTATTATCTATGCTACCAAATGTCCATGCAGAGTATACTATGTTGGTTAAACATATGGAAAAGTGAAGATTAAATGGAATGAACATCGTTCAACATTCGTAACAATAATCCAAAACCTAAATTCATCTGTGGCTAAACCCTTTTCATAAAATGTGACATCAGATATCTCAGAGGAAATCCCAAATATTAGAGGTTATCAACACTGGATACCTCATGATGAACATTATACAAAAAATTAGTTTTACCTCATGGCATGACTGACCAAATAAACCTGCTGAGTTTCTTATAATTGGAAATTGGATCCTATATGGAGTAATTGGAAAGATGAGCTTTGGTAATTTGATGTATGTCTCTTTACCCACAAAATGACTCAATTTAGTTGTAGCTCAAGGCATGAAAGATGAAAATAACATGTCTTGTTTCTTATTTTGTTATTGAATTTTTCACATGTGGTATATGATAACAATAGCTTTGACTTATATGTTTTTTACCCACTAATTTGGAATTTTTACTCATACTAGGATCTTTGGTATACACATTTATTTATATACACATGCTGTTTTATATGTATTAATAGAGAACTACATTAGAGATATTTTCCTCAATGACTATGTGTCACTTCTCACACATACTGACCAGACTGATGACTATAGATATTATATACAGATTCTTCTCACAATTGGCATGTTCAATGTAGAAAATGTATGATTATGTTAAACATACTGGTATACATTGTGAGAATGTCATGTTCTTACCTCTTTGTCAAGAGGTTGCTATATGCCATGACTGGTTTTCTTGATCAATAAGGGAAGACACTATATTGATAAAGTCTATTTATTCTCTCACCATCCTTGAATTTATTCAGATTTCATTTATATCTAGATTTGTGTTCCATTTCTTTTATTGACAAGCAAGCATACACTGTACATGGTGTCTGGATTATAATGGTGATTACATTTTTTATTGCTTCTGATTTTCAGAATATTATTTTTAAAGTTCTTTTTAGTTGAAGAAATCTTGATGCACTAAACACACTAGAAACTATGCACTTCTTTTTCAAACTTGTTTTGCAACGGCATGTGAAATTACACCATGAAACTTCCGCGATTCCATTGCATGGAATGTGATGATGTCAAACGTGACACTGTGGCATCACTAAGTGTGACATACAAGATTTCCCAATGAAAATGCATTGCACTTAAGGAACTTGCTACTTTGTATCAGTACTTACTGTGAACAGCTCATGCGCACACAACTTTTGTAAAACAACTATCTTTCTGTGATAAATACTCAGATATAACTCGAGATGTCAGTCTTGGTATTTTTAGTAGCATCTTTGCCATGACTATAGGGTATGCAGATCTACATAAGTCAATATTATTTTGTATCTTCATATCTCCTACAATAGCGGTCTCTAGAGCTATGTTGCTGTTGTACCAACAATCTGGATATAATTGACCATGAAGAGAAGGTACACAATTTTGATTACTTTTTTACATTTTTCATTTTGAAACATTGTATAGCTTTCAGCAAATATTTCAATTTACATATTGTTAAAGAATATGCTTTTCCATTACTTTCTATTATTATTAGGCAACATCTCTCTTAGCTCTATCTAAATCGAGGTATGAGTAATTACTATCAAGACATACAATGAGTCAAAACATATGATGTTTGTAAAAGTAGGATACAAGATAGATTAAAATATGTCTATATTTTAAATTGATTATAGAGATGCCCTGAAGAAGGACACTTCTCCGAAAGGCATTGGCCATGGCTACTGTATCTGCCATGCAAGAATTACTTGCTGAAGGAGCTTTTATAATAAAAGATGCTCTACACAGAAGAAACAGATTAAAAAACCCCTTTTTAAGTTGAGTTTAATTGTGTTCAAATTATATGCATTATTTACTGCTCTGGGGGAGCCAATATTGGTGGAGTTATCCCCAATTTCTGTACATGTGATTTTCCTGAATGGTGCAATCCAGGCATTTGACGACTACCATATAGTTGTACTTAACAATATTTAATTTTGATTTACATCTGTTGAGATGGGGACAGTCCTGCCCCCACCCCCAAGGTGCTTTAAAATGAGGCGAGTTGCATTTGCGGCACTGTGATGGGCCAGGGGTAAGGGGGACCAGTGAAAGCGATGCCTTCCCATTTAACAGGACCCCATTTTAATATAATCAAATATAGTCTAACTACATGGTGTGGCCCAAGGCGCGAGTGGCATTGCTATTTTTTGCAGATATTAGTAATCATAGGTAGAAGGGAAGGTCTGCTTACTAAATGCGGCATTGCATGCACTGGGCCCTAATTTGCCAGACCACAGAAATCCTGAGCCATGCCCAAGCTCCCGTAAGGACAGCTCACACCCCAAGCCACCACAACGTCTATTCATTGATGTTCACCCAAGAAGAATGTGCTTGACAAGGCTGTGATCACAGACCGGCACCTGGTGTGCATGTTATCTCACACTGACCAAAGCCTGACCCAGCTCATTCCAGGGTGACCATGAGTTATTGCCCATATAACTGACTAATCCCTAAGACCCCTGAATTCCATGGCACCAGGTGCCCTTTGACCACCAGCCCCAAAGTAACAAGTCCTGAAATGTTCAAAGAGTACGGACAGGGCATATCATTGAAGCGACCATGGTGAGATTTGTATTGCAAGGTGCTGGGAGGGATACATTGGGCCTCATTAGGACCCCGGCTGTAGCCGTGCTGGTAAAAATGCCAGAGTTGTGTTTTTTCCAGTGCCTAGCAATGAGGAATTACTGGGGCATTACAGCACCGGCGATCCCGGTAATTCCCCAAAGCCAGGCGCCAGAAAAAATCACTCCCCATTCCCATTAGTCTCGGGAGGATAGCTCAGTGTCAACGTGATCGCCTTGGAAGCAATGCATCACGGAGTAACACAAGTTCGTTCCCCGGGTCCGCGCTTAGAAACCTCTGGGTATTAAGCGCGTTATAAATAACCTATCACATCACATCGTTAGAGTCCCATAGGGCTCAATGGGAATGGGGAGGACGGAAGCACCGGCACTGTGTGCAACTGTGCCGGTGCTTCCATCAAAGTCTGTGAGTGGGTGACGTTCCACCCGACAGGTCAGACCTGGTGGGTGGGACAGCACCGCCCGCAGAAATCGCAGTGTGCCGGTACCGTTACAACGGTGCTGGTAGCTTACCAGCACCATTGTTACCAGACTGGCATACTCATAATGAGGCCCATTATATCAAAATGAGTGTGCAGACCTTAGAGCCGGATGGCAGGGAGGGGAGTGAGTGGAATGTATGGGTGATGGTTAGAGTGCCCCAGAACCTCCTTTGTATGCATTTTAAGGCCTGCCAAGTGCACAGTATGAGTGATAAAACAAGCTGTTTAGTAGCAGTATAATTCATTTGTTTTTGGACCTTCGACGTGAGAAGAAGATGAGCCCTGCAGCACCCACGTGATGGAAGACAAATGGACAGGACTGGGACCAATATAGTGGCATCCCTTATTGATAAAATGGTACATGTATAGGGTTCATTCAATAAGCCATGCAGGTTTTTACTGTATGTTGTCGCTTCATCATGATGCGGTGTACCTTTATAAGTTTCTGCTTGTGAAGCCCGCTGGCGAAAAGGGCGCTGCTGTTTGAGCTGTGCGGCTGGAGTTACTTTCACTTACCTTTCACTTACCTTCTGCTACTGATTGGCGTGCCTCATTGTGTCCCCGCTCTGATTCGTGTGAGTCTGACGGATCCTGTAGTCAGCAGTTGAGGAGAGCGGATTAATAATTTATTTCATTTTTTTTTTTTCTTCGAGATCAGTCACGTGAACGGAGTCACGTGACTACTTTAAGACACGCCTACAGGAAGAACTGCTTAAAACACTCATAGTGCGACCCTTGTGGCGTGAAGCCCGCTGGCGAAAAGGGCGCTGCTGTTTGAGCTGTGCGGCTGGAGTCGGCGGGATCGGACATCATGGACTTCCCGTCCGATTCAGACTCGACAGGAGTAACCACCAAGGTTTCCTTTACTGTTGGCGACAAAGGGGCGAGAGGGAGGGTGAGTGATGTTAGCAATTTAGAGCCAAAACTGTCTACATGTCCGGTGAACAATATACATGTAATTATCACGGCTCAAACTACATCACCGCTCATGACTGCTCATCCAACTGTTCCCGAACAAACTTCAAAATCTTTGTCTCCTAACTGTGCGAACAATCTATCCCCATATACACTCTTACAGCCAGCACTCGATTTAACCTGGTACTCCGGCAACATTGAAACCACTATGGAGAATAAGAATTGCATGCAAAACAAAATATCTGCCTCTGTCGTACCGCTAGAATCAAGTGACGTGGCTCAAATGCACCGGAACAATCCACTTGAAAATACAAATGACTTGGGAGAGATGATACTTTATGTGTCATCACTACAGCCACCTTTAACAGATCTTTCTGATACACTGGCAGATAACGGTCAGGCTATCATTACATCTGAGACACTTGAAGCCACGGCAGATCCAACTCTACTGTTAGAACCGCCAAAAAACAACTTGAAATCAGTTGTTGATGAGCACACTAAAGGCGATCACACTGCATTTAACACAGTAACAAACTCTTCTAATCTTCACTCAGCTAAGGTCCCGCGCGAGTGCACAAATTTAAATCCGGCGGAGCGGTTAACCCTAGCACATCAACACCTACCTCAGTTGTCATTAACAAGAATTATCAGAAATTTGATTTTGATTCAATGTCACACCAACAGGAAGAACTGGGTCAAAGGTGTCTAAATGTCTCAATGCTTGGAGGTGGCAAGACCAAACAACGCCACCTTCTTCCTAGAAAACAACTATCCATGCCTTACCATCTTCCAGAAAAATGTATATGGCATACTGGAAACTATGAGCATGGGCGTTCAAATCTCAAATACCCTTACCGCACTGGTCTGCACACCTCAACAACAAGAGACTCGGAAGTTTCAGACCAACAACTCCTGGATTCTGCTTAAAACTGGAAGCCCTAGAACGCCGCTTAGAGGACAAGTCTGTGAGGTCTATTGGAACAACGCACTCACAGTGCTCAAATATCTTCCGATTTAATTCGAAACCACAACAACTATCCTCTCACGCAACTGTATTCTTGTCAGAGGCTCCCTTTGATGATTCACCACGGGATGCCTCTGTTCAGGTTGCTTTTGAATCGGAAGAACCCAAAGCAACCATCCAAGACAATACTACACAAACTACCAGGACACCGGATAAAGATATTCAGGTCAGACCACCTCTAGAGGCAACTGTGGAAAACAACTTTAACATAATAACAACCATGTCTGCAGTTATGGCTCCTTTTATGAAGCTTTATGAACAAATAGCAGACCAACTAAAAGACCAGACGACAGTCATCGCAATGATGACCTCAAAAATTATATTCGTTGAATCCTTCATTACAGCTATTCAAAAGGATCTCGACATGAGTCAAGCGAAAGTCGCAACTCTCCTTCACTCAATATTTGATCCACTCATTAAAGAAAAGGAAACCCATCGACTCTCGAGACGCTTTGACCCAATTGACGCTGAGTTTAGTGTCAACAAAACTACTCCCCATCCAATGGCCTCACCTGAAATCCTTAATTCACATCTAGTAGAGTCCATGCCGCCCCAAAATATTAATCTTCCCACGCAAAGTGGTTTAATCACTTCCACTGAAATTAATAACATGCCTAATCTCGATGGAAAGCACGACAAGGTAATTTCTAAGAGTGCAGCCCAAGCAGCTCGCACAGGTGCGGCACATGTTCCATGTGACAATTTGGCACAGCAAATATGCCCTATTTTTGTCCAAGGATCCAAATCATCTAATCTAAAGCCAATAACTAAAACATCTAAAACCAAATCAAATGGCAAATCCAAAGTACTTGAGAAAAAGCAATTGCCCAATAAACAACAACCAAAAGTACAACCACCAATCAAGACATTGGTTACTGGTTCCACCAAGCAAAGCAAACAAAACAAAGCGGCTCAGGAGTCAATCACCCAAACAGTGCAGTCAATCATAAAGTCAAAAGCACTGCCTAATTTACCTCATGTAGACGCCACACATAATAAACATGACAATTGCACAAATTTAAGTCGTCAAGAAAAACAGTCACTATCAACTCACATTGAACAGAGCCACAAAGAAGAAGAAATCAGTCATGCTCCTCCACCAACTAAGGAAATAATTGTCAAGTGTCCAAATTTCAAAGAACCAACTTGTCAAATTACAAACACAGAAGACATCAGTGTTCTAGAAGATTCTGTTCATGAAATTGATACTTTGTCAATTGACATGACGAATTTATCAACTTACACTGAGGATAATAGCGACCAGTCAAGAGTTGATCTGGAAGAGGAAGAAGATCTCAATGCAAGCGCCTCCATAATCCATATAGATATGGACGACACTCCACCGAATCCTAGCATCAATTCTGATCCGGAAAGGGTCCCAAAAGGGCTACTTCGCCTACAGATAGAACATCCCAGGTCAAACCCCATAGCCATGGAAGCACATGGAAGACGAGAAGACAGAAATTTACCGACCCAAAAGTCTTCAAAAATGGAAAAGTTGACTGCTAATACACAAAAAGAGGAACTTCCAAACAAGGAACCGATAAGCATTACAGACAAAGAGAGTGACTCAAATCTAGCCCCCATTAAACACAACAACACGCAGAAGCACTTCGGAGATGATCCTAGTGAAGATAACTACCAGATCTCTCCACTAAAACTTCCATCTCGCTCAAGATATCAAGTATTTTGTAAAGCAACAAAACCTGATTCAAATCTCAACTTCTTCGAAGATGGACTTCTACTGGAAAGAATGAATACCGAAAATGACGGGTTAATCATGAACCGAGCAAATGTTATTAGACTCTTACATCATGTCCCATCTCTTCGCTCACTTACGTCCAATGACATTGCAAGAGTTGAATTTCCAGAAGAAAAAACACTGGACCGAGTGCACATCTACCCGATGACTCCTCTCATCACACATTCCTTGAAACAAGAAATATCACAATTAAGATCACTAGGTCTTGACCTTACAGAGTCAGGAATACAAGCTGGTCCATCAAAAAATCCTTCAAAAAGAAATCATTCACCTGAGCCAAAGGTCGATCAAGGGCGCTCCAACAAATGGTCTGTTAAAAATCATTAAAGATGGCATAGCCCAACTGATAAATCTGATCGGTGCAAATACAAAAATGGTTGGCAAAAAAATTTGTTCCATTACTCAGACCGCCATAGGTCAGAAAGAGATAATGTACATCAGCGAAGAGACTCTTATAGGCGCAAGAAATCTCCTTCACCAAAACCAAGAAACGACTATAGTCACAAAAGGTCTTCTAACAAACAGGAATCAAGACCCTTAGCAGCTGGAACTGAAGAAAATTGGAAATGGCTGATGGCACTAGTGGCAGACAAAATCAAGATGCCATAGGACGGGGCTTTGTCAGCACCCACGCCCCTCACAATAGCCTCATGGAACACAAGGGGTTTCAGTCATCTATTCCAAGAAGGAACGAATCAAATTAAAATGCATGATATCTTTTGCTTTCAAGAGACCTGGTTGCGTACTCCGCCTATAGTTGAAGGCTATTCAAGCCATCTCAACCCAGCAATCAAAGGAAATACTGGTAGGCCAATGTCAGGCCTACTGGTTCTTATTAATAACCAATTTGACTTTGCAATAGTAAAAGAAATCATGCCCTTTAATCCACATTGTAGTAGGATCTATCAAAATTGCTGACCAACAAATAAGGAAAACACTCATAATTGTTAACCTTTATTGGAATCCCGCATCCGCCGCAAGCATGAATTTTCCAGACCAAATAGAAAAATGGTTAGTGCACTGTAAAGAAAAATGGGTGGACCCATGGTTTATTATTTGTGGCGATTTGAATTCGAAATGTTGGGATGAATCCACAGGCCTCTTAACAATTGATGGCTTCACTCTAACACCAGCGGAAAAGAGAGGTTACCAGTGGAACACCGTTATGAATACGCTTAAACTGAATCTATTAAACGGCAACACCACTGGAGACATCCCTGCTAATATCACCAGGAAACATGGCAATGGTGGCCACATCATAGATTACATTTACATTTCAACTGAACTGATTATGGCAGAAAATAAAATGGTGGTAATACACATGAACAACAGTGATCATAATTTGCTTTCAGCCAAATTACTACCAATTCAAAATAATGCAAAATTCACAAATATGAAGTTGATTGAAATCAATATGGGAAAAAACCGCATCAAACATCCATCTAACAAACTTCCATCTTCGACTGAAAACACAACCACTCTTGTAAATTTTCTGTATTCTTCAAGAGAGACAGAACCTTTGAACTATCTCAGCTTATTCAAAACATACGAGATAAAATCCAAATGTTCCTATTTGAACCCCAGTACACATCGGCACTCCTTTGACCATCAAATCATCCTTAAAAAAAAAAAACCCAAGAAAAGCCTAAACACCCTAAAGGGCGACAACTCTGCACTAGCCGTAACTAGAAGAAAATTCCTGTGTCAGCAATATCGGAATTGGCTAAAACGACATAAAAAGATACTGGATCGCAATGATGCAGAGAAAATGCTGCGCACCATACAGTCATCAAACACTGCAGAAATGTGGAAACAGTTAAATCAATTACAAACAGATCAAAATTCCCTGATAACAACGCCTATACACCCTGCAGCTTGGATCTCTCATTTCAAGGCTCTGTTCAATCATGAACAAGAAGATATACCATCCGCACAAGTCAATGAGAAATGGCATTTAATAGACACCTCAGTGAGTACCATCGAGAATGTCATTTTGAAGTTGTCAAAATCCAATGCACATGGCCCTGATGGAATCAGCAATGCTGCCCTTAAAGAAAATCCAGAAGAATGGGCGAAACTTCTATCAATTCTGTTCGACTATGTTACATCAACTCAAAAAATTCCTACCTCTTGGAAGGAAGCGATAATCGTACCCATTCTCAAAAAGGGCAACCGACAGATTCCATCCAATTATCGCCCCATAGCGCTGCTAGATTCCATGTGCAAAGTATTCAGTACACTTGTACTTCGAGCTTTGCGAAATTGGGCAACTACTACAGGCCATTTCGACCCATGGCAATCAGGTTTTGTTCAAGGTATTGGGACATCCCTTAACATATTCATTTTCAATCTGTTGAAAAGCCGCACAGAGAGAAGAAAAGATCTGAAAATGTACATAGCTTTTGTTGACTTAAGTCAAGCGTTTGACAGCATTTCACGCCAAAAGCTATGGACCAAACTAGAAAAATGGGGCTGTCCTGTTTCAATCATAGACCCCATTAAAGAATTTCACCATCATACTACTCTCCGTGTTCGGTTGAATAAAACTGGTCTATTAACCGAGCCAATTCCAACCAACAAAGGCGTCAAACAAGGTTGCCCGATGGCCTCTGAAATATTCAACCTTTTCATTTCTGACATGGATGCTGTAGCTAAAAACATCAGATGTTTTCCCCCTTCAATAGCAAACATCCAAGTCAGTCGCCTAGTATATGCTGATGATGTGGTCCTCATAGACTAAACTCCAATCGGTCTTCAAAGACAATTAAACACCCTACAACAGTATGTGGAATCCAATGGACTTACAATTAATCCACAAAAATCGGCCATACTACCTTTTGGTGTTCAGAGGAGCCAGATACGAACTAAAACAATGCAAGGGTCTCTACTCGGAATAAAAATCCCCGTAGTTCAATCCTTTAAATATCTAGGAGTTTGTGTTAACACAAGCAGAATCGATGCTGCGCAGCTCCAAACACTAAGAAAAAAAGTTCTGAACCTCACAGGTCTAGGCAAAATTATCCTGAAACGATACTGTGGCTTCAGTGTGATTCCAATTAAATTCTACAAAGCGAAGGTAATTCCGATCCTTACCTATGGTGCCAAAACATCATTCAATTTTAAAGCCAAAAATTGGGCAGTTCCAGAAGGCCACTTTTGGAAAAACATAATTCGCCTTCCTAAAGGCACTCCAATACAGGCAATCCGCAGAGAGCTAGGCCTAACCTCCATGCTAGCGATTGTCGAATGGAAGATGTTATCATTCTATAGAAAATGCATGGAGCTAAATCCTAAAGGTGGATTTAAGTGCCTAAAAAAAGCTCTCATGGAAGAATCTGATCCAACTCTGAGCGAGTGGCAAACAGAATGTCGACGTCTACTTGATACTACAGGAGAACAAATGGATACTCTAATCAACAACCCAGACAAAGTAAAAAAAAAACTGTACTCCTATGACTGGTTCAGAACCGAAAATGAATGGTTAACATGCAAGACCTATGGGAAACCGTGGGAGGACAGCAAAAGACCAAATTCCTTCCCAAGATATCTAAGACTGTTTCCGCACTGGTGTTTCAGAGATCAATTTTTTAGATTCCGGCTCAATCTAATTAAAACACGAGAAACTGCCTGGCCACGAAATCACGATACCCCTCTGAATTGCAGACTTTGTCAAGACCGTGAGTCATCAGAGAATCTGTATCATCTATTCATGATTTGCCCGGCTCTATCACCACAAAGAACCGTTCACATGATTCCCATCATTAACAAATACGGATACAAATCAAAAGAACTATGGTGGAAAATGTTTCAATCGGGCGAAAAAACATCAGTATCTCTTGATGTAGTCAAATTCTCCATCACTATACAGAAGCAGCTATCCATGTGTGAAAAAACCGTGACAGGAAATTTGACAGTTACTTAAAATCTAAGGAAAAGTTTCTAATCTGTTTTAACTTGATAAAAGGTTTTCAATTGTATAACCATACATCAATAAAAAAAAAATAAGTTTCTGCTTGTACCTCTCTTTGGCAGATCATTCTTAGCAGCAGGGTTCTTTCCTGTTGCTCTCATCTGCGTGTGAGATTAAAACTTGTTAACCTTACAAGATCGACTTGAGACGTATCTTCCCGAGCAGTTTGTATTCTCGCTGGTGTGAGCGTTGAGGGGCTTGCCTTCGCATCCAATGTGTAGAGCAGGACATTTATTGTCATTTGGGGTTTCAAAGCCTTTGGTCTCTAGACGCTGTTCAGACCGTTCAGATGTCGAATACTACCTCCTATTATGATAAGATATGATAGTTTATTTGTATAGCGCCTATACACAATGTGTTTCATAGCGCTTCAAGGCAAGGGAGGGAACAAGGAAAAATACAAACAGTGAACATTCTTAAGGCCTTGAACAATAAGAATGTAAAATTAACTATCGTACTGGTCCTGGTGACATTTCAGATGGTGCAAGAGCTAAGACACAGAAAGGAAGGGAGGAGGTGGGCAGGAAGGGAATGGGAACAGACAGGCGACTAATGTATTAGGCCTGACAACATTTCTGATAGACTCAAAAGATTACAAAAGGAGAGGGTGAGGGGAGGAGAAGGAAGGAGAGGAACAAAACAAGAGACTAATGTAATAGGCCTGACGAGATTTCAGATGGTGCTGGAGGGGAGGAGTGAGAAACAAGAGCAAGGGGGAGGAGAAAAACACTGTAGCTATCATAACATGTGCGCGGAAAATGCAGTTAGTTTAAGCGCATGGACTAGGAGAGGGAAGGAGGGATTGGAGAGTGAAGGAGAAGGAAGAAAGGGAAAGGAGAGAACAAGAGTAAGCATTGAAAAGAGTGTAGAAGCAAGAGGGGAGAGACAATACAGTTGCAGAAGTCGGTAAAACCCAAAGTGTTGCAGGGAACAGCAAATGCAAGACAGAATTCATGATGAAGATGGGCACAGCATGATGCAGGATCACGATGAGAGCATGATGCAGAGGAAGTCCGACATGAGAATAGAGACGGGAGAAGCACCATGAGTCAAATGGATCCATGAGTCCAAATCAAGCATTTGCAGCAACAGGGTGATGGTAGAGTAATGGTGTATCAAGATGACTCCTGCAGTGGAATGATGTAAGGGGGGTCAGAGGGAGAGGGTTAAGGGGAATGGGAGGGTAGGATAGACAGGAATAAACCAGACAGGAGACACATGCATACAAGAGGGAGTGGCAAGGGAGTGCCAAGCAACAACACGGCAACTGTGAGTGGGTAAGGGGAGCAGCATACAACAACACAAGCAACCATGGGGGGCAAGGGGAGCAGCATACAACAACACAGGCAACCATGAGGAGGTTAGGGAAGTGGCATACAACAACACAGGCACCCATGGGGGGGTCAAAGGGAGCAGGTAGCATTACGGTAGCGAACAGGGACCAGACAGGGGCCTTTGTTGTGGGCCTTGGGTGTATGGGCCAGCTCGCACCTCCTGGTTGCTGCTATTGGACATTTCAGGACCAAGGCAGCCAATGGGAGGGGGAGTCCCAACTGACCAAGGAAGCACACATGATGTTAAGAGGTGCGGCTATCTTGGAAGGGCCAAGCCCAATGAGTCAGGCTCACAAAAGGTAGAATAGATCAGTAAAACCAAGGAAATGGGGTTCGCACACAGAGGAAAATGCAATTAGAGCACCCATCAGGCTGCAAGTGATGAAGTCACAATTTAAGGTGCAGAATGTCAAAACCAGTGCATCAGCAAACATTAGTGTGCCTGCCTAATTCCTATCTTTACTTGTGGCATTGAGGCATTCTTCTGCATCTGATAGTGTTTGGAAGCTAATGAAAAGTAAAAAAAATTCTATATGGAAAACTAAAACACACAAACACTCAGTATGTGTTCACCCTTCATAGTAAAATAGGTGCTAAAGATTCCAGCATATTAGGTTACACTTTATCTTGAGAACACAACAACCAGTTGTTTACATTGTGTGAAATACCTGTTCCACACCTCAGACTTGCTCCATGAGTAGCTTTATTGCAAGATGTTATCCCTGATAAATGCGCCTCTGCCACACTATCTTTACCTCTGTCTGTTTTAGTCCCCTCAGAGCTGACCTCTATGCACAGTTTCCCATCACACCAGCAGTAACACATTGCTTGATGAAATAGTATTCTCAAACAAATGCCTCCTCTGGCATTCTAAATGACCGTTCTACTGTCAGTTGCCAGACTGCCATCTTTGCTATCACCCATTCCTACAAATCTTTCATGAGATCCAAGATCGCCTCCATCTTGCAAATCATTGTTGAGGAGATCGTGAAAATAAAGTCAGTAACTGCACATTGATGCGAATACTGCACATTTCCAAACATGCCATTAGAGGGCCCACTGTTTTGCAGCCGGATCAAAAGCTCACTTCTCAAGCGCGAATATGTAATCAAGTCCTGGTTTTCATTTTCCATTCTGAGGCTTGTAGTTTGTCTTTTCCCATGTTCCAAGCAAGACGACATGTCCCAGAATGTAAAGGAAAACTCATCATTGGATCACCTACTTGCACACTGCACACTTGAGATTTCATGCTTGTGACACTGCACATTGGCACTAAATGTTGGTGGAGTCCATGCACCATTCCTGTATGACACAGGAGCATTTGACCCGGAGGTAAATCATATGGGGCCACATTTACAGTTGAAAATATTATATTTGTATACCTTTTTGGAAAATAAAGTGTATGTTATATTTTATTTTACCCAGGAACAACTGTTGAGGATCCAGCACTTCCCAATCCATTGAGTCCACTCACACACAGGATAAAGGCTGCCTTATCTTCCCGCGGGTGCATGGGGAATAGCAGGACAGTTCTAACTATCATGGTACACATGTTCCTTCTGGCCTCTGCCTTTGCCATCAGCAGTCTGAAGCAGCACTAGAAGTCACTGCACATGCAAGCTCCATAGCACTGAGGAAATCCAGGGCACCATTGTAGCTGTCATGTTGCCAATGGCTCAAGAATCCTTGGTGACCTCCTCAGCAAGAACAGGGAAACCATACTCAGCAAATGTACATGTATACTGCCTCCCGTCACCAGATACCTCCCCCCGTTGCCGGGTGCTTAGATTCAGGATGGATTGGTTCTCATGTTTTGAAAATGCCTGCAATTGTGTTTCCGGTTTTCCACACAAGGGCTAGTACAATTTGCAAAATGCACTATTTGCGCCGCATGCAGTCTTTCGTATTTTTCCATATTACTTATCTGCAACAGTAATCATATAATTCTGCATGGTAAATACTGAATTCATGAATCACTTATGGCATACCACCAAACATGTAATAAGGGCTAAAGAGTGTATGGTGTGTCCAGGTACGTCATTTCGGAGTCGCCAGGGGTCGCAACTTCGACCAGTGAGGTCTCCCTTGCTACCCCTAAAAATATATATACATATATATATATATATTTTTAATTGAGGCTCCTGGGCTGTGGCCAGCAGCAGGTGGCTCTTTGTTTTTGGAGTGGCTAGTTTTCTGCTAGCCATGTCCTGTAAGATAGCTCAGTGGTTTGAACACTCGCTGCTGAAATGTGTGTGAGTTGCAGGTTTGAGTCCTGGCAACGTCAACTCAGCCTTTCATCTTGCTGAGGTTGATAAATGAGTACCAACAAAGGTTGAGTGATATTGTATGTATATTTGTTCTATATGAAGCGCTTAAGCGTAAGTGCTATTTAATAACACATCATTATAGTTTGGTGTTGGACGTCTGCTTACATTCACAGTAATTTGGTAATATCGGCTTAGAATCGCTAATATTAATGATACATATTGTGATCCATTTTTGTACGAAATGTATATCACTTTACAGTGATATCGTAACCATATTTTTCGTAGTGTACTTGGAAACAATGCTATGTGATGCCCCTTCCTGTTTTGTCAAGGGTTGAAAGGTTGTTTTCCATCGTTTCCTGTGATGTCACTTCGGGGTGAGGTTAAATGACATCACGTCCTGTGATGTCATCAGAGGTCAAGGGTCGTGTGATGTCCTTCCCGCTACCCCTTGCCTTTTCGTGAAATTACGTCCCTGGGTGTGTCACACCGTTCCAAATACCATTGCTGCAAGGTGAAACCTGAAATGGTCTCACTTAAGACATATCCTAAAAGATGGCGATGCTGCGCCAGCCTGCACCACCCTGCCCTTGCACCACTGTCCCCAGAATCATCCTTCAGCCTGTACATCTTAATCCATATTCATTGGATGGGACTATTGGAATTTAGAGGACAGCAGGCAGAATGCCCATATAGAAGGTGACAGATCTATTCCTGCTTATACATCTGTTTCAGGCCAAATAATGCAAGCCAACGCTCTGTCATTATTGATAAATGAAGCTGTGCAGTTGGATAATGCGTTCCTGATAATGACTGCGTTTTCTGGTGGTTTTTTTTTTCTCCAAACCTATTGTTTGTTGTTTGGGACCTCTTTTGCAACTAAATACCATTATCAGTAATAACTATGTGCACAGTGCCAAACTAGGCAATTGACTTTCAAATCAGCGGAAATGTTTCCACTCTGAGGGCTGTGTCGCTGCAGCCTCTGCCTAACCTTTACGTGGAAGGCAAATTAAATTGCCCACGGAAACGATAAAAGCTTTAGTTTGTGGAAAGCAGACAGCGAGCAGCAATTCTAAAAACCCAAGGAAAACATTTGCTCTAGAGTTGATCGGATGAATATTCATGAAGCATTTTTGAATAATAAAATTAAAAAGTTTAAGCGGCAATAATTGAGGAACAGATTTCACCCTCAGCCAAGTGAAAGCAAGTATGTCATTCACCGTTGAAAATGTAATCGTGGTCTGTTCCACGTGATGTTATACAAGATGGTTTATTCAGTTTAAGCAGTATTATATGTGAAAACTGTGGGGAGCATCACGAGCAAATCTCGAAACAAGAAAGAAATGTGTCATGTAGCTGTGCCTGCATTCACACGTGTGGCAAGGTAGACACATCAGAACTACAACACCAAGCCCTACTTTTGCGTCAAAGTAACCTATTTCACCATTGCAACTTGCAAGAGAGACACATTACCCAGCAGAATTTAATCAGAAAACATATTTTTATTGGCAAAACGTATAAGAATATGCATCTGTGGATTGACTGGTTTCAAGCACAGTGGAGATAGGAGATAATTAAATTATTCATATGCTCACAGCACACATATTTAAACAACACGTTCTTTATCTCTGCTGGCGGGCGATCCTGGTATAGGGACCAGTGTGTTTATGTGTATATATTTCTTACCTCCGGCCCACCAAGTCTAGGACACTGGACAGTGCCCACTAAAACATTAAACAAGTATTATGCTGGACACCGTGCAAACGGAAAACTGCATTCTTGTGTTTTTTTCCTCATGCTTGAAAATATGTATAATACTAAAACCTCAAATGTAACTCTCAGAATGTCACATTTCATCGCTGGCAAAGGCTGTATACGTTAGAAATTAAATACACTTGGAAATATAATGATGTATAACAATTAAATGTTGTATATATGTATACAGGCTTTGATAAACCAATATATAAAAAATAATAAATAATAAAACGTAGAAAAAACATAGTTCTCCCTAAACGCTCTCCCTTATTCTAATCTGGCCATGGGGATGATCTCACCGATCGAGGCTGATATCCAGGGTCGGACTGGGACAAGAAATAGGCCCGAAAAAGTGGCCCAACCCTCGCCTCAAAAAAAGTGGCCCACCCCTCGCCTCAAAAAAAGTGGCCCACAAACCATCATCTGTGAATCCCTCAACTCACGACTTTACAGAAAATGCTACTTATGGAGAATTCATGTGTCTGTTACATTACAACACAACTCATAAAATAACATCACTTTGCATATAGTTCTGTGACAGGGCCCACAGCTCTGAGGCGCAGGAGTGGCATGAACATGACCTTTCACCACTTGGCAAAACAAGAAGTGGCATCAAATAGCATTGTTCCTAAGTACACTATGACAAATATGGTTATGATTTGGTTATTATTTCACTAATGTGATATACATTTCATACAAGAACGAATCACAATATGAATCATTAATATCTGTGTGTATAGATCCATATTGTCAAATTACTGTGAATGTAAGCACACGTCCAAGGCCAAATGATAATATGTTATTGTTTAGCACTTACGCTTAAGCTCTTTTTTGTTGAACAAATATGCATGGAATATCACCCAACCTGTGTTGGTACTCATTTATCGACCTCAAAAGGATGAAATGCTGAGAGGGCCTTGCTGGGATTTGAACCTGCAACCTACAGATCACACACACATTGCAGCAGTGAGCACTCAGCCCACTGAGCTATCATATCGGCTACAGTAAAATGAGCAATTATTATGTAGTGGATACCATTAAACTGGTAACTGAGATTTAACAGAAGACCAGTGAGTTAAGTTCATCTGCAGGCCTGGTGCACATTTGGCTGCATTTCAAGCCTGCATGCATCTACTTTTCAGGCTTCAGCGGTTGGCAAAATAGGGAAAGCAGCGCACTCACAGGACATCCCATACTCTGAGCACTTGTTAACTCATACATGCAAACAAACATCCTGAACAGCATGCCAGGAAGATGGGAAAGATAGACACATCACAACAAAGCATTCATTGTAGCACAATGAAGACTAGTCAATGGCCACTTGATGTGCCATGGTCAAATATTTCTACACTGTACACAAGCTTTTAGGCACAAGAATTTTGTCAAGTGACCGAGGACACCGAGATGGAATGTCTTGTGATGATCATGATCGTAACAGAGACACAACGGCAGAAAGAACATGCATTACTGCAACTTGCGAAAAGCAAAATACATTGGGTCCGGGTTCCCTGAATGCGCAAATACTGGGCCATTCTGACCGAGGAGGGCCCGGTATTTCCCCATTCAAGGAACTCTGACCCATTACATCCCCATTCCCATTTGAGCCCCCATAGGGCTCAATGGGAATGGGAAGCATGCTAACAATGGGCCCGTTAATAGCATGCTGGGCCACTCGCGGGACCCGGTAAGGACGTCTGGTAAAACCAGGCGTCCTTACCGGGTCCAACAAGGAGACCTCGTTATGAGGCGGTAGGGGGTTAATGGGGCTGGCATCTCTACCGGCCCAGTTAACCCCCTACTGCCAGGGCTGTAATGAGGCCCATAGTCCGAAATGGATGCTTATTCTACTCTAAAATTGGAATGCCAGTGGTGGGCCGTTCCAATCCACACGTTTCCCAGCTCCTGCATGAAACCATTGCTTCTTTACATCTGTTCTGAATTTGTTCTCTTTAATTTTCATTTACGCTCCTTATCAGACCCAGCATCTGTGCTTGTCTGAAAACTGTAAGTCAAACTGGTGTGGTCTGTACAGCAATAGAGCTTTCGTGCTCCTTAGATGAAAGTTGAAACCCCGCTTTTAACAAGATAGTGTGGTTAGACATGTAATTTCTAACCTATTTTCAGTTAAATATTAATGCACCTGAATCTCCTCTCTCTGATTAAAGCACGGCTCTATCGATGCAAGTTCACCTCAATCTCACCCTAAAGCGCGCAGTGCACCAACATTGCAGCACGGAGGCCCGCCACCCACCCACGGCTCCATGGGTACAGGCTGGCCAGTCATGGGCTGCAGCAGGCAGCCTCCCACGCATGTACGACCTGGCTGAGGCCCACATGCAGCTCTTCTCATGCGCTTCAACCTTTACCACGGTTGACACTGATGACATCTCACACTGTCCAATAAAACCGAACAACACAATCCAGATATGTGACCAGAACTGTCAGCATTGATTCATACAGAGCAAATGAAATTAGGAAGACAAATATGCCATGAAATTCAATTTCTAGATTGCACAAAGGAATGATATAGTGACCTTGTAAGCTGCCTCTAAAAGCAGAAGATAAAAAAGAAGAAGAAACAGTTTATTATTTTTTCAGGTCTAAAATAAAGAATATTTATTGTTTCCGGGATGTTCACATTTATTATTACGTTTGTACACAATTTCAAGCAGTACAATCAGGGGGCTTTTTAGCGTGACTCTAGGACAATGACCTTGCACTTAAGGGCTGCATACGAAGCCGCTCTGCGCCCCAGCCATGCTCACCCTGCACAGCCTACCGTAAGAGCGCTTGCATGCCATGATACTCCTGGTGATGATGCTACTAATATTAATTATATAACACCACAAGCACTCTTGCTATCCCGCCTGGGGGTACCAAGGCAGCACTTCCCGCGGATGGTTTGCACTGCAGGCAGAGTAGTTTGTGTGGCATGTGAAAAGTGAGCACAAAGCGTTTAAGGAGCAGAGTGGAGGGCGTGCTGGTGGGCAGTGCGCCATGTGTAGGGGGCATGCAGGGAAGGAGCAGAGGGCTTGCAAGGAGGGGGGGGTAACCTAGATGACGTGCATTGAGAAGAGGTGAGCTGGAGCAGGGAGGTGTAGGACTGACATGTGCAGGGACGGTTTAGGCGGTGTGCACGTGGAATAGAAAGGCTTGCGAGCAGGGTCTAGCCTAGATGAGGGCTCTGCAACCTGCAGGTCTCTAGATGTTTTGGACTACCACTCCCATGACCCGTCAGCATTGAATATGCTAGCTAAGTTGATGGGAGTTGTAGTCCTCCAAAACATCTGGAGATCCAGAGGTTGCAGCCCTGTGGGATGATGTGCGAGGAGTTTTAAGAGGTGACACGGCATAGTGTAAGGTGCAGGGAGGTAAGAGATGTGCAGGGAGGTTGTGGGGTGTGCATAGAGATTAGATTGCTCGCGAGGGGGGTACAGCTTAGATGGTGTGTGAGGAGTGAAGTAAGGCAGCCTGGTGTATGGTGCAGAGAGGGTGTAGGGGTGACGCAGCCTGCACAGTACAGGAGCGTAGAAGGTGTGCAAGGATGGTATAGAGGATGTGTCAGGCACTTGTGCTGAGGGGAGCAGGCAGGGGGTGTAGACAGGATGTTGGGGATGCATAGTGAGGTTGTACGGGGTGCATATGGTGGCGTTAGGGAGTGCGCATGGGTTTCAGGGGCTATGGGCTTTGCAAGGAGTGCGTATGGATATATTTTTTAACTATTTGTGTCACACTAAGTTTGAAGATAAATTGTGCTGCCCTTCGCCACCAAATAATGCTCATGTGTCCTCCCGGCGCAGGTGGTCTACTTGGCTCTATTGCTGGGGTGGGGGTGGCGGGGGGGCTTTATAGAGAATTTGGGGGGATTGGGGCATATCCTCAGAGAAAATAACAGCGAGCGTGGCAGGCAGACCTATTATCCGCAAGACAGTTCACATTTTTGTTGTCCAAAAAATGATGATGGGTGTCAGGAGTGAGTGTTGCTGTCCCGCACGCCGGCGTGTGCTCCCACTGCTGGGCTGTGGTGTGCAGCAGAAGCACACGTGCCCATGTAGGGCGCACCGAGGCGTGTGGCCTTCTGCTCACAGGTGAGTAAGGGGCTGGTGCACAAAGTGTTACTGCCACGGGTTTATACACATTTTTGAATGCGCTCTTACTTGCCACTCTTAATCTCATGATTATAAAATGTGGAAAATACAAGCAGCTCGTATGTGCATATTGCCTCTGGACTGCAAGGACACCAGAGAGATGCTGCTTGCGGGAACTCCATAATATAGTATTGCTTGCCGACAAGGCACATTTAATTGCATTTGAAAGAGTGATGCATCACATCAGATTTTTCACAATGCAGTCAACAATTGGTGATAAAGACCTAACTTGTTTTCATAATTTCATTATTTACAATACTTAAAATTAACCAACGCCTTCGAGGAAATAACAACTCTCCACATATACAACACATATAAACCACAATTCATATTGGGTAAAATCAAGTTTTACGTTTTTCATTCCACGCCATGAAATATCAAGTTCAACGCTTCTCGTAAATGCACCACACGGACCCTTGTCCCTTGCCCTGCTAGTGCCTTCTGGCACATGCGCCACCATAGATCTGCCCATGGGCCATGCCTCCAGCAGGTTCTGTGTACCTAGTTTATCTCCCACAACAACCCCAGGCAGTCTCCTTCCTTCCCCTCTGCACAGCCTCAGGAAAAAACCTGTTTCTGTGCCCTCTCTCTGTCCCTAAACCCTCCCCTTGAAAGCCCCTCAACTAAGTCATGTTCCCAACACTTACCCCTGGGCAAACTCACCTCATTCCATACCCCCGCCTTAAACTAGCGCTTGGCTGTACACTGCTGCTTGCGTGTCATTGTCACTCTTGGCTTTGCTGCTGGCTGGCTGTCTCGTCGTGGGCAAAAATAGTGCCCAGGTGCAGGAGGAGGCCCACTAACATCCTCTCAGAGAGTCAGAGTCACGTGTCCACCACTCCAGAATTGTGGCGGCACGCAGTCTGCGGTGGCCCCCAGCCCCAGGCACAAGTTGCTTTCAACTTTGCAGGGCAGCAAATTCGTTGTTACTTCCTGCAAAGTTGAAAGCAACTGGTTGTGAACTTGGGGGCAGCCCCACGCCCAGCCGTGCCCGGCAGGCTGGAAGAACCGGAGCGAGTAGTCATCCAGCCTCCTGCTGCAGAGGTGTTTGTATTAGCATTTCACACATCATTCAGGAGCACGGCCAGTCGGCCACGGCAGCCCTGAAGTGGATTCATGGCTGCCGGCCTGGCTGCTGCGGCGGACGGGTCTGAGGGCCGGCCCTCCACAAACATATGCATGATGCTGCATCATGCATGCATCATAATTATGATGCATGCAATTTGAAAATCATCAAAGCAAGGTAACAACGTGTGTGTTTTTGTTAATTTGCTTTGATGAATAGTTATGCTCCAGGAACAGCTCCGCAAGGCAGCCCCTGGTCCCCTGCTGCCAGAGAGAGTGCCAGTTTCTCTCCGGCGCCGCTGCCGAGAGGTGAGCCGCTCGGGCCACGCCCAGACCCACGGCACACACACTGACACAGACGGCTCGACAGCCTGAGCATCTCGTGATTCAAAGTAAAAACATCAATACAAAAAAAAAATTCCCAGCTTGGGCCACACGGCTCGCAGCAGAGTGGACTGTGAGTCTGCAGTGCAAATGTTTCAATAAACATTAAAAAAACGAATAAACATAAAAAAACAGCCCTGGGGTGGCCTCATAAAAAAACGGCCCCCAGGACCTCAAAGGTCATCGGTCAGTGGCCGATGGGCCGATGCTGCCAGTCCAACCCTGCTGATATGACATCAATCACTTATAGATGTAAGGCCCTATCTACTGCACTCAGGGATAGCACATGCCAACCTACTCGATTCCACATATGTTCCACATGTGTTCTGTTTTTTTTCTCTGTGTTTCTGTCTCCGGACTACGCAAGTGATTGTTGGGTGTGGAAAAGATGGGTCTTCGTAGTTTCACTAAAGGTGACATCTGGGCTGTAGAGTGAGCTTGAAGCTAGGGGGAACAATGGGTTAAGTCCCGTGCAGCGCATATGCGCCCGCAGTAATGTTCCAGAAGCAGAGACTCCTCGTCCCCCAGATGTGCTTGGTTGCAGGTGTACCAAACAGTATTCAGGCAACTGCAAAGGAAGCACCTGTTAATTTGCCGTTCTTTGTGGATATTGATGGAGATCAGAAAACATAGCGCAAAAAGACCTCACACCTATTCGTCTTTGTGGGAGAAAGAGGGATTGCACAAGAATACAATAAGTCAAATAATACATTCAAAGAACCGCAAGCAACCACTTCGCAACCACAGTAGTCTTTGCTGCACCTCTATGTTCCACTAGAACAATAATAGTCATGTTGAAGGACTCTTTCATGCTGTCAAGTGTGGGATGTATTTACCCATGCATCCGAGCCCTACCTCAAAACTGTGCAGTACTGACATGAAAACATCATGATGGCCAGAGCTTCCCAGAAAATGCACAGGGAAATGCATGAAGAATAGGCTGCCACTCATTTTTGCCGATGTTATGGGCACAGAAGGACACTGCCTAAAACCACCATTGGACTACCCACACAGTAGCCTGAAACCATTGGGAATGGCAATGCTGATTGCCAAAAGCAAACCCATAACTGTTGGGAATTCATTTTCTTAAATCCCAAAAAGGGGTGCAGTACCAGTACTCACCACTATCCAAAAGCCGGCGTTTTAAAACCACCAGATTTTACTTTTTTGTAGAAAACTGAATAAATGAACCCAAAACATGCCAAAGAAAGACTTACTGAGAGGTGGATCCAATGTAAAGTTATATTCTGAAGTGACTTGAAGGTTTATAACAAGACTGGCTGAGCTGTGGATTTCAGCAGTTTAAGTAAATTTGGACTGAAAGACACTAAAAATCTAAATGTTTAAAAGAAATGAGTGACCTATTTCTGAGTGTCACATAGGTTGCAATTGTTTAAATGTCATAGTTTTGAACTTAGAATCAGCATTCTAGCTGCATATGTAAAAAAATTGTCTTGACTTAAACTGGGGAACAAAAAGTGACATTTTATCTGAAACCTGGCTTAAGGAACTGAATTCTGCCCACCAGCCACCCCCATCAGGAGTGAAACTTGAGTCACAGCTGTATTCCCAGGCCTATCTGCCTTTTGCTGGCCACACTAAGGATATGCCATCTCTCTGATAATTGAATTAAGGGGAGCCCCCACAGAATACAGGAGCTCTGAACAAAGCCCTGTCCTGACTCAGGCAAAGGTTTTATTACGGGGGTTGTAAAAGTAGCTTCCTCCTGAAGCAAAGGGGAGGAGCACTGCCTGTGAGAGCAAGCTGGCTTGGCAGAACTGGAAAAACCAGAAATTCAACCTTGTGCTGGGGGAAAACCACACCCCTTTGGGGCCAGAACATAACTCTAAAAAGATGAATAACTCATAGTACGGACTTGTGAAAATTATTTAAATGACACCATAATTCTTGTGATTTTTCTGCCCACATTTTTAAGAGGTTTTTAGAACCGGTGGCATGTTCAGGGGGGTTTTAGCGGAAAAGAGGATATTACTCAAAATGTGTGCATGTGAAAAATCTGACACTTCATCAACTGATGTCCATACTCCTTGCGCACATGTGTGTAAATTTGGGGTAATGTCCGGTATTGCAAACCAGTTAAAAAGTGCAAAATATTGCCATTTCTGAATGCAAGCTCCCAGGAAGAGCAGACTTTGAACAGGGGATACCTCCTGTGATATGTGAGGGGTGCATATGATTTTAAAACAATATGTACCTCTGCAAATATGTATTTGGTTCAAATCTAGATTTGTGTGTAAGTTGACAGGAGGAGTGGACTTTCTGCAGGCTGTAAAATGACATCACTCTGACACAACTTAGCTCCCCCAATCAGGGGAGAAATGAAAGCTTGGCCAATGATAAGTGGAGAGGGGTAGGGTCTAGTGATGCTGCACACACACCCATTTTGAAAACACATAAAAGCAGACAGACAGGACAGATAGGGACCTTCAAATCCATTTGCAGCTGGAAGCTCTGCCGGAAAATCCATACTTTACCTCCATCAATCTCTAGAGAAAGCTGTGCAGAAAGATCCAGACTTCAAATCCATCAGGCCAGACCAGAGGCAGAGCAGAGCTGACCCAGATCACTGTGAAGTGCAGAGACCAGAGTCCAGTCTAAAACCTGACCAGATCCGTGGCGAGGCCCATTTAACTCAAGAATATAGTGTGAGTACCTAGAAAACTGTGCAGAACCCAATCTCTCACTTAAAATAATCTAATGCAAGCTATTTTAACTTGAGTAAAGCTGTCACCTGTCATTTTCTAGTTGCAAGATGCACTTGTCTTTTTGAACTTTAAAATTTCAAATCTGAAAAACGACCTTTATTTAATCGCCCATATCTCTGTGACCGTTTGTGCTAGAGACTTGCAATAACTTTCCTCTGAAAGCTGAGAATCGTGGCTTTTCTACGAACCTAGAACCGCATTCCTACCCCATATAGTTTTGCCGCAATCGTGAAAAATGCACTCGCGAATTTACCGCGATTTGCAAATTTCTCCACGTGTAAAAATCTGCTGCTGCTTGCCTTTCAGTTGCCAAAAATTCGTTTAACCTGCTAGTTACACCCTAGATCCTTGCTAAAGTAAGCCTGCAACTAATTTAAACCAACTAATCCTCAACCTGAACCTCTAGAGGGAATTAAAAGCATTTTAGCATATTTTTTTTCTTCATTGCCAGCACATTTAAAAGCATTTGGGCCTGTGTTTTCAACTTCTGTAGTCTAAGTTGCTGGGGTGAACTGAATTACATTTGATTGCATTTCTGAGAACTGTGTGCCTTCCTTCCATTTCCTTGCATTGCATAAAGGGGGGGTGAATTGTACAAGAAAGTGATTACATTGTCTTTGCTGAAATCCTATCAAGTTATTTTCTTTACTGCATTTCATTCCACATTGCATCCATTTGAAACCATAAAAGTATTGTTGCTATCTTATCCATTTCATGTCAACTCCTTAGTGATTATCAAGAAGTGTGCTAGTGCCAGATTCTCCGTTGTTAATCTTTATCATACCAGATTAAGTGTGATATCCAATTATTAATTTATTATAAAGCGTGATTTAATATATATTGTTTAAGTTATCAAATAAACCTTTAAACTTGCAAAACAGAACTACTTCTTGGCTCAGTGGGGTCAGGGGGATTCCAAGGGAGGGGTGTTATATAGGGGTAGTCATCCAGAACGCATGAACTGGACATAAAGATATATCAATAAGGATTTTCATTCAGTATTCTAGACTAGGCGTTGACTTGGCTGTAGTGCTGAATTGAATCCTCTTACAAATTGGGGGCTCGTGCCGGACGTTTGGGTTAGATCTACCATTTGTGCAGATTAATACAGCGTGCCAGCTGACCAGATACACATATCCGGTCGGATCACCACGCTGTGTTACGCTGTAAAGCACTCCTCAAAGGAACGCTCTTAGGAAAAGGTCTGTTTTGCAAAAATAAAATACAAACTTCTGTAAGTCAGGACAGAGACCAATCTCTAGAATGACGACCTTAGTAGACATGAAAATAGCCAGAGAGCACCTCTTACATAAACTATTTGTGAGAGGTGAATGGACTGAACAGGGCCAGGATGCCTGGTTGCAGGCCATCACGCGACAGGTCACTGAAACAGGGTCAGACCTATGGAGAGATCAAATAAACATTACATGTGGCCCTGAGTGAACTATATATGGCTCCTAAAGCCAAAGATGAACACAATAAGATTGCCAGGATAGCAGCATACCTGTACCTATATATGGGAGACATGCAGGATAAATGCACTGAAAGCCAAGATCTGGCAAATAGGCAACAGATGGCAGTAGAGAAGGCCCGATCTGATCTGGCCTCTTCTGAGCAGAGGCTGCAGAGGAGCCAGGAGTCAGAAAATGATAGTAGGCAATATATCATTAAAATAAAAGAGGATATGGGCATCCTACAACAGGAAAAGACAGACCAGGATACCAGATTTCTGGCCCTGCAGAAGGAGCACCAAGACAGTTTGGACTCCTTACTGCAGAACCAGAAAAAGTTGGAGCAACATATCAATTTCAACAGGGCATGCGCGGAGCAGGTAGTCACCCTGCAAAGCCAGCTAGATAGAGAGAAAGAGGAGAGCAATAAACTGATTCTGAAAGACCTGGATACCCAGGCAGAGTTTGATGAGGAGCGCCAAAAAGCTGGTGCCTTTCAACGACAGAGGGACGACCTGGCAGCACAGATGCAGGCTCTCAGTCAGGAAAGAGACACTTTAGGCCAGGAAGTCTGCCACTTAAAAAAGGAAATTGAAGAAAATCACCTTGCCCTCCAGGGGCTGGGTGACCTCCAAAAAGAAAACCAGAACTTGGTAGAGCACACCAGAAGGGTGGAAGATGCTCTGGCAAGAAAGGAGCAGGCCAGTAGGGATGGGACTCAGGAGGTAAACCTCCTGCAGCAAAGACTGGCCCAGTTCTCCAGGACCAACCAGGAAGCACAGAGGGAAAATGAGGCCCTCTGTCAACCCAATGATAGGCTCCAACAACAGGTAGCGATGCAGGAGAGACTGATAGAGTCTAGTAAGGCCTTGACTGAGGAACTGAAAGCACAAATGCAGGCTCTTGCATTGCAACAGGGAGCAGGGGCGGATAGAGATGAGGTCCGCTGGGAAAGAGAGACTCCTGACCATAACCTCAGGAGCCCTAACACCAGGGGCCTTCATCTCTCCTAGTCCCTGGACTCTACCACCCCCATGTCCCCTGGCGCACATGAGCACAGGGCCACAGGGATGGCAGATTACTATCCAGCTAAAAGTATGGGGCTCATAGGCCAGTACCACTCAGGAATGGAGGGGTGGGCATCCGGGTATGGGCACCCAAGTACAGTACAGTTCAGTGGGGAACCCCAGGAGAGTAGGCCCCTTAAGGGCATCCTGAAAACCTCTGCCCAGTTAGGTCAGTGGGGGGGGTACCCAGTAAATCCTGGCAGCAAGGAGGGATCTGAGGACTCCTCTGAGCACCACAGGAAACAGGAGACCAGGTCCCCACATTCTGCCAGCCATTCCCAGGCTCGCAGAATCCGGGAAAACCTGGAAGAACAGACAGGAACCTCTGGGAGCAGTGCCTCTGAGTCAGAGGATGAATGGACAAGGGTTACCCGAACCAAAAAGGCCAATAAGGCAAAAAGGGCCTTGCTTAAGGACCCCTTAAAGCAGATTAAGGCGATCAGGAGCGTCATCACGCCTTACCATAAGAACGCTAAGTATTCTGTTTGGGAGCACTTAGAGTTGTTTGAGCAAATGATGGAGACTTTCCATTTGAAGGACAGCCAAAGCTGTATTCAATATGTAAAGTGGACCTTCTCCCCGGAATACTCCAGTTTCTTTGCGGGGCTGGAGGACCAAAATCATTTAAGATGGTCCACCTATAAGGCGGCCATCTTGAAACATTTTTCCATTCATAGAAATCCTCAAGAGGCTCGCAAGGCAGCCTACAATTTGCAATGTGGGGAGGATCAGGCCCCACAAGAATTTGTGCAAGAACTGAAACGTGCTTTTGCGCAGACCACCAGAAGGGTGCGCACAGACAGTAGAGAATTCATTAATACATTTTTTCATGCCTTGCCCAAATACATAATGACCCAGCTCGTGAGGGATTTTCACGAGAAAAGATCTTTAGACTGGGTCATTGAACAGGCTACCCGGATCTATGAGGTGCAGAAACCGGTAGATAGCAAAAGTAATGCCCAGAAAAACCCCAAAGCCAACAGCACCCCTGCTGCTGCCAAGGTGGCAGAGGTAAAGGTCACCCCCGTTTTGGATTTGGAGATGGGGGGGCCTAAAAACCTACCTGCACCTAATAATGCTAGGCCCAGGAGGTCCTCGGGTCAGTCACAGACAGGGAGCCAAAGAGGCAGCCCCACAAATGGGGTCCCTCGCTCTCCTGATTATGTAAGTCCCCGTTACAAGGGAAATCGACCCATCCTGGGTTATGTGTGGACTCCCCCAGCCCAAGGGGGGGGATCCAACCGAGCACCGAACCCAGGGAACTTCCCTCCAAACTTTCCACAGGAGGGCAGAAATTTACCAAACCCTGGGCAGAACTTTTTCCCCAGGTATCCACCCAACTTCCAACCCCAAATTCATCCATCCTTCTTTCCCCAATTCCCTGAGCCCAGACAACCTAATCCGGGAGAGGGGAGGCCAAGGGTGGAGGGGTACCCAAATCTTCCCAACCAGGGGTACTACCAAAGAAGGGATAGCTACCCTTCCCGGGATCAGCCCAGGGGAGAAAACAGGGCCCCGTATCAGCCTTAGCGGGTTTCCCAGTTAGAGCGCCAGGTTCAAAACATGGCGCGAGATCTGGGTCACATACTGAGGACTCAGCAGAACCCTCAGATCGGCATGCCGGCGCAGAACGCACCAAACTCTGGACCTGGTGCTCCAGAACAATGACGGGGCAGCACCCCGATAACTCACCGGTTCCCAGGGAGGAGGCACAAGGGGAAGGGGGGTGTAAAGCCTTGCAGGAAGCTTCCTTCCTCACTTGTAAACAGCCCCTGGAAACCCAGGAACTGGAAACAAAATCCCTTGCCCCTGAAAGTCTGCCTCCTAAGGAGCAGAGGGGGGGTAGGAGAAACAAAAGACCCAAACAGACTCAGTTTGAGGAGGAGGTACAGATCTTCCAATTTGAGGGAGAGGGATCCTCAGAGGATCCTGGGAAAAGGATCTTCTCCTTCAGAGAGGGGGGAACTCCTCCCAAAGAAAAATGGGTCCCTAGGGATGCAAATCCAGACTGGGGAGATGGGGAGACTGAGCTACCGCCGCCCACCATCTCATCCCAGAACAAACAGCAAAAAAAAACCCTGGTTCAAACCCATCCTGGTGACTGCCTCCAAAAAAGGGGGGGCGGCCCAGAACCGGAGCCAGGGGAACCCACAATGGCTCTGATCTCCAGTTGCCAACTTTTTCTTTCAGATTCCCAAGGCTCTCCACAGAATTCTGCCCAAATCTCTTCGCTAGCGATGTCCAAAACCAGAAAGTTAGCCCACCAGTTGCCAAAAATGTGCATTATCTGTGCCCCCTTGAGGAGAAGGAGGGAAGATACTATGCCCCGGTACAAGTACAGGGGCAGGGTACAATTTTGGCGCTGGTGGACACTGGATCTCAAGCTACCCTTCTGTCCAGAAGGGCCTTTGACGAACTGAATGCAGGAAGGGGAGAGAATTACCAAATTCCTCTCACCTCTCTTCCTGGACAACTGCAGAACTTTGACGGGAAGGAAATTCCCGTTGAGGGGACTGCAGACTTGGACATTAAGATCGGGCGACACAAGTTGAAACACCCGGTCATAGTTGTGACTCCAGAGGGCACCCCTTGTTTACTGGGGAATGACCTCCTGAGGAGGTTGTCACCCTTAATAGATTGCGTAAACAAGGTCCTCTGGACCCAGACTAGCCGACCAATAAAATTAAAACAGAGTGTCAACCATGTTAGTTTAAACGGCACCTGCCACATGGTTGAACAAAAACCTGACCAAGTAGAATTTCACTTCCAGAATAGCCAAATTCCAGACGTGACAGTAATAGCAGTAGGACAACAGACTGGTGATGGAGGGTCCTCTCTATTTCTGAAAATCAACCTTCCTTCCAGTTTAAGGTGGTATTCCACACTGGAAGGAAACACCCTGCAATTCTTTACCAATCCACAATCAGAAACTCCCACTCCTATAGTCCAGAAAGATGTGAAATCAGCTCAGAGCCTGGCTGATATTCAGCAAATTGGAGAGCAGTTGTTCATCCCTGTTCAGTTAAATGACGGGAAGGACTCTGTTCTCGCTCGAGTGTGTGTGAACAACGGTAAGAGATTCATCAGCGAAGCCATGTTCCGCCAACTCCCAAAAGATCCAGCCATTCCCACATTCAAACTGATAGACAAATGGGAAATGGACCTGGAAGCACCTAATTCCAAACAGCTCCTGCCAAGCAGGTGTATGCTCAAAATCTCCATTGGCAACAAGAGCATAGTCCATAATTGTTGGGTCGTGCGAGATGTCACTGCCGCCTTTTACTTAGGCAGTGACATTCTCAATCGCTTTACCATTAGTTTGGTCCTAATAAACTTCAAAGCTTGGTCCCGATTAGCGGATAATCCCATGGGCTTTGATGATCCAGAAAAAGCATTTAGGTCAGCTCAATTGCTACCTTATGCAGTTGAAATTCAGGTTAAAGAGGAAGTCACCATCCCAGAAAGGACCCGACAATTCTCCCTGGAAGTGAAAGTTAAAAGAGGACAATATTTGCAAAACCCTGATGCGTACATACATCTAAATGCTTCTCTCCAACAGCAAGGGTTGGGGGTAAACCCAACACCATTAGTCAACATAGAACATGACACCATTCCAATAGAGGTGGATAACAGCGACTTAAAGAGTATTACTCTAGCCGCAGGCACCATTATTGGAATGGCGGTTGATGACCGACATTTCTCCATTGATCTTGGAAATGAACTGTTAGGACCAATCCCCAAGGACTGTTTTGACAGTGACAGTGATGACAACGCAACACCAGACAGGATCTTTACCCGGCATGGGGGGAACTTCCTGGTGTACACTTCCTGCCCTTATGGTAAGGAAGATGTGACTTGTGACTTCAGGAGGGATGAGGTGATTTTCCAGGTCCATGAGGGCTGCCTTTCCCACCTGAAGCCTCCAGTCCAAATCAGCACTCTGACCAGGGACTTCTCCACCTAGCTGGAGGAGGCCGCTGAAATAGCCAAACCAGAAGTCTTTCCAGGCTTCAGGCAGAGGGTGGAAGAGAGACTCAACCTAGCTGATGCCTGTGTGACTCTGGAACAAAAGCAAAAGTTGAAACAAGTTTTCTTGGATTTCCAAGATCTCTTTGCGGTAGACTCATATGACTGTGGTCGCACTGACATCCACACAACAACAATCCCCACGGACCCTGGCATGACTCCTGTGTTTGTGAAGCAATATCGCTTGCCTCTCGCATCAATGGAGTCCCTTACTGAAATAATTAAGAACCTTGAGTCCAGGGGAATAATCCGTCCAGTCCACAGCACCTTCAATAATCCGGTGCTGGGAATATTGAAGCCAAACGGCCAGTGGAGACTTTGCGCCGACCTCAGGGAGCTCAACAAACGGGTCCATACTTCCCGATGGCCTCTGCCCTACATTGACCAAGGGCTGGCCCAGATCCAGGGGTCACAGGTATTCACTGCAGTAGACCTGACCAATGGATACTGGACCGTGCCTGTCAGCAGGGAGGACCAATACAAACTGGCTTTTACCTTTGGGGGCCAGCAGTACACATGGACCCGGACTCCCTTCGGATACCTTAACTCCGGTAATGAGTTCAACATTTTCCTACATAAGGCCATGCCCGACCTGGGTGCAAGGGGTAACCTGGCTTATGTAGATGATGTCCTCATTAAAAGTTCATCTGTAGAGGAACACATAGCGGAGATCTGTTATGTTCTGACACAGTTGAGGGCCGCCGGAGCAAAACTTTCCTTTCAGAAAGCACAGTGGTGTAGAACCCGTGTTAATTTCTTGGGGCATGAGATTACTCCTCAGGGTCTCTGTCCCCAGGAAAAGAAAGTGGAAGCACTTCAGAAACTGAAAGACCCCACAACTCTGCGAGAACTAAGGAGCCTCCTTGGACTGACTAATTACAGCAGAAAGTTCATTGAGGGCTACGCAGAGATCACCAGACCCCTGATTCATCTCTTGAAGGGGGGGGTCAAGTGGGAATGGGGTCCAGAACAATCCGAGGCAGTAAGACAACTCAAAAGAAGCCTCTCACAAGCGCCTTGCCTAGCTTACCCTGTCAGAAACAAGGAGTTCTTCCTGGAGACGGGGTTCTCGAATACATGCTTGACGGCAGTATTATACCAAAAGCATGACAAGGTCAATAAAGTAATCTCCTATGCGAGCAAAACTTTATCCTCTGTGGAGGAAAAATTCAACGATTGTGAGAAGGCACTCCTGGCAACGGTGTGGGCATTGAAGAATTACCGCCCGTTTATCCAGGGGGAACACATCATAGTGGAGACTCCACACCAGCCTCTGCAATATCTCCAAAGTGATAGAATCCGGACCGGAAATGTGAGTAATTCCCGAATTACTTCCTGGATTCTGTCAATGCAAGGCTTTCCTGTGGAGGTCCGATATGGCCAAAACAAGAAGAGTCCCCTCGCGCAAGGTCTGGCTGACTTGCATGATTGTGCCAGAGAAAACTGTCTCGAGGACGAAAGTCTAAAAATAAAGGACAACACGGAGGCATACCTTAATTCCCCACACAAAGTCTTTGAAGAAGACAAGTGTGAGGGAATGCCCACTGTGTATGTGGATGGATGCTCTTACCATGTTGACAACAACGGGGAGAAAGAACTGGTGGCTGGCGTAGGGAATGCATGGGTGAATGAGTCCCCAGAACCCTCCGCTGGATACAAAATTGGTCCCCGAAGTAGTCAGGTGGCAGAATTGATGGCTGTGCATCAGGCCATCCTCACTGCTGTCCAGCATCAACTCCACGAACTGGTCATAATCACAGATTCGGATTATGTACGGAACAGGCTCGTGGAGCACCTGGTTAATTGGAAAACCAGAGGCATGTTATGTGCTAACAACAAACCCTTGAAACATGGGAAGTTGATCCAAAACATTGATGATCTGGTCACCTCGAATGAGATGACCATCTATTGGAAAAAGATCAAGGGTCATTCCAAAGTAGAGGGACCAGACAAAACTGGAAATGACTTAGCTGATCAGCTGGCCAAAACCGGGGCCATCCAAGGGGATCTAATTGAGATTGAGTCCCTGTTGGGGGAAATCCAGGTCACTGCTATCACTAGGTCCCAGACAAATGCTCACAACGATCTGTCAATTGCACAATGGAGTAAGGATACCCCTGATGCTGATTTGATTACAGCTCAGAAGGGGGATCCAATTATTGGTAAGTTTTATCAACACCTTGAGGACCCTGAGAACTTTCCCCTGACGGATACCGATTACATTGGGAAAGAGGACCTAAGAGTGTTGATGAAATGTCCAAAAATGTTCCGAATCCAAGACGGTTTGCTGGTAAGGAAATCCAAAGCTGGCCACGATCAGTGGGTGGTTCCTACCTCATTCCGAAGCCTGATGTTAAGTCACGCCCATGATGCGGCCACCGCCGGTCATAGGGGGTTTCACACAACATTGGAAATCTTAAGAGAGGTTGCATAATGGCCACACATGGGGCAGGACCTCGACCAATACTTGAAGGGGTGTCTTGTGTGTGCACAATTTCAGCCATCATCCCTCACGCACCGTGCGCCTCTCCAAAAGCGGGGGATGACACTGCCATGGTCAGATTTACAAATCGACTTTGTAGGCCCCGTGATTCGCTCTGCTAGGGGGAATAAGTACATGTTGACAGTGACATGCTTGTTTACCAAGTGGGTGGAATGTCTCCCAGCCCCAAATTGCAAGGCAGAAACCGCAGCTGCCCTGATGATTAACCACATCTTTTCCCGTTTCGGTCTACCTCAAAGGATTGAGTCGGACAGGGGTAGCCACTTCACCAGTGAAGTAATGACAAAGATGTGGGAGATACTGGGGGTCAAAAGGAAGTTACATATTGCTTACAGGCCAGCTTCTTCTGGAGCAGTGGAACGCTACAACCGGACAATTGTGAGCATCTTAAAAAAGTTTGTGGCACATTCTGGGCCAAGTTGGGATATCCGATTACCTCTGGTCCTAATGGCCATCAGATCTACCCCTTCATCTGCAACCAAAATGTCACCATTTGAGTTGATGACTGGACGCAAGATGGTGCTTCCGCAGCATTTGCTCTACAGGACCCAAGAGCAGACACTGATAAATGCCTCCACAACTCATGAGTATGTGGAGAATTTAAGGAAACACCTTCAACATGCTTTTGCTTACGCTCAGCGGAATCTAGAAAGATCAGCTGATAGCATGAAGACCCACTATGACCTGAAGACTTCCAGGAAGGAATATCAGGTGGGGGACCGGGTCTATCTATACAACTTCCAAAGAAACCAGGCAAAACAGCGGAGATTTTTGCCTACGTGGAAGGGACCCTTTGAGATCATCGACAAGATCTCCCCTGTGGCCTACAAAATCCACATCCCCAAAGGTCCTTTGGCAGCGGGGGAAGACAAGTGGGTCCACATAAACCAGTTGAAATGTTGCCATCCCAGGCACACTCTGCAACAACTGGAGGAATCCTCTGGAATCCTAGCGGGTACTGTCTCAGACTAATTCAGTTCCAACCATAAAACATACCACATCTAGTCTCTAAAATATTGTGATTTGCATGAAACTGTCTCTTAGTTATACTGTTTTTTTTTTCAAAATAAGAATGTAATGTTTCGTTATGATGAAATGTATATGCTGCCCCACTATCTCAACAGTGGTGGAAAAATGTCTATGAATAGGTATTGCCGCTCTTCCTTTGTCGTCCTAGGAGAAAGAAAACCTGGAGACGGGCCAAGGAGGATGATCCGGAGACTGGGAGGATGACGCAAGGGGGCCCCGGGTACCGCCCAATATTCCCATCAGGACCGGCGAGGAGAACCGATCGACCAGTACCGGATGGAGGAAAAGATGCTGAACTGTGCCATCTATTGGAAGAAGATGAGGAAACATCCCAGATCTTGCGGGTCCCACCAGTGAAGGATCAGATGGCCACCGCAAGAAGGGGGGCTTGTGGGATGTATTTACCCATGCATCCGAGCCCTACCTCAAAACTGTGCAATACCGACATGAAAACATCATGATGGCCAGAGATTCCCAGAAAATGCACAGGGAAATGCATGAAGAATAGGCTGCCACTCATTTTTGCCGATGTTATGGGCACAGAAGGACACTGCCTAAAACCACCATTGGACTACCCACACAGTAGCCTGAAACCATTGGGAATGGCAATGCTGATTGCCAAAAGCAAACCCATAACTGTTGGGAATTCATTTTCTTAAATCCCAAAAAGGGGTGCAGTACCAGTACTCACCACTATCCAAAAGCCGGCGTTTTAAAACCACCAGATTTTACTTTTTTGTAGAAAACTGAATAAATGAACGCAAAACATGCCAAAGAAAGACTTACTGAGAGGTGGATCCAATGTAAAGTTATATTCTGAAGTGACTTGAAGGTTTATAACAAGACTGGCTGAGCTGTGGATTTCAGCAGTTTAAGTAAATTTGGACTGAAAGACACTAAAAATCTAAATGTTTAAAAGAAATGAGTGACCTATTTCTGAGTGTCACATAGGTTGCAATTGTTTAAATGTCATAGTTTTGAACTTAGAATCAGCATTCTAGCTGCATATGTAAAAAAATTGTCTTGACTTAAACTGGGGAACAAAAAGTGACATTTTATCTGAAACCTGGCTTAAGGAACTGAATTCTGCCCACCAGCCACCCCCATCAGGAGTGAAACTTGAGTCACAGCTGTATTCCCAGGCCTATCTGCCTTTTGCTGGCCACACTAAGGATATGCCATCTCTCTGATAATTGAATTAAGGGGAGCCCCCACAGAATACAGGAGCTCTGAACAAAGCCCTGTCCTGACTCAGGCAAAGGTTTTATTACGGGGGTTGTAAAAGTAGCTTCCTCCTGAAGCAAAGGGGAGGAGCACTGCCTGTGAGAGCAAGCTGGCTTGGCAGAACTGGAAAAACCAGAAATTCAACCTTGTGCTGGGGGAAAACCACACCCCTTTGGGGCCAGAACATAACTCTAAAAAGATGAATAACTCATAGTACGGACTTGTGAAAATTATTTAAATGACACCATAATTCTTGTGATTTTTCTGCCCACATTTTTAAGAGGTTTTTAGAACCGGTGGCATGTTCAGGGGGGTTTTAGCGGAAAAGAGGATATTACTCAAAATGTGTGCATGTGAAAAATCTGACACTTCATCAACTGATGTCCATACTCCTTGCGCACATGTGTGTAAATTTGGGGTAATGTCCGGTATTGCAAACCAGTTAAAAAGTGCAAAATATTGCCATTTCTGAATGCAAGCTCCCAGGAAGAGCAGACTTTGAACAGGGGATACCTCCTGTGATATGTGAGGGGTGCATATGATTTTAAAACAATATGTACCTCTGCAAATATGTATTTGGTTCAAATCTAGATTTGTGTGTAAGTTGACAGGAGGAGTGGACTTTCTGCAGGCTGTAAAATGACATCACTCTGACACAACTTAGCTCCCCCAATCAGGGGAGAAATGAAAGCTTGGCCAATGATAAGTGGAGAGGGGTAGGGTCTAGTGATGCTGCACACACACCCATTTTGAAAACACATAAAAGCAGACAGACAGGACAGATAGGGACCTTCAAATCCATTTGCAGCTGGAAGCTCTGCCGGAAAATCCATACTTTACCTCCATCAATCTCTAGAGAAAGCTGTGCAGAAAGATCCAGACTTCAAATCCATCAGGCCAGACCAGAGGCAGAGCAGAGCTGACCCAGATCACTGTGAAGTGCAGAGACCAGAGTCCAGTCTAAAACCTGACCAGATCCGTGGCGAGGCCCATTTAACTCAAGAATATAGTGTGAGTACCTAGAAAACTGTGCAGAACCCAATCTCTCACTTAAAATAATCTAATGCAAGCTATTTTAACTTGAGTAAAGCTGTCACCTGTCATTTTCTAGTTGCAAGCTGCACTTGTCTTTTTGAACTTTAAAATTTCAAATCTGAAAAACGACCTTTATTTAATCGCCCATATCTCTGTGACCGTTTGTGCTAGAGACTTGCAATAACTTTCCTCTGAAAGCTGAGAATCGTGGCTTTTCTACGAACCTAGAACCCCCTATAGTTTTGCCGCAATCGTGAAAAACGCACTCGCGAATTTACCGCGATTTGCACATTTCTCCACGTGTAAAAATCTGCTGCTGCTTGCCTTTCAGTTGCCAAAAATTCATTTAACCTGCTAGTTACACCCTAGATCCTTGCTAAAGTAAGCCTGCAACTAATTTAAACCAACTAATCCTCAACCTGAACCTCTAGAGGGAATTAAAAGCATTTTAGCATATTTTATTTCTTCATTGCCAGCACATTTAAAAGCATTTGGGCCTGTGTTTTCAACTTCTGTAGTCTAAATTGCTGGGGTGAACTGAATTACATTTGATTGCATTTCTGAGAACTGTGTGCCTTCCTTCCATTTCCTTGCATTGCATAAAGGGGGGGTGAATTGTACAAGAAAGTGATTACATTGTCTTTGCTGAAATCCTATCAAGTTATTTTCTTTACTGCATTTCATTCCACATTGCATCCATTTGAAACCATAAAAGTATTGTTGCTATCTTATCCATTTCATGTCAACTCCTTAGTGATTATCAAGAAGTGTGCTAGTGCCATATTCTCTGTTGTTAATCTTTATCATACCAGATTAAGTGTGATATCCAATTATTAATTTATTATAAAGCGTGATATAATATATATTGTTTAAGTTATCAAATAAACCTTTAAACTTGCAAAACAGAACTACTTCTTGGCTCAGTGGGGTCAGGGGGATTCCAAGGGAGGGGTGTTATATAGGGGTAGTCATCCAGAACGCATGAACTGGACATAAAGATATATCAATAAGGCTTTTCATTCAGTATTCTAGACTAGGCGTTGACTTGGCTGTAGTGCTGAATTGAATCCTCTTACACAAGCCAGACCCTTGTATTCTTGGGCTATTCTCTCCCTGAAAGGAATAGACTTGAGGTCTCTCGTCCTCAAAATAACCTGCAAATACACATGGTGAATCTAATCTAGCAGGCAAACATGTAAGAAAGGAGGTGTTTGCGGAACTGTGTAGTACCAACAAAGTTTGACTTGGTGATACCTTTAGAGGATCAGCTGGCTACTTCAAGAATACATTTTCTACTAAATGTACTTTGGTGGCAAGAGGGTGGTGTTATGGTGTGGTATTTCTTCTTCTCAACTGCCTCCCACGTGGCAGGACGTTTTTCTCTTTAGTCATATGTCTGTAGGAACATCATCTTCGATGTATGGCCATTAGATATTATGTCTAGGTATGCAATGGAATTGCAGCCTTTTTCGACAGATTTAAAGACACATTTTTCTCATCTCCCCAAAGATCCAGTGTGGTGTAATGCACTTCCAGGGCACCAGTGGTCCAGGACAGTGGCAGAACCAGGGTGGGGGTCAGGGAGGGCGGTGGCCCCCCATGTTTACCCTCTGGTGTCCAGTGCATGCCTATGGCACCCCCACCAGTCTCCTTTTGGTACCCTAATATGGGCCCCCCACACCCTGGCACCAATATCTGCCTCTGCTACTGGTCCAGGGAGGAATATCGTTTTCTAAACCATCCAATCAGCCACACATATCTAATACCCAGAAGGGATCTGAACAAATTGGAATAAACAGCATACAATTAAAATTATACTACTCCTTGTCCAATTTTTAGAATGTGGATTGAACGGCAGGCTTATCTCCTCTAAAGGTTGGCAATCGTTCATTAGTTGCAACCCAGCGAAAGTACAATTATTACCCAATGATAACATGCGTGTCCAGTTAAGGTTAAATTAAACAAAACAACTTTATTCATCATAATAAACAGTCTAACACTACAAAATACAACCCACCCTGTAAAGGAATGCAGAGGACAGACAGACAGTTACAAACAAGGAAAAGGGTTATACTCTGGATACTGACATAGGGGTAGTCAGTATGGTTAATAACTAAAGCAGTTTGTTAAGGTTTCTTGGCTTCAGAACAAACTGGGGGAAAGGGTATAAGAATGTCTCTAGGGCCTTCTGGGAAGGACCAGAGGGACAGAACCACAATTTACCTTTTGCTATAGGTGTTCTTGGTGCTCCGCAGGGTTGGGTTGACTTCAGGGCGCTTTGCAGGCTTCTGGAAAAGAGTTTGAGATGGAAGTTAGCAGCAGGTATCAGGCAGCAAGTTGGTTCAGGGTCAGGAATCTTCATCTCAGTGCTGATCGGGTACAACGTTCATTCGTTTCACATTTTTTGTGTGGAGTTTTTTTGCCAAAAATCTCGGGCAAAAAAAAGATTTGGAAAATATGGGTGTGGGGGGGAGGTGTGTAAGGGCATATAAAGGGTAGGGGTGGATGGAGGACAGTGAACAAATAAAAGGGAAGGGGGATGTCAGGGTTAATCCCAAAATAAAAATGAAAACATTCAATGAGTTTTTCCGTTGAAAACATTTTGGCAAAAAACTCAGCGAAAAAAAATCTGGGGATGAATGAACATAGAATTGCTGATCGGTGGTTCTGAAAGACTGGTCTAGACATCTCAGGTTTTATTCTGTGACTGCTGCTTGACAATGGTCAGCATTGCAGTCGGTTGCAGTCAGTTACGGATCAGGCGCTCAACTGGTTTGAAAATGCCCTTTAAGGTGGATGGCAGTAGATGCTTGACGAGGAACTTCTCCCAGCCTCTTCAATGGGATTGTGTCACTTTAAGTGCCTTTTTGCATAGACTTGCATACTAGTTTGGCACTTAAGGGGTAAAGGTGGACAGCCCAAAGCTAAGGAGTGTGTTGCAGGCAGATGCCTTGTCCTTGGTTGTAGGTCCAGAGACCTTCTGACACTTCCTATCCAGGCAGCTTGCTGCAGAGCCTAGCAGGTCACGCTGTGTGCTGGCGGCATACCAGTTCTGGTGTGGCTGGGGGGGGTCTTCTGAGTTATTTTCTCCCTCTGTTTCCCTGCTTTCCTGGAAGAGGTTTAAGGGTGGAATCTTGCTTCCCTCTTTGGATGTCCTGGTCTTTCTTCACTGCCTAAAGATGTAAGGGAGACTGTACCTACAGCCAGGGTCCAAGGTTAAGTTTATCTTTCTTACTTCTTGTAAATTCTTTAGATGATCTGCCAAAAGAGGGGCTCAGCCCTCTTTTAAAGCCAAGTGGTCCACAGTGATTGGTGTAGGCTAAGACAATTTTAATGAACCAATCCTGGGGACCCTGCCAACAATCATCTGTATGCGGGAGGTCATAACCAGAGTGCTTTGCAATAGGAAATGTTAAAGGGGTGAGAGCAGGAACAAAGTGGGCCCCAAAACTAATGTAGCAGAACCCTTCTCTCAACAGAAAGAGCTCTGGGCTCACTCCCATGTGCTACTAAGTCCCACCCATCTTCTTGTCTTGCTTTCAAAGATTCTCTCTGGTTAATGGCCCTCCCTGTGTTGTTCTTGTTAAAGCCCTTGCAGCTGCTAAGAAAACAGACCCTCTGGCTCCTGTGAACCGCATTCTCATTCCTCATGAATGGGATCCCACTAGCAGGGTGGCCTACTGTTGCAACAGACCCAGACATGACAGTTTTCTGCCATTGATACTCAGAGGTGGGATCTGGCTTTGGGTTGACACAGTTACATAGGAAAGGTTGTTGGGTTTCCTGTCCACTTTGTTATCCTCTACAGCTAGGCCTATGTGGGACTGTTTCAAGTACACCCTGTTGGTATGATAATCATTGCCATCATCCTGCAGGGCCTAACAAAAGAGCAGGGTGGTTCCATGAAGCATTTGCCAGTTAATCAGGCTGACCATGGCAGGGGGAAGTGTGGTATCCCCCTTCCTGAGATGACATTGCACCCTCCTCAGCTATCACATTCTAACTAAATATGACAGGAGTGGACTCTGCCTGTAGGCATTGTCCTGCCCGGGTTGCACAGGTCTATGCTTCTGTTGCTGTGTGAGCATAGGAAAATATGGGTGGTTTAGCACCGCACAATTTTCTGAGGTCAGTCTATCATCATTCCATTTAATAAATATGTTTAAAAAGCCAGAGCAAGCCCACGCCCACCATGCAGATGGTCAAATATCTCACATCCAGTGAAGAGGGCTTCTCTACTAATACAAAACAAAAGGTTTCGGGCATTCTTCAAAGTGGAGTGATCTGTTGATTTTAACTCCTCGAAACTGGGATATTTTTTAAATAAAATGTGGTTTGCCAAGCATTTGTTTAGAAACTGGTCCATAGATATGTCAGGCATACTTATGTTGCAGAATTTGCAATCTATCCTCTGCATGATCAGGTCAATGTTTTGTACATCACAGTGAATGTTTTACATAGTGTAAGCATTGTCTTCTAATTACCCTTGTCGAGTGAGCATAGTGAGTGAGTCTCAAATAACTAAATGCCCATCTACGGCTTCTTCTCAAACACTTGTATTATTAAGGTTTGCCATGGAATATTTTACTGCCATAACTTCAATTAAGCCAGTTAAATTACATGGACGAAAAGATGTGCCAAAAGGACACAGAATCATTAAACAATGCATGTTCAAGATATCTGTGCCCTCCACTATAGTACGCTCATTGTAATGAGTGTGCCCATAACATATACTTTCATTGTAATGTAAAAAACACTTTTATGATGCCTGTCCACATTAAGTGCCAGCATTGTCATAGTAAAACAATGTCTTGATGTCAGGGTCCCAAATTATTCCAGAAATGTAACTGTAAATACATTTCCCTGCTGCCTGCACTCAAAATAATCCCAACATTGTTCTGTAAAAACTCATTTTCATGATGCCTGTGTTCACAATATATGGCAGAATTCCTGTGGGACACATTTCCATGATTCCTGCACCCACAATATATACCTACACTGCCATTTAAAATATATTTTTATGATGTTGTTGTGGAGTGAACAGACAGCCCTGGAGTGAATAAAATTGAGAGGCCATGCTGGGTCCCTGCTATGAGAGTGAAGCTGGCTTGTGTAACACCCATTGGGAAATGCAGGCTAGTTCAAAACATTGTTTTCCAATATAAGGCTTAGTGAATGAACAAAAATGGGCATATTTCAATTTTAGTAAAATACAAAGACACTGAGTTGAAGGAGAGTGCGACCTAGAACTGTATTATTATAACTGTGTCCAATGGGGGCAAACAAAAAGAAACATGAGGCGCAGTAGCTGCTGACTTTGTGTAAACTGGGAAAAGACACCTTTGACAGATGTAAAATTGCAGCAGTGAACGTGGAAAGAAAAGATACATTTGAAACACTGCACATTTGGAAGATTGAAAGGAAGAATGATGCCTGACATTCGAGAAACAAAGTCAAGTGACAGATTGCGTTCATCAGAAATAAAGAGACTTAATTTTCATCATATAAAATGACAGCCTGTAAAGAGAAAGGCCTCTTTCTTTTTTGTAGAAGTGAGTCACTGGTTTCCTATGTTAACTGTGGCCTATCTGTGTGCATTAGATTACTAATGAATGTACCTCTGTTCTAATATAGTAGAAAGAAAGATTGCATTTATAAGCAGCAGGCATAGGTGCAATACATGTTAAATGTTAAACACTTCATGTCAATGTAAAATGCTATTTTTTTACAGTTATTTATGTAGCTTGTTTTTACTCATTGAACTGGAAGGTCTGTGCCTCTGAAACGTTGAGCTCAAGACCTTTGGCTGAGGAGCTCTAGGAGAAGAGGGTCTGGTTTTCAGTTGAAATGCTCAGATATACAGCGAATTAGATCAGAATTGTGGGAAGTGCAGTTAACACAGCCAGCAGAAATTACCTTCAAGAGCAGGTCTCCCATTAACTGTGCATTAGCTTCCAACAAAAACCTTTGAAGCCCAGGATAGGAAGGCATGATCACATGAGCTAGCCAGATGTCCTGATCAGGTCATAGAAGAGAAATGAAACCTAAGAATTGCTGGGGGCTGGTGTGAAACTCAGGTACACTTGTGGTGCCTTGTCATTGACTAACATTGAATTCATTTCCTTCAATAAAGAGCGCATCATGTGTTCCACTGAGCTCATCCCAGGCCCTAGCAGAGATGTGCACAATGGGCAAGGGAATGGGCTAACACATGAAAATCACAGCAAATTCCCAGTGAGTACACGCAAGTGCCAGGGGAGGTGGGGAAAGGTAGTAATGCACATGCACTGTAGGTGAAACTTGCATGCCAACAAATGGACACATGAGAAGTGCCCATGTATGCCATTATAGTCCATGTCAGCAAGTGAAGCCCCAACACACCCATGGCAACAAGCGACCTTGGCAGGACAACAGGCAGTGTGCACATGCATGCACTGTGTACACCTTAAGCAGGCACTACCATCACCTGGTAGTAGCATCACTCATTCGACCAATACCATCCATGCCAACCATATGATACGTGCATCTCTGAAACACACACAATGTTGTATGAGTGTTTTGCAAGTCCGCAGACATGTCTGCAAGATGACTGACAGCTTGTCATATTTTCCCAACAGGTACAGTGTCCATGGACAGTGAGAAGGCTGGCCCCTTTACTGCTTGTCCATCATCTGACTCCACCCCTTCACAGGGTACACCCCTTGCCAGCGGAGCAAGCATCGGAGCAGGGAAGCCAGGCCACAACCTCCGCCTCTTCCACCAGCACCACCTGCTGCAAAAACTCTGTCAGGTCTGGAGGATGTCACAATCCCCACGGCGGTGAACAGTGGCATCTCCACTGGCCAGGCAGGTGGCATGGCTGTTACTCAATCTGCCACTGCAACACCACAGCATCTGTTGCAGAACACACTGCTGCCATCCCTGCTCTGGCTGCATGTTGTCAGCGGGCCAGCATGCCCACCTCACCATCATGGGCAGTTCAGCTACAAGTCCATTGTTGCAGGAACTATGTCCATTCCACAGATGAGGAGGGGGGTGAGGAGGAGCTGGTCATGGGCTTCACATCACCATGCTTCAGCACTCACCCTCCACACAGACCACCACCTCTGCCCGTATCCACTATGGTGGCTGAATCAGCAAGGCTTGATGCCATACAGCAGAGGCAGGCATCCATTGAGGCACTGGCTGGCCAGAAGCTCACAGCACCAACTGACTCCCAAGGTGCTGGAGCAGGCCTCTGTGCCCAAAAACCCATGTTTGCATTCAAAAAGAGTCAACATTTAAAGCAAAACTAGTACGTACGTATCCTGAGAAGATACAAGATCAAACAGTATTGAATCAATGGGAATTATCACCCATTGTGAGTCACCACAAGTTTGGTAATTATGTAGTGTGGCCATTGACAGAGACAAGATTAGAATTGAATTATGGCACTGTGAATTGGAAATTGAGGAGTCACACAAACTGTAGAATGAAGAACTTGATTTATGCCCCTGTGAGCTATTGTATGTGGGTAAAACCACAAGAGAGGTGAGACAAAGAATAGGGGAACACAGGAGTTGTATCCGCAATAAGGTGGCGGACAAACCCCTGGTTGACCATTTTGTAGAATACAAGTACGCTGACGCTGGACTGAAATGGTTTGTGTTTCAAAGTGGAAGACCACAGAGTAGAGGGGGCGACATAGCCACCGCACTACACAGAATAGAGCAACAATGGATCTGTACATTAGATAGAGTAAAACATGGACTAAATGTTTCTGTTGAATGGAATGCATTGGTAACACATGAACATGAAATCAATTATCCCCCCCCGTCCTCTGTCTAGTGGGGAAACAACATAAAGAACAAGGCTCCGGATTTTATTACATAATGGCATATATACATTGAAAATAATGCCACGAGATACCCGAGGAGAGGCTGATAGACCTGGATATGCTCCTCTGATTAACAAGTGTAGATGATGGGAAAGTTACACTGATGGTACAGTAGTAAGATGTAGCACAACATAAATAAAATACCTGAAAGAAATAGGGTTGTAACCAAGTGACATGTGAAATATGCAGCCACATAGTATATGGTGTCAAATAGTTGGACCTCTGGGGTTCTTTCTGATACTATGGAGAAATACAGCAATAGGATTTCTTAATTAAAAATACATATGTAATCCTAGAATCCATAGGTACATTCAGGTGGATGATATGGAGTAACATCAGAAGGATTATATGTAGTACGATTGAGAAGATTTGTGGGTATACAACAAATAGAAAGATAACAGATACACAGTCCTCTTTCTATAAGTATGACAATCTAAGTAAAGAAAAGACATGTGTAATGTCCAAATCACTCTTGAAATAAAAATTGAATGATACATTTAGGTGCAAGAAACTAGAATGATTCTATTGAGTATGACGGAGAAGGACTATGGTAATATAATATACAGAAAGACGAGAGACACGCAGTCCTCTTTCTATGCCCATGACAACCAATTATAAAAACGGCACACAGTGCAGTCGTTTGTGGTAACACGGATGCAACCATCTGTGGCGGAGGATACAGCAAGTCAATTCGCGGACGAGGTGAGAGACGGTGACAACTCTGTCCCATGGTAAGTACAAAACAAGATAGTGCTATTGTTTAATACGGCGGGTTTGAACGAGAGGCTAGTGAATTCCAATGTAACTCAGTATACGAAGCCCTAGTAACATATGTAAATAAAAGAGAGTGGTTGAGGAGAGTGAGTACAGCTAACAATAGGCTCTTGGAGCTTGACAGTATAGTACGTACTATGGAAGGCATTTTACTAATTGAATGGGACGCATTAGTGCAAAAAATTACATTGCCAGGCATTATGGTGACAACTAAGATGTTTATGTTATGATTTAAAGGTACCTGATGCCAAAACGACATAAATGAAACATTGATTCAGAAGCGGACCTGGGCGCTATTTTTAAAACACAAGAGAAGGGATATTTTGAAGAGAAAACTTTGAAACACAAATAGGTGTAAGTAAATCAAATATATGGATGATTGTGACCTACTAGGGATCTTCAAATAAACATATAGGGCCTCATTATGAGAAATGCGGTAAAAACACAGTCATTACCGGAGTGGTGGTAGTAGCGTGTCCGTGTACCCTCAACGCTGCATATAGCGGCTGATTACGAGAGCGCGAGCAATCGCGAACCCCCATGCCGGTAATGGCTGCACCGCCATGCCGGTAAAGACCCCCCAAACCCTGATAGCGGCATCACGAACCCGCTGATACCACCAATGCCCAGGAGCAATCCCTTAATAACGGACCTGGCAATACCATCATGCAAAAATCAGGCTCGTAATTCCAGACCCGGAAGTAACGCCATTGTGCCGGAACGGGAAATACAGCGGCGGCCATCTTAAAAAACACAATCCATCACAATCCTCTGAACACAGCACTGCTACTGAGTTGAGAGTAGGGCAAATCAACAGAAAATGTCCAAGGCAACAAGGAAATGCACCCCCCACCTGTGCAAGAAGAGGTTCTCGGATGAAGAACTAAATATGTTAGCCGACACGCTGGTTGCACATACAGAGGAAGTCTTTGCCATAGATCTGAAGTGCCCAGCACAACTGCGGAAAAAAGAAAACTGGGAGGAGGTGGCGAGGAAAGTCACTGCGTTTGGCACCACCACCCGCAAAGTGAAGGATGTCAAAAAAAAGTTGGGACGATCTACGTCCCCGCGTCCACAACATCCTGGCTGTCAACCGCAGGGAGGCCATGGCAACAGGCGGCGGGGAGCACTCCCCCACCCCCACCAAACTGACAAGTTGGGAGGAGACGTGTAGAACCACCATCAGCATGGAGTCTATAGAGGGCTTTGGAGACATGGAGGCGGGTGTGCCATCATCCACAGATGGAGGTGAGTGTCCCCACAAACCACATAGAACCAAAGCATGACGTAGCACAACTGACATGAAAGTGAACCAAGTCAATGCATGGCCCATCATACACACATAAACAGATCCATGTCCGATGGTGGCCCAAACCCTGGCACACTGATATGCATGCTGCCTGCCAATCCCATTACCAACAGACACCCAACACACAACAAAACATCACATGTCATACATCACGCAAACCGCAACACAACGGTATGTCACATAGCACACATCAGTTCAAAAAGGAGAGTCCACGACATATACCAACATGTCCCCCCTTTTGCAAGCATCACACCTACAAGTATGCAATGAATGAAATGTGAACTACTGAACAACACCAATGTATGCATCTTGCATGTACCACATCACTGATGCCCTGCATCTCTTGTTCCCCCACAGGCACAGATGCTGACTGTGAAGGCCAGGTGCCTGCCGCACAGGCCACAACATCCTCCAAGGGAACCAGGGCCAGGCAAGAAGGCACAGGACCATCTACCTCCAGGGCAACACCAACGCCCAGACTGCAACACAGGCCAGTTCCAGCAGTACATGGCAGGCCACCGGAGAAGGAAAAAACAAGTGAGACACCACCCAACAACACAGCCACACCGGAGTTGTCCACTGTTATAGAGGTAAAGTTGATGGCACACAGTCTGCTGCCACCAGTTCAATTGGGGCGGTAGATGCCTCAGCCCCCCTCAGCGATTTAGAGGGCCACGTCAAAGTACAATTCAACATGAACGGCAAACTCCATGTGGAAATCCAACATACCACAAGCCCCCAGCCCACCCACCTACACTCCACACAGGGCACACCAGTCAGCACCATGCAAGAACAGGCCAGAGTACTGGGGAGTTCACATCTGTCGTCCCCATCAGAGGGCAGTCCAGCATTGGCCCGCCCTGCCACTGTCCCGTCCACCGCCACAGCCACCACTAACATGGAGGCGCACATGACTAGGATTGAGGCACGCCAGGATAGTATTATAGAGCTGGTCCGCCAGTACATGGTGGAGGGGAAACTGACCCGCTGGGAAATACGCAAGGCCAATGCAGCAAACATCCTAGCCATGAACAAAAACACTATGGTGATCCGCAACAGTCTGGCAGCACTGACCCAGGTCCTGGGCAGGATTGTTGAGCAACTGCAGCAGCAACGGCCTGCACCGACGGTTGCACAGGCAGCCACCTCTACCCCATCAAGCACACCTGCCAGCTCGGCTCCAACAGCCATGTGTGCCAGACCAGGCGCAGCACATTCCACATGGACATACAGCCCCTAGAACCAAGAAAGGCCATCACTAGCAGGGCCCCCCTGCATGTGCTAACTACATCCTGCGGAAAACCATGATTGGTACATCATGTGTGGGATGTCAATGGGGAGGGGGAATGGGGTGTTGGGGTTGTTGGGGGGAGGGGTTTAGGTGGGAGGGGGAAATTGGTGTTGGGGTGTTGGGGGTGTTGGGGGGAGGTGGGAGGGGATAAGGGGAGTTGGGGGTGTTGGCGGGAGGGTGAAGGGGGAAGGTGTGTGTGAGGTAGAGGGTTCAACCACAATAATGTTTACTTTACAGTACACCTGTTGTGTTCAAAATCATATCTTGACTGGACATTGTTCATTTCGTGTGTGTTTATTCAATTCATGACAGCGCAAAGTGCCCTACTCCCCACACACCCTGTGTCCATATGCAGACGATCCCAGTGCCCAGTGTAGTACTGACAAAGATCCATCAGCATCCCAGTGGTTCAGAAGAAATCATCAATCAATGATTGGCGCAAAGCACGGCCAGCCTGTGCATCACAAATTGGCAGGAGTGCTGCTTCTCCTCCATCATCATCTTCATCCTCACCCGGTGCATGCAGGTCAATGTCAGGTGGCAGTGGTACATTTCTCCGGATGCACATGTTGTGCAGCATGGCACCGACCATGGTGATCTTTCCAACCTTCTTCGGCCCGTAAAGAAGTGCTCCACCAGACCTGCTGAGGCAGCGGAACGGTGCCTTCAACAGACCAAAGATCTGCTCGATCAGGACACGGGTATGGGTGTGAACCCAGTTGTACTCCTCTTCCTGCCTGTGTTATACTCACCTGATATCCCTGGGGGTGTCTGGAAGGCTCTGAGATCTGGAACCTGGATGCGTAGTTGCCCAGTGCTGAATAATGAATCTGCAATTACAGAAGGGAGGATTTGTGATAACTGTCTCTAATGGGTGAATCTCCCACTTCCCTCTGACCGATTCCCTTCCCACTGGGTTCTTTTCTCACCATAGTTATTTTTAGGGTGAGCTATCCGTCCTGCGTTTCTTGTGCAGGGGCGCTTGACGTTTGTTGGCGAGCTGCCCGCGTTGCTTCACTGGTGCTGTACGCCTTCCTTGGGCCCAGGCCTGCTGTGAGCCCAAGTCTGCTGGTAGGCAGGTAGGTTTGTTAATTGTAAGTCTTTGTTCTGTTTATGGTGGTAATTCGTTAATGTCTTTATATCCTTCTTTTCAGGTGCAAAGGTCTTGATGCTGGCGTGCCGGATGGAGAGGCACATTTCTAGGTAAGAGAAAGCGCGAAGCGCAGCGCCTTTATTGTCTTTTAAAGCTAACCTGTGTTTTCTTCTTCTTCTCCTCACAGGCCACTGTGGTGCTGCTAGTGGATGCGAGCGTGCTGAAAAACATGCCCCAGAATCCGTTATGGTAAGTACAGCGCTGTGTGGTTGTTTAATATTGAAAGCGAACCTGAATATGTCTCTTTTCCCTTGCAGATGTTGCTGCGGTGCACCGGATGGAAGCGTGGCGTAGCGCGATGGAATTCAGGTAAGACTGATGGAATTTTGGAAGCGTGCGTTCTAATATTGTTTTTCCCTTTCTCGTTATTGCAGGTCACAATGTTCGAACAGCAGCTGTTGTAGCAGTTCACATGAAGTCCTTATGTGAGTACACACAGGTGAGTGATGTTTCTTCTTCTCTTGGTTTCCACAGATTGAAGCCCAGTTGAGATTCTGAGTGCTGGATGGTTTGTTTGTCAGGTAAAACAGAGTAATCTTGTTCTTGTTCCTGCAGGATTATAGGAAGATGTTAAAGACCAGGAGCTGGACACGGTGAGCGTCACGCTGCTGGTTGCAGAATAACACGAAAAGTGGTCTGCAGTCAGGGTGTGGTTTATATAGCCCAGGTAAAGTAGTACCATGGAAAGTAGTTCCAGGCCTGCCACACCCAAAACACTAGACCGCATGGCTTGGTTCTTAGAACTAGACTGTGTGGGTGCTTCCATGTTGGATTTAAAGGCCCATGTACATAAATGGGACCTAGTTTGAACAGCCCTTCCTTCCTACACATGAGCATGGTGCCAAAGGCGCCTGAACTGGCTCCAGGATCCCTTTTGCAGTGGTTTTAAGGCCCTCAGGGCTCTGGTGGGAACCTGCTTGTGGCACAACTTGTGCCCTCTCACAGTGGACATGACAACCTGTTCTGCCAGTTCCATAAAGGGGTAAGTAGCTATGGCTTCAAGGGATAGCCACCATCACCTGCATGGGAGCACAATGAGGTATGTGTGAGTCAATATCTGACATGACACCTGTAAAAATCACTGTCATGGCTGCAGCTATTTGGTGTTGACATGCACATGTCCCTGGATGTATGCACACAGTTTCATCTGTCGCAATGTGTGCTGTACTATGGTCTGCATGTGTGGATTGCGTTGTCCAGAAGATGCCGGGTGTTCACTTGCATACTGTTGCAGATGTACTCTGGTTGCGGAACAATGTATTTGCATATGTATTGGTGATGTATAGTACTCTGTATGTATTCCCACTAGCAGCATTGGCACAGGTGTAATCATGATTTGTCATCCATCGGTTACCATTTCCATGGTGACATGCAGTACGACTCTGGTGGTGGGCCAGTGACAATCAGTGTATTCCCTCGGTGGAATTTCTTTGTTACCACTCATGGGTGCATGTCCTGTTTTGTGCTTTGCTGCAGTCATGTCCGATACGCATAGTCACTGCATGTGGCTGGATTGTGTTGCAGAGGATATGCTCAGTTGATGTGCAGTCGACGCACTGAGGGAAGTGGCCTGCTTGTACGTCTCCCATATTGTCATTGGTGTGCAGCATTGGTCTTATGTATGGCATTGATGTGTCATGTTCAGGTTGGGATTTTTAGGGCCACAGTGTTTTGCTCTATGTGCATTGTCCACTCACCCCCAATCTCACCCAGCTGGACTATGCACCCCCCAATCTCACCCAGCTGGAGTATGCTCCCCCCCAATCTCACCCAGCTGGAGTATGCTTACCCCAACCCAATCTCACCCAGCTGGAGTTTGCTTCCCCCCCAATCTCACCCAGCTGGAGTATGCTTCCCCCCCAATCTCACCCAGCTGGAGTATGCATCCGCCCCACTGCACTGCCATGGGCCTTTCAGGCAATTTACCGAGCAGCCAGGCACGTCGTCCAGCATGTCGCTCCATGTAGCGGGGTAGAGAGGAGTTCCGCAGCACCATGGCATCATGTGTGGATCCGGAAAATCGGGCACAACAATGTGTGATCATCTTGCTTGGGTCACATACCATCTGCACATTGATGGAGTGGTATTGCTTACGATTGTGATACAACACCTCCATGGCATGAGGGACCACCAATTCTACATGGGTGGAGTTGAGGGTACCTATGCAATTGGGCATGCCTGCCACTGCATGGAAACCAACTTTAGTGTCAGCAAACTCCTGGCCAGTCTGTGGTAGGGATATGTGGTTGCTTGCGCGCTTCAGGAGGGCATCCAGCACTTGGGTCAGCATGCCTGAGAAAAGAGGTTGTGATATGCCATGCAGCTGGCCCACTGTGTGCTGGTAGGTGCCTGTGGCCAGGAAGTGCAGCACAGACACTACCTTCAGTAGAGGGGGTATGGCAGTGCGGATTTCTATCAGGCTGATGATGTCGTCTTGTATCATGTCCACTATGGTGGTGATGGTGTCCCGGTGCAACCGGTACATAATGTCGACCTGCACAGGGGTTAGGTTGAATGGACTGGCTCTGATGTGAGGGATTGGTGGCTGCCTACGTGGTACCACTGCCTGCACTGGTGGGACTTGCTGGGCCTGTCTCACCCTCCTTCTCCTGCTGCATCTCCTCTGTGCTGCCTGTTGTTGTTGCTGGTGTAGAAGTACAGGCATGTCCTCCAGCCCCAGGATTGCAACAGCAAGTAGGATCATTTTGATGCATGAAGGACTGTGGTGTGTGGGTTTGCTCCTTTTGTGCTGGACAGGCCACATTGCCTCCACCTGTGGTGATTGTGTGCACCTGTGGCAGTTGGGTACACATCAGGTTGCTATTTACGGGTGATCCATGATGCCTGTAATACCGCCATTGTCCAGGTTCTATTTACCGCCTTTGGGATGGCAGTAGTTGCATGGCCGTGTGACTTGTAATGTGCTCCTGTTAGTGGCATCCCGGTACCGCCGCCACGAAGGGCGCGTGTACATGCGCATGCCGGTAAGAAGGTGCACGGTACAGGCGGTGGCGGTATTGCCGGTTTTGCAGCTTGTAATGGCCCGGACCGGTACTTGATGCTGGTATTACCATTCCACCTTCCTTTTTGCTTACCTCCATGCTCGTAATGAGTCTATAAACAAGCTTTTTTTCTTTGAAGGACCCGTACAAGACAGAGATCGAAGGTGACCTCAATATTCAAGCTGATTGGAGTCGGATTGATAAAAAATTAAGAACGGATATTAAAAAGAGTAATTTAGAATCATTACTAGATGTAAGTAATTGAATGTTTACATGTGAGTTATTCCCTTATGGAATTTTCAGGACCTGCTTAAGGAAAAAGCTATGAGGGGGCTCTATTGACTCCAAGATATGAGTGGTGGACTCCAACTGGTCTATAACATGTGTAATTAATTCAATAAGGATACGTTTTTTCATCTAGAAGGCAACGTGAGGTGCCCTGTGGTACTATAAAAGTGAGTTTGTGAGATTCATTAGAGAACTTTGCTCTTAAAATTGTAGTATAGACATTGTAATGAAAGGACCTGATTCAATGGGGTCAATTATATTACATCCTAGTGAGTGAGTCCATACAGATTGGAATACACAAACAGGTGTGATAGGTATTTATCCATTATATTGGCAGCCTCAATGTAATTAAAAACAATAAAATGCGCTGATAGTATGATTACGTTTGAGAATCATGTGTGCTCACATCAAGAGTGATGAATGAGCAAGAGAGGATGACATCTTGACAGAAGTTCTAATAGTTTTTATTGTTTTTTTAGGTGGTATGGCTCACCCTACATTGTCAAATGGGAACCATTGAATTTCCTGTTTGTGTCCTTATGATGGTTGCATTATCAAGTGGACACTATCTTTGAAGTCCTTATAGACAATTGAAACACTTGTCGACAATTACATCTGTGGGAATAATTATATACAGATAGAATCACCTGACAAACAGGCATAGGGAATCTAATAGTGTTAACTCATGTTAGATGAGGTCACGGATATATGTATAAAGTAATTTGTTGATTAATGAGAGTGAGAATGAATGTGTGGTAGGAATGAATGTATGTGAGTCATTTTTTTCTAAATGATTGAATTTTTATTGTGTAAATATTTTGTGATTAATCTTTTAAGATGGTAATAACAAAAAGAACAATTTTGAATCTAAAACTGAGGCATTTATTGGTATATGTAAAAAGATAAATGCATTTGATCTGTCATCTTCTATCCTATTGGTCTATTGTTTTGATTATGTATAGCTCTGTGCAAAGAGGCAACAAGAATAACTGTTGGACAGTTCAATGGTGTTTTGGGGGAGTTGTTTTTTTTGGGCTGGGTGTTTTGGGGAGCGTGTGTTAGGAGGGTTTATGTGGAGGTTGTTTTTGGAAGGGTGCTTTGAGGAGGGTGTTTTGGTATAGGCTGTTTCACATTTCCACATTAAATCATTGTTCACATGAGCAATGCTTGGACATTCTGTATTGTGACCAAGTATCTGTTGAATAATATGATTATGTCCATAGGTGCATGACAAGTGCATAACAATTCTGATCAAAAGAAATTGTCAATCAGCTCTTGCGAAACCAGGCTCCCATCCTTACCCTCTTCATGCTGACTGCATGGCAGCACAGCACCTGCAGGTACTGAGTCCTCGTCATCTGGGGGTGGCATGTCCTCATAAGGGGGCAGGGGAACATTACGCCTGATGCAAATATTGTGCAACATTGCACAGGCAAGAACAATTTGTCGGACCGTATCTGACCTGTACATTACGGCCCCAGAGTGGTGTAGCTACCAGAAACAAGACTTCAACAGGCCAAAAGTCCTCTCAATACAGACCATACCCTGGACATGTGCTACGTTGTAGGCAGCCTCCTGTGGCATCTGTGGATTCCACACTGGTGTCATGAGCCATGGAAGCTTGGGGTATCCAGAGTCACCTGCAAGGGCAATTGTCATAGGTGTCAGTCACAGTGCATTGTGGATATGGTGCCTGCTACAATGGAATGCTGTTAGAAAGACTGTGCATGCATTTCACAAGTATTGTCACATAACACAGTTTACCATTCCAGTCCTTGCATATGGAGTCATTCATCTACCAGTGTAACATTTCTTACTTGCAGTTTAGGTGTGTGTCATTCCATGTATAACAGTGGTCTTTAAACATTTTCCTACTCAGCCCCCTCCTCCGGAGTTCAAATAGTGTGTGTGGGACCCCCACCAAGGGGTGTCCCTCCCTTAGGAGGCCCAAAGGATGGCCGACTGACGGGATCAAGCTCTTCAAAACACTGCTAAGATTATGTACTGCTTGTATTTTCAATTAAAATCAGTCATGTTCAGAACAGTCACCTTGAACCTTTTTGGAAGACTATGGGGACCCCAGCATGTACTTTGGGCACCCCTAGGATGGACAGCCCCCCAGCTTGATTACCACAGATGTATATGGATGTGTAATCTTGCATTGTGGTTCTCCAAAATGTGTGTAGCTAGCACATTGGGTAAATATGCTTTGCCCACTTTTGCATCATTATCACTTATGTCCTAGTCCTGTGGGTTGTAGTCTGTCAGGTGTGGGGTGTGCGGGTAGATCCTGCAGGTAAAGGACCTTTACAGGGCATAGAATCTACAGTTGTGGTAACCACCCACACATAGCATGTGTATTTCTGCTGCAAAAATGGTGCAATGGCATTGATACTCACGCAATATCCAGGTCTGTTGCCCTCTGTGCCTCTCCATGTATACCAGCATTGAGCTGTTCCACTGGACCATTGCATCATGGATGGAATCAGGGAATCATGCTCAACAGTGTGTGATGATGAAGTCAGGATCAAAGGTAACCTGGAGATTGAGGGAGTGATACTGCTTCCTGTTGTGAAACACCGCTTCCAATGCCTGGGTTGCCACAAACTCAACATGGGTGCAGCCCAGAGCTGCAATGATATTGGGCATGTGGTATGATGTGTAAAAACATGCCTTCATGGTGTTCACCTCGCGCCTAGAAACACTGGTGTACAGGCACTTCATAAATGCCATACCATATCTTATCACCTGTGCCTGGGTGGTAGGTAGGGAGGAATACTGGTAAACATGGCACAGGTCTGCCTCGAGCACCTGCATGAGCACATTAGAGAATGTGGCCTGGGACATGACATGCAATGCGCCCACAGTGTGCCCACAGTGTGTTGAATGTGCCAATTTCCAGGAAGTGTAGGACCGACACAAGCTGCCCAGTGGTGGTATGACTGTCCTTATGTTGATCCTGCTTCCAATTTCATCCTGTATCTGGGGTTCCATGCGTTAATATCCATACAAGTATGGTCCATATTTTTGCGGCAATATTAACCCATTAAAACTGCAGGGGGCACCCCCTCAACCCCCATAATATTTTAAAGGGAGCGGGGGACACCCTGCAGCTCCCAATTCCATTTATCCCAAATATTATCCCCACTAATAATATCGCCAAATCCCGACAACCATATATATGGCGATATTATTGGTGGGGATAATATTACCTGATACAGTATCTGGATCAGCAGCACAGCAATGGTCTCCCTGTTAGCCGGTACAGGATGAGTAGCTGCTATCTGTCAGGGTCCAGAGTGAGGGCCTGACCAGGGGTATGGGTGCTCACCCTGCGTGGCATCTACTCCTCATCATCCTCCTCCTCCTCCTTTTCTACTCTGCTTCCTGAACCCTATGTTACTCTTCCAGCCCATGCAGTTCAATGCAGATATGGAGCAGCTGCATGTCCATATGTGCTGCAACCAGTGGCAGCATGATGGTGCTGGTTAAAGTACGTTTGGGGATGTTGTGGTACTTAAGTACCCTTCCTCAGTGCATTGGGTGCACCTGTAGCCTAATATCCATCACCTGCATGCATTTACCTTCACCTTTCAGGTGGAGGTAGCGCTGATGTGTTTTTAACAGTATTAGTGGCTAATTTTGGCAGTATTACCACCATATCCCAAAGTGTAATACAATTGTAATACTGGTTTAGTACCATCTGCAGTAATGCCGCTGACAGTAATTCCATCGAATATATCACCGCCGACAGTTTTAAGGTCGAAGGTATTATCGCAACAGTATTACAGTCAATTGTATTACCACTCACTCGTGATTCAGCGGTATGTTAAAAGTAGGGTGTACCGAACTTCGGCTTCGAGTAAGTATTCAGACGAATTCCAGCAAAAATAAAGCTATTCGGCTCTGGCCAAATAGTTTCTTGCTATTTGGCTCTTGCCAAATACTGTGATATTATCATTTGAATACAATGCCACATGAACTCAGAAAGGCTAATATAGACTAAAGTTTGCAAAACTGAATAGAATTAGACCAGACAAATTGCTATCACACAGCTGCACAATATCTAACATTGTAATCTGCTCTTTAGGCATGTTATGGTACAGATTCTTAGACATAAAAGGTGCTCATCCTTTATACCTAGCCTACAACAATACTGAAAAATCTTTTCTTTTGGCGAATGTTTATAAGCAATGTGCACATTTTTCAGTTGAAAAGACAAACTGAAAGAAATGTGCATGTATACTTTCTGTTCCTGTCATTTCACTTCCCATTGGGTACGTCATAGCCGCCCCTATTCTTTTTTTAATGACTTGAGTCCTGAGTTTAATATTATCTGATATTTCATCAGGAATTATAAGTTGCATATGTTTGTGTACTGGCGAGAAGGAGTGGGTAAGATAAGTGAAAAGTGAGCAGCATTTGTTTGGGTGGGGTGAATAGTTGTGAGAGGGAGTTCACACATTTAAGATTTCTTCTTAACTTGTGTCCTGCATGAGCCAACATGAACCATTTTAAACATTTCTATGTGAGCTGCAAAGAAGTTTTGAAACTTGACCGGATCGACTTTGCAACTGGATAGAGAATGCAATGCATCTGATTCATAAAGGCAGTCCTTTTGCATTTGTGAAGCCTCCTACTTTAACTCGCACTTAATATGCAACAATCCTCTGTGCATTTGGTCCCTTCATTTTGGTTAAATCTGCTTTATTTCTGGCTTTTATGCTTTAAATAAAGATGCTACATTAATTACAATGAAGAGAAATAAAAGTATAGAATATATTTAAAATGGTGCTTTATTTGTTTTTTTAATAAGTGTGTTTTTTGAAGTTTGGAACATGATTTATTAAATAAAGCAACTATTCGGCTTCATATTCGGCTTCGGCCGAATAGTTGACAAATTATTCGGTATTCAGCCGAATACTAAATATGCTATTCGGTACAGCCCTAGTTAAAAGTGGCAGTAATTCCATTACTGCCACTTTTAATGTATACCACTGAACTAGTAATGACCACCAAAGACCAGTGCAACACAGTTAAGACATGTGGCTGTATAAAGATAGACATAACTCGTTGAATCAACACAACACAGCTTTCCTAATTCTTAAAAAGTCCATCCTTAAAATGGTCTGCCTCCCTGTGTCCAAAAGTCGCCAGTTGAAAGTACACAATTCATCAGGTGGGTTTGTATGGGGATTCTATTTTACTTTTAAGTGCTTTATTTGGATAGACCATTAATACACATGTCAACAATGCATCACAATAAAATACATGAAAAAATCACAAGCATAACATCAGCAAGATACAAAAGGAACAATTAGTGGCTGCCCATAAAAAGCCATACAATACATGAAATTCATAACATTCATGAAATCCCTAAGATCCTGTATCACTCATAGGATGTGCTTTACCATTACAAAAAGCTTCAAAGTCAGGGTTAACTCACAACCCCAGTTGTTCAAAATAGCTTGACAATCATACAGAGTGCAAAGGGAGAGTAAAACTCGCAGCCCCTCAAGCAATGCTATTGGTGGGGCTCCCACTACTCATCAATCTCAAGCGCAGGAGCTGCGCATGGTGGGCATACTTAGCTATGGAATACACCACATTCCAGTCCACAGAGCAAAAAATAATTTGCATTGCCTCACCAGTGGTTCTTGTATGGATCTGTAACAAGACTGGTTGTAGATATATTTTCCGCAGCTGCAGTAAAACTAGGCATATTAAGGTCAAATGCACCAGGGATTCGTCAGCTAAAGTACAGAGAGGACACACCCCAGAATTAAGGTGAGACCAAGTACAAGTATATCTTTCAACAGGCAAAAAGCCAAGTCTAAACCATACGAAGAGAGATTGTTCGTACGGTGGGTGGATCATATCGAAGACATTACGGCAATTACCCAGCAAGTTGATGCAGCAGATGTGCGGCCCATTCTTTAGTGCAATTGCCAAGGACTCCAACTTTTCTTTAGAAGCAGCCTTGGCCAATAATTTCAGAGCAGGTTTCGAGGGTGAGCCACACTCCCTTGAGGAAAACCACATTTGACGAGCATTCAAACTCAAAAACATGGATTTAACATGCCGCACCCACCCACAATTTCCATCCCCATTTAATTACAAGAATTCCACTACTGCCTCCCTATAGAGCAAGAGATCAGGGGATTCCAACAAACAAAGCCAATATAGAGGAGGTTTTAAGCATATCTGATTGGCCGCAGGCCAGACTTGCAAATCCAAAAGAAGTAAAGAGGTAGGGGCATTCTTTGGTAACAGCAATACGTTCTTAATAAACATGTTCTCGCTCACAGACAGCCCCTTGGTGACAGCATACCCCCAAACCTCTGCACCATACATTGCGGCAGGAAGAGCCTGACTCCTGAACAGTTCTATAGCCACAGAATCTGCCCCACTTGCCCTACTTCAAAAGAAAGAGGAGATTCCACCCCCATATTTGGATAAGGTGACCATAGCTTTTACCGCTTGGTCTGTCCTACTTGATATCTCATTGTACCTTATCCCCAGATAATCAAATTGTTTGACCTGTTCTAGAACTTGGCCATTAACCAAGACCCTCACATTATATGACTTGGTAAAAGGTGGTTTAAATACCATTACCTTTGTATTTGAGACATTGACCTCCAGGCCAAGGGTATCAAGATTATTCACAAATGTATCCATTGATGTTGCAAGACCCTTTGGGGTTATAGCAAGAATTGCAGCATCATCAGCAAAGAATATGCATGGCCATCGCGTTGTGCCAATTCTAGGGGGGGTCCAATGCACCTATTTCTAATGCATCAACAATTTCTAGGATAAATTAAAAAAAAGAAGGGGCGCAAGGACGCTGCCTTGGCAAACCCCTCTTTTAACAGTAAATAGATTTTTATGTTCGAAGCTGTTTGTATTTCAATCTCATATCCCTTAGAACACACGAATCAAGTAAACCTGGGGATTTGACAAAGCACACTATGTCCTTCTTAGCTTGCGTACACTCCATATCATACCAGAGATTACTCCTGAGCAGGCACTTCATAATCGTACCCCAGCTGGCGGTTAATAAAGGCTTCAGGATGTTACTCATCATTACAAATTCCGCAACCACCAGCCCTTCTGAGGTACTCCTATTGGCAATAACACACATATTAGCCCCAATGGCTGCATACAGTTCCAGTTTCGAACCTCTCTCCACCCATGATTCCAATTTCACAGACTTTCTCAAGTGGCCCTCTACCGCAATGGGACAAGAAGGCATATCAAGGATACCAACTTCAGACCCACCTACCTCAATTTCACATATAAGTGAAAGGGGCCTGTGGTCACTATCACACTGGTCAATTATGACCAATTCATGTACCCTATCCAAATGACTTGCTGTAATAAAAAAAAGTAATCAATATGGGACTGACACTGGGTCCCCTAAGGTGGGTTGTGCTGGGAGGTCACCAGGAAGTCTGCCGTTACAGGCCGTTAATTGCAATAGAGTGAGACATGGGGCCTCATTATCAGTCTGCCGGTGTGATAATAACATGCTGGTATTTCTGCATACCAGGCACGTTACTGCACCAGCACACTCCAGGTTTGAAGGTAGTTTGGCGGATTTACCTTTGGCTCTGAACTCAAGGTCAATTTGCCACCCTACAAGCAAAACACTGGCAGTATTACCAGCCCGGTAATACTGGTGCCGATAATGCCGGCAAATCCCCCCATGGAGTCCTATTGGACTCCATGGAATGGGGATTTACCAGCATTTCCACCACTCAGAATCTGTCGGTAATTCCGGTAGACCAAATGGTGGAAGCAGTATTACAGTTTGCTGGATTACCGGCAGGGTACTGGCAAACATGTAATGAGGCCAAAAGTCTTTAAGTACTGATAGTCTGAGGGACCTGTCAGTTTTAGCATAAGAATTAGCAAAACAGGATAAGGAAGTAAAGCAGTAGGCTTTACTTACCACCAAAATGTCCAGACAGGGTTCGTATCAAGCAAAAAGTAAGGGTGCCCCACTAAAGCCTATGGCCTATGGAGGGAAATATTTCCTCACAGCTTCACATTAAAGCCAGTCTTGCCTCTGTACAAACACACACACACACAAACACACAAACACACACAACCACACAAATACAGATATGTTCAGTCATATACCTATCCCTTAAACTTAAATACACATTTTTTAAAATTATTTTCCTGAGTCAACTAGGACCCTTTCACCTCTGGTCATCTGAATTCCTGTAACTTCCAGGGTCCTGCATGCACAGAAGCTTTGAAGGAAGTTGAACATCCGAGTGCTGGTCATGGAGATATTGACAGTCTGGAAATGCAATGCCCTGAACTCAACAAGTTGCAGTTCTGTGAGGAAATGGCACAGGAGCACCCCTCTCTTCCTGCACATACCAATTCAGCATGGCTTTGTTGAGAGAGCTGTACACCCAAACTAGGCAAGCGCAGTAGTTAGTTATTACTGTAGGTTGGAAGATAGATCCTGTGTGCTTGCCTCCCTTCATGCTTCTCAAAGAAATATACTTCATATTCTGGTCTGCGTGAACACAAGACATTTCTGCAAGCTCAAATCAAGAGCCTTTTTTGTTGCATTGCTGCATTGAAGGTGTATCTCAGCCCGCCTGTTCCTGAATGGTTGCATTATTCATGCAACATTTGCCACTACATTTGGAAAGTATACTTCAGTGGTGAATCAAAAGGGTAAGGAATTTGGTCTAGCCTTCAATTTAAAGGAATACAAGCTAGTTCTAATTTAACTACTTTAATGTGGAGATTTATAGTGCCTAGTCCAACTCTCAAATGATCCAAGTATTGTTTCCTTCTCTGTGGATTCCTAGCTTCAGTACCCCTCTGCTGTTTGCTCAGTTGCCAATAGGTTAAGGCCTCTATGTTGCTTCACCACCTCCTCTGGGACATTTTTGCTTCAGTGTTCACAGTCTCGTAAGCATGTTGACATATTGTTCTCAGAAATTAGACATGTTGGAACAAATGATGTTGCTTACATTTCATTTTAAGAACGATATGAAGTAGTGTTTACAATTGTTATATTTGGCCAAGGGAAAGGATCTAATTGCACCATATCCATTGACAACCATCTCAGATGCCAATGCCAAAGGTCGGGGAGCGAGAATCTGTTCAAGAATGTCAAGGGTCTAGAGTCGTCACTTTAAGAATCTACTGTTATTGAACTGGCAATGGTCTTCAAGGACGTGATGGCATCCCCTCTCCCCCATCTCCCATTAGATGTGGGACAAAGCAGTGTCCTTTGAACAAACAATATAGATGGTGCATGCTGCCTAACAGCATAGTAATCAAATGAACCATTAGCACGTGATGATATATAATGTCAGGATTCCTTAGCAGAAAATATGCATCTGTTGTCTAAAGCTCACATAGTGGAGCTTTCAGTATCCCCTATGCAGGATACACTGATTGTCAAGGCAGACAGGCTAGGCAGGGTGTTTCCTTAGGTGGAAGAATCCTACTCAGGGAAGGCAGTCTTTCTATTGATCGGCCAAATGTTGAGCCCCCTTGGTTAGACCTGCTTGCCTCATTGTACAATGCCCTTTTGAACACTACTATTGTCATGGGGCAGACTCCTCCCATTGCATGGACTGAGGGTCTTTCCAATGCATTATCTCCAACTGAAATCATAGTCAAAGGGTGTATGAAGTTAAGAACCAAGCCAATCATGATTATTCTCCTACTGCTTAGTTGGAGGAGAATGGTATAGTTCCCTGCTGAAGTACCACGTGATGAGATTGTAGTTCCTTCAATCAAACCCTACCCCACTCTACTGACGTCCTTCCACATGCTGGCACTCAGCTGGCTGCATCTTTGGTGTTGGATTTGAAAGGGAACTGCCTATACACGTGGGTTGCCAGCCTCTGTGGCGGGGGCTATGCAGGGGTCTCTCTTTGCTGCTGTTGAGGTATTGCAGCAAACACAGGAAACACTTTTTTGAGTCAGACCAGGAATATTGTTTCCCGTTTCATGTTATCCTTTCTGGTGCTTGATGATTTTGCAAACATTCATCTTGGATTTTAGTTGGCGTGTTGATGGAAAACGTAGCAGCTGCATGTAGGAATTCATTGGACAATGTTTAATTAGGGTAGTTTAACAAATGAACCTTGCAAAGAATCGCACATTAGTATCTTTTACTTGATTAGGCTAATTTTAAAATCCCAGACCACATGTATAGCCTCTTCGTGATCGAGGCCAAGGAGGGGATACACAGGTAGAAACCCATTGCCCCCGTGGTCTTCAGCTTCATCTAATTGTTTTCCACAGAGATTTTGCCTCTTTCATGCAATAAAAACACATCAACATAGGAAACAGAACCACACATATGATGTGTGAGATGTTACTCCTATAACAGGCAGATATTTTGCCGTGGAGTCTATGAGCAAGATGTTTTCCCACTGGTTTAATGATTCACATGAAACGTCTGTTTTATGCCAAAAACAGCATTTGAAAGTAACACCTGCTAAGAAATAGATGAAAATCAGGGTTGGGGACTCACATCAGGCACATATGAGAACATCAATGACCACACGACCTTATACCTTATACCATTCAGTAATTAGGGGAGGCAGCATACAATTGACACATCCTGAGAAATGAATGATGGATCATCAGTGGATAACAGATGCCATGTTTGACCATTTCCAGCCACTACCAACCAGCAGGCCACTGGTCATATTGCCCAGAGGAACCAAGACATTTGCCTGCTCAGTAGACCTCTACATGGAGGCCCTTCAGCATTTCCAACGGGGGCCCTGGGAGGTAGCCAGTTAGTCTGAGCAGCAGTGTCCCCATTCCAGTTGGCAGACTATCAGTCTGCACTGCAGGCTCCCTTCATACCCATGTAGACACCCATAACTCCAACAGACCAACAGATGCCCAAAACACACTTTCTGGACATGTCCACTATCCTTGCCCTCCTGGCAGAAACAGATGAGGAATTGGAGACTAACAGTGATATAGTCACATGCGACTATATCCGTTTTGGAACTGCTCACTGTACTGTACTTCTGTGCAAGTAGCAATTTCCAGAACACAGTGGCCTTTTTGCATGGCATCACACAGCCTTGCGTTTCCTGCATCCTCTCCCAGATTCTAACCACCATGATGTCAATCATACACTGCCACTGCACATTTCCAAATGACTGCGCTACAATCAATGCTATTTAATTAAGGTTTAATGGCGTTTTCTAAATTGGTCAGTGCTGTGGAATACACACGTGGGCCTTGTACCACCCAGGGCATGATTGCATGTCTTCCGTAAAAGGTCTCTGCAGCTATGAATCAATTTGCAAACAGGCTGTGATGCTTACCTGCTCTTTACCGAAGTGCGTGTAAGATTCACAGGGTCACCACATCACTCCATAATCTCAGATGTAAACAATATTCCATGCCCCATGAAGGGTCAACTGCAAAGCTATGTATGGCTGCTAGACTTGCATGCAATACTGCACTTTCACAAGTGCATTTCATCTCGTTCTCGTACTTGCATGGTCTGAATGACACAAGGCCTAGTAAGATTGTTTTCTTGTCCTCCCTCTGTCTTCCCTGCCTTGTCTTGTTGCGCCTAGAAACACTTGTGTACAGGCACGTTAAAAATGACCCATCAGGTCATATCTGTATACACTTGAATCTTAGTACAGCAGATTTTGCCATTGGAATTGCCCCCCGTTCTGCACTTCTGTGCAAGCAGAACATTCCAGAGCACTGTGGCCTTTGTGCATGGCATCACACAGCCTGGTCTTTCCTGCACCCACACTCGGGTACTAACTGCCATGATGCAATGCATACACTGCCACTACACAAGTCCAAATGAGTGCCTTAACATGATTGCCATATAGTGACAGTTTAATTACATTGCTGGATTTCCTAACATGGTCGGCATGGTGGACTAAACACATGTGGGCCTTGTACCAAACAGGGTATGATTGCAGGTCTTCTGTGAAAAGTCGATTCGGCCAAGAATACATTTGCAAACCAACTGTGATGCCGACCTGCTCTTTACCCAGGTGTTTGAATTCCCATAGTAAGCACATTAGTCCATGTTCTCAGAACTAAACAATATTCCCTGCATCGTGGAGGGTCTACTGCAAATCTGGGCCTGGCTGCTAGGAATGCACATGATACCACATTTTGACAGAAGTGCATGTCATTACTGACCTGCATACTCTTGAACCTTAGTACATATCACTCCTTGAAGACATCTCAGTGATAATACACAGGGTTAGGGGGACATGTCCTGCACAACACATCACGTCAACAGTGCAGCAGGGAATACAAGTGAAGTATGAGTTCATTTCAGGGCAATGCACCCATTGTTTTGGTCTGCTCCTCAGTGAGCACAATACGTATCATCTATTGCTACTGCATTTCTGAAATGCGTTGGCACCTAAAAAGAACATGTTCAGAAAATGATTTATCTAGGGTATTGTGATGGATCTCGAAACAGTGGTGCTTGCACAGCCTGACTACCAAGTAGCACAATGATTAATTTCACCCAGCCCTCCTTCTAAGAGGTGATTCCGGATATCGTCTCAGCCCGTAGCTGATAACCCTGCTACTGCACCATATTATCTCACGATAATATTGATGCAATGAGACACCTACATGATCATGGAACACCATTCAGTTGGAATTTGGCTTCTCAAAAACAGTTTCAGGTGGATACACCAGACATATTGCTTAAGGTACACACCAGACAAGGTGTGCCATATTACAGAAAAGCATTGTATGCAACCCTGCCTTCTCATCAGATGCCTTTGGGACTATGTGGAGTTCCCTTCTCCCTCTTCTAGGGCAGCAATCTTGGATTGTAGTTTTTTTCAAGTTGAGAAATGGTCTTTGAAAAACGAAACTGTTAGCATCCTAGTATGACATGTCCGGATGCTAATAGCAATGCACCCCTCACGGGGGATCGAGGGGGCATTACTAGTCTATCATTCCTCACTTTGCTTGAGCCTGTAACTGAAGACCTCCCCCACACCGCTTGGGGTTGTGTTGCTTAATTATGTACATTTTCTTCATCAACTTAATGAGACACAACCTATGGGTATGCTATGTCTTTGCATCAACATTCAACCTATGTGCTAATTGATGACAGATGATGATAGCCTAATGTAATATCTAAATGAACACATTTAATTCCATAAAACAGTCTAATTTTCAATCAGTTGATTTCAAAGAAGTTTAGCTTGTACCTGTATTAAACAAGCAGACACAACCCACCTGTGCTTTGAGTTAACCTGTCTATATTTTTAAATTAATTTAGCATTTGGAATTCCTAGACACTTTAAGGTCTGAGGTTTCACATACACACTTTATCATGCTAGTAAAGTCTTTCATTTATAACCCCACAAAGTGTACCCAGCGTATCATGTGCCAATATAGCTCTGTCTCTCTTTCTCTCTGTCTCTCTCTCTCTTTCTCTCTCTCTCTCTCTCTCTCTCTCTCGCGTTCTCTCCTTCTAGGAGGGATTCGTTATGTCAGTGTGCTTTTGCTATAGCCAACCCAGCTATTGCTAACAGCAGTCGGAAACAGCAAAGACATGATTATATCTTGAATGGGGAGAATTTGCTTTGTTTTTGTTTTGGTTAAAATAAGAATGACAGGAGCAGCAACAGCGACATTCCCTAAGGTGGGCACCAACCTGGTAGTTGGATACATATGTTGTCATGGTGATAGTTGGGCAGGAAAGTCTGCATCATACAGAGGGCCCATTGTTCAAGGGTAAAGGTATGCAGATAGTCTCTGTAGAGGGTGTGGGGGCAATTAACAAGAGGACCAGGCTTCAGGGTCTGCATTTCTTATTTTCTATGCTGTTTATTATTCAAGTTTGTGCCATCCAATGCCAGCACACACAATTAAGCATTGCCTTAGTTCTTACTGAAGTAATAGATCGTTGGATTTAAAACCCTTTCCCAGAAGCACGGACAATTTGAGAGAGTGAGTGGTGTGTTTTCTCACCAAAAGATGCTCTTTAACATAAGGGACGTTGTTTAATTGTACCAGAATTAAAAACTGTCTGTTAATGTTGCAATGTTAATTTCGAATGATCACTTCCAGCATATATCAGAGTGGTAATACTAACATTACACTTACAAAGCCGATTATCAAAACCTAGAATAACCTTATAAATTATTTTCTTAGAGAATGAAAATATTTTAAATATTTTAATTGTAAATGGGACAGGAGAATAGCTCTGTGGCAATGAGCAGGTCTTGGAAGCAAGACCACGCTGAGCAAACACAGGTTGGAATCGCGGACCCTTGCTTGAAAAAAGAGCGTGTTATAAATAACCTACCCTTCCACAATGAAACTAGTGCCTAGATACCTACGGGTTATGTGGTCTGCAAATAAATTCAAAAATAAATAAAAATGAATGCAAAATATATACTGTCAGGAGCACTTATCTTGAGCTATTTCCTAATACCCATATGAAAAAGAGAAAAGAGGGCAAATAACTCCAATGATGGTTCCTATCTGCTTTGAATAAAATAACAGAATATGCAAATAATAATGACAGGTGGTCTTTATATTTGACATAAATTCGATTAAAGAGTTTGATGACTGAATCACTAAGTATCACTTGAACACTAAACTAGGAGTTCATTTAATTTATCACAACACTCACCCGAAAAATGAAGTGTAGGAACCATGAACTATATATAATCATTCTGACAACTTCAGGATTTGGATATGATTATACAACTGTGGCAACAACTTTTATTCCATGTTGAACAAACAGTCAACATTTTAGACAAAGAGGGGCTAATAGGGGAAGTCAGGCGGTGGTTGGGATGCACGTACAGCATCCCAGCCAGGCTAAACGGTCCAGGTTGAGATAAATCTATTAGCTCATATCACAGTGTGAGCAGGATGAGTTCTGTGTGGCAGAACGTGCATGTATCACTTGTAGTTAGTTTTGACAAATATTAGAAGACCAAATATATAGCAACACAGAAAGAGCAACACAATATTAATGTTGCAGTTGCAGAGGTCATAGATAGGGCAATGTTATAGGCTGTGTGTTTAGTTGTTGTATCCAAAGTTATGTTTTTTAGTGAGGTGTGCCGAAAGGGCTGAAACAGGTGGAAGGTGGAATCTGAAAGGTACTGTGGTAGAAGCAAGGTCAGCGAGTTAACATTGCAGGAGTGACTTCATATTGGATTTGATGGCCTAGTACACAATGAACAGAATAGAATGCAGGCATTGATTGGAGCTTCAGCTTTGTTTCACTTAGTCCCAGGATAAATCCCTTTCCCGTCCCCCAGGTGAGAAGCCAAGGTCAGAGGCACCCGTGGGGCAGATACACAATTATTGTGTCCAAATGCAGGGCCTGGACAATGTGGGACCAGAATGTTAACAGAGAGGAGAGCAGAAGGGATGTGCCTTTGAAGGATATATTCATAAGTATAGGGCACAAGGTTCTGTGATGCCAACAGGCCAGGTGAAGATTTAGAGCACTACTGTCCTTACCCAAGGAGCAGTCATCCCATTTGAATTACAAGTAGATGCATAACCAAAGCAAATAAATCCATGAAATTCAGACTTGAGAGCGGTTCCCCAGTCATGTTATGACTGGGCACCTGAGGTTTAAAGGAGATAAGCGGGAGCTGTGTCTGGAACCTTTCAGTGATTTGAGATTGGAGCAGCAGAGGTGATGCCAATACATTTAGTACAAGATTGGGGGTGCAACTTTTGTGTGCCGGGGAATCTGGTATTATGAGAAAGCCTATTGTCTGATCAAAGCAGAGTTGGCCTTGTTAGTTTACTTTGAACGTGTCTGGATCGGAGGGGTGCACAACACATGATAGTCACGATTTATCAATGTTTCAGTATGTTCAATTGGCCAATCCTGACCCTGGATTTAATAGTGACAATGTAGTGGCCCATGTTTTTAGGGAATGGGTTTAGATAAGTTGTGGCCAATTGGTCCAGTGATTGTAGGGGTTATTAGAATGTTCTATAAGTGGTAGCCAATGAGGGTGGCGGGATAACATTGTAACCTATGCATGCATATTTTGCATTTTTCTTCTGTATAACCTTTACATCCTTAGGGCGCGATGAGCTCCATGTCAGTTTGGTTCTACTGGACGATTTGAGACCCTTTTTTAATGTAATAAATCATGTTTTCCCTTGCAAAGAGGTGCAGTGATTATTTGATCTTCTGGATTATTTTTATCATTCGGGTTTTGGTTTACTATACTCTTTAAAAAATGGTGGCCTCGACATGATCCCAGACTCTCCATGATGTTGGGGCTATGCCAGCCGCACATCCTGGGATGCTGTGCCGATCTGCAGTGACCAGTCCCCCCTGCAGGACTTGAAGCGGTTTGCAGGTGCTATGTTTCCAGAAGGTGTGCCTGTTGCTCCTTGGAACACGGGTGCTGCTCTCACTTGTGTAGGCTGTTGATGGGACCCCATATTAGAGGGGCTCAGGAGTACGCATAGATGTAAGTGCACCTTTGTGGGAGAAAACAACAAGAGGAGTGTAAGTGGAGTGAGTAGATTGGGAGTGTGTGAATTGTAGAAGACCTAGTGGCAGCATATAGTGTTTTCTATATATATATATATATATATTCAAGGAAAAACATTAGTTGCAGGTACGTTAAGGTAAGAATTTACTGCAACAAAACCCCTGAAATTCAGCTAAAGCCACCTTAATTAGCGCCCCCTGTTGCGCAGCCTATGACCAAAATGATGACATCACAGATCACATCACTGATTTCATCTCTAATTACATTACAACAGTAACTGGCATTAAGCATGGCCTTCAGTCATTGTCAGTGTGCATGGCCAAATATATTTTAACACATTGGTACTGGTCATGGCCTTCAGTTATGGACAGTGGTCACAACCTTCACTTATGTGAACCGTATATTTTAAAACACTAACAGGCCACCAACCATAGATTTTGGCCTTTATACGTTGATACAGCTTTCATCCGTGTCCACTGTATATTATATACACTCATCAGGCACTAGCCATGGACCTTAGCACAATGCTGGCCATGGGCCACAATATTTAGCCATGCTCACAATATATTCTAACATATAAATGGGCCACTAGCCATTCCCTTTGACCTTCAGAACTTTTTACATCTTTTGGCCATGTAAAACTGTATATTTAAAAATAATAAAATACAATAAGAGATTACCTTCATCCATGCTCACTGTATATTATATACACTAACCAGCCACTAGCCATGGTCTTCAAGACAATACTAGCAGGTGGCCTTTGCCGGAGCTGACTGTATATTCTAACATATTATTGGGCATTAGCTATGGCCTTTAGCCATGGCCACTGACTACAGCTTTCAATGTTGCCCACTGTATATTTTAAAACAATGATGGGCTACTAGTCGTGGCTTTTAACCCTGCGCATTGGTATATTTTAACACTATCCAACAACTAGCTATGGCCTTTGGTGCTGGCCATTGACCACAGCCTTTGTCATGTCCAAGTCCAAGGCCTAAATTGTTATTAAAGTAATCAAAGTTTTCATGAGCTAACTTAAAAATGGTGGTATGTCTAATTCCATTATTGATGTAATAAAATATATACAATGTAATTAGTGTTGTCAACAGTGATGTCATCAGTGATGTGATCTGTGATGTCATCATTGTCATACTAGTCTACGCAACAGGGGGTGCAAAGTTAAGGTTGCTTTAGCTGAATTTCTGGGGTTTTGTTGTGATAAGTTCTCACCTTAACATCCCTGCAACTAAAGATTTTTCCTTGAATTTCATGTTGTTTTACAATGTATTGCTCACTTTAATGTTCAGGCAACTAAGGTGTTTTCCTTGAATTTCAAGGGTTTTGTTATTCCATACATAATTGACATTAATAATATAGACAATTGGGCTAATGAAACAATGTATCGTGTGTAAAAAGTAAAATAAAAAGAAATTGCGTAACCACATTGCCCCCAAATAAACTGGTTCTTAAAAAACGTAGCATATTTACTTTACGTTTTAAAGTGTTTACATTTATATGTACTGTTGATAAATAGAAAGTTATTAAATTGTTACAGTAACTGTGTACAAAGACTACACTCAATATATCCTAAAATATATGTTTACAAGACTAATGGCCACATATATATGTCCATACATTTTTTTTTAACGGTTTATAGCCATGGCTACAACGATGCATGGGTGGCTAAATGTGGCAACAACAGTATATAACTGCAGCTAAAATGAAATACACAGGGATTTTTTTTTTAACTCACACTGTATTGAAAAGATCAATTAAGGGTCTTTGATCCAAAAAGAAAGTATGTGTTTTTATTGTCTGTTCTTATAACTGAAAAGTTGGCCCTGGAAAGGAAGGTATTGGGGGTAAGGAAAAAAGAGGTAAGAACTCGGAAGGGAAAATCACTTGGATCCATACACATAACAAAAGGTTAAACAACATTTTTTTGATTTTTCAATTTTTATATTTTGTTCATTTGTTTCTGTTTTTTCTCTAAAGAATGGGGTAAAGAAATGGACACTTACAAATATACCTATCATTAGCAATTGACTTTATGTTCTAAAATAGCCTTGCCCAAAGTGTCTAGAGTGCCACCTCCCACCTTGATCAAGCTATAACCTGTTTTGCAAATCACAAGAAAATTAGAAACATCTGGTGCAGGCAGGATGGACTGAGGTTGGGCATTAGTTGGTGGAAAATAGCTGGTAATCAAATTAGAAGTCTGTGGCGCAGATGAGAAACACTGCTCTGCTGATCTTAACTACTGCTCCGCTGATCTTAAACACTGCTCTGCTGATCTTAACTACTGCTCTGCTGATCTTAAACACTGCCCTGTTGATCTTGCTCCATGTGCTTTCACCTTATGTTTCACATGAGCCTTCCTATATGATTCATCCTTCTCATCCCAATGAACATGGACAAGATGTTGAATTAACGTGGATGTCCCCAAGCTTTGCAACAGTTTATGTAAAGGTCCCCTCTGCAAAACCTTACTGCAGAAATTAAACATGACTTCCTTGTTCTCCTTTTTGCTCTATTGGTCCTTTATGCAGAAATATTGCCAACTCTCAGCTACGTTTTTTTGTGCACATTGTTTCTTCCCTGGTGGTAAAGCTGAAGCCACCCACACCACCTCATCATCACTGCTGGTCGTAGTCATTTTCAAATGCAGGACCGTGGAGGAAAAATAAAAACTGTAAAATACACACCACAAAAAGGGCTCTGCCACTTAATATCAAAACACATTTTACAAAAAATATAACAAGCTAAAATAACAAAAACTGACAAACTAAAAAGCACAAGACAAAAGACAAAGGTATAAGAAGAAGAAGGGTAAAAAAGGAATGGATACATCAAGGTACTGCTTTCAAAGGTTCCTGAAGGCTCACAATGAAGTTCACCCACCAAGAGACAAAAAGCAAAGACAGAAAATATGAAAAAGGTGTTTGGGAGAGGGGTGTAACCACTGTTGCATGTTATAGCAAACCAGAATGTGTTTCAGAATGTGCAATGACGTGTTTGTGCCTGAATTATTGACCAATCACTCATACCAATGAGCAGTCGTGCCTGCACTTAGCAGTAGCTGCGTCAATAGAGAGCCCAATTTCTTGGAAATCTGCACTGATGCAGATTTGCGCCTGTTTTTAAGAGCCAATCGGATCATGGGTTGTGGTACCCTTCTAGACATTGAACAAGCTAATGAAACACTGCAGTGCATTGACGCAGCTACGCCTTGACGTTTGAGGAAATCCGTGCCTGCCAAATGACCCAATAGGATGTCACGCTCCTTCAACGTGGCTACGCATCTTCGTGCCTGATGCGCCAGCCAATAATAACACGTGCTGCAGGTCTGCGCTTACACATAACTCCTATCCACATCAACGAATTGTCTAATGACACATTGCAATGCATGGACATGGCTATGCCGATGCCAATGACAAAATCCATGCCTGTGAAATGACCCAATAAGATGTCAAGCTCATTCAACACGGCTGCGCTTATTTGCACCTGATGAGCCAGCCAATCATATGAAACACTGTGTCTCCGTTCCTACATGTGACTCCTAGCCGCATCAACGAACCACCCAGTAACACATTGATATGTATTAATTTAGCTACGCTCATGCTGTATGAGGACATCTGCATGTGCAAAAGTGTTCAATCAGGGAGCGCAGCAGTGAGTAGCCACAAATAACCACCCCACCCACAAACAAATATGTTTATATTGATCATTGCTTCAGTGCATGTTATTGAAAGGTTATTCAAGTAACTGCAAGAACCTTTGGCACTTTAACCCTTTAACTTCCTTTTTAACCACTTTTCACCTAATCCACTTTTCCCTTGACTTGTAATTTGTTCAGTTAGCCTAATTATTGTTTAACTTTTTTGTTTTCTTTTTTAAAATGTTTTCTTTTTTGTGGCATTGGACCTCATTACGAGTATGGAGGTAGCCATGCCGCTTTTAGCAGCATGGATACCCCCATACCGGGTACCAGGTCCAGTTCCTGCAAAAGGGGATTTACCAGGCCATTCCGACCTTGGAGGGCCCGGTAAATCCCTTTCGTGGGACCCGTACCCGGTACATCCCCATTCCCATTTGGGAATGGGGAGGATGCTAACAACGGCCCGTTAATGACAGGCCCATTGTTAGCATCATGGTCTGCTAGTGGGTCCCGCTAAGGACGCCTAATCTGACCAGGCGTTCCAGAGCGGGACCCACTGCAGACCTCGTAATAGAGCGGCCCGGAATTAACGGTGCTGGTCCCTTACCGGCACCATTCATTCCGTGGCTGCCTACCTTGTAACGAGGCCCATTGTCTTTTTTGTGTTGTCATTTGTGCTGTTTTACATTTTCCTCCCCAGTTGGACAGTCCAACATGTCCAAGCATGATGACAGCAGCAGCAATGATGATGTCACCTGGATCACCAATCCGTCGCCACCCTGGAAGAAAGCAACTGGAATGAAGGCCACCGCAGACAGTTGGTGATACTTCAAGGTGAAAGAAAACTGTTCTAAAAACAGTTGGAGGATGTTTTATGCACATTGTGCAAAAAAGAACTAAGGCGTGGACCTTCAAATGTTCCATCACAAAATCATCCGGTGCGATTCCACTGAGATGATGTGGATGATGTGTATAGGAAATCACACAAGCAACAAAAAATAAAAATGCATGGGGCTCATGCATTACGTATGGTAGCCATGGGAGGTGCCACAACTAAATGTTGGGAGAAGTTAATATTTCAACACCAGATTAACCCACATTCTTATTTGTTTTTTTTAAGTGACCATTTTTTCCCCTCATTTTTGGATTTCTTTTTTATACAAACAAAGAAAATAACCCTGAAAAACATACATTCCCTTTGTTATATATTTCATACTTATGTGTTTTCCTCCCTTGTTCCACCCCCTCTTTCCTTACCCCAAAGAGGCCCTTTTAAGAGCCACCATTTAAGTTACAAACATAGATGAAATTGAACACAGACTGCAAATACCTATTACAATATCTAAATTAATTTCTTTTATGCAGTTTCAGTGTCTAAGAATCCCCCAAGATGTGTACTTGTAACCACGGTTCCAATATTAACAGGGGCGGGGGGAATGTAGCCACGGATAGAACCACTCCAGTCTCATTGACTGATGCTGTAGCCGCAGTTAGAAATAATAATATTAACAACATATATAAATCTGTGTGTATAAATATGTGCATTGTACATCATATTGATCAATTGTTTTAGCTAATGCCATTATATGTGTCATCTTCTTTCTTGAATATTAATAATTCTGAGACAGAATAAAATGTGTTTCATAATAAAATAAAAACACAAATATGTATTTTTTTTTCATAATGGTACAAAGTGAATACTGATTGTTTTCCTAGTACACAACCAATAAAACATTGCATTCATTAATCATAAAAAAGAGAAAAAATGTAACTGTTGGAGAAAAAAAAATCTATTCACTTCTTTATTTCATTTAACTATATATATATATATATATATATATGTATATGTATATACATATATATATATATATATATATATATATATATATATATATATATATATATATATATATGTATATACAAATTATAAACTATCACACTTTCTACAAGTATATATATATAACAGGGTAACAAAATGTTAACAATTGTATGCATAGACATTGCCTTGAAATAAACCTTAAAAGAATAACATTTTCAAAGAGAAGGGGTACAGTGATAAAAAAAAGTGATGGCTGCGGACTCTCAAAGTGGGAAAACACCAAAGAACAGGTTACCATGTGGTGCTCTTGGAGTCTGCTACCTTTTTTTTACCTACAGTGTAGTATAGAATAAATAAATGCTGTTTTATTAACTCATCTACAATAACCATTTAGGTAACTATGAACTTTGTTTTGCATCAGCAAATTCTAAATAGAATTTCCCAAAATGTCAATATTTTGTGCACCTAAAAAGGCATTTCACTACAATGAACATATGTCACAATACTGTACACAAATTATGTAATGTTAAATATTGGCATTGGATGCTATCAATAGACAAAATCTTTGGAATATATTAGCCGCTTGGAAATGCCCAGCAGAAATCATTGAGCCCATTAAGCTATTATTCCTGAATACTTCCATTACAGTCAGACTATCACAAGAAGGGACCATGTCTACATCTGTAAAGACATGTAATGGTTTGAAGCAAGGTTGTCCTCCTGCTGCAACCCTACTCAACTTATTCACAGCTGATGTTGAAGAACATATGCAATTATTAACCCTAAATCCGCCAAAGATCATCGTCTTGATGGATAAAACACCAAAGGGCTTACAGACTAGCCTAAACATGTTGGGAACCTATATTAAGGTCAATAAATTACACATTAATGTAAAAAAAACAGAAATCATGAAACTAACGAATCAGACAGCAAAAAGAAAATGCTCCCTGAAGTTGAATCTCGACGAACAAGAGTTAGACGTCGTGTCTACCTATAAATATCTGGGAATTCAAACAAATCAATCTAAAATAGAACAAATCTGGGTGGTCTATTTGGAAGAAAAAACTCAATCAGTAGCCAGACAAGGACATTGTATTCATATCAAGGATGGACAGTTTTCTTTCAAACCAATCATCGCCTTTTATAGGCAACAAGTTTGTATTATTCTCATCTATGAGATCGAAATCCTGATTAACTTTCCACATTCAACATGGCAAAAATATCAAGTTGTCATGATGCCTACCCCCAGGCATCGGGATCGAGTCCATCAGCCCCGGGAGCAGGCATCCAGATACTCATTAAAACCCCAACAGCCGCGGCTGGGGGCTGTTTGGATTCAGTCCTGGCGCCTTAGGCGCCAGGCTCATCATAGAAATCAGTCCTGTCGCCATAGGCGCCAGGCTCATAGACTTTACTTACCTTATGCAGACCATGCTGCAAATGAGTCCAAGACAACGTGAGGCCTGGATGGGAATATTATAGGCCCAGTGACTATTTTTCACTTGGGTGGGGTTCTAGGGAACTTCTTACCTGGGACTACTTTGCAGGCTATTTAAACCACGCCCGAACAGCAGCCCATGCTTTGCGTTATTCTGCATCCAGCAGCGTGACGCTCACTGTGTCTGCAAGTCAGCATCCAGTCTTCTGCCACGCCCGCCTCGAATCCAGAGCTCCTAGACAAAAGGCAAAGAAAAGAGAAGAGGTTAGATCACAGACATTGTTTGATTCCTTACCTGATTACGGACCCAGCACATCTCCGAGCCTGGAAAGGACATTATTTCAGCATGCGTCGCTTCGCCAGCAGCAGCGCCGCGTTATACTCACCAGTCCACAGCATCTTTCCACTTGGCGCTGCCTCCATCATTTTCTTCATCGAAACCCAGCACCTGGGGGGAAAACAAAAGGAATAACAAGATGAGCCGAGAAAACCAACAAGGACAATCTCTTGCCACCATAGGCTTACCTGCTTTACCACCGGAGGTATTATTCTTTAATTTGCCGCATCTTCCTATGCCGCACCTATAAAGGGAGAGAGAAGAGCAAGTTAAACTCATGCAACTTTTACCGTACAGTGTTTGGTAATACAGACTCTTACCTGAACACCATCAGCTGCCTCCAGGCAATATTCTTTTGGACCCAGCTGCAACCTAACGAGGGAATAGAACAAGAGTGAACATCGGACATATTGAACTCTTTGAACTTTATAGACACTGGAGTCAATATTCCTCCGGAACTCCTCGAGTACCTTCAACCCAGTGAAATAACTGGTATCTACGCGCCCCTGCATGCCATGCAGGATGGCGAGCTCATCATTTAAAAACATAAGGTGAGGTTACCAAACGGGAGTATCGGAGGTGATTAGTGGGGAGAACGAGAACTGTTGGGGGGCCCTCTCTAAAGTCCACGGGTGGCTAAATCCCTTTCTCCACTTACAGGAGAAGACTTCTACGAGTCCAGCAGACAAGATTAGGCGGGCCAGTCCAGACTGTCATCTCTTCACTGTGCATCACGTTGGTGGAGACTGCAGCTGTCCGGGTCCAATCGACACCCCTGTGGGAACCAGGTGAGCGTAACAGAAGCAATGTTTTGGTGGAAGAGCTTAGCCTTGCCCGAACATAACCTATTGTGCGACTTAGATTTGAAACTGTCACTCAATCTCTCACATCTATTGCTCGCTGGAAACAATTAGACCTATTCCGCAAAATAAGATCTAGTGCTAATATTCCGGCATTACCAATCTTCAAAAATAATCCAAACAGCATGAATAACACCATCTTAAACGGATGGAAGAAAGATATGGAAATACTCTTGGTAAGCAAAGACATACCTATGGAAATGCTGTTACTCAGCCCGCAGCATGCCAAAATAACGTTACAGCATAATGATTGGGCAGAAACGATCCGAATAAAAGCAAACTATCATATGAACTTACACTGTGAATTTAACATACGAGCAATAAACGAATTGCCATCGTATCGAAATCTTTTTCCGGATAACCTCAATCGTGAAACATATCTAAAAATACGTCTGAATACAATTGCAACAAAATACTGACTTGCGAAAACTAAACAAATTCCTTTGTCCAACCAACATTGCTGTTTTTGTCTCAATGAGTCTGGGCTGGAAACATTGCATCATCTCATAATGGAGTGTCCAGCCTTGGCAGAAAAAAGAAACACCTGTAGAGAATTCTTCCAGATCTCAGTACAACAAATGATCGCAGAAGTCAGATGGGCACATATCCTTTTGGGAAAGGACAAACAATTGATATACACCATTGTTCAGTACTTAAATAGCATCATGGAACCATATACAAACTATATCTGCCCAATCAATGGCTCACCGTTCAAATGTTTCACTTTCTTTTCCACTCTCTAACTTTTTTGGATACGTATCACTGTAAATGTGTTGCAATAACTAAATTGAACTCCTTATTTCTTATAAAGTACACATTGTTATAAATGAAAAGTTTAAAAATCTAAACTGTATCCTTTTAAATAAAAATAAATACAATGAAAATATTAAATAATTACAAATGTGCAGATTCATTTATGCAACCTTAATCAGGAAACCAAGACATATAACCTATCAATGTCTTCAGTTTTACAAATAAATGTATGAATGATATGTCAACATTGTAACATTATTTTGAGTATAAATCGTTTTAAAGTACAGTCATACCAATATTTCAAATAAAAGGTAGACAATAAAACCATGTGTGTGTGCAAATGTATTAACACTGCACTAAAAAAAAGCTACACTCAGAACCTAACAAATTTAATTTCCATAATTCATGTAAAATCTGTTTGTGTCCTTTGTTTCACCATGTACACACATGGGAAGTTAATAATGACATTGCAAAATGTACACATCATGCTTAAAAACATGTAAAACTGGAAATTCTTATTTAAACTTCTATTTGCACACATAGTTGAATGCAGTGTGGAATACTTGTTTATATGAAATCAAACAACATTTTAAAATACAATAATGTTTCTACATTGCCATTACAATACTCTTTTTCAATTTGGTGTGCATCCTTTTTTGGCCACCTACACACACAAGTTAATGATCATTTTGTAAAAACTACAATAAAAAAACAGAAAACGTCCACAGTGTAATGGTGCAATACAGTGTACGACTCTTCTGAAAACTTCCACACTGCGAATAGAACATCTTTAAACATTGAACAAACTAACACTTAAAGTAAGCTGTTTTCATTTCATTCATTGAATTGGAATACTTTTTTAAAACCTTGTGTGTGTCCTTATTTTGACAACCTACACACACAACAAGTAAACACAGTATATACACATCTTTCTCTAAAACTCTTATTACTAGTTAGATGTCATTTATTTAACAAACATTGTACTTTATTGTTTTGTATCTACATCCTACTTTTCTAAATCCCCTAACATTCAATGTACATGTAACCTCGCACTTACAGGGAACACTTGTACATATTAAAATACATATTGTTTACAAAATAAAACAGCAGTATAAGATTGCCGAATGCTGTTTTCTCTAATATTAAGAATATTATCTTTAGATTTGTCATTTTAATTTTATAATACATCCTAGTAACAATCCATCTTGTACTTTACATTAAACACTTAGGGCCTCATCACAAGTTGGACTGTATCCCAGCGCTACCTGTGTCGGGATCCGGCCCAACGCGATCAGCGTTACCACTACTCGGTCCTGCGCAATTTGCGCTGGAACACGAGAAGTGGTATCGCTGTAAAACTCCATTCCACATTGGCCTAATATGGTTAGGGTGGCGTTATCAGGGCCATGGGAATGAGTGCTGCACTAATATTGCCGAAAGCGGGCAGTGAGTGCCGATTTTTTCCTCCAGCACAAAGCTGGAGGTAAAACTGACACTTACCGACCAACTTGAGATTTGGCCAACACTTAAATGTGGCAGTAATAGCATTACCGCCACTTTTAAGGGCTGGGTCCAAACTTGTGATGAGGCCCTTAATAGCCTATTCTTCCATTTCAAACTTTTAGCTTACATGTTTATATTCACAAAGAATATAAAACATATATTTTAAAACTTTGGTTGTAACAACATTCAATAAACATTCTTTAAACCCTTTGGCATTCTAGCTTGGTGTGTGACTACAGAGTCATTACAACAAGCCAATCTCCTTCTGTACACACCCATGTTGTGAAATGTCCACAGTGAATGGATGCACCCTCATGAAAAATAATTTCACAAGTCTTAAATATTTTCTTACATAAAAACCACTTATTTATAAAATGCATTACTGCCATGTTAATTTTCCTACCATCTGCACTGTATCTGTGAAACATAATTAATACATATGTATTAAAAACTAAATTTTGCAGTGTTTATTGTTAATTACAGCCAGAGTCACTGCATTGCATGTCATGGAACGCTTTAATTAGAAGATCAGACAAATTTACACTTTGGGTAATGTATAAGCTGTGTATCTTACTTTAATGATGAAAAAAGACTTGGAACAACTAATGAAACTTTTTCCTCACAACCTCTTTATCTTTTCCAATCAGACTCAGAGACAAAAATGGAAATGGACCACCAAATGTAATGATAATATCAATAAATCACAGTGAAATGTTGATAAAGTCATTTCAGCATTCATAAGAGCCCACAAACAATTATGGATTTCAAACAATAACATACAGTTCTACATGGCCAATTTCAATAGACATGATGAAGTAAACGTAACCGATGAAGGAAATACAGTGTTCCTTCATAACAACAAAACAGTGTTCATAGTACCCACATTTTTTTTTAAAATATAACCACAGTTAGAGTTCATTGACTTTTTTGTTCAACCGCGGTTACAATTTGTTAGTTAAAGGAGGGTTCTCACTTTGGGTTTTATAACACAATAGAGGGTAAACGATCAATACAGTAAAACATTGCTCATGTAGTTATGCAAGGTAGAAGATGAAAAGGAAAGCAAAGTATAATACATCACAGTAAACTAGGTGGGGATACATTTAATAGGTACAATTACTCAAGATGTAATAGAATGAGAATACACAGACTAAAATACACAATATGGGGCATCTAAAACTAGAGTAAAGTAGCTCCTTTTCATATTGATTTTTGTAAACTATGTTCTACTTTTCTGCACCGTCTCATATGTAAGACAGTCTCTAAACAAACAGCCAAAATAGATAAGACTCCCAAATATCGACCGTGCACCGACTATGGCCTTTAGCCATGGCCAGTGGCTTTCACTCCCGATGTCACTATACCTATTAAAATAACTTTGGAAAAGTAATAAAAACACAGGCACCCCAAAATGTATAGTCGGGGGCACGGAACTACTCTTATTTGTTGTTATTTGTAGTCCTAGATATCCTCGGATATAGCCGCAAATAATGGGAAAACATCCTAATAAAATGCTTTCCTGCCCTCTCCAAGTTCCCCCACTCACAAGATGGCCTCCTTATGTCCCCTACCCTCTCCCTTTCCCCCCACAACACACACTGTTTCTGTGACGCAGTTTGCTTTGAGATGTCGGCTATTCGAGGATATAGTCGTGGCTACAGAAAGCTTTTTAATGCAAACTTAGGGGCCAATTCATGGAAGAAATGTGCGCCAGAAATCTCTGCGCAAGCTGGCGCAAGCGTGCGATTCAAGGAAGGGCCTGCGCACAGGGAAAGCGCACAAAGTCGGCGCACACACCAAAGAGGGGACGGGACACGGGGCGTAACACGTGGAATCGGGAACAATGCGTGAAAAAGAAGGCATAACTGGGGAAGTACCGCAGGGAAATACACAGAACGCCCACATGCACGCGAACAACACGTATTCATGGAATCGAATACGGAAACCCGCGCACGCCAAAAGACGCGTATAGGCATCAACACGTCCGCCACATGAAGGCAGGCGGAAGAGTCCCCACGCACAGTATAAAAGTGCGCGCAAACAACAAACACGTATATCCAGCTACGATGAATGCCCCATTTGTCACAGCACTGATCGTGGGACACCGCAGGAGGAGGAGAATAGCCAGGGCCCGCATTTTTTTTCCCCGGACTAGCCTTTTTGGGATGCCTGATGACCACATCTATGGCAGGTATAGGTTTCCACCACGTATTATCCTAGACCTAGTCAGGGAGTGGGAAGATGACTTTACATCACCCACTCTGTGCTCCCAAGCATTGAGCCCCTTGGAGAAGGTGCTCAATGTCCTGCATTTTTTGGCCACTCTTTGCGCCACGGCTGCTTATGGATGGTGAAATCCATGAATACGCTGTGCGCTGAAATGGGTTTTGGCGCACGCGACTGGCGCAGACTGCCGCACCCGCACACTGTGCACCAGCCACGTGCGCCACTTGTGCACCAGCCGCATGCGCCACTTGTGCGCCGAATTCTATGAATTACCCCCTTAGTCCCTAGACCTCCTATAATTCCCACATTTCACTTGGTGTCCTCCAGCAACCTCGCCACCTCTAGACTAAACTCATTTGCTATTATTGTAACCTGCAAATAGCGTTTGAACTACTTTTCTTTTCCTGTTGTCCACAGCTATAACCACGGTTATCTCTCGCATCGAGAGGAAAACAAGATGATGGCTGTTTAATTTCTAAAAACACCCGGTTTTGGGTAAATCCTGGAGATATAGTTATATATTTTTGAAAAGGGTGCACCTCCTTCTCCGTCAAATATTTAAGTAACTACTGCACGGAATAATCACAAACCACACATGGACCGTGAGTCAATGCTTCATGCCCAAGTTGTTTTGGACCTGGTCGAAATCCGTCCAGCATTTTGGGCTGTGCGGTTTTACAAATATTGACCTTGTTTGTCTATGGGAAAATGAATGGGCACTAGGCTGCACTTTTAGCCCCAAAAAAATGCTTTGTCTTCTTAATACCTTTTTTAATTTTTAACCAATCTTTACAAAACTTTGTAGTCCGGGGGTGGGAGGGGGGGGAGCCTGCGAGACCTTAAAAATGTTCCAAATTCCGGTCAAATCCGTTACTCAAATCAAAAGTTATTGACAATAGAATTGTGAGGGTTTCCAATGGGAGTTTGACTCACCTTAACTACAGGGCTGCTATCACCACCCTATAATATATATTACAGGCCATGCAGGTAGCATCCCTGTAGTTATGGTTAAGGTGCTCAGCTCATAAAAAGAGCACTTTTTGTGTGGTTTTACAACTTTGCCCCCCTGGACGAATCCTCACGAACGTTTGCAAAAGAAAAGTATGTGGCCCCTCTGAATGATTCTTTGAAATTTGGTGTGGTTTTGTCAGGAGGCAAAGTTATAGGGGGTCCAAGAATATGTGGAAATCCTTATAGACGCAATGGAAACAAAATGTTGCTCACACCTACAGCCCAAACCAGTGGACGGATTTTCACTCACCAAATGTCCGCCAGGAGTGGCGGTTTGGTCCTGAAGGCATCCTTTTGTAAATTTGGTAAATCCATCCAGTAGTTTTTTTTTTAAACGGCCAAAAAGTAGGTAAAAAAAAGTTTGTGATATCTGGGTCTGGTATGTGCCCGCTGATTGGATGCTCAAAAGCATGAGGTGTGTCATATTTTTTTAAATGGTAGCCATGCTGGATCTACTGACAGTCGGCTTTGTCCATGGACTGCGCAGTGGGGAAAAAGTCTGGAAAACACATTTGTTTTATTTTTTGTTGGCTGAAAGAGGGGCTGCAATGGATGGGGGAGTGGAATAAATATGATATAGAGGTGTTTGTATAGGTGAAAAAGGGGAGAGCAGGTGCCGCCCAGTCCGCAGACACTGCAGTAGTTTGCGGACAACACTGTGAACGAACAGTTTCGAAAACACATTTGGGGTCATTTGATGGTCGAAAGAGGGCCTGGAAAGGGTGGAGAAGTGGAATAAAGATGATATGGATCTGTGTTTATAGGTGAAAGGGGGTGTACAGGTGCCACTGAATCCGCAGTCAATTGTTATCATCCACGGACATTATGGGAATGGCAGGGGGTTATAGGTGTGTTTTTTTATTTGAAGGTGTATGATACATATTTGTTATATGGTGTAATTCCATTGTGGTGGTTGTGGCCAGTCACCAGTCACCAGTCACCAGTCACCAGTCACCAGTCACCAGTCACCAGTTTCTTGGGGGCATGGCCATAGGCCATGACACCAAAACTCAGGCCACTGGCAACACATAGTATAGTTATATGTGTATAGTAATTATAGGTACTGTAGAGGGAGTATACATTATTTGTGAAATTGTGGAATTATATATTTAAGGTGTAGATGGTATTTATGATTGTAGTGCAATTAAGAACAGTGCTCCTTGATGTATCCTCCGCCTTTCACATGGTCAACAATTGTATGCTCATTAAACGGTTACACAATACCATTGGCATCATGGACCTCACAATTGACTGGCTGATTTGTTTTCCACACTAATCATCGTTCCCTGCTGTAACTTGGCTGTTTATACTCCACCCGCTCACTGTGTACCTGCAGAGTACCCCATGTATATATCCTATGATTGTGGCTCTTACATGTCTATTTAGTCCTTCTAGCTCACCTGATGTCTCAGTGGCAATACATAGGATATCAATATGTGTATAGTAATTATAGGTACTGTAGGTGGAGTATACAGTATTTGTAATATGGTTAAATGAAATTATTAAAGCATATATGGTATTTTATGATTATAGTACAATTAAGGACAGGGCTCTTTGACGTCTGCTCCACCTCTCACATGGTCAACAATTGTATCCTCATGAAACGGTTATATAATACCATTAGCATCATGGACCGGGCACTGCACTGGCTGATTTGTTTTTCCTTACTAACCGTCCTTTCCCCTCTGCTATTGGGCTGTTTGTACTCCACCACCTCACTGTGTACCTGCAGAGTACCCCAGAGTGTTATCCTATCATTTTGGCTGTCCCATATCTATTTCAAGCCCTCTGGCTCACCTGATGTATTTCTTGTTTTCTCATCTCCAGTGTTTTGTTAATAACACACAGCTTTCCTTAAACTTCTCTGAACTAATTTGTTCTCCTCATTTTTTCTCCCTGGTTGTGTGATCGCCATTGAGGCATTGTGTGCAGCTAACAATCTCTGTCTGAAAGCTAGTAAGATGAACAGCTTTCTTATTGTGACACTTGTTTCCTGTTTTTCTCCTACCCTGTGATCGCTGTCTTTGGGCCCTATTAACTCACCATCCTTTGAGACCAAAAACCTTGGCATCATCTTTAAGCCCTCTCTCTGCTTTGCTACTTACATTTTGGAGTTTGTAAAAAAAAAAGCTTGTACCATTCCTCACTTTCCAGCAGAAGCTCAATGTATGTAGAGCCTTGGTCCTGTGTAGGCTGGACTACTGCAAAAGACTCTTCCTTAACCTCCCCCTTTGTTGTCTATGCCCCCTTCGGCTAATCTAGGATAGGGCTGCAAAACATATCCTCGGCCTAAAGCCCAGGGATCGTATCACTGCAGCCATAAAATGTACACATGGGCTCCTGCTAATTGCAAGGACTACAATATGTCCAACTGTGTTTCCCTACATACTGCCCTGCTAGAGCGATCCATTGCTCTAACTTAATACTTTGCTTGTAAAACGCTTTTTGAAACATAGATCGGGAGGCATGTCTCTGTCTTCGGCTGGTGCATCTCTTATGACCAGCTTTCTTGCTCCTCTGATACTTGAGCTGAACTTCCTTAAGCTCCGGAAACTTCTGAAAACTCTGCTTGTGTGCTCTTGTTTTACTTAATCCCTTCCCTGCTAGCTTACACCACTGCTACTGAGACTGGTGGCCTGGTGCCTCATGAACCTCACAGGTTCAAGACCCTATATCAAGTCGACACCAGTATACCCCCTGCCCCTTTCAGCACTGCCCTTCGAGGTCTACTGCCTTGCAGCTGTGTACCACACCAGTGGGACGCCTTTGCCCCAGCAGGTAGCTAGTAGCTTCCCACCTTGGCATCCTTTGGCACTTTACTTCTGAGCTCCTATGAGCACTTGTCAATCCCTGCTCCTCTTTCCATTCAGGCACTTCCTTTACTGCACAATGCATACGTGCATTTATAGCAGTAGTTGAGATAAGTAAGGGGCATGCATATGCAAAAGATTTGTAAAACATTTTTAAGTAGCAGTTGTGTGGAAGTTTATGTTGATAGGGTTATATATAATAGTTGTTTAACTGATTTGTGGACTGTTTCAAAGCAGGCAATGATGGAGTGCTATAAACATACTAGTGAAAAGGGTAGAAGGTTTGTTGTGTGTGATGGTGTGCACGTGCAATCCGGTATTTAGATAATGCATGGCCTAGAGAGGGGACTGCAGAGACTGCAGATAGTCATAAAGGACCATGGATTATGGTCTTTTTTGTATGCTAGAGAACATTATTTGGGACAGAAGTGTTTCTGTGTTTTCTTTTCTTTTTCTCTAGTATACAATTGTCCATTATTTCCATTAGTATAGTATGAAATGCTAATGGGAATGTTGCTGAAAAATGTAAAGTAGATGGACTCTTTAAGCTAATTTTGTTTCACTTCTATTTATAAACTGTGAAAGGTTGTTCTTAAAGGAACCCTTTTTTATTTTTTTTTATTTTTTTTTGTTTTTTTTTGTTTTTTGTTTTTTTTTGCAGGAGAGTTTAGGAAGCAAGGTGTGGGAGGGAAATAAGGGAAGATAAACCAACCACAGAAATAGATCGGCAGGTGAACAGGGGAAGATATTGGGTTTGCATGAAATTTAAGGTAGGGGGCAGTGTTTCTCATGCTCCTTGATCACAGCCCTGAAGAGTGGTGTGTTGGAATATACACACATTACTGTTGTCTTGGAAAGATATGTATCAAAAGCTTCTTTTAAGGCTTGCAAGGCAGCTAATGGGATTTTCTGTCCTACAGGAGCAGCCTGTGTGGTAGTGGTATTATTGGTTGAGGAAGATGAAGGTAGAGTAAGACAGCGTACTACTTCTTGAGAAAGAAACAGTCTTATGAGAACATTCTGGTGTTTTGATTTAGGGTGGCAGCACACACAGGTGATCCCGTAGGAGTACTGCCCAGGTTGTCTGCAATTGCATTTCATCTTGGTAGCCTTAACAATTGATACACCCCAAATGGTGGTAAAGAACTGCACACCCATGATTCTCTCTGGGTGCTAGAGGTAGAAATTTCCTTTACTTCATCTTCCAGGTCCTCTTGATTATTTTCTGCATGACTGCACTTCTTCCGTTGTGTAGGCCCTGCAATTGGTGGTGGTGCTCCTGTGCAGAAGCAATGGCAATAGAATATGCCATTTCTGAAGATAAATAGCAGTTCTGCTAATATTCTTCCAAGCTCTGTCTTAGATTACAAATCGATTATCAGTAAGAATAGGTGTAGGTGATGTGCAAGGTTACATTTTCAGCTTGAAACTTCCTAAATCAGCTAGAAATGCACTTTCAAATGGTTCGCAAAGGACAGATCCATTCGCGAACACCTCATTATGCCACATGCGAGCGGGTGATCACGTGGCACTCTCCAGATAGTCTGCGATGACGTCAGAAGTTTGCAAATATCGGCAAACACAAAAACAGTAGAAAAAGTTGCAAACAGTTTGTAGAAGTGTTAGAAATGTTGGTAGGAGGTGGGGAATGGCACAGTGTAAGGTCAAACCTTCTACTTTGGCCGAGAATGTTGCTATATTTGGGGTAAGTGTGTGTTATATTGTAGTCTTGTCTTGTCACTGGCCTGGAGTGCTTGCTATCAGAATGCTGATGCATGAATGCAGCTAAGGAGAATGTTGAGTGGCTCTGTGTGTGAATGTTCTGAGAGTGTCGGTTGGGGGCCTGAGCTGGGATGGTAGGATGGCCGGTGAGTCGGCTCCTTTATATGTTGTGTACTTACCAATCCCTGTCCATTTCCAGTCATCAATGTCACGGTATATACTTGAGAGTAACAGGAATATGTACATACTGTACACACTGTATAACAAAGTCTACCTGGATCAGTCTGAGTCTCGACAGCAGGTCTGTGTGTCTGAGTGACTACAAAGAGACTTTATAACATTGGTGACGAGAGTGGAAGAACCCTGGAAGAAAAGAAACAAAGGAAATGAGAAGGACAGAGAGACAGAGAGAAGCAGCAGCAACTGAAAAGACAAGTATGGTATTAGGAAGTTGTTAAAGGGACGTTATGGTTATAAGTAAAACTGAAACCCCCCCAAAATGTGCCAGTTATGACAAGCCAACTCACACACCCGCCGTGCACTGCAAATACTAAAACCCCGGACATTAAAGATGACATCACAAATGGCATTGATCACATCAATGTTGACGTTACATATTAAATTAGTTGGGATACAAAGTTTCTGAAAGGGGTAGTGTTTACAATGTTGGCAGCAAGATGTCAGGGGTGATTAGGAGACCTATGATGAAGTACCTCATGCATTAAAAAATGTACTCATCTAAACACAATCTTATATTGGAGTGCTGTTGTTAATCCAGGAACCTAATGATATATACTCATAGGTAATGGCTGCAACATGCACTATAGAAGTACAATATATTTAATTTGGCAATTCTGGCTACTAAAATAATGAATGCTACTTTAGCAGAGATTTTAAGGAAACTAAGGAAAGCATTTTAATAACATACAAGAAATTTAGGGGTCAATTCATGGAGCAAACGTGCACCGAAAATCCCAGCGCAAGCAGGCGCAAGGTGGCACAAGCGTGAGAAACCCAGCGCACGTGTGCGATTCAAGGAAGACGCTGCCCGTGTTTCCCGCTGTCCGTGTGCCAAATCCTGCCATGGCACACGCGGGCACACACGGCGTGCACTACGCGCACAGCAAATGTGCACATAGCGCGGCGCACACAACCAAAGTGGGCGGAACAGTGGGCGTAACACGCGGAATGGGGAATAACGCGTGAAAAAGAAGGCGTAACTGGGGAAGTACTGCAGGGAACCACACGGAAAGCCCACATGCACGCGAACAACCCGTATTCATGGATTCTAATAAGGGAAACCCGCGCACGGCAAAAGACGCACACAGGCGTCAACGCGTCCACCACACGAAGGCAGGCGGAAGCGTCCCCGCGCACAGTATAAAAGTGCGCGCAAACAACAAACACGTATATACAGCTACGATGAATGCCCCATTTGTCGCAGCACTTTTCTTTTCCTGTTGTCCACAGCTATAACCACGGTTATCTCTCGCATCGAGAGGAAAACAAGATGATGGCTGTTTAATTTCTAAAAACACCCGGTTTTGGGTAAATCCTGGAGATATAGCTATATATTTTTGAAAAGGGTGCACCTCCTTCTCCGTCAAATATTTAAGTAACTACTGCACAGAATAATCACAAACCACACATGGACCGTGAGTCAATGCTTCATGCCCAAGTTGTTTTGGACCTGGTCGAAATCCGTCCAGCGTTTTGGGCTGTGCGGTTTTACAAATATTGACCTTGTTTGTCTATGGGAAAATGAATGGGCACTAGGCTGCACTTTTAGCCCCAAAAAAATGTTTTGTCTTCTTAATACCTTTTTTCATTTTTAACCAATCTTTACAAAACTTTGTAGTCCGGGGGGAGGGGGGGGGGGGAGGTGGGGGCCTGCGAGTCCTTAAAAATGTTCCAAATTCCGGTCAAATCCGTTACTCAAATCAAAAGTTATTGACAATAGAATTGTGAGGGTTTCCAATGGGAGTTTGACTCACCTTAACTATAGGGCTGCTATCACCACCCTATAATATATATTACAGGCCATGCAGGTAGCATCCCTGTAGTTATAGTTAAGGTGCTCAGCTCATAAAAAGAGCACTTTTTGGGTGGCTTACAACTTTGCCCCCCTGGACGAATCCTCACGAACGTTTGCAAAAGAAAAGTATGTGGCCCCTCTGAATGATTCTTTGAAATTTGGTGTGGTTTTGTCAGGGGGCAAAGTTATTGGGGGGTCCAAAAATATGTGGAAATCCTCATAGATGCAATGGAAACAAAATGTTGCTCACACCTACAGCCCAAACCAGTGGATGGATTTTCACTCACCAAATGTCCGCCAGGAGTGGCGGCGTGGTCCTGAAGGCATCATTTTGTAAATTTCTTAAATCCATCCAGTATTTTTTTTTTAAAACGGCCAAAAAGTAGGTACAAAAAAGTTTGTGATATCTGGGTCTGGTATGTGCCCGCTGATTGGATGCTCAAAAGCATGAGGTGTGTCATATTTTTTTAAATGGTAGCCATGCTGGATCTACGGACAGTCGGCTTTGTCCATGGACTGCGCAGTGGGGAAAAAGTCTGGAAAACACATTTGTTTTATTTTTTGTTGGCTGAAAGAGGGGCTGCAATGGATGGGGGAGTGGAATAAATATGATATAGAGGTGTTTGTATAGGTGAAAAAGGGGAGAGCAGGTGCCGCCCAGTCCGCAGACACTGCAGTAGTTTGCGGACAACACTGTGAACGAACAGTTTCGAAAGCACATTTGGGGTCATTTGATGGTCGAAAGAGGGCCTGGAAAGGGTGGAGAAGTGGAATAAAGATGATATGGATCTGTGTTTATAGGTGAAAGGGGGTGTACAGGTGCCACTGAATCCGCAGTCAATTGTTATCATCCACGGACATTATGGGAATGGCAGGGGGTTATAGGTGTGTTTTTTTATTTGAAGGTGTATGATACATATTTGTTATATGGTGTAATTCCATTGTGGTGGTTGTGGCCAGTCACCAGTCACCAGTTTCTTGGGGGCATGGCCATAGGCCATGACACCAAAACGCAGGCCACTGGCAACACATAGTAAAGTTATATGTGTATAGTAATTATAGGTACTGTAGAGGGAGTATACATTATTTGTGAAATTGTGGAATTATATATTTAAAGTGTAGATGGTATTTATTTATGATTGTAGTGCAATTAAGAACAGTGCTCCTTGATGTATCCCCCGCCTTTCACATGGTCAACAATTGTATGCTCATTAAACGGTTACACAATACCATTGGCATCATGGACCTCACAATTGACTGGCTGATTTGTTTTCCACACTAATCATCGTTCCCTGCTGTAACTTGGCTGTTTATACTCCACCCGCTCACGGTGTACCTGCAGAGTACCCCATGTATATATCCTATGATTGTGGCTCTTACATGTCTATTTAGTCCATCTAGCTCACCTGATGTCTCAGTGGCAATACATAGGATATCAATATGTGTATAGTAATTATAGGTACTGTAGGTGGAGTATATAGTATTTGTAATATGGTTAAATGAAATTATTAAAGCATATATGGTATTTTATGATTATAGTACAATTAAGGACAGGGCTCTTTGACGTCTGCTCCACCTCTCACATGGTCAACAATTGTATCCTCATGAAACGGTTATATAATACCATTAGCATCATGGACCGGGCACTGCACTGGCTGATTTGTTTTTCCTTACTAACCGTCCTTAAGGTGGTTCTTAAAGTAACCCTTTTTTATTTTTTTTTATTTTTTTTTGTTTTTTGTTTTTTTTTGCAGGAGAGTTTAAGAAACAAGGTGTGGGAGGGAAATAAGGGAAGATAAACCAACCACAGAACTAGATCGGCAGGTGAACAGGGGAAGATATTGGGTCTGCATGAAATTTAAGGTACGGAGCAGTGTTTCTCATGCTCCTTGATCACAGCCCTGAAGAGTGTTGTGTTGCAATATATACACATTACTGTTGTCTTGGAAAGATATGGATCAAAAGCTTCTTTTAAGGCTTGCAAGGCAGCTAATGGGATTTTCTGTCCTACAGGAGCAGCCTGTGTGGTAGTGTTATTATTGGTTGAGGAAGATGAAGGTAGAGTAAGACAGCGTACTACTTCTTGAGAAAGAAACAGTCTTATGAGAACATTCTGGTGTTTTGATTTAGGGTGGCAGCACACACAGGTGATCCCGTAGGAGTACTGCCCAGGTTGTCTGCAATTGCATTTCATCTTGGTAGCCTTAACAATTGATACACCCCAAATGGTGGTAAAGAACTGCACACCCATGATTCTCTCTGGGTGCTAGAGGTAGAAATTTCCTCTACTTCATCTTCCAGGTCCTCTTGATTATTTTCTGCATGACTGCATTTCTTCCGTTGTGTAGGCCCTGCAATTGGTGGTGGTGCTTCTGTGCAGAAGCAATGGCAATAGAATATGCCATTTCTGAAGATAAATAGCAGTTCTGCTAATATTCTTCCAAGCTCTGTCTTAGATTACAAATCGATTATCAGTAAGAATAGGTGTAGGAGATGTGCAAGGTAACATTTTCAGCTTGAAACTTCCTAAATCAGCTAGAAATGCACTTTCAAATGGTTCGCAAAGGACGGATCCATTCGCGAACACGTCATTATGCCGCATGCGAGCGGGTGGTTACGTGGCACTCTCCAGGTAGTCTGCGATGACGTCAGAAGTTTGCAAATATCGGCAAACACAAAAACAGTAGAAAAAGTTGCAAACTGTTTGTAGAAGTGTTAGAAATGTTGGTAGGAGGTGGGGAATGGCACAGTGTAAGGTCAAACCTTCTACTTTGGCCCAGAATGTTGCTATATTTGGGGTAAGTGTGTGTTATATTGTAGTCTTGTCTTGTCACTGGCCTGGAGTGCTTGCTATCAGAATGCTGATGCATGAATGCAGCTAAGGAGAATGTTGAGTGGCTCTGTGTGTGAATGTTCTGAGAGTGTCAGTTGGGGGCCTGAGCTGGGATGGTAGGATGGCCGGTGAGTCGGCTCCTTTATATGTTGTGTACTTACCAATCCCTGTCCATTTCCAGTCATCAATGTCACTGTATATACTTGAGAGTAACAGGAATATGTACATACTATACATACTGTATAACAAAGTCTACCTGGATCAGTCTGAGTCTCGACAGCAGGTCTGTGTGTCTGAGTGACTACAAAGAGACCTTATAACATTGGTGACGAGAGTGGAAGAACCCTGGAAGAAAAGAAACAAAGGAAATGAGAAGGACAGAGAGACAGAGAGAAGCTGCAGCAACTGAAAAGACAAGTATGGTATTAGGAAGTTGTTAAAGGGACGTTATGGTTATAAGTAAAACTGAACCCCCCCCCAAAATGTGCCAGTTATGACAAGCCAACTCACACACCCGCCGTGCACTGCAAATACTAAAACCCCGGACATTAAAGATGACATCACAAATGGTATTGATCACATCAATGTTGACGTTACATATTAAATTAGTTGGGATACAAAGTTTCTGAAAGGGGTAGTGTTTACAATGTTGGCAGCAAGATGTCAGGGGTGATTAGGAGACCTATGATGAAGTACCTCATGCATTAAAAAATGTACTCATCTAAACACAATCTTATATTGGAGTGCTGTTGTTAATCCAGGAACCTAATGATATATACTCATAGGTAATGGCTGCAACATGCAGTATAGAAGTACAATATATTTAATTTGGCAATTCTGGCTACTAAAATAATGAATGCTACTTTAGCAGAGATTTTTGTAATGTTACAAATGGAATAAATAGTAATAATTAGAGACTTACTACATTGTTGTGTTAGCACAAACAGCACATATACATATCCACAATGCATACACATTAGAGGCACATACAGGCAAGGTAAAGTAAGCAAAACAGAAACATCACCAGGTAAACTCAATAATATTAAAGTTCATCCTTATTTATACAAATTAATTGTGTGTTTGAAGCCTGCTTATTGCTCAATACATGTGCACCATGAGCTGAGACCAAACCTAAGGAAAGCATTTTAAAAACATCCAAGAAAGTTAGGGGTTGATTCATGGAGCAAACGTGCACCGAAAATCCCAGCGCAAGCAGGCGCAAGGTGGCACAAGCGTGAGAAACCCAGCGCACGTGTGATATTCAAGGAAGACGCTGCGCGTGTTTCCCGCTGTCCGTGCGCCAAATCCTGCCATGGCACACGCGTGCACACACGGCGTGCACTACGCGCACAGCAAAAGCGCACATAGCGCAGCGCACACAACCAAAGTGGGCGGAACAGTGGGCGTAACACGCGGAATGGGGGATAACGCGTGAAAAAGAAGGCGTAACTGGGGAAGTACTGCAGGGAACCACACGGAAAGCCCACATGCACGCGAACAACCCGTATTCATGGATTCTAATAAGGGAAACCCGCGCACGGCAAAAGACGCACACAGGCGTCAACGCGTCCACCACACGAAGGCAGGCGGAAGCGTCCCCGCGCACAGTATAAAAGTGCCCACAAACAACAAACACGTATATACAGCTACGATGAATGCCCCATTTGTCGCAGCACTGATAGTGGGACACCGCAGGAGGAGGAGAATAGCCAGGGCACGCATTTTCACACCACGGACAAGCCTTTTTGGGGTGCCTGACGACCAGGTCTACGGCAGGTATAGGTTTCCACCCCATATCATCCTAGACCTGGTCAGGGATTGGGAAGATGACCTTACATCCCCCACCCTTTGCTCCCAAGCATTGAGCCCCTTGGAGAAGGTGCTCAATGTCCTGCATTTCTTGGCCACTGGGTCATTTCAGCCGACTACTGCCATAGTGGGGGGGTCTCACAGGCCACGCAGTCACGCTGCCTACACCATTTACTGGCAATCATGACAGCGCGCACCTCAGTCCGCAGGTGCATATACATGCCCAGAACACCCGCAGAAAGGCAGGCTGATGTCCTGGATTTTTTCAGGGTGGCAAACTTCCCCAAAGTGCTCGGTGCCATAGATTGCACTCATGTGGCCCTACGTCCACCTTGGGCCACTGAGCACATCTACCGAAACCGCAAGCACTGGCATTCCATCAATGTACAGGTGGTATGCGATGCAAAGGGAATCATCACCTCTGTCTATGCAAACTACCCTGGCTCCACCCATGACAGTTTCATATACAGAATGTCCGCCCTGAGCCGGGCCCTGGAAGCTGGGCAGAATGGCGACACCTGGCTCCTAGGTGAGTACAAATGCCCTTGCACATGCATTCATGTCACACACACACATACAAATACACAAACCCCAATAATCACAACCATTTACACCTCCCCAGGAGACAGTGCCTACCCTCTGAGCAACCACATGATGACGCCAATCCAGAACCCCACCACACTACCCCAGGTAAGATACATCGCCGCCCATATTGCAACCAGGGCCATAGTGGAGCGCACATTCAGAGTGCTCAAGTCATGTTTCCGCTCCCTTGACCGCTCTGGCGGGCAGCTACTCTATGCACCCCCAGTAGTGTGCAGAATCATTGTGGCAGCATGTGTCCTGCACAATGTTGCAACACGGCAGGGCGTACCGGTGGACCTGGTGGTGCCCCCACATCCCCAACCACAGGCACAGGCGCTGCCCATGGGAGGGGACAGGACACGTTGCGAGGAAGCCCGGACCCAGCTTGTGGCCACATTTTTCACCTAAACTCCCACCCCTGCGGAGTGCACACAGGCCTGGCGCATACCAGGTGACAATCGATGATTACAAAGAGACAGTCAACTGTCACAACCTTACCACCCTGAGATAGTTGCCATGGAAGTGCCACATTGTCTGCATCCCTAGCTACTTAAACACAAGCTATCCTGTGTGACCAAAAGGCACACATATGACATATGACATGACATGATATGGCATTTGTAACGTGCCTATACACAATTGTTTTTCAAGGTGCGACGAGGCAGGGAGGGGGGAACAAGGGAAGACAGACAACAATACTACTAGGCCAGGTGTCATTTAGATTGCGCAAGTGCAGGGGTAGGGGGAAGGGAAAAGTGCAAGGGGAAGGGGACGGGGGGAGTGCAGTACAGGGTAAGTAGAATAAACAACAAATAAATAGGCCAGCTGGTGGCAACTGCAAAGGTAAGTGCAGACAAGTACTGGGAAGGGGGGCGCTGTAGGGATAGAGAGACAGTCCCGCAGTGCAGGGGTTGCCAGGGAGGCAGTGCAAGTGGAGAGTGGCTGGGCCAGGGACCGAGGTCGGTGAGAGTGGCCCAGTTGCAGATCCAGTGAAGAATTTAGCAAGGGAGAGGGAGAGAGAAAGCAGAAGCAAAGAGGAAGGTCTTGAGGTGCTTCCGGAACCGGAGATGGTTCTCCTCAAGTTCCAGTGAGGCAGGAAGGCTGTTCCAGAGGGAGGCCCCTGCCGCGGAGAGAGATCTACCCCCAGCTAGTTGCTTTGAGAAGCAGATGACCCTGACATGCAAGGTGTGAATCACACACACCTGCAAAACAGGCCATGACCATCACTGTTATGTCACTCAAACCCCCCCAAACCACAACATGACATGGCAAGCAATAGCCATACACCAACACAGTACCAATAAGGTACACATTGCCATGTCAAAAATGTTCAGTGGCATCAGACAATGATGCCTGACATGGAATCAGATGAAATGACTGACCAACAACCTCCCACCCAAAATAAGTCATTCCCAAATGCATTACAAAAGTTGTAGACGTAACATAACAATGAATGCCTGTCTACATGCCCATTGTGCATTGCAAAATCAACACTGCAGCTTCTGTGTGCTGTGTCCAACTCCTGCAACACACTGCTCAGCGCACAGCACAGTGAACAGCTATTGTGTGTGATGCACACCCTGAACATCACATCTAAGCGACAAACCACATCAAAAAGAAAATTAGGCATGTACAGGATCCATAATTGGTCACAGAACATGTGCTGCAGGGACACAGTGGGCACCAGAAGGCAAACAGAGTGTACACATTGATATCCAAGGGTGGTTGTACATGTAGTGCATCATAGCGCAAGTGTGTGGGTCAGTAAGGACATGCACTCAACATATGCATGTGCAATCAAGTGACCATCAGTGTCCTCTACACATCACATGTGAACATTCACCATGTGTACACCCCAGCATGTCAAATCACAACTATCCCCTCACACCTGAAAGGTAAACACAACACATGAACAGTTATTGATCAGCAGAACACAAAATGTACATAGGATACCACAATTACAATGTCAGGGATCCCATCACACTGCAGGGCAAGGCAACTATCAACAACAAAACACCCCTCTCCCTCACAAATGACCATGACCCACTGAACAACTGCACCTGGGTCATGGAGCCTTCAACCCTCAATTTCACCTGGCCACAGGATCACCCTTCCCCTTCGTCACCATCTCCCACCTTGTGTGTAACAAGGTGCCTGCACCCTCAGAGTCCACCCTCATTTGCAAAATCACAAAATCCAAGCCAGAAAAACGAACCAGAACACCCTCCAGTAGATTACTTGACGTAGCAGTACCTCACAAAGGCCAAGTACTACCACAATGATGTAACAACCAAGGTAGCACAGTAAAACAATGTCACAACAGGATGTGAACCATGTGTGGTACATAACATAGAATGATGCACCATGAACGGATGTGTACTGTCACAGGTCCCGTGTACAGGCGCAGGAGTGGCACGAAACAACCACCCCCACTGTGGCCCGGGTGCCTGCAAGGTCAAACTCACACAGGCCTCTGAGACCCTGGTGGGGAAGGCGGGTCAGGGATATGCAGTCGGGACAGGTGTTGGCACACTGGATAACTGGAATGAGTGGCAGGAGAGGGGAGGAGGAATGACACATGAAAGTAGGGAATGCACGAAAATGTACTACCTGCATGAACACATACACAATCCGAACAAACTTGGACATCATTGTCATGAACCTTCTGTAGTCCAGGATTAGGAGTGGCACGAACCAACCACCCCCTCTAGGGTTTTGGCGCCTGCAAGTTTGGGGCTTACACAGGCATCCGCAACCCCAGCGGGGAAAGAGGGTTAGGGAACGTTGCTTGGATAGGTACGGGAAGCAGGAACACCGGGTAGAGGGTTCAGGGTTTAAAATTGGATAGGACTCCGGGTGATTAGGGGAAAACAAACATACCAAATTGAATTACACATTCATCCATGCATTAGTGCACCCCCCAGCAAGCCTATGCAGAGCAGTTTGAAAGAAAAACAACAAGACACTTAGCTCTGGTTTTGAGTGCTGGCCTCCTGGCTGCGCACTCTCAGGTCCGGTTACAGGAGCACTTCAATGCTGCAAAGAGAGCCACAGTTAATCATCTGTCCATGCCCATAACACAAAAAAACACCACCAAATATGCCACATAGCAACAAACTACTCTACAAACAGCAATCTGGTGTAGATGCTTCGTACCCATATGTAACATTACCCCTGTGATGGGTCATACACAGTCAATGCAGTAAGTCAGCCGCAGGTGGGTGCGTGGCAAATGGAACACCAATGTGTCACAATTCTCACAACATGCAATGTTCCCTGGGTAAGCAGACAGACCCATATAGCAAGGCATGACTTCAGAACAAGTTTTGTTCCACCATGACCAAAAAAAAGTAGGCAGTGCATGTTTCAAAATGTACATGGAAATGAAATGCAGTGCAGCCGAGTATGTCCCTTGCTGTATGTCCCTGTGAGCTGCCCCTTTCCATGTCTCAGAAGGCTACATGGTTGATACAAGTGCCTCAATGGACCTTGGTGTACCGGAGGGTATGTGCCACTGCCCCTGCAGGTGCCCCAGACAACTTTACAATCAACAGCCATCAGTCCACCAACACATCTGAGCTGTATTGTGTGCTTCAACACCAATATTTGTCCAAGCTCACCCTCAGTGCTGTTACTAAGCCTGCATGTGCAACTCGCCTGGTGCAAGCTTTGCTGTGTTGTGGCCCCCATGTGCTGCTCAACTTGCCTGGAGTTCCTTGGAACACTTCAGCAGTTCTAGGATGTAGGTCTGCAATCCCTGTGCCTCTGTTTGTGCACACATGTGCATGTGGGCACCAACAAATGTGTCCAGAATTCAGACGTCCAATGGGCTATGTCTGCTGGCAAAGGTGGTCTGGAGGCTCATCCCCCTGCAGAAAGGGCATGAAACACATGATTAATGCTTTAAAGTCATCTGTGTGTGTCTCTTCAGGCATCGCATTACTGACCATCTCAGAGACTTATATCAGAAATCACACCATCAGTTTGTCTTTCACATCCAAAGTGTGGAACACACTATCTACGGCATGAATTGCAACAAGCACGTGTACAGTAAAGATAAGAAACATACTACACAATGCATAGCAATGAATGTACACATTAATCATGAAACACCCCATCTAGCAAAAGCTGAACAGTGGACAATAACACTGCAATCATCCCCACTAGGGGTGTCAACACAAGTTACACAGCACCAGACATGCCACAGATATGACAGTCCAAAGCCCTTGTGTAATAGGCTGTCACACCAAACCATCCTTGCGAGCCCATGGATAAGGGAGGCAGGAGTGGCATATGTGAGTCAAGGACCCCAAGCAGCAAACACATACACAAGACAAGCCTGAAGGGCCCAGCTGGAACAGACAGTGGATGCCTTCAAAAGCCACAAAGCACCACACCGTCACATGAAAGCACAATAGACAAGCAATTTTAAACTATATTAACTAATTACACTAACTATGAAAAACCTACATTACCTAATTAAACTAACTATCAAACAGAAACTTAACTAACTAAACTAAAAGAAAAATCAAAAATGGCCACATACGACCCAGGGGGGAGGGGAGGCAACCAGGAGGGGGGAGGTACAGGGTGCTGCTCAACACCCACATGCGATGATGCTGAGCCAAAAAAAAAACCTCCATGGGCTCAGCGCCTGCACAGCCCGACCTATGTGGGAGATAGATGGTCGTCCGAGTCTGGCTCACCCTGGAAAGGAGGACGTGGCACAGTAGCCTGGCCATGCCTAGCCGCAGCTTGCCCCTCATCGGCAGCAAGTCTGCCGGACGGGTGAGCCTGGTTCTGTGTGGCGATGTGACGTAGGTCTGCATGCAGAACCTCACGTGATACACGTGCTTCCTCTTGCAAGGTAGCACGTGTAACACAGAGTTCCTCCTGCACGGCCTGGCTGGACAACCGCTGCACCTCCCGGCAAGCCTGTAGCTCAGCCGAGATGGTACGCTCAAGCTGTGCAAACCTCTCCTCTGCCCGCTGCCTCTGGGACATCATAAGGACACCCAGAGTGGATTTGAGGGAAGCATACTCCTCCCTCAGGGCATCCATGTGCGCCTCTGCGTGAGCAGCAATTGCTTGACGCAGCGACGACATTTCAGCCTGGCGTGCCCTGTCTGAGGCCGCCATGCCCAGCCTGAGCGAGCGGGCCGTGGACCGTGCCGCCTGCTGCTGGAGAAGCACCTGCCTAGCAGGGGGGAGCACAGATCGGGCCACACTCTCCATGCTCTCAGCGATGTTCTCCATTGCTGCCCCCTGCCGTTCTGAATTGGCAGTCATGTCTTGCTCCCACTCAGTATACTGCGGTTGCGCGCGGCGACCGCGTTGCTGGGCTTGACCCCTGCGGGACCCAAGGACCGAGTGTCCTCGCTGTGTTGGCACCGACCGCGGCTGCACGACTACATGCCCCCGTCAATGTGATGTCCCAGGCACGTCAGTGACTGGTGTGGAGGGTGACCCTGCATCCCGATCCACCATGGGCGGAGGAACCAAGTATGTCTGATCCCTCAGTGCAGGTGTCGCGGATAGAGGAGTGTCCACATCAAAATCACTCACCCCTGACACATGGACTTGATGCTCATCCAACTCGACATGGACGTCAGAGTCGTCATCAAGGCTGGACTCATAGGCAGCCAGAGACAAGATGGACTGTAGCACCTGGGGGTTTTCGTGGCCTACCACCCCACGACCCCCACTTGTGCCGGGTTGATGTAGTGGTAATGACAACACCATCCTCCGCCTCCATTGCGTCATCACCTGAAAAATAGAGAGAATAAAGGTCACTACACATGTCAGAAGCACACGACACACACACACACCGACAACAAACGCATCAGGCAGACATGTGACACACAACATATAACCTCGCATGCATGCTGGGTCAACTTTGAATTGCTTCTGTGATCAGACCTGTTGAAAGGTGGCAGTTTCCATGGAAGTGGGTCTATGCAGTGCAGAAAATGTGTACGCCACTCACTACCTACATGTACAAGGACTCCATGGTGTGTGTCAGGAAATGTGAAGGCAGTGCAAGGTCAAATTCAGGCATCACGTGCATTATGCATTCAATGTGTACCATATCTAGAAGCCAAGCACCCCTCCACCCAAGTACAAAAGCAGGGATGCCTGGCATGGTATCAAAAGGCTGACCATAGACCTGTGTATTGACAGGCAGTGTTGACTGGCATCAACAGCTTAATGTGATTCAAGTGACAACACTGCAAATGATGATGGGACAGTAAGCAGGACACATGATGAAAACTCTTTAGGCCGCCCACGTGTGAAGAAGACACTAAAACAGTTGGACAGAGTCATTGGCCATTAAACAGGCTGAGGCCTGTGAGCCACACAGATTGTCAGACCCTAAACATGTGTGCAACGCAGTACTGACCCACAGTTCACATGGGAAGGCTGATGAGATGCCATGCAATGTATGTCTCCCAGGACTTGTATTACAGTGATCATCCAGTCAAGGACACATAGGGGCATGCGTGCAATGCACATGGAGCATGAATGGGCACTCATGTCCCTGCGGGACATCTGACCTATGCACAGTACGAGTGAGATACCCTGCATCAAGTACTAAGGCTGTACAGCACGGCATATGTCTGGCAGATTGTACGCTGGAAGTTAGCATCTACACTTGACGCATGAACAGGAAAGTACACATTGGCAAGATTGAAGAAGACCAGTGCAAAGGTGGAACTGGGGTCCAGAGTGGCGGAGGAGGGGCAAGGGAGCATGCCTACATGCAGTCCCCATGCAGGCAGAGGAGACATGCACGTCAGTCATGCAATGGCATTGTGTCTGGGCTGAGAGAAAGATCAACCCACGCCACATGCAGAAGGGCCAGTGAGCTGGAACATGGACCGGAGGGGCATACTTGTAACCAGCATGTCAGTAGGGTACAATAGTGGTGATGCGTACAGTCCCCGTTTGCTCCACATGTCCACCATCCAGCAGAGCAGACATGCATCACGGAAGCATTGCATTACTCACACATCAGAACCATGTACACGTCACATGTAGTGGCAATCATGTACAACACATCCCACAAGTGAAACACACACGTCCTCAACAAACACGCATCAACACTCACTGGACTGGGCATCAAAGTCCAGCATCTCTCCCACTCCTTCGACCAATTCAGGTGGTATGAACTCCGCAACGAGTGACTCATGCTGAGTGAGCTCTTCCTCCTCTGGTGCAGGCCCACCGCCAGTCACCAGAGTTAAGTTGCAATTAGAGGCACGCTTAACCTTAGTGCTGCGTTTGATGTCATTCCAACGCTTTTTTCACTCTTGCGCCGTGCGCACCTCATGGCCGAATGAACTGACATGTTCCGCAACATGCTTCCAGTGGGTGTCACGTTGGGCAGCCGTAGTCTGACTATTGGCACCCACTAGCATGTCACGGCTGTGGCCCCGCACGTAGCCCACGAGGAAGTCCAGTTCCTGCTTGCAGAAAGGCGTCTTCCTCGACGTGCAGGAGGTCGTGGCCTTGTGTGGGGTCCCAGCCTGTGCTGCAGGTGCAACCTTCCTCCTCTTGGACTGTGGCGCAGACCCTGGCTGGCTAATGCCGCCCTGACCAGTATGGCCAGTGGGTTCGGTGGATTGTGCCAAGGGAGTGGCAGGTGGAGGGACGACCAAAGGCCTGACTTGTGTCAGTGGCATCTGGGTGCCCTCTAATGGACCCTGCGCAGCAACATCAGCTGTGGCAGGGTCATTGACCGCAACGGTCCTGGTTGGCAGACTCACAACCGGGGTGTTGTTCGGTGCATCTGCCCCTGCACTTGCCAACACCCAACTGTTCGGAGTAGCAGATGACATAACTGCCACAGGGACACGTGTCTTGGTCTGAGCAGCCCTGCCTGCCCCTATGGTTTCCCTCCTGGCCTGTTGGAAATCTACCAAGGGCTCCTCAAGTGCCAACGCAGCCTGCGCTGGCAGACCCTGAGCCTGGGTGGCGGTGTCCACAGCTGCACCTGCAGCTACCACTACCCTTGGGCCTGAGGCAGTCGATGGAACGGACTGCCGGGTCACACGGGCGCCAGTGCCAGATGCAGAAGCTGCATCCCACGGAACCACACGGGGTGGTGGCATGACTGCACCGACACACGGCACAACATTGTGCTCAAGTGGCGCACCCCTGCCTCTTCCCCCTCTGTGGCCGCCCTGGACACCCTGGAGTCCCCCTATTCCCTGGTCACCACGGCCACGTCCCCAACCACACCCGCCATGAGGAGTACGCCCAGCTGAGGCGCCCCTCACCTTTGGTGTCCTCCCAACCATGGCACAGATGTAGTAGTGCCGGCACAGATGGAGTAGTGCCCATGGGAGGTGTACACAACAATTGACCTGGGCAATTGGGGTGAAGGGGGTGGGAAGCAAGATGTTAACAGCCCCCCTGCACCTGCAAGGCTCTATGTGACCCCGGTGATATAGTGACGGGTCACACAACGCTCAGGCACCCCAAAACTGCAGTAAAACCGTGCACGCAACCCTGCAGCCTACGTGTGTGGAATCAACCTCCCGCAGTATGCGGTGGCACCCAGTAACACGAATAACGCGTACGCGTGGGACACGCAGGCTACTATTACCTCGAAAATGGGTGCGATACACAGGGGCACCCGCAGTGGGAAAAATAGCGTGTGCGACTCACCGTCTGACTAGCACGATGCCGAAAAACACGCGTAGCCAATACCCCCGCCAAAAGAAGAGATACGTCCTTGATAGCTGTGAAGTTGTGATGGCGCGCGAAACAACAGGAAGCAGCAACACACGTCGGTCTCCACGAAAGGCACGTACAGCGAACTGCTGTCCCCGCTCACCTTTAACCCGTGCTGAGGGAAACGCCCGCGCGTGTCAAATCACTTACGCGCATGTGCCCTTTCCTCGGATTATATGCATTCCCACGTGGACGTGCAGTTTTTCACGCGCGCTGAAACGCCCATGCATGCCTGCGCGCGTCACGTCACAGAGGCACTTGCGCTTGAAGGGCCTTCTGTCCAATAAAATCGCGTATGCGTGCAGACGTGCTTAGGCGCTAAGGGCCTTCCCTCGAATTACACGCTGACGTGCAGAATTTTCACGTGCCAAATCACTCCGTATCAAGCTTGCCACGCGTAAGCACATGGAAGACCACGCTCCTGCCCAAAAGGCCGAATTACTGCCCCCCAGAGCCCCGAGCAGCCTCCCACAAGCCATCTGCTGCTGCCTGCCTGCCTGCCTGCCTGCCTGCTGCCACCGTGCCCTGCCATTTGGTGCCTGCACATCAGCCATCTGCAGGATTCCAGTTGCTGTGTCCACAACTGCTGGAACAGAAGACCCCCGACTGGGATATCATCGCTCCACAGCCCAGCCCCAGGACCCAGTTGCCCACCCACGCCTGCCTCGGGGGTCACCATGTCGGGGCAAACACCATCCGAGACCACTGGCGACCCCCAGCCAGAGGGGCAGAGGGCCACCAGCTTCAGTCAGAAGGAAGTTGGTGTCCTGGTGGAGCATGTCCTGGGGCATTATGATGCCCTCTTCGGATCATCACGCGCCGACAAGGATGGACGGGACTGGATCTGGACGGACATCATGACTGCCATCAACGCGGAGGGGGTGGCAGTCCGACTATTACATCATGTCAAGAAGCGCTGGGAGGACTTCAGGTCCAGGACCCTCAACAAGGCCCGGTGCCTCTTGAAGGCAGCGGATGCTAAGGGACGCCGGGGCCACTTGTCGGAAGATCAGATGAGGGTCCTGGAACGCATATCCCCAGCGCTCCACGTCCAGGTCCTTGAGAGGCAGACCCGTCTGGAATCGAGTGGTAAGTGGCCAGGCATTGCTGTGTGAGACAGGGCATGTTGCAGTGTGCTGGTTGTCTGATACTTGCCTGTATGTGTGACATAGGACATGTACGTGTGTGTGTGTGCAGGGACATCATGGTCATGCATGTGAGACCAGTAATGTGTGAAGCACACGGTTGGTGTATGTGTTTAAATGCTACATGGGGAGCCCTATGTGGAATGGACACATGAAAGCATGCCAGTCTCTGTTCCTGGACATGGGTGGGGGTGAGGGATGGGTGATGATGCCATGTACATGTATGGTTTCCATGTCTGTGTGTCTGACCTGCGTGTCTGTGACTTGTTAATGCCATGGATGCATGACACATGTCTGTGTCAATGTTCAGATCCACTGATGTAGCCTAGCTATCCTTGCATCCACTTTGTCTGGGGTGTACGAGTCCAGATGGATGAAAGTACGGTGAAGTGTGTGAATGTGATAGGCATGACCCATGATGCATGTGAGTTCAAAAACAACATTGTATGTTTCAAGAGTCCCTTGGACATGTTTGCTTATGTCCATAGCATGTGCCATGCCTGTTACTGCATGTGTTTTGCCTGCACTGACCCATGTGTTGTGGAGGGACATGATGGAAGTGATCTTTGACAGTCCCACTCATCTGCTATTGCTTCCTGTCTAGGGGACCATTGTACAGTACCCTGATGCTTGTGTTCTATGTCTCCCTCTACACAGCGCAAAGTGAAGAAGAGGGCGGAGACGGCGCTGTGGAGAAAAGCGGCGGGGATGCCTCCACGGCTGCAGCGGAAGGGGTGGGTGAGCCCCCACAGGGGCTTGCAACGGCGGAAGACGGTTTGGAACCATCCAGGTTGGTGGTTTCCACAGAAGAGGAGGAGGCCCCTACTGAGCCGCACATGGGGCCTGGTGGGGGCATCCCTGCTGGTGCAAGTGGTGCAGTCCAGGGGCAGGGGCAGGAGGCAGCACAGATTGCCGTGGAGGTGCATGTGCATGTCACTGTCCCTGACACTGTGACTGCACCACCATGCACCAGCAGGGATGCCCCATCCCAGGCCCGTCCGCAGGTAGGGGGATGTCCATGTCATCTGAATCCCCTCCACCTGCGGACGAGGGGACCCCTGGACGTTTGGAGAAGGTCCTGATTGGTGTCGCATTGCGCACGGGTGTCATTCGTGATGAGGTGCGTGCATCCCCAATAAACTTACATTGTTTCAGAGTAGTGGACTTACCATTGGTTCTTGCCCCTTGCCATCCACCCCTGATTTTCTATTTCGTGATTGGCTAGAGCTGATCTACCCCGGCCTGGGATTCGAATCGGTTCTCAGCTCTCTGTGCACCTCTTCAAGGTTATATGAAACATCTATACGTCTGTATTGTATCTGGTAATGTACCACCTGTGCCTATGAGAATGTGTCTCCACTTTACAACAGTTGTTTCATTCTTTATCTGTGTTGCAGGGATCGGTTCTCCTTTCCCACCACAGTTAATGCCCATTGTTGAGTTTGGCTACATCACATGCTTGCAGACCACAACATCGAGCTCTTGAGCATGCATTCATGAGGATTTATTCATTTTTTCTGCAGATGGCCCCTTGTCGTCTAGAGGCTGGAAAGTGACTTTGTATCTCTAACATTTACTGTGAGCTTGCTTCACACACTGCGCAGCCTGAGCCAGCTCCTCTTGTCGAGTGCTCTGTGGCTCGAGGCCTTCTGTAATTTTCCTTAGACTTATGATATGATTTCTATATGCTAATGTTATATTAGGTAACCTATAAGTGAGTCACACATGGTCCCATCAGGCTCCATATATACTCCTGTAGTTCTAAAGGGTTATTTGTCATAAGCATCTGCAAGCTTGCACAGGATCCCGTGTTGCCTTGCATTTCTGGGTTACTGCATTTGGCTAGTGAAACAAATAATAAAGCTTTGACAGTATGTATATGTATCCATCCTGTAACTATAGAACTGTGTAAGCATGTTCTCTGTGTATGTGAATGTGTGTTTGTGTAATGCGGTGCACGGCTCGAGTGTGCTTCACGACTAACAATGCTATGTCGTGGTGTCTCTAATGACATCAGCATATTGGCTTGTCGGTGCTTAATTAAGACTGTCCATTAGGGTATTCCCATCCACCAACTCTGTTGATTCTCCTATACCTGTAAATATATGTACTACATTAGGTCAGTAGGGCTGGCTGAGGGGATACCTTTCCGTGTACATCTCAGCCAGTGGTGCACTTGGGATTCGTTCGAAATATGATGGGTGCCTATGAGCGTTCCTGGCTCGTTATCCTGTCTTGTTCATGGGGGTGAGGAGGGGTCTTCCTGGGACCCTCTCTTGACAATGGTGACATCACTGGTGACATCCTTAAATACATCATCCATGACATACACACTAGTTAATGAATTACAAAATTGGATACTATTTACAGATTAGTTTTACTTTGTACCATATGTGTTTGATGGAAATGTTAACATGCTAATCACTTACAAAAGATACACAGAAAGACATATATATATTGATGTACTTGTTTTTAAGCAAATGCTGAATTTTAAAATGTACATATATACATTTAGAGTAATAATCCCTTTTTTCAATACCCATGTATGGAAATTCTTCAAATATATCCTAACACTTAGTTTTTGCCTGTTTTAGAGCACTTCCCATGTGATTTAGAAAATGATATGTGTTTAATTTGTTCTTACAGTGAAGCAATGGAGTATTTCAATATGTTTCTTTCAAAACGTAGTAAAGTATTAGCGTTTAACATGTGTCTCTTTCAATGTATTTCTACACATTTGTTTGCAAATGTATATGCATAATATATTATAGTGAATATGCTTTAGATTTGGCAAAAACAGGAACATTCTAAGCAGTGAACTATTTATTTATTTTTATTTATTTATTGTTCTCTTGTTAGGCCCTTATACAAGAAGTACATACTGTTTCCAAGCACCCACAGGCCAACAGGGAGGGGAAAATGGGATGAGAAACAAAAATAACAAATATAAAAGGAAACAATATACAAAATAAAAAAAATAAAAAAATATGGTGAGGGTTGGCGGGGGTGGGAGAGGACAAGCCTAGTATGCCTTGTGTGTGTTCATAACGTGCAAGTGCAGAAGGGAGGGGGAATGGGATAAGTGCTGGGATGTTCATGGTAGATCAACAGTTGAAGTCAATGTGAGGTAAGTGCAAGCCTCCAGGGTGGAGGGTGAGCCATCGCAAGTTCTGAGGATGGACAGAAGCTGGTGGTGATTCAGTGTTGGAGGTCAGGCCCCCGAGGATGCATAAGGGCCCTGAACACCAAACAAGCAACTGTGAGGTTAACAGGGGAGAGGGAGGGAGGGAGGAGGTAAAGAGGAACGTCTTGAGTAGCTTCGGGAGTTTTAGAAAGTCCTGCTCAAGACAAAGAGGGAGGCTGTTCAAAAGAAGGGGGCACGCTGAGGAAAGCAATCAAACTCCTACCCTCTGTTTAGAGAAATGCTTTACACACAAAGAGTTGGTGCCAGATGAGTGCAGAGGTCTAGAGGGGGAATATTTAGTAAGAGAGAGTGGCAGATAGTGTGGTCCTCGGCCTCAGACAGCCTTGTGGATGATAGCGAGAGATTTGAATTTAATTTGTGACGCAACCGGGATACAGTAATGACATTTTAGCGCAGGAGAGATGCGGTCCCTGGGCTTGAGGCCAAGGATAAGTCTCCCTGCCCTTTTCTGGATTAGCTGAAGGGGTTGCAGAATATAAGAATGTAGATTTAGGAGGAAGCACTTGCAATAGTTAAGTCTAGAGAGAACCAGGGCTCGGATAACATTGAGCTTCTGGGGGAAGGTGAGAAAAGGTAGAATTCCTTTGAGAAGGAAGAGCTGAAAGTGGGACTTCTTGGCAATGTCCTCAGTGTGAGGGAGAAGGAGAGAGAGGAGTCGAAGATGACTCTGAGGTTTCTGGCTATCCAGCGTTCTTTGGGGATGAAAGCTTGTCGCTAGTAATAGGCTGTTTCTGTCTGTCCCCTTTGTGAAAATCTGTGTTTCTAGCTTTCCTTCTTTCACGTAAATTTCAACGTCCAGGAAGTGTATTCTGGAAGGACTGGTAACTGTTGCAAATTTAATCCTAGGATTCATCAGGTTCATCATTGAAAAAAATTGTTCCAATTCGTCCACTGGACCAGTCCAGATTCCAAAGATGTCGTCAATGTAACGTGTGTAGAATGATAGGTGTCGAGACCATCTCGGGGGGGTTAAGACATTTTCATATTCTAGGTAGAACATGAATATATTGGCGTAGCATTGTGCCATTGCTGGTCCCATGCTAGTTCCTGATACCTGTAAGAAGTAGCATTCTCCAAATTTGAAAAAATTGTTCATAAGAACCAATTTTAATAAAGTCAGTACAAATATTCGGTCTGCCTTACAGTCTGCTGTCCTCAGGAGCATCCACTCCACCGCCTCTAGCCCAGTTTTGTGGGTGATATTCGTGTAGAGTTTTGTAACATCCATGGTGAAGAGGATGTCACGGCCTTCCATAATTTCCACATCTCGTAATTTTTGTAAGAAATGTGTTGTATCCTTTATATACGTTTCTGTATTCTGGATCAACGGTTGCAGTATCCGATCCAAATACTGAGCTAGGGGTTCCAGAATGCTGTTTGTAGCTGCAATGATTGATCGACCTGGTGGTTTCAATAATCTTTTGTGGATTTTGGGCAGTATATATAGTACTGGCATAATCGGATGTTTGTTGTTAAGAAACTTATGAGTTTTCTCCGAAATCTTGCCCATTTCTTCAGCTTCCTCGAGGGTTTCTTCTATTAGTATCATAACCTGGTTGGTAGGGTCGGAGTTGATTTCAATATAAGTTCCTGTGTCCGCTAGTTGTCTCTCAATTTCCTCCAGGTAGTCGCTCTTGTCCATTAAGACAAGTGCGCCTCCCTTGTCGGCGGGTTTAAAGATTATCGACTGGTTGTCCAGTAGATTTTTAAGGGTCTGTTTTTCCCATTTCGAGAAGTTCCCATAGCCACTCTGTTTGTATTCAAGCTTTTTGAGGTCTTGGAGTATCATTTTCTCAAAAGTAGAGAGCACATGGTTCTGTACTTGGGGATAGAAATTGCTTTTTGGCTTGAGCTCAAGGAACTCCGATGTCTCGTTGGGGTCTTGATCTTCTTCGAGGTCATCAAAAAATATTTTTATTTTCATTTTCCTCAACAGTCTAAAGAAGTCTATTTTTTCTTTCAATAATGTACTATTACTCTGGGGGACAAAGGATAGGCCTGTGTGGAGTACTCGGAGTTTCAAATTGGTGAGGGTATGTGACGAGATATTGATCACCAGCTCTTTTTCTGTGCCTTCTTCCTTTGCGCGTTTTTTCTTCTGTCCACGTCTTGTTGGCCTTTTTCTAAAAAAGGCGTCTCCTCCGTTGATGGTGTCTCTTCCTGTAGGGTGGTTGGTTGAGAAGTTTCTGGTATTACTGTCGGATCCATTTCTGTACTTGATGCATCTGAGGTGGTAGCTTCGGCTTGTGGTGTAGCTGGTTTTGTTGTCTGTCCCTGATATGGCTTGTGGGGACATTGTCCATAGTACTCCTGCCATGTATACACTATATCCAATTTATAATCCAGTGTATCCCTGCGAAATTTACGGATCTTCTTAGTTTCCAATTCCTGTTTGTATTTCTGTAGTTTCAGGTTGGTGTCGTCCAACACTTCTTTAAGTTGGTCCTCCGTGTAGCACTTGCTTAGTGAGTTTTTGAGTATATCCACGTCTTCACTTAGTGTTTTCAAATTCTGTGCCAGTTCTTCAATCGTAAGGAGTATGAGGTCCAGTGAACATTTATTCAAAAAATCTGGCGCCATCGTTTGACGAATGCAGGGTTTTCCTTACAAAGGGTCGGTTCCAAGTTGACTCTAAGGCCACGGGGTATTCTTTGTGCCTTATAATATCGTGCTAAGATGGAAGCATGTAGTTTCAGATTGATTTCACGTCTTATTTTCCACTCTAGTTGTCTGATAAGTGCCTCTGGTTTCTCAGATGTTGTCAGGTCGTCACTATTTAATTTGATTAGTGCTAAAATGCGTTTTGCTTCTTCTTCGCTGAAGCCCAGTGTTTCAGCTCTTTTGTCTGTACTTTGTTCAATTTTGTTAAAGGACATTCTATTATAGTAAATCGCTAGATGTATAAATATGTGTGCTCTCCCAAAAATCGTGGCCGATGAAGCAACAGTTGTGAGGAAAGGAGGAGGAGGCACTACTATGGGTTACTTGTGCGTTTCTATTATTTACAAATGGCGGAATTATCCGTATGTTGTTTATTAGTGGTATAATTAGGATTTCAGGTGCACCAGGGCGAATGTCACGGGGCCACTCGGGACTGGTAAAAGAACTGTAAAAAAAGAGGCATGTATTGCTACCTGCCAACCCTTAGTGCACTCCCAAGGGAATATAATTCCAAAACGTATCGATGTTGCAGGCATGTGAGCTCTAGTAGACCACTCACTGCTTGCGATTCTGAATTTAACTAAGAGTATCGGTCTCTTTTCTCTAGGATTCGGAGTTGGTAGGGTAAAAGAGATAGGTAGGTGTTTAATCCCTGCTAATAAATAGAGTTGCCAAGCAGTTATGTCTTCCTTTTTCAATTCGCTTCACATAGTTTTATAGTGTGTCTATTGGTTCATTGATGTAAGACAATACAACTTTAGGAAAAGTAAAAAGACCCGTCATGGGTTATTTTAAATCAAACCAAAATATTCTTTCTTTCTTTCAGAACCTGTCAAAATCTATAATTTGTACAGTTTACGAAACCTTATTCATAGATATACTCTAAACCATAAGATTCGTTATGTTTGTATACATAAATTCACAAAGTCCCTTTTGGGTAACAACAGAAAGTGATTGTGGGGTAACAACAAGAAATGAAGTCAAACAAATGTCCTGGTTTAAGTCACCAAAACAAAATAGTATCGAGATTTATCAATGTGTTGCCAACGCGTTTCGGACTTTTCTGACAGTCCATCTTCAGGGCTAAATGATACTACTTCTTCCAATATTACATATGTTCTTGGATTCAATTCCTATGGTAAAAACATATAGATAGTATTACACTATAGGGGTTTCAACACTTGTTCAAGATAATACAACTTAACAACAAAGGGTTGTGGTTTGTGATAATACATTTCTGACAGTAAAAAACGTTTTACTCTTAACGCACCTTTTTCTAATGCCACAAGCACCTTGCTTCCTGATGCTTGGACAATCTCTTGTAGGTAGGTGTAGCTGCACCTAATATGTTCTGCATAAGGACACTCGTGCTTCGTGGGATATTTCTTCAAAATAGTTTCTAGAAGAAACAGGAAGAAATGGTGGTGTACTAAGTGTGTGGGTCACTGGAATGAGTTTATAGCTTTGCAAGGTAAACCACCACATTTTGGAAGGTAAAAAACCGGGGAGTACCTCTCCCCCATGCTGTAGATCTGGCTGTAATGTACAAGCCAGGCAAGTAGTCTGGCTGTAGTATACTGGTCAGGTTAAAACCAGTCTGGCCTCTTAAAATTTCCAAAGATTAAAGGAGTGTGATGTTTCAAGAGCTAAAAATTCTGCCCATTAGGTTCGTGATATTTGCTCTAAGCCTGGCTGTATCATGCAGATAAATAGTCTGGCTGTGAGCTACTGGTCAGACTAAATCCAGTCTGGCCCCTTAAACCTTGCACAGAGTTTATACGGCGAAGTAGTTCATAGTCAAAAAAGTTCTATCTAATAGGTTCATATAAGACCTATCTCTCACCTTCATATACGGCATGCGTGTCTCTTCTTAAGTCCTGAGGTTCACGGGGCATCGAGTGCGGTACTCCGGTCCCTAGCGTTCTTCCTGGTTACTGTTTTATGTGTTACCAAGGGGGTTAGTGCGCATGTCCGTCAGCGGGCTGGACCGCTTATTCCTAGCGCATGCGCATTAGGCTGATCTCTACACTACGTTTTCACGTTGGCGCGTGAGCGGGCTAGACCGCTGATCAGTCGCGTGTGCGTACGTGTGGGGACTGATTAAGTTCTTGTTGCGCATGCGCGGGTGTACAGTGTGCAGCCAATACTGTGTCACGTACTCCGTGACCCATCACAGTTTGGTGCTGAAACACTGTGTCCTCGCGCATGCGTGTATGTGTTTCTTCCGTTAAGAAGACGGTGAGGAGGGCACCACATATTATAGTTGCTTATATTAAAAAAATACTAAATTCACTATACGGTAAGTCGATCATAATGTTCTCGCCTGGAGCTGCCAATTCAAAAATGGTCCTGTGGCACTAGGACCTAATCAAACAAAAAACTTCCAAAAAGCAAAATGGAACCACTTTGCTAAGAAAGGCGCCTCTCAGTTAGCCCCAAATAGGTTGCTAATCTTTGATATATTAGAGATTAGGTATCCAATTCATGTTATACAGGTAATGAATTTAAAGAAATGTTTTTCAATTAAATATTTTAGCAGGAATTGTTTAATTCACATTCCTGTAGTATTTGCCGCCAAATTTTGTTCATGTAAATCACACAATGAGTTTGCATCTCAAATTGTCCATAATACTCTAATGCCAATGCATTTCGGAATTAATCCTTCTTCAGGGCGGTAAACAATGGCTGTTGTATGTACATATACTATTAACAATGTAATAAGTTATGCTATATTAATTGTTTGTTGCTATAATACCGCCCTGAAGAAGGATTAATTCCGAAATGCATTGGCATTAGAGTATTATGGACAATTTGAGATGCAAACTCATTGTGTGATTTACATGAACAAAATTTGGCGGCAAATACTACAGGAATGTGAATTAAACAATTCCTGCTAAAATATTTAATTGAAAAACATTTCTTTAAATTCATTACCTGTATAACATGAATTGGATACCTAATCTCTAATATATCAAAGATTAGCAACCTATTTGGGGCTAACTGAGAGGCGCCTTTCTTAGCAAAGTGGTTCCATTTTGCTTTTTGGAAGTTTTGTGTTTCTTCCGTTACCTCGGGAGAGGACTATGCGGAATCTTAGATGGCTGGCCAATGCCACGAAAGGTGACCTGTCGTGTCCAATAAAAGTAAGAAGGTCATGTGTATAGATGGATCTAGTTGGCTTGAGAGCGTGAAGGTTACGAAAATTCCTAATGAGGAAGTGTATAGTGGTTGCCCATCATGAATGAGTGGGGAGTAGCGCAGATTATGTCATCAGTTTTCACCTTAATGTCCCTGCAACTAAAGTGTTTTCCTTAACCTCCAAGGGTTTTCTTATTTCATAGGTGTTTAGAACACTATCAGACCACTAACCACGGCCTTTGGCCATGTCCAGTGGGCATGGCCTTTAGCCGTGTGCACTGTATGTTTTAAAACACTATCAGGCCACGAGTTATGGCCTTTGACCATTGCCCGTAGGCACAGCCCAACACCACCAAACCTTCTGCCATGGCCCTCTATATTTTAAAACACTTGTAACCCATGGCACTTATACGTTCCTCAACAACAAACTGATTTTGACTTGTTTTCACAATGGTATTGTTATGAATAAAAGATTGCAGGCTTTGAGAACTCACAATGTTTTTAGGCAATGCAAAGTGAGATTACATGTTTTGCCTTGCACCACACACTTTGATTAAGCAGCATGCTACAAGCCCTTGTATTATGGCTGGTATCTTGGTGACTGTTGGATACATTGCACAACCTCAACTAACTGCATTTAAGCAGCACAGAAAAGGTAAGAAAATGACTGGCTGCAAGAATAACATATGCCCAGGTACTTTTGCACCCATAGCGAATATCAAAAGCAGACATCCATGAATGTACGCACAGTAAGTGAACCCCTCCGAACCTCATCCTTCACCCATGCACCTTCATTTCTGAACCCTATACCACATGCACACAGAATGCCTCACATACACATCCTCCCTCAAGACACACTACCCCTCTCTCATACTCAAAGTCCTCTAAGACACTTCTAGCCACATCCCTCCCAACAATCATCCTCCATCCTTGCACCCTACATCCTGTAGCCACTTCACACTTCACAAAACCAGGCCACCAAAGAAGCTCCCACTCATATCCCACATACACTCCTACCCATTGCAACCACCTCACACACCCCAACTCAATGACCAGGGGAACTCCCTGGCCCACCTTCAATTGCCCACTGAATACTTCCCTACTAATCACTGGCACTGGCTCTCCTCCAATCTCCAAACCCTCTCTCCCACCCACTCTCAATGAGAACCCACAGCCTCCCACTTCATCCCAGCGCTGATCCTCCAAATCTTATAAAAGAAGGGCACTCTGGCAGGCCCAGAAACAACTGTTCCCTGCACTGTTCGCTTCATCCCTGAACCATTTCATCACTGTCTGACTCCTCCCCTCTACACTTACCCAGGCAGGAGACCTCTCAAGCACTTAATTTGTGCTGGTGTTTGGCGGTGGCCAACACTGCCACTCTATTTTGGGCACCGGAACTGATTGATGCAGCAGGCGGCTGGCGCACGTGTAATTGTTTTGTTTGAGTTCCACACTTCGATCATAAATCATTGTGATTTGTGATCTTTATTGCACTCTGCTCTCAGTTGCAGGTTGCAGGCCATGGCTGACTGGGCCTGGGATTACAACAGCAATAGCAATGAAACAACAAATAGCCAATGAAAACTAACGTTCTGTATAGTAACACAGAATGTACAGTTTTGCTTGGCTGTTCTTCTGAGCCAGTGAAATGTGGGGGTGGGTCACGTGGGTGGTGTTGTGGACATAGGCAGCACAGCCCATCTTCACTTCACTAGATACTGAGGCGTTGCTTCGTGTTGTGAGAGAGCCTGCCTGCCTGCCTAAGCCAGCCCAGCACGTGTTGCTTAAGTACCTCAGCCAGGGCCGTGCTTAATTTTCATTTGTGTGCCTGGTTGTTGTGCCACCCCTGAGGCCCCGACAGGAGACTCAGTCCCCATCAGCCGACTCCAAGGCAGTACGTAAGTGTGTCAGTAACTGTGATAATGTGGGAAGGTGAACTGAAGTCAAGTTCTGTTGTTTCAGGGGTCCGGGCATCGGCGTGGTCCCTGTGTGACCTGCTGACTGTCCACACCGATTCCTAGACTGCCAAGTCTAGCAGGCAACAGCCTTGATGTGCCAAAAGAAGCACAATCATGCTGCATGCTGAAACAGGCATAGAGCCAGTTCCGAAATACTGCCAGCATACTATGGATCTGGGACTATTCTGCAGAACATAGCCTATGTTCTGCAGAATAGTTTGGACAAAATCGCACACAAATGTATTGCCATCCTTAAAAGATACATGTGGGGATCTCCTTTGCATGCACAGAAAATTGCCATTTTACATATGGATTCAAACGCAAGCTGCGCGTTAGTGCTCGTCAAAGCAGCAAATATAATAAGCAAACTGAAATAGACAAACGTGGTAAAGTGCTTTGTAAGGTGGTATTTGCATGGAAATATAGACACAGAGGCAGCTAACACACAGAATCGTGCACACAGCATTTTTGTTCAAAGGACTTGGAATTACAATACAATCCGCTCCCATGCTTTTAATAGAAAGACAAATGTAGTCGCTAGATCCTGCAAAGTAATGCACCACAGTATAGTGATACAAAATAAAGCTCACTGCCCTTTGCATGAAAGTTAACATCAATATAATTGCTCTGTGTTGAGAACCCCTGCTGCTTTGCTGAAATCTAAGCAGCACACTTCTTTCCCGTGAAATTTTGCAAGGATTGCAAACACACGGCCAGGGGGCCCAATGCACACATCGTGCAAGGTTCAGTTAAGAGCTTGGCAAAAACACACAACTGGTACGTAAACAACCCTAAGTTCAAGGCCCAGCTCCTGCAAACCCGTGCAATCCCCAACTCTTTAGTGAAGCATTTGGCAAAAAACACAATTTACAAGCCAAACGTATTGACTCTAAAAATCTTGCAAGTGTAAGCTATTTTGTAAAGAAGTGTTTCCTCTGCATGCACAAGCAGACTGAGGAGCGAAAGAGCAGCGGCTTACAAGAGCCTATTTTGTAAAGCACGGTGTAATTTTCGAAAATATTTTTCTAAAACATCTGATGCTTGCACTTCCTTTTGAGTTTGCATGCAAGTGGCTGCTCGTATCAACTCTTGCATGCTGCAACTCCTCTGCAAAGCACTTCAGAACGGTAAAATAGTGTACACATTCGGCCACATACGAAGCGCACCGCCTGCAAAGTATTGCAAGCTGGAGAACAGGTCTTGATGTGAAAACACAACTACTTAGTCGAATGCAAACTTTACGAGCTTGCTGCTGCTTTGATATTGCACTATTTTTCCTGGCACTGATTTTGCATTTCCTGAAACAATGCGATGAAGTATAATCCTAAATAAAAAAGCATGTTCCCTGCTTTATATATCCATCCGGGCTGCGCAGGCAGGGCTGGGTGATTATTGGAGAGGAATGCTCTAAGGTCAGTCTAGGAGCCCTGCGGCGGGAGCTGAGCCCGAGCTAGGGGATGCTCCGGGAGCTCGAGCGAGTCTGTCAGTGCACAGTGCATGCCATGCACCCATGCACTAAAGAGGTTGTGCAGTCGTCGTTGCATATTTCTTGTTCGCTTACCTCAGCTCTGCCTGCTCCTCTCTGCTGCTAGACGCACACACCCGCCCTTCCGTAGCTATTCAGGCTTTCTTTTCACCATTATTAAGGGAGAGTTTCCGAAGCAAATTCTGAGAAATGGGACGCACAGCACTCAGCCAGCCACCCTCTCACCCACAAACCTGCTGATCTGCAGAGTAGAGAGGGAGGACTGACTTTGAAGACACATTCTGCCCCTAAACTCACTGAGGCTTCCAGATTTCACCGTCTGAGTTCTGATGTGCCTAGGGGCCCTTGTTCCCTCCCAGGACAACAAGACAGTCATCAGCAGTGTGCCAGCCCCAGTGGCTGGGAGGAATGACACCACATCTGCATGCACTTGCTGAACTGCAAAATATAATCTCTCGGGCATCTGCAATAATGTAGGTGATGCCAGGACCAGCCGCACGGGGGCCCATTTCCCACCTGCATATGTAAACCAGAAATGCTCATTGATGGGGTGTAGCCTAAGGTTTTCAGTGGAAAAGGGCAGTGGAAAACCAGCCTATAGGATGATCAATTGGTGCTGTTGTGCTTGTGCATCCCTGAAGCATTTGTCTGATCATACAATATATAATAAGGAATAGGAATAATTATTGGTGGGAAAAAATGATTGCTCCTCACACATCACAACTTTGTCACCCATAACAGACCTTCCAGAGGAGGCAGATTAGCCATCCTCCAGAAACCTCATATCTCTATCACCTCCGCTGAAACACAACCCAGCAGAGCTTACTGTGAATTCCTCCTAGCCAAACTATCTCTCTTGCCTACTCTCTCACACAGCTTCCTTCTCATCTTCAGGCCCCCGGGCTATGACATACACTTTGCCAAGAGGCTATGAGACTCCCTAGCAGGCATTCTAGTTATCCACCTTACTGGGAGAATTAAACATCTGGTTGGACCTCCCCAACTACTCCATGACTATACCCCTGGTCGAAAGCCTTGAGGCACTCAACCTCACCCAGCATATTAGAGGACCAACTCATACTGCTGGCCACACTCTCAATGCATCTTCAGCTCTTCCGATTTCATCATCACATCCACTCCCCAACCCCTCATCTGAACAGACCACTCTGCCATACCTTTCTCCATCCTCACACCGCCACCCCCCCAAGCCATCCTCTACCCCTACATCTCAGTTCAAGTGCTGGAACAAGGTCAAGGTACGACCGGACCTGGACCAAATGCTACTAAGCACCCCCCCATCACTCCAGACCCCAGCTATACCCTTACCCATAGAGCTTTGTGACTCCTGGATAAATGACTCCCTCATTCCCCTAACCCCATCCAAGTCTTCTCCCTTCCATGTAGGACCCACACCCAAATGGTTCACCCCCTTCCTAAAGACTCTAAAAATCCACTACCGCTCCATTGAGCGCAAATGGCAAGCTTCCAATACCCGACAAAACAAATCGATACTCACCCACAACCACAGAAACTACAAATCAGAGATCCGAAAGGCCAAAAAAGCATTTTAAAATATAATGATCCTGAACTGCCGGAGCAGCAGCAAAGAGCTACCAAGGATCATCAGTGAATTCCTGAACCTGCCCTGCCCTGCAGCACCGACTGCCTCATCACAAACACTCTGCAATTCTCTGTCTGAACACTTCCAAAAAACAGCCCTAGACAGGATGGCCAACTTCAATGACAAACTCGCCCTCTTTTCTACCCTCTCTACTCCCACTCTACCAGACCCTCCCTCCGTCCACCCCGAGAACCATTCCTTCTGCTTTTTCAAACACCTCTCGAGTGAAAAGTTTGCAAAACTACTATCCACTAGCCGACCCTCCGGCTCACCCATTGACCATTGTCCTGCCTTTCTCCTCAAAGAAATCTCTACCTCAACCTGCGCAGGAGAACTTGCGAAGTCCATTCTCAATGACTCCCTTATCTCTGGCAAATTCCCTGACTCCTACAAAACTATGCATGTCAAACCTCTGCTTAAAAAAGCATCAATCAAACTCTCTATTACCAATGAACTATAGGCCAATCTCCAACACCAGATTCCTGGCAAAACTAATTAACCACACTGCCTACTCATAGCTCAATGGCTTTTTTGGAATCTAACAATCTCCTAGACGCTGTACAATCAGGGTTTTCGTCCGCACCATGGAATAGAAACCATGCTGATCTCTAACTGCGATGACCTCAAAGTGACAGCATATTCAGAAGGATGCACAGCTCTTATTCTAATTGACCTCTCAGCAGCGTTTGACACCATCAGCGACATGATCCTCCTTGAGAACTGAGCTCCTTTGGAAAACATTATTCAGCTCTTTCCTGGATCGACTTATTTTTCTCTAACAGACAACAAATCACCCCCCCATTTCCTATTTCCTCCATGCCAACGCTAGAGTACCCCAAAGCACCTGCCTCTCTCCGCTTCCCTTTGTCATGTCCTCTGTCATGTCCAATCGCTCACCTACTACTGTTCCCAGTTCCCACATGCACTCCCAACGGCAACGGCAGCAGCAGCGGCACAGTCGCAGAGGTTTCCCGGCTGGTGGACCAGTGTCTTTGCGCCCCTTTCCACGGTGACGGTTTCCATGGCGACTCCTTCCCGCTCCGCGGCGAAACAAGGGCGTATGGAAACCCACGCGTCACATGCCCGGAAGACGCCCGCAACACCAATCCCTGTCTGCGTTGCATTCCACGTGACACACAGCTGCGGTCATGTGACCAAGTCACATGACCACGCTCGTATTGAAAAAGGGCGAGCAAACACGGAAACATTGCTTCACAGCTTCTTCACGGAGAACTGCTTGGCGTTTTGGATTACTCTTGTTATTCACGTACTACCTTGATCACGGAACGTTTGCTTGGACTGTCTTTTGGATTTTCACTACCTGGGTTTTGGCGTGCTCTCTGATTACCTGGACTTTTTACCGCTGGCTTGGATACTGGACTTGGTACTTGGATTTCGCTGTCTCTAGTTCTGTCTTTTGGCTTCTGACCTCAGATTGTGTTTTGGATTGATCACCGATTACGTTCTTGTTCCGTACCTAACTCAGGTGTCTCCCGGAGTGCCATCAGAACACCTCAGCCTGCCGCTGCTGTCAGCATACTATCTGTCTACGCCTACAGCTTCCCACCTGCCCACTATAGGTAAGCTGCTGTTACATTGTCACTACTGTCCCTACCATTGTTGTCAATTATCACTGCTTAACATAACCCTTCATTGCCTTACAGTGGTCAGGGGATTCTTCCGGCATTCCCGGTTCCAGGCTGATGACACTCTACACCTGTGGTCTCAAAGATTGCTCAAGTAGTGTTTTTACTCTTACTCGTGTGGTACTTGGGGACGGAGGTATTATTTATCTTCACAACCATCAAGTCAGAACAGACTGTGAAGCCTTGTGGTCGTCCAGATAATGGATACCTCAGCCGGGGACCCTGTGACTGCTCTGATGCAAGCAGTTACAACACTCAGGACAGACATGGCCGCCGCCACCACTGCACTCAGGACTGACATGGCCACTGCTACAACTGCTATACATCACCGCCTTGACACCCTACAAAGCTCCCATCATCCTCTGCCTGCACATTCCGAATTTGGGGATCCTTTCCCGTCACAGAACCCGACTCCTGCCACGCCACCCCGTACATCAGCTGTCCCTGTTGTTATTCCAACACCATTTCCTCTTGCAGCCCCTGAAAGATATCAGGGAGACCCCAGAAAGTATTGCACTTTTCTAAACCAATGTAAACTCCACTTTTTGTGCCGACCTCAGGCATTCCCTGACTCAGTAACTAAGGCTACATTTCTGCTTTCCCACTTATCAGGTGTGGCAGCCACTTGGGCTAACCCTCTGTTAGAGAGTGGTCACCCTGCCCTTTACGATTTCGATCTATTTGTCAGTGAAATGGCCAAAGTTTTCGATACTAGGTACAAGGCGCAGTCCCGGGATATGGAATTGTTGGACCTCACCCAGGGCAGACAATCGCTCATAGAATACATTACTCGGTTTAACCAACTATCTGCTGAAACCTCTTGGCCCGAAAACAAAAGGGCAGTAGTGTTTTATCGGGGTCTGTGTAACGCCATGAAAGATGCATTGTCAGTTGTACCGTCTCTCCCTTCCGTCTATGCCGACCTGGTTGGCTTGGTATTACAGTTGGACGCGAGACGGACCGAACCCAGGGTGGAAACAGGGCTGTCACACCTCCCACCATCACCCACACGGATCCTACTAGTGAACCCATGCAGATAGGTGGGATACGCAGTCCCATTACCCAGGCCAAACGAGAACGTAGGAGAACAGACAATGCCTGTTTCTACTGCGGTCTCAGCGGTCATTTTGTTAAGAAGTGTCCTCGTCGCCCAAAAAATAAGACTCCGGGTTTTCAGAAGACTCGCCCTTGAGATCAGGGGTTGGGGCGAGTCCTTCACAAAACCCCTCTGACCTTGCCTTTGGTCCTGTCCGGCCTGTGATGGTCCAGGCTTCATTGAATCCTACCACAGGCAACACGCATCCAGTGCACATAGTGATTGATTCAGGGGCTACAGGATGCTTCATAGACATCGCGCTAGCCAACTCGCTAAATCTACCATTGATATCCAAAAGACATCCGGAGCCGGTTCAGGCGGTTGATGGGACGTCTCTCGCTTCAGGTCCGATTATGCAACAAACAGCCCCGCTGGAGGTCGTAATCCAAGAAGTCCACAAGGAAACTCTGTCTTTTTATCTCATTTCCACTCCTCAGTTTGGGATCATCCTAGGCATCCCATGGTTAAAGAAACACAATTTAATCAACTGGGGCACAGGCCAGGTTTTCTTCGAGTCTGAGATATGCCAACACTATTGTCTAATAGAGTCCCATTCGATCTCCAACCCGGCGAAAGCTCTTGGGGCAGTAGCTTCTTTGGTCCTCGAGGATGATTCTGTGTCTTTGGGCCCGCATGTGGTAGGAGCGGCCATGGCAGGAATCCCCTCGATGTACCATGACTTTCAAGTTGTGTTTGACAAGGGTTCCGCCGAAGGCCTTCCTCCACATAGGCCATACGACTGCCCCATTGATCTGGTCCCCGAGGCTCCGTTCCAAAAGGCAGGATCTACTCTTTAACACAGGCAGAAGAACGAGCCCTAAAGGAATATGTTCAGCAGGCTTTACGTTTGGGCCACATCCGCCCTTCGACTTCGCCAGCAGCAAGTCCGATCTTCTTCGTCCCGAAGAAGGAGGGGGATCTCCGTCCCTGTGTGGACTACATGCGGTTGAACTCCATCACTGTAAAAAAACGTTATCCCATCCCTCTCATCTCTACGCTACTAAATAAACTCACCCATGCTTCTATTTACACTAAACTGGACCTTTGGGGGCATATAACCTGATTTGCATGCGTAGTGGGGATGAGTGGAAAATGGCCTTCTGCTCCCGACAAGGATTGTTCGAATATACAGTGATGCCATTTGGCCTCTGCAACGCCCCAGCCACGTTTCAACGCTTCATGGATGGCATTTTCAGTGACATCCTGAACGTCTACGTAGTGGTCTACTTAGAAGACATATTAATCTTTTCTTCTTCTCTGGAGGAACATATTACACATGTCAGGGAAGTGCTGGCCCGACTCCAAAAAAAGCATTGTTTGCCAAACCTGAAAAATGTCTTTTCCACACCAGTCAGGTCGAGTTCTTGGGGTTTCACATATCACCTGGTGGTCTGTCCATGAATAAGTCCGAGCGATCAGCGATTGGCCGGTTCCAGCGAACTTGAAACAATTGCAAAGATTTTTGGGGTTCGCCAATTTTTACTGCCGATTCATTGCTGGTTTTTCTTCTATTGTTGCCCCTCGCACTGCCTTGACTAGTCCTCTAGTCCCTTATTCCTGGTCTGCAGAACAGCAAACTGCTTTTGATTCCCTTAAGGCAACGTTCACTACAGCACCAGTGCTTCAACACCCTGACCCAGAGCTCCCTTTTGTCTTAGAAGTGGATGCTTCTTCGTACGCATTGGGTGCTGTACTCTCACAACCTTGTCCTACCACAGGCCGACTGCACCCCGTGGCACACCACTCACAGAAGTTCACGTCAACCGAACTGCACTATACAGTCACAGAGAAGGAGCTTTTAGCCATCAAAGATGCATTACAGGTGTGGAGGCACCACCTTCTGGGCGCAAAACATCAGACTGTGGTGTTCTCGGATCACAAAAACCTACAAGATCTTGCCTCCCTCAAGTGCACGAACAGTCGACAAGTGCGTTGGCATCTTTTCTTTGCTGCATTTGATTTTGTGATTAAGCATAGACCTGGAGTGGTTCACGGGAAGGCAGATGCCCTATCTCGCTCCCCTGGGTGGGAGGCCCTACCATCTTTTCCTAATACCCTACTGGGAAAGGGGCATGTTGTTTGCGCCTGTACACCATCGCGTTCTATGTTGTCTACCATACGTCAATGGGCCTCTCAATATCCGCACTCGGTAACAGACTGGGATCCGGTTATGCAAGACGGGCTACCTTTCGTACAAGGGAAGCTCTACTTACCCACGACTGAGACACGAAACCAGGCACTAAACTGGTCCCATGATGCTGCCATTAACGGTCATCCTGGACAACAACGTACCCCAGACCTCCTCAAACGTTGGTGCTGGTGGCCAACCATGAAACGCGATGTTGAGAACTATGTCAACACCTGTTCTGTTTGTGCCCAGGGTAAATCACGTAGGGGTCGCCCTCTAGGTCTTCTTACACCTCTTCCCATTCCCCCAAGACCCTGGCATACTGTTTCAATGGATCTGATCACCGACCTACCCCGTACTCAGGGTTATGACACCATCTGGGTGGTGGCTGACTCCTATACGAAGGTGGCACGATTTATACCATGTAAAGGGATACCCTCAGCTTCAATGTTGGCCAAGCTATTCTTCAAGTCTGTGTTTTGCCTTTTTGGGTTACCCCGTGTCTTGGTATCCGATCGTGGTACGCAATTCACGTCCCGATTCTGGCGGGCCCTCACCAGACTACTTGGCATCGATGCTCGATTTTCCTCCGCCTATCACCCAGAGAGTGATGGACAGACAGAAAGGGTTAACCAGGCACTAGAACAGTATCTACGCAGTCTGTCCCTCCAATTCCAAGACATCTGGCTCAATCTGTTGCATCTTGCTGAATTAGCATACAATAACACACTACACTCTTCCACTGGTTTTTCTCCATTCTTCACCCTCTACGGTCAACATCCCCGTACCCTTCCTTTTCCAGATTGTTCTTCCTCCAATACCCCTGCGGCCACGGCTTGTGCCCGTGATCTAGTTTCAGTCCATGTCCAGACGCTACTCCATCTGCGCGAGGCACAGGCGTCCATGAAAACAGCGGCCAACAGAAAACTGGTGGATGCCCCTAGCTATCGGGTGGGGGATCGGGTTTGGCTTTCCTCTTGCCACTTGCATATCCCTCGTTGTTGCAAGTTGCTCCCTCGTTTTGTGGGTCCTTATCGGATTTCCAAGATCCTGAACCCGGTGGCTCTACGCCTGGTGGTTCCCTCCTCCTGGCGGATCCACCCTGTCTTCCATACTTCATTAATCAAGCCTTGTTTGGGTCCCACTAGACTAGTTGCTCCTCCCACTCCTGTATCTGTCTCGTCTCCTGATGTGTTTGAGGTACGCGCCATACTGGGTTCCCGTGTCTTCAGGGGTGGCCTGTAATACCTGGTGGACTGGGTGGGCTACGGTCCCAAGGACCGCTCATGGGTTCCCTCCCGGGATGTCCACGCCCCTTGATTGCTGGCCCGCGTTCACCGTGACCATCCTTCTTGCCCACGGGGTCATGGGCCTTTGGGGAGGGGCTCTGTCATGTCCTCTGTCATGTCCAATCGCTCACCTACTACTGTTCCCAGCTCCCACATGCACTCCCAACGGCAGCGACAGCAGCAGCGGCACAGCCGCAGAGGTTTCCCGGCTGGTGGACCAGTGTCTTTGCGCCCCTTTCCATGGTGGCGTTTGTCATGGCGACTCCTTCACGCTCCGCGGCGAAACAAGGGCGTATGGAAACCCACGCATCACATGCCTGGAAGACGCCCGCAACACCAATCCCTGTCTGTGTTGTGTTCCACGTGACACGCAACTGCGTTCATGTGACTGCATCACATGACCACGCTCGTATTGAAAAAGGGCGAGCAAACGCGGAAACATTGCTTCACAGCTTCTTCACAGAGAACTGCTTGGCGTTTTGGATTACTCTTGTTATTCACGTACTACCTCGATCACGGAAGGTTTGCTTGGACTGTCTTTTGGATTTTCCCTACCTGGGTTTTGGCGTGCTCTCTGATTACCTGGACTTTTTACCGCTGGCTTGGATACTGGACTTGGTACTTGGATTTCCCTATCTCCTGTTCTGTCTTTTGGATTCTGACCTCGGATTGTGTTTTGGATTGATCACGGATTACGTTCTTGTTCCATACCTAACTCGGGTTTCTCCCGGAGTGCCATCAGAACACCTCAGCCTGCCGCTGCTGTCAGCATACTATCTGTCTACGCCTACAGCTTCCCACCTGCCCACTATAGATAAGCTGCTGTTACATTGTCACTACTGTCCCTACCATTGTTGTCAATTATCACTGCTTAACATAACCCTTCATTGCCTTACAGTGGTCAGGGGATTCTTCCGGCATTCCCGGTTCCAGGCTGATGACACTCTACTCCTGTGGCCTCAAAGATTGCTCGAGTAGTGTTTTTGATCTTACTCGTGTGGTACATGGGGACGGAGGTATTATTTATCTACATGACCATCAAGTCAGAACACTCTTCAACCTTTACCTGACCCCTTTCCCCTGGATCATCCACATACACAACCTCACTTGCTACAATTATTCGGATGACACTCAAATTATCATCAAAATCCCTAAGTCTGCCACTGACCCCAGCCCTGACCTAGCAGCATGTCTGTCTGGCATTGACCGATGGATGATGACTATTCATCTCCTTCTAAACCCAGGTAAAAGAGAGATCATGGTATGCATAAAAACTGCTTTATTCCACCACCAGACTCGGTATCCTCCCCACGACTACCACCACTGGAAAAAACCTTGGCTGCACAATGGACTCAGACCTAACTCTGTCTCACAATATCAACAATACTTCCAAAGCCTGTCACTTCCACCTTAGACTTGTGAAGTGTATCTTCCCCTACCCTTACCTACCCCAACAGACTGGCTGCAATTATGTCCATTGTCATGCCCAGTGTTGACTATGCAAACTCCCTCTATCTGAGTGCACTTGCCTACAAGTTAAACAAACTCCAAAGACTACAAAACTCTGCTGCCAGACTGCTTCCCACACTGGGAAGAAGGGACCACATCGCACTGGCTCTCTGCACCCTACATTGGCTCCCAATTGGACGCAGGGCTTCCTTCAAATGCCTATGCATTAGCCACTGAGCGGCGCACAAAGCAGGCCCCAAATTCCTACAGGATAAGATTACACCTTAGCCCCCAACTCTCACCAGTAAGTCAAGCACTGCCCCCCTGCTAGTGGTCCTGACCTCCAATTTGGCCAGGATCAGAGGGTCAGCCTACTCAACTCTGGTGCCAACTTTGTGGAACACACTGCCTCCCTGCATTAGACACAGCAAAGACTACATGGCTTTATGGAAGGCACTCAAAACCTGTCTCATCGCCTAAAACATACAAGGGAATGTAGGGAACCACCCGACCTACCACCACGACTGACACCTGGTGTGGTTACTCGCTGATTACAGAACCTGCCATAGACTGTCAGGCCTAATGCTGTCCAATTCCACCACCTAGAGCCTTTGCCCCGTCTTGGAACCCGATTCATTGCGGGATCATGACAGAATTTATGTACCTGACAGAATATGTTCTTCACCTCAACCGCAAGAATTCTGCATGCTCTGAGGCATAAAGCCTCAGAAGTAATCAGGGTAGACTTGCTAGACTTGTAACCCAAGAAGCAATAACATTCATGATCCAGATCAATGCTATGCAATTATGAACTACGCAATCAGCCAAAGAAAGCACCTGCCTGCTAACTCTACGCACCTGGTAATGTAAGAGCAGAACTAGATACCGGGGGCCGTCTAGCAGTTAATCTGCTAATCACACCTGCCACTGTATGAATATAGCAGAACCACCCACTGGCAATCTATCTAGCAGAATGAACATCCCAGGCACTAATAACACTTACAAACTTGATCACTGCTCTGCAAATATGTACTACGCTATCAAAGTGGTAAATGGCCTAGTTTGCTAATCCTACATATCCAGAAATCCCTGTGGAGAATTATAAAGCAAAGAACATGCTAACACTTATTCTTGGCTAACCCTAACTTTCAGAGAATGTCCCAGTAGAACTTACCTCCAGGGATTCCATCTAGCAATTAATTTGTGGACCGTGGACGTCATCAGCACTTGTGCAATAACAAGTTGAGTCTTTTGGACAGATCTGCCTGTCACCACCCATCAGTCTTCAGCAAAACAATCAGACTAATCAAGATACAAGGAGCTACCACGCCCTGTACACACACTGGAAGTTGAAAAGGAACAAGGTTCCCCTGAAAAACAATCAGACACTCAAACACACCACTATGCCTACTCTTGCCTCTGCACCAACAATCAATAGAACACAGCTACACCCTGTTGATGAATTTGGCCTAGCTGCACACATACTGACACACATCCACGTATGCCCCAGTCTTTAGATATGCAGCTACACCCCTCTGAATTCAGCCTAGCTGCACACATAACTTCTTTCTCAAACAATCTAGTGCTGCCAGAATGCAGATAGCATAGTCCATTGGTTTTGCTGCACACATTCTACTGACCTTACACAACCACTGCATCACACCTAGTGTTAGTATGCAGCTACACACCTCCGGTTGCACTCTTGCTGCACACATACTGAGTGCACCCAAGCACGTTGCTCCACACTACTCTCTCTACTGACCTGGACTGTGCACCTTGAGGGGATTCAACCCACAATACTTTGGAATAACAAATCATAACAATGGTAAAAGGTGCAATACAAATGCAAAATAACATAACATATATCTTAAAGTGAAATATACAAATGTAGTTCATTTGACATTCCCTTTAGAAGAAAGTGTGCAAGACAAAATAGAATTGCACTTTAAAAAAGTAATGAACACCAGAAAAACAACCCGGGAGAGGAAATGTTGGCAACACCCAAAAGGTACTCACCTTTTAAACCCAGCAATCTATTGTGAAATATTCCCTGGTAAACAAGAGCCCAATATAAAAGAAGTGATTTTAGTCTTGTGGGTAAGCGTCTGCACTGGAAACATGACAACCTGAGTAAAATCCTGGTAGCCAAATACTTGAGCAAGCTCACTTACCTAAGAAAAAACCCAAGAGGTTGTGTCCGCCCTCCAAAAAGAAGGTATGCTCTTCACCCACATGTTGCCTTTACTTGTGCCTTGAAAACAGCCCCAATCAGGGGCAAATAACTGCACCAGTGTCCAGGATTGCAAACTGTCTTGCCACATTGTCGGCAAATTTTCATGACTTACTTGCCCTCTCATTTCTCCTCCTCACCCACATGTCTGGATTTCAACAATACTCTGTTTTATGCTAATAACATACCATATTGTCACTCAAATATATAACTCATTATCGAACTTTGTTAGGCAAAAAGTGTACACTTGTGGCATTATTCCCTGCATCTTGAATGTGAAACTGCAGAATGAAATTTTGCAAAAGCCAAAAGAATGGTCTCTAAGTGCAATACTTTCAAGGAACGACGTTAGAATGATTTTTTAAAAAAGAATGTGGATGCTGTGTGTTTCTTAGTGTGTTATGAGATATTTAAAACTAAGAAAACACATGGCATATGGAACTTTGGACTGTCTCCCATTCATGCAGTAACTGCAAATGACCCTGCATAGCTTCAGAGCGAAGATGGTGCCTGTCCCCTATGGCCATGTTGCTCTAACTGGTCTTTTACATTTTGCTCATTTGGTTGGCAACATGACCTGAGGTTGCAAGCTGGTACCTTGCTTTGAAGATAAGCAGGGTCAGTCCTGGTTACTTTTCATCCCCAATGTCACTGTACCTGTCAAAAGAAATATTTCTATTTGTTAAACTTTGTTTCTACAGCCGCATGTAGGAACTACAGATAACTTTTGCTATCTGTAGTCATTTTATAATTGTACTACAGATAGCAGCGTTTATCTGTAGTTTGTTATCGCCACAAATATCAGAAAACAGGCCTGGACAGAAAATGCTTTCTTGCCCCATCCCCCAGGCCCTCACCAAGTGCCCCCATCATCTGGGCCAGCTCCCCCCACTCCACAGATGGCCTCCTTCCCCAGCCCTCTCCCTTTCTCCTAGCAACACACACTGTTTCTGTGACTCGGTGTGCTTTGTGATATTGGCTGTTTGAGGTTATAGCCGAGGTTACAGAAAAGCTTTGTGTTGCAAACTCAGTCCCTAGACCCCCTCCAGCTCCTTAATTTCACTTGGTAACCTCTAGTCACACCCACCTCTAGATTAATAATATTTGCAATTATTTTGACCTGCAATTGGCTTTACCCCTGCTTTTCATTTTCAAATATCCTCGGCTATAGCCATGGCTATCTCTAGCATTGAGAAAAAAAAAAAAGACAGCGGCTGTTTCATTGCTAAAAAGCCCCGGATTTGTAATTAACATGAGATATAGCTATCTATTTTTTTAGCAGGGGGCACCACTTTCTTCATCAAATATTTTAAAAACTAATGCACGGAATAACCCCAAACCACAAAAGGGCCTCTTTTAAACGCGTTGTCCCCCAAGTTGTTTTGGACCTTGTCCAAATCCATCAAGAGCTTTGGGCTGTGCAGTTTGGCCAACATAGGCCTTGTTTGTCTAAGAGAAAATGAATGGGAAGTAGGCCGAAACTTTGGAATTTTTTTTTTATTTTTTAACAAATCTTTACAAAATTTTGCAGTCCGGAGGGGGGGGGGGGCGTGAGTCCCTATTCACTTTCAAAATGTCTGCCAAATCTGTTACTCTAATCAAAAGTTTTAACAATAGACTATTTCTACGGGAGTCCGACTCACCTTAACTATATGGTAGTCATGTTACATGGCCACGTTAGTTATGGTTAAGTTGCTGTTTCCATAGGAAAAGCACTTTTTGGGTGGCTTATAACTTCGCTCCCCCTGGACAAATCCTCACCAAACTTAGCAATAAAAAGTATATGGCCCACTGTGAATTCTTCTGCAAAGTTCGGTGAGGTTTGGTCCAGGGGGGGCAAAGTTATTGGGGGGGGCCCAAAACTTATTTTTTTCCCATAGACATAATGGGAAAAAACTTTGCTCACGCCTACAGCCCAAACCGCTGGACGGATTTACACCAAATTTGTGGCAGGAGCGGCGTCTTGGTCCCGAAAGCGTGCTTATTTTTATTTGGTGTAAATCGGTCCAGTAGTTTTTTTTAAAAATGACAAAAATGTAAGTGAAAAAAATTAGTGATATCTGTGTCCGCTTCACTTAAACACTTCCCTGTTCGCTCCGCGGACAGGACAGGGATTGGGCAAGCGGCTTGCATGATGTCCGTGGATATGTTACGTGCTTTCCCATTGGCAGCAGTGAAGCGTGCAGTGCGTCGTATTTTCAGAGATGCCCGCCATCTTTGTTTATTGTTTGCATCGAGAGGCTTCGTCAAGAGAGAGCCTGCATAGAACCCGTCCAAGATGGCCTGCGGAGGGCCGAGGAGTGGGATCTGCCACCTGCACAGTCAGATACCATCAGCCTTGCGTGTCTACCTCCCGTTCCTCCCACCCCCCGCTCATGCCCCGTGCCTCCCTCCCGTTCCGAACACCCCCTGCTCATTGCCCGTGTCTCTCTCCCGTTCTCCCTATCCCCCGCTCATGGCCCGTGTCTCTCTCCCATTCACCCCACCCCCTGATCATGGCCTGTATCTCTCTCCCATTCCCCCCACCCCCCGCTCATGCCCCGTGTCTCCCTCCCGTTCCCAACACCCCCTGCTCATGGCCCGTGTCTCGCTCCCATTCCCCCCACCCCCGCTCATGCCCCGTGTCTCTCTCCCATTCACCCCCAACCCCTGCTCATGGCTCGTTTCTCTCTCCCATTCCTCCCACCCCCTGCTCATGCCCCGTGTCTCCCTCCTGTTCCCCCCACACCCCACTCATGCCCCGTGTCTCCCTCCTGTTCCCCCCACCCCCACTCATGCCCAGTGTCTCTCTCCTGTTGCCCCCACCCACTGTTCATGCCCCGTGTCTCCCTCCTGTACCCCCACTCCCCACTCATGCCCCGTGTCTCCCTCCTGTTCCCCCCACCCCCCACTCATGCGCTGTGTCTCTCTCCTGTTGCCCCCCAACCCCCGCTCATGCCCCGTGTCTCCCACCTGTACCCACCACATCCCCGCTCATGCCCTGTGTCTCTCTCCTGCTGCCCCCCACCCCGCACTCATGCCCTGTGTTTTTCTCCTGTTGCCCCATCCCCCACTCATGCCCTGTGTCTCTCTTCTGTTGCCCCCCAACCCCCACTCATGCCCCGTGTCTCCCTCCCTTTCCCCACCACCCCCCACTCATGCCTCGTGTTTTCATTCATGTTCCCCCCCGCTCATGCCCCGTGTCTCCCTCCTGTTCCCCCCACCCCTGCTCATGTCCCATGTCTCTTCCTGTTCCCCCCACCCCTGCTCATGCCCCGTGTCTCTCTCCTGTTGCCCCCACCCCCCGCTCATGCCCCGTGTCTCTTTCCTGTTGCCCCCACCCCCTACTCATGGCCAGTGTCTCCCTCCTGTTGCCCCCCAGCCCCTGCTCATGCCCCGTGTCTCTCTCCTGTACCCCTCACCCCCTGCTCATGCCCCATGTCTCTCTCCTGTTGCCCCCGAACCCCCACTCATGCCCCGTGTCTCTCTCCTGTTGCCCCACCCCGCGCTCATGGCCCGTGTCTCCCTCCTGTACCCCCCACCCCCTGCCCCCCGCTCATGCCCCGTGTCTCCCTCCTGTACCCCCCACATCCCCGCTCATGCCCTGTGTCTCTCTCCTGTTGTCCCTCATAACCTGTGTCTCTCTCCTGTTGCCCCCCACCCCCCGCTCATGGCCAGTGTCTCCCTCCTGTTGCCCCCCACCCCCCGCTCATGGCCAGTATCTCCCTCCTGTTCCCCCCACCCCCGCTCATGCCCTGTGTCTCTCTCCTGTTGCCCCCCACCCCCCCGCTCACGCCTGTGTCTCTCTCCTATTGCCCCCCACCCCCGCTCATGTCCAGTGTCTCTCTCCTGTTGCCCACCACCCCCCGCTCATGCCCCGTGTCTCCCTCCTGTACCCCCAACCCCCCGCTAATGCCCTGTGTCTGTCTCCTGTTCCCCCCACCTGCTCATGCCCCGTGTCTCTCTCCTGGTCCCCCCGACACCCCGCCGATGCCCTGTTGTGTTCTCTTTATACACCCCGCCTTCCCTTTCCATGGTGTCCATCTTTGTAAAAGATTTTCCTTCCTACACCGGGACACCACAGGCATACCGGTTTGGGAAGAAAAATCTTTTTTTTACAACCCCAGGTTCCCACTTTGAGAACCTATGATTCTAGTGGTCTTCCTCCATTGAAAAGGACGTTATGGTTACGTTGCACTAATAAAAATCAATGAAATTCAGTAAAAAGAAATGTGTTAAGGTGATGTTATGGTTAAGTTGCACTAATAAAAACCTATGAAATTCAGTAAAAAAACTTCGTTAAAGGGACGTTATGGTTAAGCTACGCTACTAAAAACCTATGAAATTCAGTGAAAAAACTTTGTTAAAGGGACGTTATGGTTCCAAGTAAAACCGAAAAACCCCAGAAATTCGCCAGTTATGGTAAGCTAAGCAACCATAACTCGCGCCCCCACCATGCACTGCTAAGACTAACACCCAGGACATCAAAGATGACATCACAAATGTCATTGATGACATCACTGATGACATCACATGAGTATTTACTTTTCATGAAATTTCTGAACAAGGGATTCTTAATATAAAGTTGAGAAAAATGTGTCAAGGATCTTTGTAGTAAATATAAGCTAATTAGTGCTTTAAATAATGCATTGATATAAATAGCATTCTATTATGAGGTTCTATCTAGTATACTAAGATACTCATGCAGAAACATAGCATGGTGTGCAGTATACATGATGAAGGTATAATATTCATAATGTTGATATGTTGAATAATGAAATGATAAGTGTTTTCTTATTAGAGTTTTGTGTACTGTGAAATATGTAATAAGTAGCTAATAAAACCCATGTATTACATAATTGCATTACTACAGACAAAACACAAAGATACAAGAACACATACAAATATGGGTATATACAGGGAAAGTGAAGTAAGCAAAAAAGCAGAATTAGTAGCAGAAACAATTCATAACCTAACTGATTATTTGTATGCAAATAAATGATTGCTCTGTTTCAAAGCTGCTATTTACCCTATGTATATGTATCACATGATGTGACTGGACCCTAAGGAAAGTAGTGTGAGTACAATGTTTACACATATGAGCATATACAGGGAAAGTACAGCCATAAAAAAAAAAACAGAACTATCAGAAAGTGCTGATAACTCTATTGATTATCTTCATGCACAGAAAGGATTGCTCTCTTTCAAGCTTGTGTCTTCCCCTATGTATATGTTTCATATGATGTGACTGGACTCTAAGGGAATTACTGTAAGAACGTACTTGAAGGATAAGTCCACAAATATAGTATGTTTACAATTTTTAGTTCCTGACTGCTACTGAAGAAAACCATGTGGCCTAGATATGTCAGTAAAGGAAAAAAGAGGGAGCCAGACATGTGATGTCATCAGTGATGTCATCAATGACATTTGTGATGTCATCTTTGATGCCCTGGGTGTTAGTCTTAGCAGTGCACGGTGGTGGCGCGAGTTATGGTTGCTTAGCTTACCATAACTGTTGAATTTTAGGGGGTTTTCGGTTTTACTTGGAACCATAACGTCCCTTTAACAAAGTTTTTTCACTGAATATATATATATGACAAACAAGGTACATTTTTGCCAAACCGCGCAGTCCAAACTGCAGGATGGATTTGAACCAGGTCCAAAACAACTTGGGCAGATAGCGTTAAAAAGGCGTTAAAAAGGTTCAAATTGAAATGTCTTTAACCGTGGATGATTTTGAAAAGTGTTCAAAAAGGAAGAATGCATGGTTCCAACACAAATGCTCTTCAAATACCAGTTCCTTTTGTCTTTCTTGGCCCACAATAACGCTGTCACACAAAGCAATTCAGTTTAGTAATTCTATTTCTTTCACAGTTCCTGGTATACTTTTCAGCCAGGGTGTTGACTCTTTCTTTGATTAACACATTCCTGATGTTACTTCTAAGCACACTGGTATACACACACTTGCAAATGCCTGGTATACTCTCCTGTCAGGACTTCTTGTATTCACACACTTGTGATTGCCTGGTGTTCTGTCCTGCCCGGGCTTCTTACATTCACATATTTGGTTGTATAATATATCATATTGATATATCATACTGTTTGGGTTTTCCATGCACTTGCACTACATAGATTCACATATTTGCAAGGGTGTTGTTTGTAATTCAGTGTTCCCTTTAACAATAAGCACTTTGCCTTTGCTCTTTTTGTCGCTCTGATGATTATTTGCATTCAGTATGGTCACCTATAAACCCAGGTGTCCCTGCTGTCTCTGGGTCTACTCACCAGCTCTTGTTGGTGTTCCTGGGTTTTCCCGCAGTCAGCTGGAGAAGGTACTCAGCCTGCTTCCTTCTTGAGACCACTTTCTGTTTGCTCTCCTGTCACCCGCGCTTCCACTGGACACGCCTGCTTCGATAAGTGAAGCGCTGCCTTCTGTTACCTGTGAATGCCCAGGAGTCTCTTGCTGGCTCCTGGTGTTCCAACAGCATGCACGGCTCACGCAGTGGCCTCAGTATTCTCCGTCGGTGAGCCACCTGACTCCACCATGACCGTCTGGGCTTTTCGGTTTCTCGAGCCTCGCTAGAGGTGCAGTTTTCTCTCACCAACATCTGCAGCTATTAACTCTCTGCTTCTGCTCTTTAGATTTCCGGGGCAAAGGTTTATGCAAGCAAAAACTTTAAGAATTGCTGGGCTTGTGGCTTCTTCTGCTCTGAATTACTCAATCCCTCTTCCTCGTCCCAGTATTTGAGTACTTCTGGGAAAAGAAGTTCATGGCTGATGAATGGTTTGAAAAACGTGGACCAGCTTTTTCAATAATTTTAAATGGCAAATCAGTCCTGCATGATTGATAAGTTAAAGTGGAGAATGCAGTCTCATATGTTTCACAAGGTAGACCACAATTGAAAGGTTATCCTAAGTTCTGGGAAAAAGACTCTCTTTATTCTTCATAGGGGTTAGAGAGAAATGCAAATCGGCCATGATGGTGTTAGACATGAGGTTCAAAGGAAAAAGGGGGATACCGTGTCTCACCCGATGAAGCCATGACATCTCCCTGGAGGTTGTTTCCCCCCATGTGATCCTCCCTCATATAGCTGCCCCCAGGATCAGGAACAGGGAGTGGCTGCCATCCCCTAGCCACATGGGAGGAGGTCACTGCCGAGAAATCAGTGACAGCACCATCAGATTCATTACAATATATAGAGGTGGCCAGACGTATCTCCTACGTTGAGAGGAAAGTTGACATCACGATAATATAGTGTAAGAAACAGAAACGCGAGAGAATCGAGATCTCCTCCATTGCGGAGGAAAGGCAGCGTTTTAAGTAAAAGTAAAGGTCCAGCATATGAAGCAGAGTATGAAGGGTGGAAATTCCCTCAACCCGAGCCAAGGAGACAGAAGAAGGGTCTAAACCATTGTGTAAAAAAGTGTCATTTTGTGGAGTAGGCACATTATATGTCAGGCCTGGTATCCCTTCATGTGGCATAAAGGAGCATAAGGAGGTACATTCCATTGTCTCAAAGAATAATCTGAGGAAGGTTCTAAACCATTGTGTATATAATTGTGTTTTATTTATTTGTGGTTTAAAGTGTTTTTTTGGAATTGTTATTGTGTGGAGTGATAATTGTTGAGTTTTGTGAAGGGAGGTGTGGTGTAACAAGGTGTGGTGTGTGGGGTGAGAAGAAATCAGAGGAGGAAACAGGGGTGTGGGCCGTTTTGGGAGGGTGGGATAGATTTGCACTGCTGGATCAGTGTTTAGGAAACAAAAGATTGTTACAAGTCCAGAATAAGACATAATTATGAGTACCCTTACACCGTAAAATATGTGTTTCATGCTCCTGCTGTACAGGGAAAAAATAATGAAGTACCATCATGAGTGGGTCGCAGACATGAGAGGAGGGATGGATAAAACTTGTCCGAAAGATGGAAAAAATAATTAGGACGCTATGGGCTACATGTACAGTCATTTAGCAGCAACATATAAGGGGAAGTGGTTGAAGAATAGGAAGGGCATTCTTGAGTTTTGAAGAATGGTTGAGGATTTGGAAGATGTCCCTGAGGATCATAAATGGGGAGACATCATACTACCAGCAACTTTTGTCACTCCCACATCTTGTGTCACCCCATATATTGTGATACACCTGCAATCCCCTCAAACTCGCCACCTTCACTAGGGTGTTATCCCATGAAAGCAGCCACAGGTTATATTAAACCTGAGTATGTGCCCCAGGCAGCTCCATGACATGGAGCCCCGGCAACCTATGAAAACATCCCGCAGCAGCGAAAGCCACGTGTGACCCATTAGTTATGAAAGTGGAAAACAGGTTCCAGAGAGACTTAGAAAGGACAGAGTCAGAGCTTACGTGAATAACGTTGGAATGGGAAGAAGGGCGAAGAGTGCCAACAAGCACTGAAGAATGGAGAGCAGGTGATATTTTATTTTTAATTGACAGTACACGATTAAGGTTGTACTTTTTGAGATGAAGGATGAGGGCCGCAATAATGAGAGGCATCGCAACAGACTATAACGTGCGGGCAGTTGAGATTATGAGTCAATCAGATCAGATTTAGATGCAGAAGTAGCAGTGGATGAAGAATGGGGCACAGATAAGGAACAGGGAGAGGACATGCCACCCCAGGTGACACCAAGTGTAGAGAGTTTGTGGGGTCCAACAATGAAAGGTCAACCAAGCCCAATGGCAGTGGTGAAGGAGATGCGAGGGGGCAGAAAGTTGCTAGCTTATCCGGTGGGAACACAGTTTCCATTGTTAAATAATGGTACCCAAATGGCACAGTACATGCCCTGTCCACACATGGATAGAAACAATTTGATGAAGGCACTTCCATTGCTCACAGCAGGAGCATGCAAGTGGATATATGCACTTAAAATACAGACCACAGGCAGTTCCCTAGTGGTGGGGATATGAAAAGCTTGTTCACTGCATTATTAGGAGACCAAGCAGATGATATTTGGAAGATTTTGTGCAACCCAGGGGTTCGAATGGTGATGATAACCATGATGGAACACATTTTAATGACTGTCGGCTAAGGTATGGGCTGCCTTAAGGGTAGCATATCCCAACACACCAGATATACATTCAATTATGGTGCATACTATGAAAGAGGATGAAGACAGTGCAAAATATATCATTCAAATTTAGAAGATGTGGAGGTCTGAGACTGGGCATCCATGGGACAACAACATTATAATTGTTCTTTTATATAACACGCTTAATACTGGGGACCAGTTTCTACGCATGAGCCCGGGATTTGAACCTGTGTTGCTATGCGTTGTCTTGCTTCCAAGACAAACCTTTGTCCCTGCAAAATCCTCCTTGCCTATAACCATATTTTATCAAATGCTAAAGAACAGACTCCCAAAGGAGGTGCAGAAAGATTTGGACAAGTGGTAGGGATTGAGGCTAAGGGATGGGCAGAGATTCAGGCAATTATAGTACATCATTGCAGGCGATTGCAGGATAAAGAGAAGGAAGTGGTGGATAACACGCAGTAGGCTGAAGCAACGTTAGTACAGAAGAAATTAGCAAAGTTGAGCATAGAAGGAGCATTGTTTACGGGGGCACCTGAAGGGCAGGTAGAACCGAGAATGGCACTGGTAGAAACGATAATGACACTGGATTTCATTGCTATCCAAATAAAATAGGTTATTAGGGAGGTTACTAATGAGGAAGAGGGGGATTTCAAGGGGATGAGGAGGTAGAGTATGAGGATTCGGATGGATGGGGCCAAGATTTGGCGGACCAGACCCGTATTGGTCATGTGGGAGAATGGGTCATTTTGCACTAGAGTGTAGAAGCAGGCAAGCGTGCGTTTATGATCCCCGCACATATGCCAGTGGACCGGTGCCCCCTATTACATAGCAACAGCAGTACAGCATGATGCCTCCAAGTGCCCTGTACAGTACAATTCCCTTGCAGGTGCCCCAGCAGACATAACAGCCCCAGGATCAATATCAAGATCCAATACCACAATAGATACAACCTTCAGCACCCAATAGTACACCAGTGTATTCACAGCAACATGCACAACAGTCAGCACCTCAAATATGCTTGGCCAAATGGCACAGTGGCACAATATACAGGGGTGTGTGCAGTGGGTGGAAACCCATTTATGTTCCGAGGGTTGAATGCAAACCCAGACTAGGAGAGCCCACAGAGAGCCCTGATATGCCCAGTCCCATCAATCACTGCCGAGCTGAAAGAGGAACCCCAGATGGTTGAGAGAGTTGCAAAAAAATTATGCATAAAGGAAGGGGCCTTCCCTTTATCAGGAAAGGTAATGGACACACAGGCGTTCTCTGGGACAATAAAATTGGTTCCATTTACAGAAGACTTAACCATCAAGGTAGGTACTCAAGAGGTGTTAGCACCGCTACTGTCTTCATTTGAAACACCAGTGTATTTGTTAGGCAGAGACATGCTAAGCAAGCTAAATACAAAAGAAGGGCTAGTGTGTTCCACACCAGGAATGTGTTAAGCTAGAGTCCTGGCAGTAACACAAGCATTGTACAGTGACAGTGATACTTGGGGAATACCTTTACACCCAGATTAGTTTATGTAGTGAGTGACTGTGTGGTTGAGTTTGGCGCCAACAAACCATGGAGAGTGATGTATCAATTTTTATTTAGGCAAGACCATGCTTCTGGAACCATTATCACGTTAGATTTGGAGGGATGGTTGGGGGTGATGACTGCTGACAAAAAGACAGTGCTAATAGGGACTGGCGTCAAATTATAATTATCAACCCGGCACAACCACTGAGGGGGATCTGTGAGAAACCAAAGGGTGTCTCACTTGCTAGTCCCCAGGAATCTCTCCCTCAGGTTACCAGGACACGGTCATCAAATTTGGATCCAGACCCTGGGGTTTGACAAGTGCAGAAGGGTCACCTGGGTAAGGGATCTTCGGGGGGTGAGACAACCAATGGGGAGGTGCGGTATATGCCCCTTTCCTGTGTCCATACCCCCTCCTATTTCATAGGATTTTCCAACATTCGAACCCCCTGCCCTTTCTACACAAACAATGAGCCGAGGAAGAGGAGGACTGAGAGAAAAAAGGCTTACACCTACATATCCCATTGGACATGTCCCGTTAATAATAAGGTCAGGCAAAGTCAGGCACCTGACCTTAATCACATGCATCTGGCACCCATTAGATCCTCCACAGTGATAAAAGGTGGAACATGGAGAAATACTCTGAGCAAGTGGGAACACGAGAAAGAGCAGATCTTCCGGGATGAAGGCAAACCCACTGGAGAAAGGTGACTGATCTAGGGACCAGAGCGAGAGGAAGGGAAACCCTGGAGATCGATGCAGTATGTGGTTGCCTCTTGGAAACTGTGAAGGATATGTGGAGAAAGCCAAATCTCAGACAAGAAGAAGACTGCATTGTGTTTCAAGGATGCCAGCGACCCTCTCGGTTGAATGGCAGAGTTTGGGAAGGCTAGGCCAAGCCTGCGGTATCAACCTTGGCTCATTAATCAAAACTACAGAGAATAAAAGGGAATGCACATAACCAGTGAGTTAGCAAAAGACATGAAAGTCTGGTTTGTGTCAAAGAAAAATTAAAGCCGCAGTATTGTATCTCTAAATAGATAGTTGTGAGTGTGCTGATGAGACACGAAAGAAAGCAAACCTATAGTGAACTTTAAAGTCAGCGGTAACTGTGAAGCCAGTGATATAAAGTAGGAGAGTGGTCTGGTGAAAGGAAACAGCTCACTCAAAAGTCTCTGCAAAATATGTTGTTATAAAGCGACAAAGTGAACAAACTCTGAAATATGCAAAGGTCAGGATTAACCCTGAGGAAAGGGGAAGTTAAAAGGTGATTGCTTTAAGAGAAAGATTTCTTTGAACTTTTCTGATTGTGTTATGGAACTACCATGACCAAGAGACACTGGGGCAAATACCATAAGGGAGAGCTGAAGTGAAAGTTGAAGTGGTCCTGCAGAGGTCTATGGAAAAATCCTCGCTCTTTCGAAAGTCTTCGACATCAGTTATCGGTTCAAGCCTGATTGAGGGAGACCTGGAACATGAAATAAGTTAGGGGACGGGAACCCCTCATGAATGTGAATAAAGCTTGGAGAAGGGAACCCCTGCAAGTGCTGTGAATTTTGAGGTCCGTGCCAAGCTGAGGGAGATCTACATTGATTAAGGTAGTTTTGTTGCGAGGTCCGAGCCCAACAGAGGGAGATATATTTGAACTGTTGATGCCTTGAAAGGTCCGAGCCCGACAGAGGGAGACCTACATGAATTTTTGTTGAACTGTGTAAGAACCTTTGGTGAATTTAAGTGACCTTAATGTGGAAGGAAAAGCAGGCCTCGACCCACGTGTTTAACTGCCTTTTTTTGATAACATGAGCCAGAGTGTGTCATCCTGTCAATGGGGGCTGCCTTATTCTGTGCTGTTCAATGCGGCGCGGAGAGCTGATTCAGCTATCTTGATCTTTTATGTCATAACAATGACTTTCCTTTGCATACACAGCCCCCTTTTTACACTTTTCATATAAGAGATGGGGCAGGAATAAGGTTTTCTAACACAGGTCATTTTTTATTTGACATAGACTGACCAGGACTGTGTTTCCTTTATTATTTGATGGCTGAGACTACTCCCATCATAGCTATAGGGCAAAGTAGGCGTTTTAATAAAGGTTTTGAAACATGTATCTCTTGTGTCAGTGTCATACCTGTTATACCATGCCTCCCTTACAGATGGTGTCAGGTTTGGCATACAACTCAATTTAGACAAATTGGGGGACCCTAACATTTCAGAAACCTAGCCACAGAACCTCGGGCCCCTCTAAACTCACTACCGATAATTGAAGTTCCTTTCTCTACAATCAGGATGGATAGTATTGGATTGTTGGAAACATCTAAACTGGCCAATAAATATGTTCTCGTAATTGTTGATTACACTGCCCAGTACACAGAAGTCTTCCCCATGTGGAACAACACATCCCAGCACATTTTTAAACACTTGTTATGATTCTTTACTAGGGTTGGTTTCCCCAAGGAAATTCTAACAACTCAGGGATCCGGTTCCATGAGTAAGCTCATGGATAAAGTTAAGGATTACTACACATTACCACCTTAAGAACCTCAGTTTACCACCCTTAAATGTACAGATTTACGGAGTGATTTAATAAGACTCTCAAAATAATTCTGAGAATGTTAGTAGATGAGGATGGGAAAAACTGGGATCATGGGCCATGTTTGCAGTGAGAAAGATCCCTAAAGCTTACACTGGTTTTTCCCCTTTCTCTGAAATGTGCAAAAGTCAAGATTAACCCTGACGAAAGGGGAAGTTAAAAGGTGATTACTTTAAGAGAAAGATTTCTTCAAACTTTTCTGATTCTGTTATGGAGCTAACAAGACCAAGAGACACTGGGGCAAATACCATAAGTGAGTTCTGAAGTAAAAGTCGAAGTGTTCCTGCAGGGGTTCAACGGAAAAAGACTTGCACATTTGAAAGTCTTCAACATCTGTTAAAGGTCAGAGCCCAACTGAGGGGCGACTTGGAACATGAAATAAGTTTGGGGAAGGGAACCCATCATGAATGTCAATAAAGCTTGTCGAAGGGAGCCCATGCAAGTGCTGTGATTTCTAGGTCTGAGCCTGGCTGAAGGAGATCTACTTTGAATCAGGTACTTTTTTTGAGAGGTCCAAGCCCGGCAGAGGGAGACCGATGTGACCTGTTGATGCCTTGAGAGGTCCCAGTCTGACAGAGGTAGACCTACGTGAATTTTTGTTGCACCACAAAATAACTTTTGGTGAACTTAAGTGACTTTAACGTGGAAGGACAAGCAGGCCTCGACCCACATTTTGAACTGACTTTTTTGATAACCAGAGCCAGAGGGTGTCATCCTGTCAACAGGGGTTGCCTTACGCCATGCTGTACAATGTGGGGAGGAGAGCTAACTCAGCCATCTTCATCCTTTATGTTATAACACTGACTTTCCTTTCCATACACATTCCCCTTTTCACACTTTTTGTACAAGAGATAGGGCAGGCATTAGGTTTTTTACTATAGGCCATTTTTGATTTGACATAGACTGACCAGGACTGTGTTTTCTTTATAATTTGATGGTAGGGACTACTTCCATCATAGCTACAGGGTAAAGTAGGAGTTTTTCCAAACCCTGAATTTAATAAATGGTTTGAAACGTGTAGCTCTTGCGTCAGTGGCATTCATGTGATTCCATGCCTCCCTTACAGATGGCAGATGGACAGCGGTTCGAGGATGCTGATACTGATGGTGAAATGATATGGTAGGTTTGTATCCTGTGTCAGATAATGATCCAGCACAGGAATGTACCTTGTCCTGTAATTATTGTCAAATATATGCCCACATATCTACAGGAAGACTTGGTAAGGGTCCCCAGCACCTTATTGACTGACAATCCCCATGGCATAGGGCTCTTGAAGAGCAGAGTACAAATTAAGTTGAAGCAGGGCACAGTGTTACCCAGAGTGTGATAGTGTCCATTGTCAAGGGAAGCATATGAGGGAATACATAAGACAATTGTGGAATTATGGCAGCAGGGCATCAGAGTGCCCTCAGTATCCCTGCGTAACATGGCAATATATCCTGTCAAAAAATAAAGGGGTAAAGTTGGAGGATGATGCAGGAATTAAGCCCATTGAATAATATTGTAGAAGCTGAGTTCCCAGTAGTGCAAAATCCAGCCATGATCCTTTGTAATATACCTAGTGAGGTCAGGCATGTCACTGTTATTTATTCGAAAAATGTGCTCTTCTCCATCCTGTTACATCCTGATTCTCAATATCTCACTGTGTTTACCTATCGCGGGCAAAGGTTCCATCACACTAGACTTCTGAAGGGATACTGTGAGTCCCCCAGCATTTTTAAAAGAGTACTACACATGGATTTGGGTGACAAGCATGTACAGAGCACTGCCATCGAGTATGTGGATGACCTCCTAGGGTGCAGCACAACAGAAGACCAATATAGAGCAGATTCATTAACACTACTACCACTGCTTCCAGACAAAGGATACAAAGTGGATAAGGAAAAAAATTGAATATTGTAAGAATGGGGTGGTGTACTTGATACAGATGATTTAATCTGCCGGGAAAAGAGTAACATCATCATCAATAACTTTATTCGGCCATAAGGTCATCAAATTAAACATAACACAGTTAAATCAACAGCAATAGCAAACACCATCCATTATATAAATACCTTGTATACACACCCTAGTGCCCTACTTATGTGTGCAAGAGGCTTGCTTCTGTAATAAAGCCTGCATCAGCAGGGAGCAGGTTATTAGCCAAATGAAAGTTAACCTGTGGCCTTTTCCCCAATGGGACAATGTTGGCACCAGAAAGCACAGGCCCAAGGGACTAGTTTGGGGGTGAACTTCAACATATCCCCCATAATGAGCTCTAATTTTGACCTCTGTCTTGGCCGGATTCGGGCATCTCCAATTGAAAACACATATTCTATTTCCCAGACGTGCTTCTCGAAAATCTATTTCAACACAGTCAAAGGCACTTTCCCTCTTTTCCTGTGTCACAAGTAAGCAGCCCTGAACTGCCGAAACCAGTGAGTGCACTTATTCACAAGGGCCTCCCTTGGATTCATTGGAGTGGCAGGGCAATTTTGGCACTCTGTAGTTATGCTGCCTTTTCCCTGCCTGGCCCTGGTCCTTTGCCACACATAGTGTTGCGATTCAATGGCACAAGGTCTATTCCGCTGGTGAACTTGCCCATGGTGGGATTTGGTCTGAGACCAACAGTTCCCGTCCCATTAATGTTCAATATGGGTTTGTGTGAGATTCTGAGTAATTGATGAAACATCCCCCTCTCTTTGGATTTTGGAATCCAAAAATGAATTGTCAGGCGGGGCACATTTTACATTTTGGTTTTCGCAACATTCTTTGATAGAGTCCAAACTAACAGGCTCTAGGTTGTATCCTTGGGGGATGTGACATGATGGGCAAGTGATGTAGTCTCCTGTTGTGTTCTGTCCCACTCTGTGCCCTCCTTTGAGCTGAGCATCTTCCACAGAGTCTCTCCCCTCGTACTCTCTTTCATCAGTAATTGGAGTAGTCTTTTAATTGAGGCTATTTCAAGCAGAACAAGATGACATTTACACATGTGGGCCCCTGTATCTTTAGTATTATCTCATTCTGGATTGATCTGTAGATGGGGGCTTATTACATTGATCGAGCAAGTCGACTGACTGCAAAGTCAGAAATCAATGAAATCATCACTGACATCTCAACGCAGCCAGTTTATACATGAAGTGTATCCATTCATTAAGTTACACAAACATGCATTAGTGTATTGCATATAGGCACAAAGCCCATCCTTATGACCCATGTAGGTAAGAGGACAGATACACGTACATACCGTTGTGTTCATATCTTTCACCAAAGCTGAAACCGCAAGATGCAAAGAGTGCATATATTTAGCTGGCACATGCTTGACTGCTATTAACATAGAGAAGCCATAGGGAGTGATATAGAAGCTATAGGTCTCGGAGATGGATGGCAAAAGAGAGACAGGCTTTGAGCACGTAGAAAGGCTGACACGTTCGCCAAAGCTAGAGGCGGACAGAAACAAAGGATTCATTCCAGGACAAGTGGAAACGGAAAAGTTCCAGTTACCAAGACAATAAGCCACCTGTAGAAAGTTAGGCTAGAATCCTCATAATTACAGGCAAGATGGCTTAATTTTGTGGTCTCAGCACACATGACCCAGCTGAGCAGGTCAATGCCCATTCAAACAAGGTAGACAAGGAGAGCCGTTCCCATCAAACCAAGGGAGAAGAAGCTACACGTGTTGCATCTGTGTGTTCAACTGAATGCACTCTCACAGGCTTAGGTGATCAGAGAATGGCAACATTAGGGAACACGTTGCACCTCCATGTTCATTCCCATTGCTTTGAAAAGGTACACTCACTCTGGTAACTGTCTAGGGTCCCAGGAATGGGAGGAAACACTCTGACCAATCCAGATTCATCTTGAACGTGGGGATAATTGGTTTGTAAGGGCCAATGGTCTCTCTGCGACCATGCAACATTGTAGATTGATACTAGTAGGGGTAGTCTTAGGAGGGTCTCCTAGACATGGCTATCCAATTGTAGCACTAACCTATAGGTTCTCTATAAGTAACCCGCTCAAACTGACCAATGTAATTGGCTGATATGTTTTTTAGGTTGGAGCCTGAATTTGTAACCTCACACTGGGATAAAACCGGGTGACACACGCTTAGAAGATGAGAGCTCTGGAGAATTGTTGTTTTTCCTGGTGTGATCCCTGTCATTTTGTTTGCTAATAAAAGACAGTTACTTTGCCGATGGGTAAGTCTTCCGTTCTTGTGGTGGGGAGTTTTTAATGGGCCTAAGTGTTCTGTGATAATTGGGGTGACTGGTAGAGGGCTTCACCCATCTTTACAAATTGTGAGTGTTGGCTCAGGGGAGGGGGGTCTGGGCAGGTAATGCATTAGGAGGGGGCCGTTTCAGGGTTGGTGCCCCTGTTGGCCTCTCTTTGATTTACTTGTAAGGGGATATGCCCAGGGGTATTATTGGACAGCTTGAAGAGACACTCCTCCTTGCTCTTTTTGCCCACCCTTCCCTCAGATTCACTAATTTGAATGGCATTCTGCCTAGATATGATCTAACTATCTACAGACAGTGAAATCCCCTCCCCCCACCATTTACACAAAACCCTGTAACATCATAATTACTAGTAGTTTCAAGTTTGGTAAGTAAAGGCTGATTAGGGGTCAGTCCAATGGCCACAGTGGTATCCACTAAGTCGGCTGTAGTTGCCAGACTGCTTGTAGCAAGTGAAGGCATATCATTCAGCTGGAATTGTTGACTTTCCCTGGCCACTGAAAAAACATCTTTACAACGGTCGGGGCATGTTATCACATTTGTCTCCCAGCACTATTGGATTAGGCATAAACTTGCAGAGGGCTCACAGACCTCATTGTCCCAGTCAATCATCTAGCTTGGACTGTTCAAGTCTCTATTGCTGGGGCCACTGTCTTGCTTAATATCCTTGCCCTTAGTAGGATGCTTAGTAACTTTGCCCCCTGAGCGGTACAGGTTTAATGGGATATTCATATTTCCAAGGAATTGGTGAATTTCACTAATCAATACATGGGACTCCCCTGCTGTGACTTGGGTGCAGTTAGGCATGTTCTTCCCCTCATCAATGACGAACGAGGGAGGGCAATCAACAATTTTCTTCTTACAGTAAGTATTTTTCATTTTGGTGAGAGTGGTGGCAAGGGCATTGTGGGCATTGTAGGTATAATAAATGTTGCGGGCAAGGTTGCTGGCAAAACTCCTAAGTGTTTAATAATATTTTTGGGCAATTGTCCTTAAGTTCTTATTGCTTTTAGAGATAATGTTGGTCTTGTTATACCCTGCGCCCAGAACCTGTAACACAGAAACCTGAGCAAACAACCAAATGCACTTAAATGTACTTGGATTTCATTTGCCAAATGGTGAACAGAAATAACAAAATGAAGCCCCCCTGTGCCAGACTGCTGACCTATACTCTCCAATACTTGTATCCAGAGGCAAACCCGACAAACTGCAATCAGCATCCTCTCTCCTCTTTCCTCTGAGAATGTGGTGGGAACTCTCCAAGGCTCTGAGGCTCCAAGGATAGTAAATGGCTGCTTCAAGCTGAATACTCATCAGCTGCGCCCCAGTGTCCTTACCGTGTGGGCACTGAACACCCTGTGGGAAGCAAACACCTGTGCCCTTATCCCCCATGAGCTTCACCCTTACAGGGGAGGCCAGGTCATGTTGAAGACTGATAATCTGGTTGTCGGTGGGCAATGATGGAAAACTGCAGCAGCATTGAAGCACACAGGAGGTTTCTCTCCTGTGGGAAGCAAACACCCATGCCCTTAACACCAATGGGCTTCACCCTTGCCAGGGAGGTCGGGTAATTTTGAAGACTGGTATGCTGATGAGCGGGGCCAATGATTGAAGTCAGCAGCAGCATAGTAGCACACAGGAGGCATCTCTCCTGTGGGAAGTAAACACCCGTGCCCTTAACCCCTGCATGCTACACCCTTGCGGAGGAGGCCGGGTCATTTTGAAGAAGACTGGTAAACTGGTGTGCAAGGCCAATGATGTCAAATGGCAGCAGCCTAGAGGCAGACAGGAGGCTTCTCTCCTGCGAGAAGCAAACACTTTTGCCTTACCCCTCGTGGGCTAGAAAAGAGTAACAAGCAGTACAGAACACAAGACAGCCAACTACAGTAAAGGAGATGCAACAATTTTTGGGTTTGTTTAACTATTGTAGGGCATGGATTTTCGACTATTCTAATTACACCAAACCACTGCTGCAGGGATGTAAGGAAGCACAGAAAATAAAAGGAACACTCACACGGACAGGGGAAATTATTATATGTTTGCAATAACTCAAGAATTCAATAAGCAATGTGCCAGTATTAGCAACCCTTATTAGACAAAATAATATAATTATTTGTACAGTCTAAGGGTCAGGTTATGACTGCAGTGTTATCTCACCAAACATCCATGGCACACAAACCCCTAGCATATTACAGTGGCATAACAGAATCATTTATGCTAGGCCAATTTACTTGTGAACAGGCACTGGCTGCTGTGTCTTTGCCATCGAAAAATCCTCAACGATCACTATGGGTTGCTCAGTAACATTATATGTAGAGTACACAGTATTTGCAATACTTGAGGAATCAAAATCGATTCTGACCACAAAAAGGACCTCCACATATGAGGTTATTCTGTCAGGTCCGTCCATTCACATTGTGCGTTGTCACACAGATCACCCTGCCACGTTTATTGCAATACCGGTGCAGCAAGATGAGGAAGTGTTTGTGTTTCATATGAAGGTCCTGAAGATTATTTAATGCGAGCAAGGGAGGATGCAGTTGAAGAAGGGGAGTCTTCTTCATTGATGGGTCATCAATAATTGATCAGGAGACTGGCCAGAGACACACAGGTGCTGCAATGTTGCACCTCCTAGATGGGGAATATGAGGTTGTAGTGCAAAAGAGGTTACCAACACACTATTCAGCCCAGGCAGCAGAACCTTTTGAATTAATTGAAGCATTAGAAGCATTCCAAGGATGCTTAATGACCATATCTTTGGACTCTGGATACGCAACTACCACTATGCATTTAGGATTATACAGATGGAAAAGGAGGGGATTTACGAGGTCAGACAACACATATGTGCAGCATGTGGCCTTGTTCAAAAGTTTGATGTATGCCCTGTCCCGCCCAACACTGGTGGAGGTAGTTAAATGTGCTGCCCACAACCAAAATGGAGACCCTTTCTCACTTGGCAATGATGCAGCTGAAAAGGCCACCAATGAAGTGGCATAACACAGAGAACCATATGTCTCTGCATATCCTAAAGTGGCCAACCAACAGTTACAGCTGGCAATCCCATACACTGCAGTACCACTCATGCAAATAATTGAAATACGAGGACAGAAACCCCCAAGAAAGAGCTCTGGTTTAAAAAGGGGTGATCACAGTCACCAACTGATTTTGTATGGAGACATTATTTTACAGGTAAAGTAGTAATGCCACAGGAATTGCTTATGGTTGTGCTTGAGCAACTACATTACCCAGCATTTGTTTCAAAACAGCAGATTGCAGCAGATACTTCACATTGATTATGTGGCTTTGCTTCACAGGTGTAGTAATTACCATTACCTTATTGTTGTAGTATATACTATTTCCCATTGGACTGCGGCTGGTCCTTGCACAAAACCAAATGCAAAGATGAATTGTTTAAAGGGATTGCATCCCGATTAGTGATACGGCACAGACTGTGCTCAATCTATCATCCTCAGCCCAACAGGATTGTTGAAAAATGAATTGGACTGCTGAAGGCTAAACTATCAAAGATTTGTACTACGCTAGGGACAAATTGTCTGCATTGTCTCCCTCTGGCTTTGTTTAGCCTGAGAACGCAGCCAAGCTAAGATCACCTCTTCTCCCTGTACGTGACAGTGGGAACAATGCACACACCTCTCATGCCTACACGCACAGCATCAGATGCTCGCAGGGCACTAGGAGTTTTGGGGGTGTTCCAGGGGTATTTGAGGGAGCTAACAAAAAGTTAAAGGATTTGTCTCATCAGATTGCTCCTAGAAGAGAAGACACAGCTGAGGCTTTGTCAGCAGGTCCAGCAAACCTACCACAACCATAGCTGTATCCCGGGGACCAGGTGTTCCTGAGGAACTTCACCTGGCGCTGGGACGACCAATGTTTTCAGGGACTATTTACAGTGGTCTATTCTACACCCTTGGCTGTTCAGGTGAATGAGTTGTGGTATGGGGTCCAATTCTCTGCTGTTAGGAAAGCATATGTGACCGCTCCACCTTAGCTCGTACTACAGATATGGGCGCAGAGGCTACTTTTGAGGAGCCCAGCTTGAACCCAGATGTGTGTGCGCCATTCCAGTTCATCCCACCCAGGCTTAAATGTGTTACTTTCCCTCCCTTACACCTCACAGCACAAATCACAGAGACCGCAGTTGTGGTACATACATTTTTCTGCTGTAATCCTTTAAATGGATTGGCACACTGACATTTTTATGATCAGGGGTCTGGGGTTGACCGGCACACTGAAATGCTGCAGGCTAGGGGCAGTGGTATCTGACCACTATAACTTAGGGTTTGGACTATCAACAGTTGGAGGCCCACTCTCTTCTTCCCATAGGATAGCATCTACAAGAGCGTTCTTGGCTCCCCCATTGCCATACAGGGCAAATTCCTTCTGGGATACATGTTCTACTAGTGTGTATCAGTGAGAGATTTATGAATCTCTATGTGTTGGGCCTGATCCTAGTGCAGTGTGGCACCAGGCTTCAATTTCAAGATGGCTGCTGATTTCTAAGGTGGCATTTCACTACCAGCATGAACTTGAACTATACCGAGACATATGATGATGAACCTCTAATTCAGCTGAATTAGCACCCTCATCCCCCTATATCCTTCTTGAACACTTACAACATGCTCTTATGCTTTCACCTTATCCGAAAACCTTGTGGAGGCCTGGGACGATCAACCCCGCTCCCCAACAGTCCCCGCTTTCATTAAATCTAAATGAACAAACTCCCACACAAGCAATCGTTTATTCTCTTCCTCTATTTTTTCCCATTACAATCTCTCAGCTTCCTCATATGGCCATGTTCTCTTCTTTGGCACCCATGATTTGCATACTGCTCACAAACTTTCTCATGCTTGTGCATACTGCTCTGGGGGACAAATGAGATAAATGCATCCCCCATCTGCTGCAAGATCTACCCAATGCTTGTCAAAGTTTTCGGAGGCCTGGTGGTAGAATAGTAACAGTGCCTGGTGGGTGAAGGTGATGCTCTAACCTAACCATGCAGGATATGTTAGGGTCATCTGTTTGTACTTGGCTGTCTTTTGTACCACAAGGTGTGCTATGTGCCCCAATAAAAAAACACCATCATTGCACTGTTAGGCATTGCATAGGCACTGCATTAAAGCCCCATCATGTACAGAAGATCACCAACACGGCCACCATCACTGGTACCAGTATCTACACAATCGCACCCATCCATGATGGTGCCTATGAATAAATGTCATTGAAACCGTCACTTTTGTGTATGCTGACCTGTTTGCATGTGGGTGCCGAGGGTGTGCAGGGTCTCTATGATGTGTGTGAGAGACCTGTTGGCATTGTCGTTTGGGGGTATGTTTGTACACCATAAATGCCTGATTTTTTGGCAAGTCCAGCACATAGAGATTCTGCAACATCAACAACCTGATTGCTCGCATCTCCATCTTTATGGCATTCAATCCTTGTGCAGTGTCATTTGCCAACTGTATCACCTCCAAGCAGACTATTTGGAGCCACTAGGCATTGGCAGCTGCTTGTACTCCTGGCCGTAAGAGTGACGCAGAAAAACACACTTCTTTGCTATGCAGTCTGAATTGGTCTGGTATATCTTTGAGCAGCACTGATGAGTCTTGGGACAACTAGTAGGATCTCCGCTTCCGGAGTTTTTCTTTCTTTTCCTGACATGATATGGTATATGGGTCACTGTGGCAGAATTGTGATAGGGACATCCGACACTGGTGCTGTCATTGCGGTGGACAGCCCACCTGGTCCCACTATCAAGTGCTCTTCAGGGACCACAATGAGAGCACAGTGTAATGAGGCCAGCGAGCAGGTGTGCCCATAGCCTGCTGGCCACAGACCCAGTAATAGTCCATCACAGCCGCAGTCCCTTTTTTAAGGTCTGGAATAGATAATGTCTTGTTTCATTTGTTGTTTACCTCTAAAAAGATACTCCTTCATTGTAAGAACATAGTTCCTATTCTCCTTGCATCTGCACTTTTCCATTGTCTCGATCCACGTGTGTTTTTTCACATGCTGGTTACAATAGTCTCTGCAAACAGCATTCACCATTTGGAGTACTACTTCTCTGAATCCTATAGGGCCTCCCTCCATGCAGCTCATTGTAGTCACTTGCCACACTTTTTACACCTTCCAGCTTTATGTGTGACCTTTGTAAACACTGTGGGCTTTTGGGATTCTGGGCACATTGTTGTTCATCAGGATCCATCAGGGCGAGTTGTATGCTATGTGCCTGGAAATCATTTTGCCGTCTGCATAATGTAAGATGGACCAAACATTGGGCCTCCAAGAGTGGAACCTCTTGCAGCATTAATACCTTGGGGGCCCGTGATGCATGTGGTATCAAACACATGTAATAACTCCCATTCACCCTCTTTTTCCCCACCAAGCTCATGTCTGTGTACCAGCTATTGCTCAATTCTGGATGGTGCACATCCTCTAGTACATCCCAAAATAATACTCTGTACTTGTCATACTTATTTCCCTTCACTTGCCTCCTAAAATGTTTATATGTACTTGAATTTGCAATGATATCACGAAATGTATGAGGGAATAATAATTTCATGGCAAGTTTAGCAAGATTTGTCATCTCTTTTTGAGCGTCATTCCTATTGTTAATAGTTGCATTATTTTTCCCTATTCCCCCATTCAATGATGACATGTTGACATTCAGTAATAAAGTATGAGCATCAATGATGAAAGCTTGTTATTCAGAGATGAAGTATTGACATTCAGAGATGAAGTATTGACATTCAGAGATGAAGATGCAATATTGGCATTTCCCTGTGCCCCCAATTTATATGCCCTCCCCATATAGAACTACATCCCAAATGTATTCCTAATGCAATAGGGACAAGCTAAACAGTACAACTACACAATGCTTCAAACAACTATAAAGAGGAGAAAACACAATTGTGACATAGTGCTCATCAACAGAAATCTGTGAGTGTGCTTCAAACACAGTCGGAGGCATCTGGATTTCCATCATAACAAGATGGATGAAAGAAGAAGGTGAAGGGAGAGAAAAAGTACAGGGAAATAAAGTGCTAATTGTGTATATCAGCATTAACATAGTGATGATATATGCGAATAGCATACACGCAATAAGAATAATACAGGAAAAACGTATTGTTATAAGTAGTACTTATAATACGAATGTCCTACCACTGGTTATATACATATGCACACCTATGTCTTTTTTATCGACAAGTCAGTTTTGATCACAGTTTTCTCACCTCTACTTCTTATACAGGGGTGTGGTATGGGGGCCTTCCGGACATTCAAATGGTGTATCCAGAACCACAGCTCTTCAACCTTTACCACAAAAGGAGCGGAATAGACAATGGTGAAAGTTTTGTTGTATCTAGGCTCACTCCATCTGCAGACAAAAATCGTAAAAAATATTTGGTCTCCCGGGAACAACTGGAATGGTGGTGACGTCACTGAGGTAGATGCAATGCTAGTTATATCTTCAGACCACTGTGTCGCTGTCTGTTGAGAGTGCATTTTATGGCTTTTGTTAAGGCAAAAATATATTTTCTGAACTCATCCCCTAGGAAGGATGCAACCCTGTGAGCATCAAAGGCTTTTCTAATAGGAGATAGGGGCGTGTGCATTTGCCGTTCTCTTGTCACCTCATGAGGCGATAGATAGGTATCCTTACAGGGCTGCGTGCTCATACTGAAGAATGCCTGGGGCAAACAATGCACCCAGTTTTTCTTCAGTGTTGTGCACAACTTTGAGAGCTTACTCTTTAACAGACCATTGATCCGTTCTGCAAACACGTTGGCCTGGGGGTGGTAAATTGTGCACTTCTGAAGCTTTATGGCAAATAATGAATTCACTTCCTTAAAAAGTTCATTAAAGAAATGGATGTCATTATATGACAACAAGACATTGCAAACTTCCCAACGAGGGAGCACCTTCCTCACAAAAAAATTTGGTGGAATTTTTAACATCCAGATGTGAGCAAGGACAAGCCATGACCCATTGTGAAACAGGACACACCACAATGATTAAATAACTCAACCCATTACACCTCTCTCCCATGTTAGCGCAGTCAATGTGGAGTGCTCTGAATGGCCCAGTAGGGTGGGGCAAAGTTCCTTGTATTGTTCTTAGAGTATGGCCAGTGCTGTATGCCTGTCAGGTGATGCTATTTATCACCATATTAGAAAGATTAGAAAGAACCTCCTGGAGATTGGGAACAAACCCGGCCTCCTGTATGTCAGCAACAAATGAGTTGTTTCGGCAAATGTGATCAATGGTGCAACTGATCGAAAGTGATCAGCAGCAGTCTGTGCGGCATAACAACCTTGCCTGTTCTATTTTTGCCACCATAACAAATCTGTAGGGAACTCTGTACTCCCTCTCTTCCTCCACAACTCTTTCTCCTCTTCTGGTGCCTGTGTTTGTTATTCAATGATTTGAGCTACTCGGAGGGAGTTTTACCTGGCTGGCAACTGCATCTGTCTGTGTGTCACTGGATACTCCAAAATGAAAGTCACAGGAAGATACGCAGCTAATTTGTCTAGTGCATCCATGGCAGCGTTGCCAAGGGAAACTGTGTCTGTGTCATTGGAATGGGCGGTGCATTTAATCACCACCATCACAAAGGCCGGGAAAGTGCATCAATCAATTTATCCAATAATACTGCATGTTGGACTGGGAATTCGTCAGCTCTTCTGAATCCTCTCCTTTTCCACTGTGCTAACCCTGAATGCACAGTCGGGGTAACACAGGCAGAGTCAGAATAGATTGTCACTCGACACCCCTGGGATGTGAGAAGTGCTTCAACAAGCACTAACAGCTCTGCTGCTTGAGCAGAGTAGTACATTGGTAGCCATTTTTGCACCATCACCTCATACTCTCCATCCACTCGGTGGGCCACTCTCGTACAAGTATGTCTCAGGCCTGTCCCTTGGTCCATGGTTGCTTACCCATCAACACAAAGGACATGCCCCCTTCGAGTGGGCTGTCTTTTACTTTTGTTAAGTCCTACTCCTACGCTTCAAATGTTACGCAGTCATGCCTCGCAAGGTCTTCTTCAGTACACAATTCTGTTAGAAAATGTAGCAGGGTTTACTGTCTTGCACCTCAATATATGGTTGTGTGGGCTGGACAAAATGACCTCAAATGTGAAGGCATGCTGAGTGTTTAATGTTGTATTTAGACTGCTCCAGAATGGCAAACACTGCATGCTACACATACAATGTTCCAGAGCACCCAATGATAATAGTGGAGCTTATCTCAATCGCAAATGCACCAGTGGCAAGCGCCAGCTCCAAAGGAAAATGTCCCTGCATTACTGAATCCAACACTCCACTCTAATAGGCAAATGGCTTGAAACCCATTCTGCTTGTCTGAGTGAGTACTGCTGTCATCATTTGGCCATTGAAATGGGAAAAAAAACAGAACTCTTGTGTGTAGTATGGGGTTGCTAACAATGGGGTAGTAGAAATGACTTATTTCAATTCATTAAAGCTAGTGAGCATGTATTCTCTCCAAACAATCTTGTTATCAGTCTTTTGTGACTCTCTAAGGCCTTGCAACTAAGGCCTGGTGTATGCTGCGTAATCTAGAATCCACGCCCTACGGTAATTGTGCAACCCAAGGAACCTCTGCATTTCCTTAACAGATTTAGGCTGGGGAGCACTCTGCACAGATGCCACAAGTTCTGGTATTATTTTCTTTCCATTAACCCATATCAATTGGCCCAAGTAAAGTACTTCCTGGAGATAATATTATAACTTTGCTTTGTTTACCTTGTACCCTTTATATGATAACAGCTACAAGAGATTGAGAGAGTAACTTCAGCAATGTTGTTCACTGTCACTGCACACTAGCACATCGTCCACATAGTGGATAGTACTACATAGTGGATAGTACGTCCAATAGTACTGGTCACTTGGACGTTCCCTAAATCAGCATGTAGTATTTATTAAAAATACTAGGAGATTTGAAGTAACCTTGTGGTCATCTGGAGTGCTCAAACCGCATTCCGTCATCTATAAACAAAGTGATATGATGGACAATATCGCTGCCATTTTACAGCCTTGTTTCACCCCGATCTCAGTAGGAATGGGGTCAGTCAGGGCTCCTTCCTTGGTAAGTCGCATGCGATAATTTGTGTTTTTGTGGAGTATTGCAATCAAGGCAACTAATTTAGTCGGAATGCCAAGATGGATCATTTTTTTCCACAAGATTTCACGAATAACACAATCAAATGCTGCAGTCAAATCCAAACTAGCCATGTAAATTGGCCCTGAGTGACTAACCAAGGAATGTGCCTGGAGATGAGAAAGAATTGTAGCGTTTAACTGACAACCAATGAGTTTTCTGAATCCTCCCTGATAAATAGACAACATGTTTTTATCGTTCATATGAGTTTGTAATTGTTGGATGAGCAGAATAGAAAATATTTTGGAAGAGGAATCTGTTAAGGCAATAGGGCGATAATTAGAGGGACAGTCCGGAGAGCCCTTTTTATAAATTGGAATAACTAGCGCAGAAGACCACGTTATGGGGATATGTCCTGTTTGTAAAATCAGATCAAATTTGATTTTAAGGATGTGGGCCCAGAATACTGGGTTCGATTTATACACACAAGATGGAATACCATCGGGACCAGGCGCTTTAGAGGGCTTCAATCTACCGATGGCATCTATGATGTCTTCTATGGACCATAATGATGGAGAATCAAGTTCCAAGCGTGGTTCACTACCCTTTAAAAAGTGAAAGCGCTCGGGCATGGTATATTTGGGTTTTACATATGATACCCAATTTTCGGCGGAGATTACAGAATCAAAATTAGTTGTGGTTTCCGAGGTGATAGAACGAAGAATATTCCAGGTTTTCCTTGAGTCGTGCTTTAGTAGATAGTAGAATAATTTTTGATTATCTACATAGAGAAGATGTCTTTTTAACCATTTTAGTTTATTACGGAATCTTTGTCGTACTGCTTTGATCAATTTATCACGAGTGAAGTCGGAAAGAAAGGTTCTATTAATCTGACGAATTTCGTGATTTTTTTGCGATTTTAAGTGAGCGACTTGATTGTTAAATTTGTGCGCATGAACCTGAATAGCTTTTTCGTGCTTATCCCTTGAATGAAGCATAGCATCTAGATGGATTTGAATTCTAATAGAATTTAGACGATCTAAATGAATAAGTGAAAAGCTGGACGGTGATAAATATAAGAAGATACTAGGATCACATTCTAGATTCCGAATAAAGATTGCACACACTTTAGGATTCCATCTCACTGTATAGTGAGGCCGGTCAGTTTCTGCCAGAGATAGAGAAGAATTGTCTTTAAAACGAGCCAAAGGAATATTCATCTGCATGGAAATAATCATATGGTCTCCTAAAAATGGATCAATAATTTTAAGGGCATCTATATTCGAATATAAACTCGAAGAAATGAAAAAATATTCAATAAGAGAATTGAGGTTTGCTCTAGTCCATGTATAGGCATAGTCGTCTAGAGCAAAGTAAGGAGTTTGAATATCCCATTCAAGGAAAAAAGAATTCCATATAGTTCCAAACTTTTGGGAAGTAATTGAGTGCTTTTCCCTAATTGCATTATTATGAACACCTATTTCATAGCAGTAGCAGTTGAAGTCACCACCTACGATAATTCTTGCCGTGGGGTATAAAATCAGTCCCTTTTCTAATACATCGTGCATTTCCTCAGTAATGATCTCAATAGGTGTGGACAATTTATTCCAGTAAATACAGACCAATAAAAGAATAATAGAGGGATCCAAATCATCTTTCATGATGATTGCTAGGATGGAATCTGAACTACTAATCCTCTCCAAAGAGCATTGAAGGGCAGAATTAACCAATATAGCCAGGCCGCCAGAAGGACGACCTTCGCTGCCTCGCCTTGCAATCTGAATATATGCTGAGTATCCGTCTATAAAAAAGGAGGATTGATTCATGGTCTCTTGAATGAAAATGAGGTCAGGTCGATTGAACTGATTTAGGTGATACCATTTTTTGAAGTTATTTATACCACAAGAATTCCACGAGATAATGTGGAGTCGGAGTGGGCTACGAATGTTTCATTGCCTTTTGTTGGTTTGATTGCGTGATGTTAATAGGGTCCCTCCAAGACATCTCCTTTAAAACAGACATGAATGACATAAACGGTTTCATAGTATTAGCATCAATATTTGCAGAGGTACCCTGGGTTACATTATCAGTGACACTTTCGACGCTTAGAGGAGTAGTTTCTAGGTAACTTTGTGCGTCATCAAAAGATGAAAAAAATGATGCAGTTAAACCAATAAATGCCAAGTCATCAGAGTGATCCCATAACATCTTCATAATAAAAGGAGACATAAATTTACAAATCATTCGGTTGTTGTTAATATCAGCCAATTTCACCCAATCTATGTCATCAGATCTAACAATTCGCAAGGCAGGGATATCCTGAAAAACAGTCATCATAAAGGTGCGGTTCAAGCGAGCCTTACCATAGCGAGCTTCATCGCTTTCCCAGCCCATAATTATAGCAGATTTTGGGTCGCCATAATTATGGTTAGTCAGGGATTCCTGATTATCCATAGTGGATTTAAGATTGGTCAATTTAGAGCACTCATTGATTTGTGGACGTTGCAGACTCAAGATTGGTAACTTTGGGCTAGTTCTTTGATGAACTAAGTTCTCAGTTTCATGAGTAATTAATTGTTTACTAGGTTCAACATTATTATCTAAGGTTAGATCTTCCGGCTCGCTTGAACTTACACCCTCCAAATTTTTATTTTGAGATTCAGTTGGATTATTAGGACAAGTGAGTATTTTGTTTTCTCTTTGTCCATTAGCTTTACCCAAAATCACTTTCGCAGTTTTTTTAATTTTCAACATTGGATAATATTTGGAGAGGTCAGTTTGAACGCAGTGTGGGGGCCCTGCAGTTGAGTTAGACACCACCCCGAGGTCAATAGGTCCCCTCTCCTCTTTATCCTTTCCCTTTTTTGCCTTAGATCGTGATTTGTTAGATTCTTGCCAAGCTGGTTCAATAAACAAGTCCTCATTTCCATTAATTTTTTTGTTTTTTATTAGAGATTTGCAAGGGGCTTTGATAGTTGCAGTATTCAAGTCTAGCTCTGAAAGATTCAGCAGGGCCTTAGATTCCTCGCTCAACTGATTTAAGTCAATGATATTATCTCCCTCTGAAAGATTGCAAATATCTTTAATATGTGTGTTATGAGTATCATTTTTGTCATGTGATTGGTTCTTTGTTTTTTTTTCCTGTTTTCCCTTTTGTCGTTTGGTTAGAAGATTTCTCTTTTGAGCCCGAGCCAAAGCCCTTCTTTGTTTTTTAGTAAGGGCAATGGAAGGAGTTTGATAAGGCACCTCTTCAATATCAAGTGTTTCTATTGTTTCCTGAGGGATAAGATCTATTCCAGTTAGGTCAATAAGATCAGTTAAAGCTGAAGGACTGTCTGGAGGAACACTTTCTTCTACACACGGAGTCGTCAGCGATTCCTTGATGATTGACTTGGAAAGTGTGGCAAGATTAGTTGCCATTTCCTTTACAAGGGTAGTCAAAATAGCAAGGTTAGATTCATTGGTGTTTTCCAAGTTCACTACCTTTGGGTTCACAACCTTGCTGTTTTCTAATTTAATGGATGGTTCTTCTGTCACTACCTCTGAGAACAATTTAGTTTGAGTGCCTATAGTTTGAACATGAGCCATCAAATCTTTTTTGTTTAGGATGGAAGAAAACATATGGCAGGCAAATAACATGCCCTCCATTTTACCAAGAGAACTCGTGAGGTCAGACATTTGAATCTGTAGGAATTTTATTGCCTTGTGAGTCTGCTCATGGCCTTTATCAAGTAAGTTAAGAATTCTGGTCATGACCGGAAAAGATTCGAAAGAGTGCTGCAGTTCGGCATTCCATTTTGTCTTGTTCAGCGGTAGGACAGTTAGGCTGTGGACGAATTTTACAGTGAGTAGACTCGTTGGAATCGAGACTAGGTGCTCTATTTCCTTCATGACTAGAAGGATATTGACAAGTAGGGATCATTGGTTGTTCCAGAATCGGGGAGCTATTTACCATCAAGGAGGGCCCTCCTATGTTGTTATTACTCGGAGTGTTAATTCCCCCAAGAATACGTGCTTCCTTCTGTGCACTAAAGTGTGAAGGTACAGAATAGGTGTATGCTTGGGGATTATTAAATAGGAACACATTCTCAATCCCATACTTACTTCTATTCACTGGAGTTGAGGGTTCGTTGGATAGACGAATCCGTTTGCCCAATTCTATTTCAATTGCCGGGGCTAATATGGAGACATCTGCAGTACGCGGATCAAATTGCTCAATTCCCATTATTTTTTTTATTTCATCTCTGTCAAGACTCTGATCAGAGTTACAGTCAACAATTTCCCAATCCTTTGAGGAGCTTTCATTCACTTCTTTAACCGACATGTATACTGGTTTAATTATAGAATCCATGTTTTTTCCGGCCAAAGTAGTTTTAGGAGTCTCACAGTCAATATACACCGACCGTTTTTTCGGCAGAATTTGTTCCTCAAAGTCTTCAGGGGTTATATCGACAGGGGCATCCTTGTTAGATTTCTGTAAATCATCACAGTGAAAATTCTCTGTCGTATATTTAGTTGACAAAGAAGCAGGTTTCTTAGAATCCAATCTATTTTTCCATTCCTGATTTTTGTTATACTTGAAAGAGGCTGGTGTGAGAATAACTTTATTCTCAACATTGCTTTCTGATTTTAGGGCCATTGTAAGATTTTCAGACAACAAAGTACTGCTATGATTGGAGTCAAGCAGAGGTTTAGGTTCTTTGTTCATCTCTTTTTCAGGCCGATTTAAGGGCATTGCAGCGGACGATTTTACTACATTAGAGTCCGCCTCTGTTTTTTTAGGATTAGTTTGGGACTCTTTTTTTTTTACGCTGCGAAGCCCCTCTGCCATGACCAAAACTGTTCTGGTTGCAATTATAGACTATGAAATAAAGGGCAATGCAATCCCACCACTTTAGCTCACTATATCCCCCTCCAAACAATATTTGACGATCTATATTAAGGGCACAAAAGGTAACCCTACCACCAAGCCACCTTACCGCCTAACAGCCCAACAGCCACACTTCGCAGGCACTTCCGGATGCGCGCGCCGGATGCGCGGGTCCGAGTGCAAATAAGGAAGTGGTCAGTGGGCTTGTGGGCGGGCAAACGGGCGGATTCAGGGGGGCGTGGCTAAAGGGGAAAAGAGAAGAGAGTGGCGTCAATGGGTTGCCCGACATACAAAACCCGCGGGAAACCCACGGACACTAAAGTATAGGGTGCAGAGTCCTCAACAAATACCCTGTGTGAAGGTCCACAATAGTCCACTAAGGTGCGCGTTACGCGCAAAATTCAAAGCAAGTCCTTCTTCTTGCCGACGGCATCCGACACTGCGGGAAAAGGATCCAAAGAGGCAGCGAAGCAGCGAACACAGCCCAACAGCCACACTTCGCAGGCACTTCCGGATGCGCGCGCCGGATGCGCGGTTCCGAGTGCAAATAAGGAAGTGGTCAGTGGGCTTGTGGGCGGGCAAACGGGCGGATTCAGGGGGGCGTGGCCTGTGTGAAGGTCCACAATAGTCCACTAAGGTGCGCGTTACGCGCAAAATTCAAAGCAAGTCCTTCTTCTTGCCGACGGCATCCGACACTGCGGGAAAAGGATCCAAAGAGGCAGCGTAGCAGCGAACACAGCCCAACAGCCACACTTCGCAGGCACTTCCGGATGCGCACGCCGGATGCGCGGGTCCGAGTGCAAATAAGGAAGTGGTCAGTGGGCTTGTGGGCGGGCAAACGGGCGGATTCAGGGGGGCGTGGCCTGTGTGAAGGTCCACAATAGTCCACTAAGGTGCGCGTTACGCGCAAAATTCAAAGCAAGTCCTTCTTCTTGCCGACGGCATCCAACACTGCGGGAAAAGGATCCAAAGAGGCAGCGAAGCAGCGAACACAGCCCAACAGCCACACTTCGCAGGCACTTCCGGATGCGCGCGCCGGATGCGCGCGTCCGAGTGCAAATAAGGAAGTGGTCAGTGGGCTTGTGGGCGGGCAAACGGGCGGATTCAGGGGGGCGTGGCCTGTGTGAAGGTCCACAATAGTCCACTAAGGTGCGCGTTACGCGCAAAATTCAAAGCAAGTCCTTCTTCTTGCCGACGGCATCCGACACTGCGGGAAAAGGATCCAAAGAGGCAGCGAAGCAGCGAACACAGCCCAACAGCCACACTTCGCAGGCACTTCCGGATGCCAAAGTGATATACTGTAAGTCTGGATGCAGGGGTATGGAAAAAAAGCAGTTGTTCAAATCCAACACAGTGAAATGTTTTGCTTGTTTTGAGATGCTGCACAAAATGGTTGCGTGGTGTTAGGAACTACGGGACATTCAACCTGAACAATATCATTCAAAGGGTGGAGATCTGTTACATTCTCCAACTTGCCTCTTTCGCCTTTTCTAATGGGTATACAGTCGTGTTGCATGGAGAATTGGAGGGCACACTAATCCGCTGGTTTAGGAGTGTGGAGATGGTATCTCATATCCTCTGCTCTGCTTCTTTGGACAATGGATATTGATATTATATGATATGTTATTTAAAACGTGCTTAATACCCAGAGGTTTCTAAGCACGGACACGGGGACCGAACCTGTATTGCTCCGTGTCGTCTTGCTTCCAAGGCAAACACATTGCCCCTGAGCTATCCTCCTGAGATTGTTTCACACAGGGTAGCACTGCACCGGGCTTGAGTGTGTTTCATTCGGGTTCCACTCCCTGCAAAAGCCCTACATCATGGGCTCTGATGGTCCATAATCTCTCAGAAACCTACTATAGATCTTTCTAAGTGAAGGAGGATGGAGTGACAAGGGCCATCAAAGAACATTGCACCTTGCGATATTGCACCATAATCTCACAGGGGATGCAACTAGCCAACACTTTTTCTCCATCATCGACCTGATCCTCAATCAATTCGGCATCTGTTACTCCTTTTACGGGTACTGTCATCTCAATACACAATACAGTGCACCCCTCATACCCATCTGAATCGGTTCCCACTACAACAATCATTTTTGCGTACCCCACCAACCATTGCAAATCCAATGATAGTTTCATCCCTCCCACAAGCTTTGGGGTCAGAACGGTCCTAAAGATGAGATCAGATGGTATCCATCAACTAGCCTTACCAATTTGGGGCACTGCATCAAGTAAAACTGTAATCCCATAAACAAACATATCAGGGTCAACAGGAATGCCACAAACCACCACCTCGGCTCCTCTGGCCTGTATTATCACCATCGTCCTCTTAGCCCACATTCCTGGGGTGGCACATATTATTCCCCGATCTGTGAAGGAGATGGCCATGTCAATTTACTTCCGAGGTCACGCACTAACAAATTTACTTGGGAGGTTTATGAATATAATAAGGGTGCATGCACCACATTTCCTCCTATTTTAATAGCTACTTCTTTTGTGTACGGAACCGTGGTGACAGCTCCACCTGATAGTGGAAAGAGTTTTGAGAGTTTCGAGAGTAGATTGCGTGTCGAGAGTTCCACCTGATAGTGGAAAGTTTCCCTCACTGATGCATGATTTAGTGACACCCTTGTCAACCATAAAGATTAATTGCTTATTTCCTATCTCAGTGCCCACCTATGGTTCCTCATCAGCGTGGGTAGTCACAGACAGAATGGCCATGCAAGAGCTTTCTGTGGGCTGTCCTAGTAATGATATGTATTGGTATCTTGGAACGTGAAAGCGTTACCTCCCAAGACACTCACCCCCTGATAAGGTGTTACTGCCCCATTTGGGACAGCATTACTTCCAGGCATTGAATCATCATACAATTGGTTTGACAGCGCTGATGGAGAAGCAGAAGGGGTGACTAAGGTAATAGAGGGGCTGAAGAGAAGAAGCAAAGAATCAAATTGGGGGGGATAATGGATGAAGACGACAGGAGGGAGAGGGACCGGGAGGAGAGATTAGAACTTGAGGACAGAGAGAGTAGGAGAGAGGAGAAGTTGAAGAGGATAGGGAACGAAGGAAGGAGGAGGAGAAGGAGTGCATAGAAAGAGAATGGGAGGAGAGGATCAAAAGAAAACTCAAGGAAAGAAAGAGAGTCAGGCAAGAGCAGCATGATAGAAAGACTAGGGAAGTGGAAGAGATTGAAAGGCGAAGAGCAGTAGCAGAGCGGTAAAAATGCAAGTTAGCTGAGTGGGAACAGAGGAAGTTCAGTTGGATAGATTTTCAAAGGAACACGCATGCAGGGAGGACGATGGGCGAGCTATAAGGGTGATAAAGACACAAGGAGCTCTAGACAGGGGAAGTGACAGACATGAGGATGAAAGAAAGACAGAACCAGACAGCACAAGCTCATGAGGCAGGAGCACCACAGAAAGGGATGGAGCAGGCCTAGGAGCCTGGGGGGGAAGCCGGTACGACCTGAGGGACATCGACCTCAGCACAAAGCTGAACATAGACTTGACATTGAGGAGACCGAGTTTCACAGACAATTTTTGTAGTAACATGGACACAGGTTCTGACAATGAGGACAGGTACAGTGGGGACGAGAAGGTGGTGCCGTTCTGAACCCAGTCAATGGGGATGGGAACAGACATGCGGGTGTCATGGGAGTTTAGGACACACATAGGGGGAGAGGTAGGGACAGCTCCAATGAGCAAACCCAATTGGCAACCAACTCGCAAACCCTGCAGGACACCACTACATATATCGATAGGCTTAGAGACCTCCCAGGATGAAGGAAAGGAGAGACAGCATTGGCTTGTTCAAGCAGACGGTTAACAAGAAGTTATGAGGACAGGACCAGAGTGTCCATAGTAGAGCCAATAGATGTATGCACAGGCATTGAGAGCAAGCGAGGGAAACCGACAAGTCAGGCTGATTAGAAGGACGCATGAGGGGGAGGCAGGGTTCACACAGATGCCCTTATTAGACAGAGTAGGGGTTTGACCTCAGTATGTACCATGGAAGCATACACACAAGGAGAATGTGAAGTGTAGGTTACCATCATTGAGTGCAGGGGCTGGAAAGTGGCTCTATGAGATGGAGAAAATGACAGAGGGATACAGGTTACCTGTGGGAGACGTAAAGGGACTGTTAATGTCGATCTTAGGAGATGCAGCTGATGATGTTTGGAAAAGGGCGGGGCTCCCATGGGTGATGACACAAAACACAGCACACAACGGGTCACAGTTTGCAAACCGCAGGGCAGCGGTATAGCAAGCACTGAGAACACAATACTCAGACACATCAAACATTGGGGCGATTACATCTTGGAATATGAGGGAAGATCAAGACCCTTTGTAGTACATTCTGTACATTCAAGAGCTTTGACGCCTTGAAACTCGAGAGCCATGTGACAAAACAGTAGCAATATTCTATCACATACTAGTAGAGGGGCTGTCAGAGCCTGTCCAGAAAAGTCTAAAGAAATTGGTAGGGATGGAGGAGATAGGGTGGCCAGAAATACAACTCATGGTAGTTCACCGTTGTAGGTTATGGCAGGAGAAGATTAAGAAAAAGGCAAAGGACAGGAAGATAGATGAAGCAAAACTAGTGCAGAGAAAAATATTGAAGTTTGCGATGGAAGGGGCAGTCTTAACCAGCCCCAGCCCACAGGAACAGCAGCCGCCGCTACAGCTACAACCACAATAGTTTGCACTGCCCTTGGGGGAAGGGTTCATGGGTGGGGTGGTCCATAGCAAGGGTTTTGAGGAAGGGCGGGCCAACAGCGAGGGTGAGGATTCAGACCACATATGCATCACAACCAAGGGAGCTTTCCAGGAGGGTTTCGAGGATATGGGCTAACATGTGCAGCAGAACCCAGGGGATTTTTTGAGGGGTTTTCCAGGGCAAGGGAGGTAGCCACCACAGTGTGGGCAGTTAGGACACATTTTGAGAGTATGTAGTGAAGGCAAGTTTGTTTTGTATGCACACTACTGAAGAAAGACAATCTGCTAGGGAAATAGGCCAGGAATTAGTGTTGCAAGGGTGGTTTAATTGTACAGAATACAGCTCTAACTCTTACATTTACAATCATGGGTTTAAAAATCCAAAACGCGTTGTACATATGGTACACAATGGGTGCCACTGATTGGAGGCACCCTACACATTAGCCTGCTCCATAGGGGATGCCAGGCAGTAATTGGTTGGTTCTTCCCCATCCATCTGGATCCATGTGGGTCAGCTGGGCTCATCCTTGCAGTGAAAGTTGGGTCGTACATTAAGATATTGGGCCTCATTAGGAGCATGCCAGTCTGGTAACAACAGTGACGGTAAGCCTACTGGCACCGTTGTTAAAGGACCGGCACACTCCGAGTCTGTGTGCGGCTGCCGTCCCGCCCGCCAGGTCTGACCTGGCGGGCGGAATAGCAGCCGCTCACAAACTTTCACAGAGGCACTGGCACCGTTATTTACAGTGCTGGTGTCTTCGTGTTCCCCATTCCCATTGAGTCCTATTGGACTGAAATGGGAATGGGGAACACAATTTCTCCAGCTCCTGACTTCCCGGACTGGCAGGGTTAGAATACCCCACTTTTACTGGCAAGCCAGGCGCCAGAAAAATTCACGAGTCCAGCGGCAGCCTGCTGGTTTTACCGGCATGGCTACTGCCACACTCGTAATGAGGCCCCTTGTTTCTATTGAAACTAAACATGCTAAGCCCGAATATTTACTCATTGTGGAAGACACCTGGGTGGCATGGGAAATAGTGCCAGGAGAACTGAGAATAAAATACAGTCATGCTGGCCCACACATTCAGGGTTTCATTGATCCCACAGTTCCCGCACTCAAGGTCTCCACCCTTGGGTTTTGATCTTTCATTTATCGCTCCTGGTACCTCTGTTACAAGGGATATGTGTTGCTGCTAGGAAGAAATACAGCTGTGCATGCTTAGATCTTCGATGGACACTTAATGGGGTTTGTGTGCTTATCAAGGAAAACAAAGGTGTGGGGATCAAGTCAGTGGTGTGGGACTGGCTCCAGTTCAGTGGAGATGAATGAATGCAGCACAGAGCCTAGTGTTGTCTCTCGCTCTTGCAGGGCGTATTTCGTTGGAAGATACTAAATATTTGCAACACTGAAGGAACAAGGGAGAAGTGGACTTCTGTGGGAACAGAACTCTTGCATAGTCAGTGTATTATGAAGAAATTGGGCCTTGTGAACAGCGCAGGCCTGCAGTTTATCCCTTCTGGACCTAATACCAAATGGAGTGGAGGGTTATGGGCTTTTCTAGTGCCATGAATCTACTTCTAAGCACTGTAGGGCTCTTACATGTTGGGTGATAATACGGTTGCTCCCCCCTTGTATGTTATATAACCTCCTATGGTGTTTGCCTTATTTGGAAGTGCCTAAGGGGGTGGCATAGGCTCATTTCCATCCCAACAGTAGGTTTAGGGGGATGCAGTAGAATTGAGGAGCGCAGGGCCAGCAGCCCTATCAAGGGGACCAGGATGAATACTATGCACAAGACCAACAACAATAACAACATATGCAGGGCGCACATCAACAGATGCCACACACACAGATGCAGGTACCACAGATGCCAGCATCGGTACCACAGTAGTTGCAAGCACCACAGATTTGAGGGAACACACAGCAATTAGCACCGATACAGAGTAATGACATAGCAGCACAGATGGACTCAATGGCAAAAGTTCCCATCAGACAACTGGGAGGGGTCACCATGGTGGGACACAACCCCGTTACAGGGAATGGGATGTCCCGTACCCTCAATAGGACAGCCCACAGACGAACTCGATGTGTCCCATCCTGTCGATCACACCCAACCCTGCAGAGAAACCTTGCATAGGGGTGGCTATAGGTGACAAAACGTTTTACTTTCGTGTTGACAAAGGGGCAACTAGGTCCTGCATCAGAGAAGGAGCATTTAGATTGTCAGGCAATGCCATGAACACTCAAGGATTCTCTGGGGCTCAGGAAGTGGTTCCTTTCACAGACAATATCTCACTTTCTATAGTAGATCACGCTCTACCTCTACATTTAGTTTACTCTCGATAGAAAACTGTAGACATACTGGGATGAGACATTATGAGGAGATTGAACATGACCATTTCCTTTACAGACAAGGGAATAGTGTGCACCACACCAGAAATACACATGCTCAATGTAAGACAGATTGTTCAAGCATATTGTGGACACAAGGTAGAGAAGGGGGCGTCAGTGGATGCAGAAATGTTGCAGCATTTAACTGACATTGCCATTGCATGGCATCCAGGAATTGCAGGGAAGATGTGGCAAGTTCTGAACAAGTACCTATTCAGGCCTCAGCTACCAATGGACGAGGAGGAGGAAACTATAATGCCAATAGAAATAAAGGCAGTGGTTGCGAGAGGGGATTGGATTTCAGTGCATGGGATGGATGACACGGGGTGGGCATGGAGAGCAGTGATTACAGTGGCAGAAGGGTGCAGGTTGACCACAGTGACAGAAGAAGAGCTATTTAGGGAAGAGAGACTACAAATAGAGATGGTGTTCCAGATGAGTGTGACTTATTGGTTACAAATACATTACAGGGAAATGCCACCGAGAATGGCAATGGAGCTTCAGGTGCCACCCCCATAGGTACCCAACACCCAAGGACCACAAGTCCCTATGACATGGGTCACATAAAAAGCATAGGGGGAGTGAAGATCAAGCTGTAGCCAGGAGCAATTATATCAAGAGTAAAGCAGTAACCCCTAACAAAAGAAGCAGAAAAGGGCATTTATGAAACAATAACAGCCCGGATTGAGAGAGGCATCCTTGTACCATCAGAGTCCCTATGCAATACCTCAGTGTATCCTGTGAGGAAAGCGAAGGGGGGTCATATTGTTTCAAAAAGGATTTAAGGCCTCTTAACTACATTGTAGAAGCAGGTATCCCTTAGTTGCAAATCCAGTGACAATTTTATGCAGCATTCTGGTGGATGCTGCCTGCTTCACGGTCATTGACATGAAGAATGCATTGTTCTCAGTACCATTAAAACCAGACTCACAAGACTTGACCAGCTTTGTGTATAGAAACAAGAAGTGGAAACAAGCTTGTCTTCCACAAGGGTACTGTAAGTCACCATCTATCTTTAACAGAGTGATACAGATTGACTTAAGCAACATACAGATGGAGAGCCCATTTTTACAGTATGAAGATGACATTTTTTATTTGCAGCATTTCAGAAGATAAGTGTATGCAGGACTCAGTACAAATACTGTTAGAAGGAGGTGCTATACATTGGACAGACAATATACCAAGATGAGACAGATCACCCCAGAGAGAACAGAGATAATACACAAGATACCTAAGCTCACGACAGTGAAGGCAATGCAAACATGGTCCACTGAGATGACAGAGGCATTTGAGGAACTGAAGGAAACAATGAGCACAGCACCAGTGCTAGGGATCTCATATTACAAAATGGAATTTTTCCTATTCTCTCACACTGATGGTTAGTGATGAAGGCCGTACTGACACAAAAGACAAGCATGGGTCATAAGCGAATAGCTTACTACAGTGGGAAACTCGACGCAGTAATGAAAGGACACTTTCAGTGCAGACAAGCCTTGGCAGCTGCCGCATTTGCAGTGCAGAAGTCTGCAGCAATAACCATGGGGTTCACCACCACTCTATACATGGAGCGGGCCCTCTTTGCGATACTGCAGAAACTAAAGAGCATAGTGAGATGCAGAATTGTCAACCCAGCAACATTTCTAGCAGATGTCCTATAGGCAGGACACTATGCACACAACTGTACAGCAAACATAATGATGTTCAGTGACACTCGCAAGCTAGAGGAGGATGCACTTGAGGGGGAGATGTGCTCTATATTGATGTTTTGTCAACAATTGATCAGACAGATGGGGTCAGGCATACGAGACTGCAGTAGTAAGACTGAAGGAAGACGGGACACGTGAAGTAGTAGCCAGTGTGCAACTACCATCCCCTTACTCAACACAAGCAGCAGCACTAGTGGTCCTAATACTAGCACTGGAACACAGCATAGAGAAGGAGGTAACAATCTATTCCGACTCTGCGTATTTGATGACCACAGTACACTCTGGACTGTCATGAGGGCTCAAGACAGGGTTCAGAATGGCGGACGGGACTCCATTACAACATGCAATTTTGCTGGGCAGATTGATTGAAGTGATTACTTATCGAAGACAGATAGCAATAGTGAATTGCCAAGCACACACAAAAGAGGACGATCCCATTTCAAGGGGAACCGAAGCAGAAGACTTTGAGGCAAAATGCTCAGCATATTTTGGGGAGCCCTGGGAGCTAGGAGGAGCTCCTAATGCATGAGAGTGCAACAGAAATATGGTGCACAAGGAGGGGTACAATTTACTGCCAGAACCGCAGATCATCGAGGTGCAGGGAGCTGCACCCAAGGAAGAGAAGGAGTTGTGGACAAGGAGGGGATGCAAATTGTCTCTGACAGATGCCCTATGGCGGCAGGATAACATAGGCAAACTGGTGATGCCACTAGCATTATTGAACACTGCATTGACACAACTGCACTATCCAACACACACAGGGAACAAGGTCATTGTTACACGCATTGGAGAAACATGGTCAATCCTAATTTGGCAGAACATGTGACCAAATGTGTGTGCAATTGTTTGATTTGTCAGCAGTTTACAGCAGGGCATACTCTGAGAGTTGTGAGAGGGCCACAGCGAGGCCAGTAGGCCATTCCAGCATTTACACTTGGATTATGTAGACATGATCCAGGTTTGACAAGCATACCGCTACACGATAGTAGTGTTATGCCCATTCTCCAGGTGAATTGAGGCAGGCCCCTCTTCAAACGCTGACGCCATTAGAGCGGCGAAGTTCCTGGTCAGGGAAGTGTTTCCAAGATGGGGCGTGTGTGAGATCCTGTGGTCTAACATTGGGCCTCCATTCACAAATGAACTGTTCCAGCACATCAAAGCACTGTCGGGCATTCAACACAAGTTCGCCTTGCAAGCAAATGGGGTGTGTGAACAGCTGAACGGCCTCCCGAAAGAGTACATAGACAAGACACAGCAGAGCACAAAAAGAAATTGGCTGGACTGTTTACCACTCGCATTGTTTGCATTGCGCAATAAGCCTGGGTCTGACCACCATTTAACACCCCATGAGGTGGTGATGGGACAGCCCATGCATCTTCCCCTGGCTCCTCCCACAAAAGCACTGAAGGATTGTGAGAATAATGCAGATGTGTTAGGGCAGGGAATGCATGACTATGTTACTTATTGTTGGCTAGTGCTTCTTTTATCTCTCGCAGATACAACAGCACCAGGGGGCCCAGAAGACATTGAACAGAGCAACTGCAACAACTCACCACAAGAGTCTTGATTTAAAAACCCTCTGAGTCCTCCTCAGAAATGTTGTCCAGCGCTGGAATGTGCCAAGGTTCACGGGTCCACATGTCGTGGAGGTGAGTGGCCAACCGTGATGTCAAACTCGAGGGGAAGCAAGTCTGGAACCACTTGACAGATATCAAGCCCTACAAAACAGCGGCCTGGCCTGGCACCAAGTTCACCCTGACCGACAGGGCCAATGTTCAGCAGCTAGGAGAGCTACAAGCACGTTCTGAACTTACACGATCAGGAGGAGGGCATCCAATGGTCACGCGCTTGCAAGCAGCAGAAGTGGAGACCGGACTCCTTGTGGGCATAGATTAGGGCACACTGTCTATTTGATATTTTTCTTTACGCACATAACCAACGTGAAAGCTGGTGTAATTGCTGATGATTGCCCATGTTGCCTTCTTCCCATCACCCAGATACTTTCTCAAACCAATTTGTCCATACTATGAGGAGACTCAGCAGATTCAGAGCCTAATCCCCCGGAGTGTACTATCTTGCCTTTATAGAGTATTTGGCCAAAAACATACCCACAACTTAAGTATGGCGATCCTCCCATCCTCGCCACACTGAGAGACTCATCCATGAGAAAAGTGCGGGAAGAAGTGTTTGCATTTGCCATCATTGATTACCTTGTCCACGGGGCTTAAGAACATTTACAACACTAACAGAGTAAGGCATTTCTTGATGCATTTTAGCAGGCAACTATATCTTCAAGCTGCGAGGACCAAGAAGCGTAAGTGAAAATGAATGACATATTAAAAAATGTGATGGTTCTGTTGGTCTTACTTATTCCTAGCGGTGTTATTATATTTGTATTTTGGAAAATGACATGTGTTGCTAGTGCTACTGCTGTACCCTCTACTAGCATTCTCCCACCCCGAGCAGGTGGAATTCCCATGGCAGGTGGACAGGAGAACACTGCTGATAAGGTAAGGAGAGGTAAGCGCAGTGTTGACACAGACATTAACAGGGTAGACATGTATCTCACCAACACTGCTCAAGTGTGTAATAATTTGTGGTGGAGGCCAAAGTAAAAATCTATTACAGAGATCCGTAATGATGTAGCATAGTGTTAACTTATAACCCTTATCAGCTGAATAGTATTATGTCTCAATTTAAAAGTCCCCCCCCACTGTCCCATTAGCGGTTCATGCGTAAATGTGTTTTTTGCAAAGAGATTTTTATTTTGAATACGATAATCTGACATTTTCTTGAGACATCCTCATCATTTTAGGTGTGGGATGAGTAAGAGTGACAAAGCGGTTATACCTATGTTATGTAGCCATAATCCTCAGTATGCTGAGTGCATCTATGTCCTATCCAAATCGTGTATCTCTCCCCCTACCCGAACTTCAGATTGTATGGCCCGGCCCCGCCAAGTCCTGATCGGGTAGTATCACATGCATCTAAACTACATTTAGGAGAGCTGTTGGGGGCTAAAGTGAATAACAGGGTATTTGTTTCAGGAGTTGGAAGTCAAGTCATTTCAGGTCTGGCATGAGGACGACTTATACTCAGATTAATGAAGATTGCAGATAAATAACTGGGAATTTCATTTATTTTAGTTAGATGTATAACGTCTAAATGAGAGGTAGCCATATAGTGCCTGGAAACGTGATTGGTGGCTAGGAAATGCCACATAAACACGATCTTGCTAATTTATTTACTCTAAGCAACCACATAAAGCTACTACATGATATTGTTAGGGAATAACAGAGTGTCCAATCTCTCCTTTCTCAGACTGAAGATATCTGTATAAAAGTTGGGTCTGATTAAACACTATTTAACGTGGGGCATTTAGTAAATTTTTTCTCATTTAAAAAACGAGGTAATTAAAAGAGTTTCTGTTTGTGAAGTCTATGGGCCTCATTACACATTAGGCAGTAAGGGAATAACGATACCGGTAAGGGATTACTGGTATCGCTAAAATCCCTAGCTAATCACGACCCGGACTGCCTGCTATTAGTGGCACCGCTAAGAATGGTGCCTCTATTAGCGGACAGTCCGTGGGTGCGTGACCCCTCAGGTCGGAAATAGTGGCATGGTGCTAATAGCATGCCATTACAAGCCATGCGGACATGCAAATAGCGGCATGGTATTGGCAGAGAAGCCCATACTGGCATGGAGGAAATACCGGCAATGCGAACCACCCGTTAAGAGAGCTGAGTAGTGTCCCCACCTGCCACAGGTTGCCACAACAGCACAGGTGGAGGCAATGGAGACTGGGGGAGCACAAAAGGAGCACACCACACCACTTCCCACACCCTTCCCACACCAAGATGGTTCCAATACTTGCCGCATTACATGGGCTGGAGGACATGATTGCATTGCAGAACCAACAACAACAGGCAGCACAGAGGAGATGCAGGGGGAGCAGGATGGCGAGACTGGCCCAGCAAGCCCCACCAGTGCACCGGGTCATACCACAGAGGCAGCCAGCAATCCCCAGGATTCTAGCCATTCCATTCAACCTAACCCCTGACGAGACACACACCCTGTGCTGCCTGAACCGGGATACCCTCACCACCATTGCGGACATGATTCACAATGACATAGTGAGCCTCATAGACATCCGTACTGCCATCCCCCCTCTACTGAAGGTCGTAACTGTGCTCCACTACCTGTCCACAGGCACCTAGCAGCATACGGTAGGGCAGATGCATGGCATTTCACAACCAGTATTCTCACGCAGGCTGACCCAGGTGCTCGATGCCCCCCGAAGCACCCAAGTGAACACATATCCCTGCCACGGACAGCCCAGGAGATCTCCAACAACAAAGTTGGCATCTATTCACTGGCCGGCATCCCAAGTAGCATCTAGGCCATCGACTGTACCCATGTGGAAATGGTGCACCCACATCACAATGAGGCAGTCCACCAAAACAGAAAGCATTACCACTCCATCAATGTCCAAATGGTATGTGACTCAAACAAGATAACAACACATTTGTGCCCGATACCCCTGATCAACCCAAGATTCAATGGTCCTGCGGAACTCAATGATACCACGCAACATGGAGCGACATGCTGGACAACGTTCATGGCTACTTGGTGAGTAGCAGGGCAAGCCCATGGCAGTGTGATGTGGGGTGTGTTTGGGGGGGAGAGATGCATACTCCAACTGGTTGTGGACTGTCGTCCATACAATAAAGGGACATACAGATGTACGCCAATGTCCACCAAGGCAGCCCACAATGGAGTGGACACGAAACCACATGCAAGTAGTAAGCTGCACAACAAAGACATCAATCCATAACGCAAAACATTATACATCTATCCACATGCACATTGCACATCATACCATACCCTATATGACACAAAACTGCTACATGCAGCCAATATGCATAACGTAAATGTGCGTTGAACAACATCACAACAGATATGCGCCTTTGAGTGCATGCAAAGGGATCACCTGTAGCCATTGTACAGAACCACACCCATACACCACTACTCATGTGCCGCTTCACAGCATGGGGACATTGGAATCATAATGGCAGTACACTAGCAGTGTTGTACAAAGGTTATCAGGCTCCAGGAACACCTAGGACCTGTCCACACCCAGGACATGGGCTTGCAGGGACTAGCTTACCTTCTCACATTGCAGTTACACTGATCTTCTCCATGCATGCTGGGAATCGTGGATGCCAATCAGAATGCAAACAGAATTAGTGTGAAATGTCCAGGTTGCAATTGAGGTGACCAGTAACAAGGTCCCATTGTTCCATCCATGCAGGTGATGCTGGCTATCCCCTGAAGAGGTGGCTCCTTACCCCTATACGGAACCCACCGAACAGGCACAAAGAGGAATACTACCTTGCACATAACCGTACCCGCGTCGTGATTGAGCAGGCATTTGGCCTTCTGAAGACATGGATCCGGTGCCTAAGCTGGTCAGGTGGGGCTCTCCTGTATGGCCATGACAAGGTGCCGAAGATAACCATGGCATGTGTCATGCTGCACAATATGTGTATCAGATGGAATGTGCCACTTCCCCCTGACGTTAAAATGCAACCACCTGATGAGGATGATGATGGGGATGAGGATGGGGCGGATGAGGATGGGCCGGCAGGTCATGCAAGAGGCGATGGCCTGGAGGGACACGATGTGCGTCAGCATCTGATCTATCAAATATTCTGAGAGACAGGGTTCAACTCTTTTGGATGGATATGGGTATTGTTGCCCTGGTGTATGTGGTGAATTGCACAATGGGCCCTGTATCCAATGAAGTACACATACACAATGATGAAGACCAAGCCTGTGTTTCAACTTGTCAACAGTGTATTATGATGAATTTGTGAACAAAAAGTGCATGGCCCCAACTGTGCAAACACCCTTTCCTCCCTCCCCCCACAACACTCCCAAAAACACCATTTCCCCCCTCCCCCCACAACACTCCCAAAAACACCCTTTCCTCCCTCCCCCACAACACTCCCAAAAACACCCTTCCCCCTCCCCCACAACACTCCCAAAAACACCCTTTCCCTGCTCCCCCCACAACACTCCCATGTGTGGCTTGTAGTACGAAGGTGTCCTGCTGCACATGTGCCTGCACCGCCATTGGGAGGTTGGGATGGCGTGCGCCTCATGGTGCACAAGGAGTGGCGGCGGGGGCTTGGCTGACGTGACGTGAACTTGCAGAGGAGGATGTGCCCGGTTGATCCTGTGGTGGGAGGGGATATTGCCAGTCCATAGCGTCCGCTATGCGGGTGAGGACTTGCTTCAGTTGGGCCATCTCCTTGCAGAACCTGTTTGTGCAGGCCTCCATGCCCTCTCTTGTCTGGCTTGCATTGACCCTAACCTCCTCCCTCAGACGGGCTGCCTCTTCCACATCCAGGCCAACCAGAGCTGTTATTTCCACCTGCCACTGGCTGATGGCTGACAGGTCATGGCGACTGCGTCCAGCACTTGGGGTGGCTGCTGCATCCTGGTCTATGGCTCGGCCATCAGGTGAGGACACCCGAGGGCTCCGGCACCCTTCCATGGTCTCGTTGCCAGATTGTCCATGGCTACTTGATCAAGATGGTGGCCGTAGGCTTGCCTCAATGGATTGCGGGGGGCTGGGGTTCTGCCTTTGCATTTCCAGGTCAATGGTCTCCTACACGTCTGACAGCGGTGCGGTGGCTGCTGCCTCACCAGTCGAACTGGTGGCAGCAGAGAGCGGGCCCTCCGTGGTTGTTTCCAATGATGGGGGGAACACTGCCGTGGGTGCAGCAATTTTAGCAGCCGTGGCTTCAGGCCTTGGTGAACTGGCTCTCTTGCTGCGTTTACCCCTCTGCTGGTGCTCACTCCTCCCAGTGCCCCTTTATGTGGTGGCGGTGTCCCCTGTGTCCTGTGCCCTGGCCTTTTTCTTGGCTGAGGGAGCCTGTGACACAGTGCCCTGCTCATCACTGTCTGTCTGTGAGCCTGTGGGGGACAAAAATAGGGAATAGCATCTGTGATGGTTCAACGTGCTTCATGCCGAATAATTACATCATGCCGCTCTATGCATTGGGACCTCATTAGTTGGAAATCTGGTAATGGGGATGTCGGGTGGGTCTTGCATGCATGGATCTGTGTTGCACGTGTATGTGGTGATCCGTGCATGTGTGTGTGTTGGGGTGTGACACTCACATGGGTCGGGTTGTGTGCATGTATGTTTGTGGCTGGATCCATGGGCTGATTCTGGACTCACATTTGGGGGGGCCCTCACCCTTCACAGTGCATTGTTTAATGTGTACACTCACCTCCATCTGATGAAATGGGTGCACCGCGCTCCATGTCCCCGACTCCCTCGGTGGATTCTACGCCAATTGTGCTGGCGCAGGTCTCCTCCAACTCTCAGAGTTTGATTGGGGAATCAGCACCACCTCCCGTGGCCAAAGCCAGGTTGCGATTTGCAGCCAGTATGCTGCGGACCCCGAGCCGTACATTGTCCCACTGCTTCCTGCAGTCCCTGACAGTGCGGGTTGGGGTGCCCACCGCACTGACTTTATGGGCCACCTCTACCCAGATGGCCTTTTTCTTCACAAGTGTTTCACGCCGCATGTCATTCGCAAATACGACATTAGCATTTGCGGCAAGGGTCTCAGTTAACATGATCAGCTCTTTGCTGGTGAATTTTTCTTTGCACTGCCGATCCGTGCCTTTCTTGATGGGCTTTGGCATCGTCAGGGTATCCGGGATGCTTTGGTGTTGGAGTGGTGTGGAAACAGGTCCTGGGGGACGAGGATGGCAATGGATTGTGTTTTTAAAGATGGCCGCCATGCTCTTTCCCGTTCCTGTGCGATGACGCTATTTCCGGTTCCGCAATTTTACGGTCACCGCTAATAGCGGTGACCGCTAATAGCGATCACCGCTATTAACGGTGACAGCTGTTTGCATGTTGCAGGATGTCGGAAGTGCTTTCAGTGCTTTCGTCGATGCCGCAAATGGTCTTTTTGGGGTCTTTAGCGGCATGGCGGTAGGGACATTACTGGCATGGCGCTGTGCTCGTGTCCGCGTACTCGTAATGCCACGCAATTAGCGGCATCATGCCAAGCCGGACACGTTAATAGCGCCATGCCGGTAATGGCCGGATTTTACCGCGTACGGTGTAATAAGGCCCAATATGGGATATCGAGGTGACAGGGGATGGGGCTTTGTGTGACAATAGACGAAATTGGGATTCTGGTTGAAATACCAATCAAACGAGAGTATGTGCAAATGCTTTAGCAACAACATTTGTAGAGTCGGATTCCTTCCTATGACTATTATGGACCAACTGGAATAGTAGAGCAAAGAGCTTATAAAACAGAAACAAGCCATTACGAGACTAGATTTCAGTAGGTGTGGTCTTCGCTTACAGAAGTGTACATGGCAATGCTATGAGTCGATGTGCATGTACGAGCAGAGTCAACAATGGATCGATGAAGCATCATATATAATCCACCAGATTCTACTTCAAAGAGCATGAGCACAGCAGACTGGCAATTAATGTGTGTTAATGTGCTTGACTCCCATTGAATTGGGTTATAACACCTACTATGACACTGCTTTGAAGTGGGGGGAATCCAGCATGCAAGAAGTGTATAGTTAAGAACATACATTATTATTATTATTATTATTATTATTATTATTATTATTATTATTATTATTATTATTATCATTATTATTATTATTCAAAATAATTGCAATTGTCATAGTAATATTACAGCCAGAAGCAGCAGAAATGTTTTTTTTTATTTTAAAAGGGGACAGGGGAAGGTGAATTGGCATGAGATATGAAGCGTTACTACCAAACACATCAATATATACTGTACTGATAGTTTTCCCACTCAAACTGCCTATTCTCATAAATAATGCAAGGTTTCTTACTCCATACAACCAAGATTAATGAAACCCCCTTCTGAAATCCTATTGCTTAACCCTTCCAATATATTCTTCTTGCTTGTGCTGTACCTTATTCATCCTAGAAGCGAGTAACAATTCATGTTGTGGTGTCTTGCAAGCTCATACAATATTTTATTTAATTAATTTTAAATAAAGTAAAGTGGCTGTCGACCAGCCATTAGTAGTGTAATGCAAGTGCTAATATTATTTTAATTTGATCAACATATGTATGTTGCTTATATGCATGATTCACATTCAGAACTCGTTTTAACCTTGGAATATGTGTACACGTGAGCCCTTTGGTTAAGTGTGCCTTCGGATACATAGGAATAGCAAGTAACTTCTGGTAGATCGCTAAGGGAAGCAGTGAGTGGGAGGATATATTCCTCAACCTCTCCTCCATTTTGAATCCTTTTTCTAGCTACTGCATTCCACCACACCCGTATCGCAGTGGGGGCTGGCGAGCCAAGGCGCCATAGGATTGGAGGTGTGACAAGGAAGGAGACAGGTAGCACGGGGAATGAGGCTTTAACCACGGTGAAAAGAAGGAATCTTAAAGTAATTTAAATCTGTGATTGCACTGATGCATGTGAGCATCCTGCAGGCAGATATTATCATAATTTGCATACTTCAGATACCCCTGGCATATGCAAGCAGCTCAGGTATAATTTACCGGCATATTGATCAGCCATGGCACACTTAAGCAAACACCTAGGCATATGTGTGCACCTCTGCCATAGTCGAGTCACACTGGGCTAATGAGCAGTGCTGGTACATTTCAGCAATGATCTTGGCAAGTGCGAGGTTCACTGACGTATTTTGGGAACCATTTGACATAAAAGGGTAGCCCAAATATGTTTGTGCAGCAACGTGGCACATTTAAGAAATGTGGAATATATGATCACTTCTACATGCTTGCGACAAATCTATCACACCAGTATTGCGGTGGGGGCTGGCATGCTCATATTTTTTTTACATAAAGTGACTGGCAACCAGACATGTTTAGTGCAATGCAATTTCTACTATTATGTTCATTTACTCAATATATTGCTTATATATACATGGTTTTTATTCAGAACTCTTTCTAAACTTGGTATATATCTTAACGTGATCCCTTTAGGCAAGTGAGCCTTTAGGTACACAGAAGGCCTCTACTTAAGGACTCTAGGCCAGCTCCCAGCATACAGCACTGAGTAGGCTGCTGGTCACGTGATCATGCCCTGCCACTCAGTTGCTCCACCCACCTCCAGTTTGCTCACCTTCCAAGCCTTTACTTAAAGACTCTAGGCCAGCTCCAGGCAGACAATGCTGAGTAGACTTCTGGTCACGTGACCAGGCCCTGACACTCTTCTGTTCCGCAACCACCATTATTCGCTCCTTCCAACCCTGTACTTAAGGACTCTACGCCAGCTCCAGTCAGACAGGAATAAGAAGGCTGCTGGTCATGCAACCATGCCCTACCACTCTTTTGTTCCGCCCACCTCCTGTTTTTACACCTTCCAAGCCTCTACTCAAGGACTCTTTGTCATTTCCAGGCAGACAGCACTGAGTAGGCTACTGGTCACGTGAATAGGCCATGCCACTCAGTTGCTACCCCATCACCTATTTAATCAGTCCTCCTTAGGTGTCATCATCACCTGCGTCCACAGCAAAGGATGGGCGAAGACAAGGACCTAACCTTTTTGTGCCTATTCGGGCCTGATAGGGCAAAGGGTCTAACCCGCTCTCCTGCATTTCACCTACAAACTAATCGCTGCTACTGCTATTCATCAAATTACATCACTGTGTGTCTCCTGCCTCCACAGCCCATCCCCACTCTCACTAGGGTCTGAATGGCCAAAGTTCCCTGGGCAACTCTGGCAAGCTACACTAGTAAACCTCATCAATATAGCCCTTGCCCCATCCAACACCCAAGGACAACATGCACAGGCCCTCTCATGTTGATCAATGCTCGCTCAGCAGTCCCTCATGCTCCAGATATTGCAGACCTCATCTCATACAACAACCTTGATGTCCTGTTCATTACTGAGACATGGTTTGCCCCATCCTCCCACATGTTTTTTACATCCTCCAACCACAAGGCTACTGCCTCCAAAATGCAGACCGGTCAGGAAGGGCAGGAGGCAGAGCGGCAATCATCCACAGAAGCGATTGTCCAAGCTCCATCATCCCCTTTTCCTGAACAAGCTCATTTAAATCACTTTCCTGCCAGTTCCCTCTATCACACAAGGAATCCATCACCTTCCACCTCAACTACAGACCACCTCAAAGGAGTGACTTTGTCATTGCAGACATCTCCAACGTACTCTCGTCTGACAAATTAGTACATTCTTATAATGTCTTTCGATGTGATTTTAATGTCCCCAAGTCACAGACTGACAACCGCACTCAAAGCACACTTTTCGCACTGACTGCTTCCACGGCCCTTAAGTAAATTGTGCACTCCCCTAGGCGCAACAAACCCTAGACTTACTTTTCAAATCAACCCCCTGCATTACCTGTGCATACCCTATTCCACTTGTCTGGCCTGACCACGCCACCATCCCATTATCCATCATCCACTCCACTACAGCTCATAAAGTCAGGATAAATGCCCCCTCACTCAACACTGCTCATTCAAAACCTTCCCATTCAATGAGCTAGAAGCACACTTGGCAGACTTCCACACCAGAGAGAATACTTCCGGCATCCTGTAATTATTCAGCCACTCTGCTATGAAACTGGTGGACACTCATGTCCCCATGAAATACTGATGGGCTAGAACCAGACCATCCACCTCATGGTAAACACCCAATCTATCCTCCAACAAATGCTCAGTCAGAGCCCTAGAGAAACGGTGGCACAAAAACCATTACCCCAGAGACCACACCAACCAAAAATCGCTCAGTGCAAACCATAGGATTCTGATTGTTTGTTTATTCATTTGGTAAGCGCACCAGACTCGTAAGTAAAAGGGTGCAGTGGTATGGAAATGCAAAGCTTTCAAAGTTGCGAAATGAACACAATATACAATATTTACAAGTTTACAAGAAATACACAATGTACAAAGTGGAGATAAAAAATAAGAATGGCCTGTGTAATTACAGACAGATGTAGGGCAATAGGCCCTGTGCAAAAATATATATAATAAGAGTAAAACCCATTGTATATCCCTTAGGCTCACAAGTAAGCTAACTAGTGCGCAGGAAGATTAGGTTGCACATAGTCTTTGAATGTAGCGCCGTAATACACAGTTAACGCAAGGTAGGAAGGTCTTTAAGGTGAGGGCTAGTCCACAACGGTGAGGGGACTAAGGGTCTGTGGCGATGATGTGGTTTATTACATTTTTTCTGAAGTGTAGGTAGGGTTGGTCAGCTCTAATATCTTGAGGCATTGAGTTCCAAAGTTTAGCAGCCTTTACTGTAAAACTGTTCCCACCAATAGTATTAAGCTTGTATTTAGGTATGGTCAGACAATTGATATTCCCAGTTCTGATGGGTCTGAGAGAAGTTATTCTCTGGAATTTATCTGAAAGGTAGCTGGGGGCTGCATTATTAAGGGCTTTGTGGGTTAGGGAGAGGGTCTTTAATTGTATTTTGTTGGCTGTAGATAACCATTTATGCTGGCATCTCAAAGAGGAATTGTGTTTTTTTTTAATTATGCCTAAGGATGCTCTAAGGGCATTGTTCTGTAGTGTTTGGAGTTTTTGGATGGTAGATTTGTTGGCACAACTGTGTAAGGCATTACAGTAGTCGATTCTGGAGAGTATTAGGGCTCTAGCCAGGATCAGGCAACTGTTGTCAGAGAAGAAAGGCTTACCAGCTCTGATTAACTTACAAGTGTAAGCCGTGGAGGAGGTAAGGGATTTGATCTGTTTATCAAAAGACAATGTGGAGTCCAAGTAGAATCCAACGGTTTTTACCTCCTTAGAGACTTTGATGGTGTTCCCGTCAATATTAAAAGAGGAACATTCTTGGCCAAGTTCTTTAATGTTGGCCTGTGAACCCAGAATGATTAGCTCAGTCTTATCATCGTTCAAGCACAGGCCATTAGTGGCCATCCATGCATGGATGATAAGGTAAACTTTGTTCACTAATCCCTTGTCTGTAATGTGATCCCCAGAAAGCGGGAGGAGAATCTGAGTATCATCTGTGTAATTGGTATAGGTGATACCCAGATGGTCCAGATCGTCATACAGTGGCTTATTGAAGATATTGGAGAGGGTTGGCGAGACGCAAGAACCTTGGGAGCACTGCATAGGATGGGTGTTGGGTCAGTGGCTGGCGAAGGGGAGAAGACTCTCATAGTTCTCTCGCTCAAGAAGGACTCAATCCATTTGATGGCTCCGGTGGAGAAATGGGCTGCAGAATCAAGGTGTCGGCATAGGACCTTGTGATTGACCAGATCAAATGCGGCAAAGAGATCAAGTAGGAGCAGGAGTACTGTCCTCCCTTTGTCTCTTTGCTCATTTATTTGGGACTTTAGGTCGATTAAAGCTGTCTCTGTTCCGTTTAGTGGCCGGAAACCAGATTGTCTGTTACCTAGGAGTTTGTGCAATTCAAGACGTTTTTGAATTTGAATATAGGCAGCTTTGTCCAATATTTTAAGTAGAAATGGGACCTTGGTGATGGGACAGTAATTAATGGGAATGAGGGGATCTAATGTCTGTTCCTTGAGGAGGGGGAGCACCCAAGATTGTTTGAGATTAGCAGGCATGGTACCTGTGGCAAAAGAGGCATTTATCAGTTTCGTAATGAAAGGGGAAAGTTCTCTGGCAGCATCCTTTATTAGTTGTACTGGGCAGATGTCGCCTTTGCAATTTGAAGGCTTCAATGACAGGATCATTTTTTCTACTTCCAAGGTGGACATTTTGGAAAAATGGAAGGTGGTATTGTGTGCCGATGGAAGGTGATATTGTGTGCCGATGGTGATTACCAAGGCAAAAGCTGTTTGCTACTCCACCACCATTGTGGCAGACTCTAATAGGAACAAAGCCAGCTTTGAAGTAGTAAAGCATTGTACCAAACCCACACCTGACCCAGAGGTATCAGCAAATCAGGAAAAATGCTACAGAAGCAACACATTTGTTATTGAAAAAATAAACAGAATCCGAGAGACCATTAAATCAAACTCTCACATCATTAGCATCCCCTGCACCCAGGCATGCACACTTCTCCTCTGTACCAAATGTGCTTCCCTCTTTCCCCCAGATCTCGCAAAAATGATTGTCTCCCACAAATCTACTTCTTACTCCGACAATTAATTCCAGCCTCCATCAATAAACAATAGATAGGACGGTGCTTAATGCGTTCCTCAGCATCATCAATACCTCCTTCACAGAAGGATAATTCCCAGACACCCTAAAAAATGGTCTCACAAGGCCTCTTAAAAAAAAAAAACCTAGATCCAGACAACCTGGCCAGCTACATGCCCATTACAACCATTCCTTTTATTGACAAAATCTTGGAAAATGTGGTTGCTACACAATTACTAGCCAGAATCGAACAACTGCACCTCCTAAATGATTTTCAGTCAAGGTTCCTCCCCAAGTGTAGCATCAAGACAACCACCATCCAGGTGGTGGATGATGCTCTCCAAATCATGGATAAGGGCAACCCACGTCTCCTCATCCTCCTTGACCTCTTGGCTGCATTCAACACCATCGACCACCACATCCTTCTCTCCCTCCTTGCTGCTAGGATGGGATTATCTGGCATTGTCCTGAATTGGTGTACCACCTACCTCTCAGGCAGACACCAGGCTGTTCAGATGAACTTGTTGCGTTCTAACTGACTCCAGGTCTCCTGCTGAATCCCACAAGGTTCCATCATCACACCAATCCTTTCATATTATTACGTGGAGCCTCTGTGCCCTCTCCTCAAAGGTCCCAATATAGACATCCACCAAAACGTAGACAATGCTCAGTTGTACATGAGAATAAATAGCAGGCAGGACACCATTTGTCTCTACAATTACCTAGCCATCATCACGTCCTGGATGTTGACTGCTTACCTCAAACTAAACCCATCCAAGACTGAATTCGACCTCATTGGTCTGACAGCTAGAAAACAACTTTTCCAACAATGGCTCAAAGATATGTGCCTAGAAGGATTTGATCCACAACTCTTAAATTTGTCAAAATCCTCAGGCTTCACCATGGACAGCAGCCTGTCCTTCCAGATACACATAACCCAGAAGGCCCAAATAGCCTGGCTCAGAATCTCTACCCTTCAAAAAATCAAACCTTTCATCCTGCCACAAGACTTCCACACCGTAGTGCAGGCCATTGTGGTCTTGCACGCTTATGGAGTAAACACTCTCTTGACAAGACTTCCAGCTGCTCATTTGGTTCTCCTAAAAGCAGTCCACCACGCTGCAGCATGTCTTATTACAGAAGCACAGTAGCATAGAAATTTGACTGAATTTTCCCCATCCAACATGAACTACAATGGCTTCTACTCCAAGCCAGGATGCCCTGCAAGACTGCATGTATCATCTACAAAGCAGTCACGAGTAGCACACCAGCGTACTTGGTGGCTAAACTCCACATATCTGGTTGCACATGCTCCTTGCACAGCACATTGACCAACCGGCTTTAATCACAACTTGTCCACAAAAAGAGGACTCAAACCTTCTCTTGTCATGCACCCATCCCCTGGAACACGAAGCCGGTGTCGGCTCGGAATGACTGCACAATTTTCCGATTTCGCAAATCTCTCAAAACATGGCTCTTTCAACAATTCCTGACCAAGGACTAATTTCAAATGACACACATGGTGATTCCCAGACCTCACAGTACTGAACTACTGTTAAAAGATGCTAGCACAAATGCTGGCTACCCACACTCTGTACAGCGCTGTGCTGCTCTCCAACTTAGTCTGCTCTTTAAACAATAACAAGAAATATTGCAGCTCAAAACATTTTTTAAATAAAGTAAAGTGACTGGTGACAAGCCATTAGTAGTGTACGGCAAATGTTACTATTATTTTCATTTGATCAACAGTTTTTCTAACCTTGGTACATATATAAACGTGAGCCCCCTATGTAAGTGAGCCTTTGGGCACATAGGAATAGCAAGCGCATTTGTATGGATCGCTAAGGGAAGCAGAGAGGAGGAAATATTCCTTGACCTCTCCTCCAATTTGGATCCTTATTCTATCTACTCCATTCCATCACACCAGTATTGCAGTGCAGCTGGCAAGTCAAGGTGCCACAGGATTGGAGGTGTGACAAGGAAGGAGTGAGATAGCACGGGGCATGAGGCTTTAACCACTGTGAAAAGTAGTTATTTTAAATTAAACTTAATCTGTTATTGCACTGATGCATGTGTGCACCACTGCAGGCAGATATTAGCATACTTCAGAACCCCCTGGCATATGCAAGCAGCCCAGGTATCATTTACCAGCATATTGATCAGCAATGGCACATTTAAGTAAACACCTAGGCCTATGTGTGCACCTCGGCCATATTTAAGTCACACTGGGCTAGTGAGCAGTGTTGGTACATTTTATTTATTTTATTTTGTATTTAGCATTTGGTTAAAACACACACCTTTAGCCATTTATGAGACTTTAAAATATGGAACCTAACCAATAATAAGAAGAAATTGTTAAAAACCGTGTACATAAAACTTACAAACAACCAAAATCAATTATACAGAAGAATAAAAGTTAGGCAGTCAATAATTTGAACATGTTAAAAACTTGATATTTGTTGCATTACCCTGTTCCATATGTAAAAAGCAGGTCATGTTAGAACAATGGTTTCAGCGCTGAATAAAATACTCCAAAATTGATTGCCAGCAATTGACCGGATATTGTGAACAAATTCCTTATAACCAACATAATAAAACACCTGGAGTGTCCGACATTGAGTCAGCAACTCTGTACCAACGGGCTAGATACATAGATGTTTTACTCAAGGCTTCAATATTAGCCACCATATCTGTATCAATATTTTTATCTTTTTAAAAAGAGAGAAGAGTTAGAATGTTCTAGGAGCTCAGAGATAGCAATGTCAAGGCTGGCTAAATATGCAAATGCAGAGATTTCAAGATGAACAAGAAAAGTGTTAGAACCAGCCCCCCATATAATCGAGCCAAATAACTATAAACATTCTCTGTCTCAATAGGCATACTTATGATCCCAAGAAAAAAATTAGAATGCTTGTTTAACCATTTTGAATAGATAGATTGTACGTCAAGCTCACAACGAATAGCTTCTACCAGCACAGAAGAGGGCACCCCTAATAAGGAACACAACAGCTGGGACTCCAAACTGTCCATCCATTTGACCATAGGAACAATGCTTTTGCTGTAAATTTCCACCAATCCCTCCATATTATTACCTCCCTTGAGGCATATAAACCTCTTAATCGTAAGCCATTTCTTCTTTGTATGGCACATTTGGTACATTTCAGCAGAGATCTTGGCAAGTGTGAGGATCACTGACGTGTTTGAGAACCATGTGACATAAACGGGTAGCCACAGTATGTTTGAGCAACAACGTGGCACATATAAGAAGTTTGAAATATATTTGCACGTACATGTTTGAGTTCAGTCCATTCTAAATTGAATAAGCCAGGCATTAGCATCTCCTGACATATTTAATCAGCACGCTAGCACTTTAGTAAGCATTTTAATATTCATGCAGCTGCCTGAATAATTCTGAACTGGCTTGGGACTTTCGGGAGTAGTACCTTAGGATGTCTTAGCAGAACACACTCTGGCATTCATGAGCAGAACTGTGGCTCACCACATAGCACCCTGAGATATTGGAGAATAGTCTTATTGCTCAAATCAAATTTAGAAGCACATTGCAATATTTGAGCACCTCGAGAAAAGATAACATCGATTTAAAAGCTAAATAATGTCTTGCAAAGGAAATCTGAGGGCAGATTCAATGGCAAACAAACACTGAATGTGAATATGTCTCTTGTCACAATATTTCAAGCTGGTGTTATTTTGTTGCATTCAAAAGAATTATTTTGGAAGGTGCTTCACTCATGTATCAGGTATGAATTTGCTCTCCTGTGGCAGATAATTGTGTAGTGTGTATACAGTCGATTTTCATGAGCATCTCATGTGTTGCTGAATATACAAGTGCTTTTGCTGTTGCAGAGACGTGATGAATATTGAACTATTACATTATTTCATCAGATCTCCTTCAGAACTGTTTCTAAATAGCATTGTTTGTTTAGTAAAAATGGTTGGCTCCAAGTTTTCAAGGACTTCGAAGGGGAACACTTGCCCACACCAGATTCTCTGAAACACAGTAATTGCTTGACTTCCACAAGGTACGTAAAAAAAAAAAAAGTTTTGCATAGTTTGACCCAAAAACGTGAATATATTTATTAACCCAAAAACTTCCACTGAAATGCCCTTTTCGGAGTCTGGCTAATATCCACCTTCTCGGAAGTCTGCCATTATTTTCCATATTTTTAAAAACGGGGACCCTGCCAGCCTACTTTCTTATCGACCCATCTCCTTGCTTGAAACTGCTTTCAAAATATTAGCAAGAGTGTTATTGGGGCATATTGAAATCTGTCTCACGGAACATTCCATTCTTTCAGATATTCAGCTTGGTTTTAGACCAGGGCTAGGCACTATGGAACAGGCTCTGAATTTCTATTTACTAGTGAAAATTGTGTTTTCTGTAGCAGTGAGGCTGAGCACGGCCTTTGATAAAGTGAATAGGTCAAAGCTGTGGGTCATGCTTGTGCCCACAAAGTGCCCAGTAGAGATCTTGTCTGTTTTGCGGGAGCTACATTGTGGAAATCAAGCGAGTGTGCATAGTAGACCGTATGGGCAATGTTCTGCTTGCTTCAAAGTTCATTTGCGGGTCCTTCAGGGCTATCAATGGTCTACATGAAGCCTTGGTGGACACGATGGCAGATTTTCCGAGGTTGGATGGTAGGGTTTTCCCGACTTTAGTGTACGCTAATAATATGGTTCTGATTGCCAAACCCCAGTGGCGGTACAGAAATATATTAATGCCTACATCGTCTTTATGAGCAATTTGGAATTGAAAATGAACACCATGAAATCTGGCGTGATGGCTTGTGGTGGGGAGAAGAAGACTCTGAAAATCAACCCTATGGTCTGTAACAGGGCAGTCATTCCAAGAGTCAAGGAATGTTACAATGTGGGTGTCTGTTTTTCAGCGACAGTAATGAGTAAAGCCCATCTTGGTAAGCAACAATTGAAGATGGCCCAATATTTGTGTGGTATTCCACACTTCATGGCTCAGTGCCATGGCCAACCTTTAGATCTGATATTGAAAGTTTATGGTACCGAGACAAAGGCTGTTGTTCTTTGTGGAGGCCCAGTTTGGGGTTGCACGAATATGTCTGATTTACAGATACAGGAAAGCAAATTCTTTAAGTGCCTTCTGGGACTTCCGGGGTCCACTCCCAATGACGCTGTGCACAAGGAATTGGGAGTGGGCTGTCTAGAGGAGCAGTGGACGTTAGAACTGATCTTCTTCTGGATACGTCTCTGCCGAAATGGGAAAGCAAGTTTAACATGCTTTAATATGCAGACCATATTGGCCAGGATATTTGCCAGGAAATTAATTGGCTCATTTGTATAAGTAATTATTTAACTGAAAAAAATGCTTACCCACTTCCCTCCACCCCGCAGAGCATGTTGCTGCCACTTGCGCAATTTAGAACATTATAAGCCCATGTTTAGACTGACAGTTAATGAGAAAGGGAATGCAAGGAGATATCAATCCCATTGAATAGAGCTACACAGCTGCTATTTGTCGGGTGGGTCTTATTCAACCATATCTTCTTTTAAATCTGAAAAAGGCAGACCATTGGCTGATTTCCTGTGCTCGGTTCAACAGCTTGTTGTTGAGGGGAAATGATGTTAGATGGAATGGCGTTTGTGATTTAGTGAGCTGTCCAGAGTGCAGAGATGTTGTGACTTAGACCATTTTATTTTGTTTTGTCCTGCTTATAAATGCTTATAAGGACATTAGAAAGGCTACTGTTCTTCCTGTTTCCAGGCATTTCAAATTAAGACAACATAGATGTGCATTAGTCTTTCTTTTATCCGCTGATTACCCACATGTTGCCTGCGCTTTGCTCTACTTTTTAAAGAGTCATGTATCTCAGAAAGGGTGTCTTGGCTGCACTGTGAATTGTATTTTAGTACCCTGCTTATGTGCACTGGAATATGTTTTTCTAGTAATGAGTTTTAAAATGGTATCTTTGAAATGTGCCAACATTTTAATTGCCATGAAATTGTATGTTTGTGTTGTTTGATGGATGTGTACATCCGAAATAAACGTATTGAATGTAAAATCAAATTTAGTAGCACATTGATTGTGTGGCAGCACATTGGAATATATGAGCAGCATCAAGAAATATATCGGAAGCACCCAGAGAAAAGATAACATTGTTTTAAAACCTAAATCATTGCTTGCTAAAGAAATCTGAGGACAGATTTACTGACAAAAAAACACTGAATGTGAAAATATGTCTTGTCACATTATTTACAACTGGTTTTATTTTGTTTCTCTCATATGATTTATTTTGCACGGTTCTCAACTCGAGCATAATGTATTAGGTATGAATTTGCTCTCCTGTGACAGACAATTGTCTACTGTGTATACAGTGTATTTATTGAGCATCTCTTGTTATGCTGAATTCACAAGTGCATTTGCTGTTGCAGAGAGCTGATGAATATTGAACTATTACATCATTTCATCAGCTCTCATTCAGAACTGTTTCTAAATAGCATTTCTAAATAGCATTGTTTTTCAGTGAAAATGGTTGGCTCCAGGTTTTCAAAGACTTGGTAGTAGAACACTTGCGCATTACTCTGAATTCAACATTTTTGCTGCACTAGTATGGGTCCCTACCAAGCAATATTTGAATTCAGTAACCACAACAGACTCTGAAAAACAATAATTGCTTGACGTTCTTACACAGAGTGTATTGCAAGAAACGCATAGTATCAATAGTAACACAGACACAAGTGACCACAGTTCCAGGGTGTTAATTGAACGTTGACAAAAGTGTGAGAAATGCCTATCTAACCCTACAACTTCAGAATAGAGCAAGCTACTACCAAATAATAATAATGCAGTCCTAGCAGTGTTTTGACAAGATAAAGGGGCATATATTAAAAAATAAATATTGCCAATCCTTACTACTAATTTACTTATAATTTGGAGGTGAAGTTCATGAAAAAGAAAGAAGGGTTTCATAAAAATGATAAGTCACGATGATTGGGCCTTTGGCCTCCCTTCCCAATGTTTTCAACCCGGGGCAAGGTGACACACTCGAGTTTAGCACACACTTTGGCTTCTCCAGCTTGAGGGTACAGTACAGAACAAACACCAGGGTCTTCTGCAACAAAGTACCTTTCACTGTGAAAGTCTCTTATTCGTAGAATGCCATCGACTGCAAAATAATATTAAGGGGGTAATTCATAGAATTTAGTGCACAAGCGGTGTACGCGGCTGGCGCACAGTGTGCGCATGAGAATCTCTGCGCCAGCCGCGTGCGCTAAAATCCATTTCCGCGCACAGCGTATTCATGGATTTTAGCTACCAAAACCAGCCGTGGCACACAGTGGCGCAGCGACCCTGCAGCAGCGCCAGTTATGCCCCCAAGAACGCCCCTCGCCTAGGGAAAAGCCATCAAAATCCCCAATCCAGCGCAAAGGGCTGCGCTAACCCTGTACCAACACGGCAAGCGGGGTACGTGTATTTCCGGGGTGCGCGGGAAGTTTTACGCGTGATTGGCCTGGGTACGTGTATTTAAGGGGTGCGCGGGAAGTTTCACACACGATTGGCCTGGGTACGTGTATTTTAGGGGTGCGCGGGAAGTTTCACACGCGATTTCAGCAGGGTACGTGTATTTCATGGGTGCGCAGGAAGTTTTACACGCAATTTCAGCTGGGTACGTGTATTTCAGGGGTGCGCGGGAAGTTTTACATGCAATTTCAGCAGGGTACGTGTATTTCAGGGGTGCGCGGGAAGTTTTACACGCAATTTCAGCAGGGTACGTGTATTTCAGGGGTGCACGGGAAGTTTCACACGTGATTTCAGCAGGGTACGTGTATTTCAGGGGTGCGCCGGAAGTTTTACATGCCATTTCAGCATGGCACATGTATTTCAGGGGTGCGCGGGAAGTTTTACACGCGATTTCAGCAGGGTACATGTATTTCAGGGGTGCGCAGGAAGTTTTACATGTGATTTTGCTGTCAGCGCGGGGAACGCATATTTCGGGGGTGCGTGGGGAGTCCTAAACGTGAATTGGCAGTGTGGGTCCTCCCAGGTGTCCCCTCTACCCCCTCCATGGCCACTGCAGGCAGCCCACACCACAGGGAACTACCCTGCACCCCTGGTCATGTCCCCCAGCACCCCCACCCCCCCAGCAGTGAGGGGCACCTACCAGCAGGCCCCCACTCATGTGCCCCTGCACCCCCCATCATTGACAGGCACCTGCCAGCAGGCCCTGACACATGTGCCCCAGCACCCCCACACCCCAGCAGTGAGGGGCACCTGCCAGCAGGCCCCCACTCATTTCCCCCTGCACCCCACCGCCCCAGCAGTGAGGGGCACCTGCCAGCCCGCCCCCACTAATTTCCCCCTGCACCCCCAACCCCCCAGCACTGAGGGGCATCTGCCAGCAGGCCCCCACTCATTTCCCCCTGCACCCCCACCCCCCAGCAGTGAAATGCCGATCTCATGACACAAACCAAAAGTCAACTATGTACATCAACACATGTCTGTCACACACATACACTGGTTGGCATTGCTTGTGTAAGCCCACATTTTCACATGCATCAACCGAATGAGCGAATTCCACACATGGAACTAAAAATAGAAAATTTATTATGTGCATAAAATCAAAAATGAAATGAAAGCATACCAAAATATGAAACATGAAATGAAAAGCATGTGAAAAAGATGATTGAATGAAAATGATAACCAATCCAAAAAAATTAGAAAGAAAAACAGTCCAAAGTCACCCTCCAACAACTCAAATCCAAAGGAAATGTAAAAAAAAAAAACTCCATTGCTTCATGTTCATAATAAAAAAAAAAAGAGAAATCAATCCATAGTCCGGAAAAAATAAATCCATTGCTCCATGTCCATAATGCAAAAAAAAAAATAAATACATGATGAAACTATATACAATCCATTGTCCAAGGATGTAAAGTGTCCATGATCCCAACAAAACAAATGAAACATACTTAACAAACTACCTAAAAATATAACTATATACAAATTTGTGTGGCATTGTCCATTGACCACAAATAAAAGGAAAACGAAAAGGAAACCTAACTCTAAAAACTATTTACAAGGGCAGTGGGCTAGTCCGACGGCTCACTTTTGGATGTCCCGGGCCAGGGCATCATCGAACTCCTGCTCGATGTCCCGGAGGCGGTCCTCTTCCATGGCCCCGAGGGTTCGCAGGGACGATGACATCTGGACCTCCAGGTCCCTGCGAATTGCCTCGAGGCACTCGGCCTGCCTCAGAGCCCTACGCATGGAGTTCTCCGCCCTCACCATCATGAGCCGTGCCTCTTCTGCCTGCTGCCGCTCCGCATCTATAGCATGGCCTAACCGCTGCCACATGGAAGACACTTCCAGTCCTGGGTCCTCCTGCCCTCTCGCCGATGCCTGCCCCTCCGATGTTGAAGGCCCCGAGCCATCATGCCTCCCACCTTGTTGCTGCTGTGCCTCTGCCTGTGCCCTGGCTCTTGCTGCCTGAACATCCTCCTCCGGCGTGCAGTTGTTGATGTGGCCACCCCTGCTGGACGTCCGACTCCTGGCTGTGGCAGGGATGGGTCCTCCACCAGCCTGGCCGCAGGGTCAGAGTCAGCTCCACAGGGTACCCAGGTTATACATGGGTGGGAAGATGGCATGGAGGACGACTGGCGCATAGGGGGTTCAGGTGAGGAGGGGGTCAGAACAAGGTCCAGCAAACGGAAGAATCTGGCCCTGGTGAGCTGTCCCAGTAGGTCTACGTGGTCAACGAGGCATTCGAGATGACGTGCAGTGTCCTCATGGCCCTACAAAAACACATGTGCAACCTGCACACTACTGGCACACCACGACACAAACAGCGTCCAATCACTCTGCATGTACACTTACCGCTCAACTCCAGACGGGTCTGCCTCTCAAGGATCTGGACGTAGAGCGCTGGGCATATGCGTTCCAGGACCCCCATTTGGTGGTCCGACAACTGGCCCCGGCGCCCCTCGGCATCCACTGCCTTTGCGAGGCCCCGGGCCTTGTTGAGGGTCCTGGACCTGAAGTCCTCCCATCGCTTCTTGACATGATGTAAGTCGGGGACTGCCACACCCTCCGCGTTGATGGCAGTCACAATGTCCATCCAGATCCTGGTCCGTCCTTCATTGCCGGTGCGTGAACTTCCAAAGAGGGCATCATACTGCCCCAGGACTTGCTCCACCAGGATACCAACTTCCCTGGCACTGAAGCTGGTGGCCTTCTGCCTCTCTGGCTGGGGGTTGCCAGTGCTGCCCGATGGTGTTCTGCTGGACATGGCAACCCCAGAGGCAGGAGTGGGTGGGCAACTGGGTCCTGGGATGGGCTGTGGAGCGATGGAATCCCAGTCGGGAGTCTTCAGTTCCAGCAGGGGTGGTCACAGCAACTGCACCCTTGGCTGACGTGCAAGCAGCAAATGGCAGGGCATGTGGGCAGCAGGCAGTCAGGCAGCAGCAGATTGCAGGTGGGAGCGTGCTTGGGGCTCTGGGGGGCAGGAAAATGGCCTTCAGGGAAGGAGTGTGGTCTTCCGTGTGTGTACGCGTGGCCAGCTTGATACGGAGTGATTTGGCACGTGAAAAAATTGCACGTCAGCGTGTAATTCCAAGAAAGGCCCTTAGCGTGTAAGGGCGTCAGCACACATACGCAATTTCATTGGACCAAAGGCCCTTAGCACGTAAGCGCGTCTGTGACGTATCGCGCACGGGCGTTGCCCTTTCGTGTGTAAAACTTCCCGCGAACCCCAGGAATACACGTACCCCACTCGCACAGAGCCCTTTCGCGTGTAAAACTTCACGCGCACCCCCGAAATACACGTACCCTTCTGAAATTGCATGTAAATCTTCCCGCGCACTCCTGAAATACACATACCCTGCTGAAATCGCGTGTAAAACTTCCTGCGCACCCCTGAAATACACATACCCAGGCCAATCGCGTGTAAATCTTCCCACGCACCCCTGAAATACACGTACCCTGCTGAAATCGCGTGTAAAACTTCCCGCGCACCCCTGAAATACACGTACTCTGCTGAAATCGTGTGTAAATCTTCCTGCGCACCCCTGAAATACACGTACGATGCTGAAATCGCGTGTAAAACTTCCCGCGCACCCCTGAAATACACGTACCCAGGCCAATCGCGTGTAAAACTTCCCGTGCACCCCTGAAATACACGTACCCTGCTGAAATCGTGTGTAAAACTTCCCGCGCACCCCAGGAATACACGTACCTCACTCGCACACGGCCCTTTCATGTGTAAAACTGCACACGAACCCCAGGAATACACGTACCCCACTCAGTATATGCATGCTTTTTATTTGTGCACACTTTTGTAATGCGCAGGGACGCTACCGCCTGCCTTCGTGTGGCAGACGTGTTTAGGCCTGTGCGTGTCTTTGACCGTGCACAGGTTTGCCCTTTTCGATTCCATGAATACGTGTGGTTCACCTGCGTGTGGGCGTTCCGTGTACTTCCCAGCAGTACTTCCCCTGTTACGCCTTCTTTTTCATGCGTTATTCCACATTCCGCGTGTTACGCCCACTGTTGCACCTGCTTCTGTTGTGTGTGCTGCGCTATGTGCGCTTTCGCTGTGCGCTTAGCGCACGCTGTTTGGAGACGTGTGCGCCAGCGTGCGCCATGTACGGATTTGGCGCACAACCAGTGGGAAAGTGGCGCAGCGCCTTCCTTGAATCACACGCTTGCTTTCTCACACTTGCGCCTCCTTGCGCCTGCTAGCGCAGGGATTTTCGGCGCACGTTTGTTCCATGAATCGCCCCCTTAAAGTTTTCTCTCTAAGGTTTACAAAATTGAAACGGGATATCCTTCCCTAACCTTCACACTCCCAGATTCACTTTGCTTCACTTTTGGAGACTTATATACACAGGGTTTTTGCTTTAATTCCATGCATGACCACACCGACACTGCCGCATTCTTAAGATCAATTCCTTTTACTTGACATTCAGTTCTGTTTCAAACAAGCCTTCTTGGGGCTTCTATTCACTTTTCCTCCACTTAATGATTTCCCTGTTTTGGCTTTTAGTTTTGTTTGCTTTTCAATGTTCACATCACTTCCCTTCACTTCAGGGACTTTGCTTTCATTGTATAGAGACTTCTCCTGTCATGGTCACTCACACAGGGTCACTTTGTTATCTTTCAGGTATCACTTTCTCGGGTGACTCATGGTTCATCCCAGATCCGCCATAGCCAGTCTCAGTTCTCTGATGCCCTTAGTTGGACTCAGATCTCGAATCCCCTCAGTCAGGATCAGATCCCCCTCAGTTGGGCTCAGATCCCTTTAACAGATTGTTCAATTAGTCTCCTTCCGCCAGGCCTGGACCAATTTCAATTCATCTCACACTTGCTCAACCAAAAGCTCTCAGCTGATCTCCATCTGCCGGGCTCGGACCAACTTCATTTACAAGGTTCAAAAATCTTTGGATTTCATGTTCCAGAATTCACTTTTCATTAATGTTCACCTTTCTTTTTGGGGCTCTGTTTCCCACCTGCTTGACCGAGTCTCTCTCACTCTCTCTTTTGATCAGACTCGCCAGGCAGCGTTGCAAGGTCAGCAGCTCTGTCCTTTGCCATGGGGATGAGGTCAGGGTCTCACCGCCTGCCTCTATATCCTTGTGGTCAGCACTGGCCCCAAGGGAACACACAATTGTCTGGACCTCAACAGCAAGGTCCTGGCTACGTGAGTCCAAGAAATAGGAGGCACAGCTATTGTGACATGTTGCAGCCCTTACTTCTCACTGGGCCAGCGTCGCTGCACACTGTCCTCTGGAATCACCTGACAGCACCCAGCCTCTTGGTTTCTCAGCTCCAGACAATCATCTCAGCTTGCTTTTGGTGTTTGGGATTTGAAGAGGGATCCTCTGCCAGTTTCAGCCTTGCAGCCTCCCTCTTGCCCTCGCAACTGTATCTGACCTTTCCTTAACATCGGCTTCCCTTTACACACCTGTGTGATTTTAATGGGTAGCAGGTGTGCGATTAGGGTTGGGTCTGCCTGAACCTGACTGACTTCATTAAGGGGACAGCTTGCTTTCAGCGTGTTGTAGTCTGTCTTCTGTGTTTTAGTGGGTTTTTCACTGGTAATCTTCACCGCTCTAGATCGCCTCTTTGTCTTCGCAGTATTATACGAGAATGGGGGCCGGGGACAGATGTGTGTTGGAAAATACACCACGACAGAGGGGTTGTTTGATTGTGAATAATGGGTGAAAGGTTGATACTGTGTCTCACCTAGAGTATTCCCAAAAGAATGACCCCAGACTCCCCTACCCGGGTTGATCCTCCTGCACTTGTCCACTCCCAGGGTCTGGATACATAGGTGATGGCAGTGCCCTGGCCACCTGAATAGAGGATTCCAGGGTCCTAATGGGAGAATACCCCTAGGTTTCTCTAATACCCTTCCCCTAAACACCTTGTTTCTCACATAAGGGCCAATATTAAGTTACTGGTCTGAGGTTTGTTGTTGGAAAACAGTGTCTTTCCCCAAGTTGCTTTCTTTTTCCGATAAGTCAGGTGGCTGTTTTAAATGGGGAGATTCACCCTTAAAGGTTTTGCTGTTTATTTCTGCAACTGGTGAGACGCACTGATGAAATTGGGGTAGGTTAGTACTTAACACTAAGTGGGCTGGAAGATTAGTGAACAAAGCTACGACAAGTTGTAACCTTCTGCACAATATGGTAACAGGAATTCTGGTGATGGGATGATTCTCAATGTGACTGTGAACACAATGGATTTTAATTTTACCCATCTGTTTCCACCCCAGAGAAAGTAAATCTACCTGTATGACACATCGCCTGCTTCCACTCTCCAGTTGTGCCCAAATGGTTTTCCCTCTATTGTAGCACGGACCCTATAAGGGGATTTAGTCCTAGTGTATAAAAAGGCTTGAGATTTTCTTTGATTACTCTTTGTGTTGCTAGAAAGGTGTTTCTTTTGATTCTTTTCATTCTTATCTGGTGTTTTATTAGACTGGGTGTGAAGGATATGCACATGGGGGGTTTTGATTTTCATCCTATTTTCCAGCCTCTTGTGTATGGGATTCTCTAGAGATGGTATCTGAGAAAACACTATTTGGTTTAAAGGACAAGATTTTTACTATGCCTGCAGCCCTGACAAGAAAAACCCTTTGGATGTTGAAAAACAGAAATTGGAGTAACCTCCTCCCTAGTTCTTGTCTCAGGCAAGTTTATATTCCTGATTGCTACATTTTTGAAAATGCAGCTCCTCAGGACAAGTGCCTTCGGGGTGATTAAACTTCTCACAGTTGTAACAGGGATATTCCATATCGTGAGAAGAGTTGGTAACCTTGATACCGTAATTTTCTTGAGGTTTTAATTCCCATTCAGGATGATACATAGGTACCTCAATGGAGGCTATGGGAGACAAGGTTTCTCTACTTTCTAGACTCCCCTCTAACAAAGAAGGAACAGGGTTGATTTCTCCCTTAGACTTTCAATTCTTTGAGAAAACTATATCGTGATTATTTTCTTCCGATTCCAATAAAACAGTGAGAGAATAGTCAGTTAGAGTATTTCTCTCTTCAAGTAATGACCCAGGGTCTATGCTGTTCTGCAGTGCCTTCTGACCATCTGCCGGGTCTACGAGGCCAGAGATACAGATACAGATACAGATTCCTCCAAAGAATCACTCTTGGGAAGGTGTTAAGGTGGCTATTTCTGTAGTTTCCCTATTGCACTCTCAAAGGTCTAGTTTGGACAGAGCTTCACAAGAATTTTCATATACAAAACATGCCATCAGTTCACCTCTCTCAATCTGTATCATATCATACGACAAATTCAAAAGGGCGTCTCCATTGGACAAGGGGTGGTAATATTTTTTGCTTGCTCTTCCAACTTGTTTCACCCAGAGGCATAACATACATAACAGAGTGATTCAGTACTTCCGCCTTGACCTCCAGGGAAATGATTATTTTATCCCTTTTAGGAATTTGACAAGTATAAGGGAAAAATAATTGATATGTATTGCTTTCCACACTTTTCCTAATGGCAAGAATGGCTTGTTTAGGTAGATGAAAAAATGGGATTCCCATTCTTTGACGTAAGTTCTTAAAGGATTCTCTTACATTTTCCATAGACATTATTTCATTGATGGCAAAGGGGATGTGGTTATATTTTCTTTCATAAACATTGGTGTTTGAGCCATGTTTGAGGAAATCAATGGTAATTTTTTCTCTCTCTCTTGGGCTCATAGTGGAAAATTGGAATTTAAGGGTTGACTAGTCTGGTGGGGTCTGTAAGGAGTTATGGGGCCACATTACAACCCTGGCGGTAGCTGGGCCTGTAAAACAGGCACGGCTGCCGCCAGAGTTGCATTTTTTCCGGTGCCCAGAAATGGACAATTACCGGTTAATTACGGCCTTGACGGACCCAGTATTTGGCCATTCCTGGGCACTGGAAAAAATTCTTCCCCATTCCCATTTGAGCCCCATTCGTTGTCAACAGTGCCTGTGCATCCGAAATGCTGTGCTCGCCGGTGCCTTTCATTCCGCCAGGTCAGACCTGGCGGAATGAATGGCACCTGCGAGCACAACCCAGAATTCGCTAGTCCGGATACAATGGTACCGGTAAGCTTACCGGTACCATTGTATCCGCAACAGCAAGCTCGTAATGAGGCCCTTGGTGACAACAGTAAACACAGGCACAAGTGATCACAGTTCAAGGGTGTTTATTAAATTGTAAGTGCAGGGTGGAGAAATGCCTAACCTAAACCTAAATATAATATTGGAGCAAGCCTCTACCATCAAATCAAAAAAATGAGTCAGTCCTTAAGAGGTCTTGTCAAAGTAAAAAGCTTATACTAAAAAAAACACGATTGCCCATTTCTTACAACTAATTACAGAAAGCGTGTGGGATAGGATATTCAAAAATGAAGAAGAAAGTGTTCACAAATAATAATTCATGATGTGATTGCCTCGAGGTCTCCCTTCTCCACATTTTTAGCATGGGACAAGGTGGGACTTTGGAGCACAGCACACGCATGATCCTTTCCAGCACGAGCAAGAGTTCTGTATCAGCTGTAAGGTTTGTCGATGGCCACGTCTTGTTGCAATGAAAGGTCTCTTGCCTTCGAGGCCTGATGCTCTCAATAAACAACTTTGGGTGATGTCTTCATCCCTAGGTCCCCCTCTTCTGGGCGCAGACCCCTCAGAAGTCATATTCAACAACTTAACAAGACAGTTCCTTTCACAGACAACTTTGGACGATAACTTTCCACCCATGGATCTCTCTCAGCCCGGCTCAGACACCAGATGACAAGGGGGACACTTCCCTTCCCCTTGTCTTGCAATACTTCTCGCTTTCACAAATCCTAATGTTTATTTAAACAGATTTTCAGCCTTTGCCCCTGGTTGTCGGCTCCCCTCTGCCAGGTTCACTCTTGCCGACTTTTGTAAAAAATTATTCAATGTAGACTCCACTTGTTTGGGTTCACTTTGTTTCACACACTTATTATTCTGGGTTGTCAGCTTCCCTCTGCTGGGCTCACACTTGCCAACCTTTTCCAACATTTCCTTACAGGACTTTTAGACCTTGTCCCATTTCATTAGCATCTCTCTGCCATGTTCACTTTTGCTAATCTTCACAAAACACAATTCATGTACTAATTTTCCACATGCAGGATTTAGTTCCCTTAGCTTTCACAATTCTCTGTTGATCAAAGACTTTTAACGGTACAGAGAATTTTACAAGACCACTGTATGATGACTTTGACCATTGTTCACCTCTTCTCAAGGCCTTCTGGTTACAGTAGTCTTCACCATTGGGTAATCACCCAGAGATTCCTGCATGGGCCCCCACGTGGTGCCGGACTCCTTTGTATCTGTTTTTTCCCCATCCTCCGTTTACAGTTATTCTTTTGATTTTCAAAGTTCAACTTAGCCTTCGGCTACTTTTCATTCAACACTGTTCGGTTTCTTATCGACACTCCCCTCGATTCACCGGCTGAGATTAACTGTTTGCCTCGGAGTCAAGTTTGGTACCACAGAGACAAGCGTCTCTCCTCGGCTTGGCAATCAGCGGAGGAAAGTCTTGTGTACTGTTGACATTTGGTGCAATAGACACTGGCTATTTTTTGCAGACTTAATATTCCCTCTGCTGAGGCATCACAGGCCTTGGTCGGAAAGGGCAAGGTCGACTCTCTCCTTGTTACCCTCTCGGTCTGCAGCGTCTTTCTCGTCCTCTTGAACTACTGTGCTGAGTTAGCTCTTACGTTGTGTGGTCTGCCTTGCTCAAAATGTGCTCTCTCGGACCAACTTTTATACAATTGGGGAAGGCAAAGGGCCATCAGGTGTGTGTGATTTTGGTTAATTGCCTGACTTGGCCTGACCCTTAGGTTGGAACATGTCAGGTAAACCATTCTAGAATTTGTCCATTGTCTTTCATGTTGTGCACAGGTATTTGTGTCAGAAAGGTGGGGAGTTAGAGTGCTTGAGTATCCTATGGCGTATAGAGAGGAAGAGGTGTTAGATGGGATTATATCATGCTAGAGGTTTGGGTAAATTCGAAAGGGAGAGATTTGTAGGGTGTGTGGAACAAACGGGAATGACCAGAATTTCTATTGTGGCATGAACAGGGGGGTTTGTAGGAATGGTAGTGTGTTGTTAATGCGGTATACCAGGGTTTCAGGAAAGATTAATTAGAGGGACGAAAAGAAGAAGGGTTGGGCGTATTCATGAAGAAAACAGGAAAACCAGGATTCTGGGAGATGTGGTTTTCGAGTCTAATGGGGTTTGTCTGATCTGTCTATTTTCAGTGAATCTTTAAAGATGCCTTGTGTCTGAGATGCATTCATTAATTTGAGAAGTGGTGTGAGTTCTTCATCTGTAATGATGTTCACAGTGGAGGAAGGTAGAAAGTAGTTTTTGTATGTGTAGGTAATTAGGTCTCCTAGAGTAGTTGTACTGAATCGACTCCATTCTGACATGTTGTGGGCTAGTATTGGTCAGCTTTCTGTTGTGTATCTGGAGCTGTCAATGTATCTCCTTATGTTTTCTGTCTTTTCTTTAAAGAGGTAGTTGATGCTATTGCATTTGTCAGTGGATAGAGGTATAGCTGTCTCTGGCATGGGGATGGTGCCATGAGTCAAAGCTTGGAAGATCTCTTTGCTCGTGTTGTATCCCACCATGATGGTTATAGAATAGTTTGAAGTTTACATAAAAAAATGAAATGATGGCCCCTATAATCTATCCAAGACCATGTGAACAAAACATGTTCTTTACAAATTAATGAAATGCTTGAAAAGGGAAAAATAAAAGGCTTAATTCAGCTCTCAATATAAAGAATCTGACAAAATGTTTGAATTTGGAAATTTTACAAAATTATAATTTTAGGCTGAGAGATAATTTTTGCTGTGCTCTGGTAAATGTGTGAGAACAGTTGCTGCTTCTTCTAACCAAAGCCAGCAAGGAGATCTCTATCCAGCTATATGATTCAGCTCAGCCAGCATACTCCCCCGCATGGAATCATCTTCTTACTAGGAATTCAGGAAGCTCTGTGTCACTGCCCCTTTTTTGGGCTTGCTTTATAGGGTGAAGTAAGTCAGTCTTACCTAAATGTCATCTATTTTCCCCTGCTAATTTTGAACTGGGGATCTCAGTACCTTAATCTTAAATCTGATATTTTTGTTACCAGCTGTTGACAATTTTTCTACATAGGCTAACATTTGTTTTGGAAAAAAGATCTGGGTATCATCCAGCACAAACAAAGCTCAGGCCACACACAATAAAAACTGCACCAGCTGCCTGATCATTTTGTATAACTTAACATTGTGTCCCATGCAAAGAAAATGAACATTTTGGACAGGCAACAATGAAATTGTACCCTGACGTAAGTATGAATTATTCAATGAATGGGTTATTGTCAAATTACACTCCAAGTACATTTTCTACAATGGAGAATCCAATTGATGTTTGAAATGTATCCTGTTCTTTAATCCAAGGCAAGTAATCTGTGAACTATAAACAGATGTATAACAATATATTATAACCAAAGGTCATCAGGCAACATTTAACTTCTTTCCAAAAAATCATATAATTTGATTAGCGTGGTGAGCAAAGCAGCCGCTTGTGTACAGGCAAATGTACCACTGACATTTTAAATGGAGTACATTTATAAAAAATAAACAATCAAACAAGATGAATAAAGAAGTAGGCAGTAAATTTAAAATAAAATGCTGTGTGTATAATGGGGACCGCGAACATTGGAAATTGCATGCCATTGTGTCCCTTGCATAGACTCTCAAAGTATCTGCTTTGAGAGAAATAAACCGATGCCTGCAAATTACTCATTGCAGGCACAATTTCATAATGGATTTTAATGGAATACACATGCCATTTACCAAGTGTAAATGCAAAGGATATTCCATTAGAATGCTTTGGTTTTATGCCTGCATGAAAATCTCATCTCTCGTGTAGGTCAGTTTATTTCACATGAAGGAAAGAAAGTTACGCCTGAAAGATCTGAGGCCAGTATGAAAATGTCAAAACCACACACAATAAAGCAAATGCAGCAATTTTTGGGACTGTGTAATTATGTCAGAACATGGGTATTTGATTATAGTTCATATACAAGACCCATTTTGCAGGCTCTGAAGAAAGCACAGGTGAATGAGGAAAATATTGAATGGACTGAGGAGATAGAGGAAGGGTTTGATGAATTGAAAAAAACTATTTGCACAGCTCCAGTTTTAGGAATTTGCAATTATTCTGAGGAGTTCTTTTTGTTTTTACACATGAATGGAACAGTTATGACAGTAGTACTCACACAGAGAACCACATTGGGGTACAATCCCTTTGCATATTATAGTGGCAATTTAGACCAGTTATGAGGGGTCACTTCCCTTGCGAACAATCATTGGCAGCAGTCGCATTCGCTATCGAGAAGTCTAAAAGCATAGTGACTTTATTTGTTGAGCATGCTTTGTTTGCTGTTTTGGAAAAACCTAAGGGTACACTGTCATCTCAAAGAGCTTCTGATTCTGAGGTAGTTATATCAAATCCAGTGATCAAAATAGTCAGGTATAAAATGGTGAATCCTGCTGTGTCTGTAGCCAAACCACTGGCAGCGGATGAGCAAGTGCACGATTGCTCTAACTATGAGTTTTATGATGAGATCCCGAGGGTAAAGGAGAATGCTTTAGCAGTAGGGGAGGTTCTCTTTATTGATGGGTCTTTCGAAGATTGATCAAACTGATGGAGAAAGACATTCAGGTTCAGCTGTGGTAAGGCACAGAGCTAACAGGGAATTTAGTAGTAGCAAGTGCAAGACTACCGTCAAATTTTTCAGCAGAGGCTGCAGAATAGGTGGTTCTTATTGCTGCACTTGAGAATCATGCAGGGGCAGAAAGTGACGGTATACAGTGACGCTGCCTATGTGACGTCAACCGTGCACACTGGGAAAGCATGTTGGAAAAGGAGGGGCGACCTCCGAGCGGTCGGCACTCCAGTACAATACGCCACATTATTGGATAGGCTTATTAAAGCACTACAACTCCCAGTAGCCATTGCAATACTTAAGTGTGCAGCACATACTAAGAGAACTGAGTTCATTTCAAGCCACATATGAAGAGGACAAAAGGGTTGCATATTCATCTGATATTTCTAGTTTTGATATTCCTGTTGTGAAAGATTTTTTTTTGTAAAAATGGTTGTGAATGAAGGGTTTAATCATTTGTCAAGAACACTGTTGATGGAAATTCAGGGTGGAGCTCCACAGGAAGAAAAGGAACTGTGGACACAGAGGGGCTGTTCTTTATCACCTTCTGAAGCACTGTGGCGGCAAGACAACACTGGTAATCCGGTGATGCCTGTAGCCTTATTAAGGGTGGCGTTAGAACATCTACACTACCCTGCGCATGTCACTAGGGAGAGCTTCGCAGCAACCATTGCGGAGTACTGGTTTGTACCGAACCTGTTACAACACGTTGCTTTTTCTTTAGTAAATTGCTTTGCATGGCAAATGTCTATTGCTGGGCATATGCTGGGAACAGTTAGATGAGTAATTCCTCGAACAAATGTTCCAATCTCAGCATTTACATATTGACTATGTTGACATTCTGCAGGTTTGTAATGGGTACAGGTATATGATAGTGGTAGTGTGCCCCTTTTCGAGATGGATTGAGGCTGGTCTGTGCACACATCCTGATGCCTCTTTCTCAGTGAAGTTTTTAGTTTGAGAAGTATTTCCTAGATGGGGAGTATGTGAGCTGCTGAGATCAGACAATGGACCACATTTTGTGAATGAGGTATTCGAACAGATTAGCTTATTGCTTAGTATTAAACATATGTTTTCTTCTGCTTATAACCTGCAAGAGAACGGGATATGTGAGAGACTCAATGGTCTTCTCAAGGAAAGGATAGCAAAACTGAAATTGACAGTGAAGAAGGGGCAGTTGCATTGCATGCTCCTTGCATTATATGCATTGAGAAATCAGCCCAGCTCTGGCAACCACCTCACTCCCCAAAAACTAGTTACAGGGAGGCCGATGAGAATGCCTCTTACTCCTCCATCGAGGACTTGGAGTGATGCCCAGACAACGGCAAAATTGTTAGTATATGAGCTACGTGTGTACTTAAAATGTATGACCGCTAGTATCTCTGTCATTTCAGATCAACTCAAGTGGAAGGGGTGTCGCTCTTAGGAAACAGATGAAGACAATACAGCAACTAGACTTGAGAAGCTATGTATTCCTAAATGATTTGTCAGAGACACAGTTCTAGTTAGAAACTTCACAAGGAAGTCGCACAAACCCAGATTTAGTGTCCCTTTTGTTATGGAAGACATTACTCCTTCAGAACTTAACATCAAAGGGAGGCAAGCTTGGATTCATTTAGGAGATGTGAAAGTCTATTCTGGAGAGGCCGACATACCCCCAACCCATTCGGAAGCAAGTGAAGAAGAAGAAGTTCAGCATGTGCAGAGTCGATCGATGACGAGGAAGAAGGACGCAAACACTATCCAGTAGATAGATGAAAGTGTACATTTGCACTGTGGCTCCCCCGAAACGCTTCTTATACATATTATAGTAGGAAGTGAGAAAGTTACTGTTCTTGAGCCACAGACGTTTGTTGACATTGGACCTTAGGAAGTGCTAAAGTAAATGAAAAGCGGCATGGTATTGGCCAGAGAAGCCCATACCGGCATGGAGGAAATACCGGCAACGCGAACCACCCGTTAAGAGAGCTGAGTAGTGTCCCCACCTGCCACAGGTTGCCACAACAGCACAGGTGGAGGCAATGGAGACTGGGGCAGCACAAAAGGAGCACACCACACCCCTCCCCACTCCCCTCCCCACACCAAGATGGTTCCAATACTTGCCGCATTACATGGGCTGGAGGACATGATTGCATTGCAGAACCAACAACAACAGGCAGCACAGAGGAGATGCAGGGGGAGCAGGATGGCGAGACTGGCCCAGCAAGCCCCACCAGTGCACTGGGTCATACCACAGAGGCAGCCAGCAATCCCCAGGATTCTAGCCATTCCATTCAACCTAACCCCTGAGCAGACACACACCCTGTGCTGCCTGGACTGGGATACCCTCACCACCATTGCGGACATGATTCACAATGACATAGTGAGCCTCATAGACATCCGTACTGCCATCCCCCCTCTACTGAAGGTCGTAACTGTGCTCCACTACCTGTCCACAGGCACCTACCAGCATACGGTAGGGCAGATGCATGGCATTTCACAACCAGTATTCTCACGCATGCTGACCCAGGTGCTCGATGCCCCCCGAAGCACCCAAGTGAACACATATCCCTGCCACGGACAGCCCAGGAGATCTCCAACAACAAAGTTGGCATCTATTCACTGGCAGGCATCCCAAGTAGCATTTGGGCCATCGACTGTACCCATGTGGAAATGGTGCACCCACATCACAATGAGGCAGTCTACCGAAACAGAAAGCATTACCACTCCATCAATGTCCAAATGGTATGTGACTCAAACAAGATAACAACACATTTGTGCCCGATACCCCTGATCAACCCATGATTCAATGGTCCTGCGGAACTCAACGATACCACGCAACATGGAGCGACATGCTGGACAACGTTCATGGCTACTTGGTGAGTAGCAGGGCAAGCACATGGCAGTGTGATGTGGGGTGTGTTTGGGGGGAGAGATGCATACTCCAACTGGTTGTGGACTGTCGTCCATACAATAAAGGGACATACAGATGTACGCCAATGTCCACCAAGGCAGCCCACAATGGAGTGGACACGAAACCACATGCAAGTAGTAAGCTGCACAACAAAGACATCAATCCATAACGCAAAACATTATACATCTATCCACATGCACATTGCACATCATACCATACCCTATATGACACAAAACTGCTACATGCAGCCTATATGCATAACGTAAATGTGCGTTGAACAACATCACAACAGATATGCGCCCTTGAGTGCATGCAAAGGGATCACCTGTAGCCATTGTACAGAACCACACCCATACACCACTACTCATGTGCCGCTTCACAGCATGGGGACATTGGAATCATAATGGCAGTACACTAGCAGTGTTGTACAAAGGTTATCAGGCTCCAGGAACACCTAGGACCTGTCCACACCCAGGACATGGGAAATACTGCCGGAGGCATGCATGGTGCACGTCCACTTGCAGGGACTAGCTTACCTTCTCACATTGCAGTTACACTGATCTTCTCCATGCATGCTTGGAATCGTGGATGCCAATCAGAATGCAAACAGAATTAGTGTGAAATGTCCAGGTTGCAATTGAGGTGACCAGTAACAAGGTCCCATTGTTCCATCCATGCAGGTGATGCTGGCTATCCCCTGAAGAGGTGGCTCCTTACCCCTATACGGAACCCACCGAACAGGCACGAAGAGGAATACTACCTTGCACATAACCGTACCCACGTTGTGATTGAGCAGGCATTTGGCCTTCTGAAGACATGGTTCCGGTGCCTAAGCTGGTCAGGTGGGGCTCTCCTGTATGGCCATGACAAGGTGCCGAAGATAACCATGGCATGTGTCATGCTGCACAATATGTGTATCAGATGGAATGTGCCACTTCCCCCTGACGTTAAAATGCAACCACCTGATGAGGATGATGATGGGGATGAGGATGGGGCAAACGGGCCGGCAGGTCATGCAAGAGGCGATGGCCTGGAGGGACACGATGTGCATCAGCATCTGATCTATCAAATATTCTGAGAGACAGGGTTCAACTCTTTTGGATGGATATGGGTATTGTTGCCCTGGTGTATGTGGTGAAGCGCACAATGGGTCCTGTACCCAATGAAGTACACATACACAATGATGAAGACCAAGCCTGTGTTTCAACTTGTCAACAGTGTATTATGATGAATTTGTGAACAAAAAGTGCATGGCCCCAACTGTGCAAACACCCTTTCCTCCCTCCCCCCACAACACTCCCAAAAACACCCTTTCCCCCCTCCCCCCACAACACTCCCAAAAACACCCTCTCCCTGCTCCCCCCACAACACTCCCATGTGTGGCTTGTAGTACGTAGGTGTCCTGCTGCACATGTGCCTGCACCGCCATTGGGAGGTTGGGATGGCGTGCGCCTCATGGTGCACAAGGAGTGGCGGCGGGGGCTTGTCTGACGTGACGTGAACTTGCAGAGGAGGATGTGCCTGGTTGATCCTGTGGTGGGAGGGGATATTGCCAGTCCATAGCGTCCGCTATGCGGGTGAGGACTTGCTTCAGTTGGGCCATCTCCTCGCAGAACCTGTTTGTGCAAGCCTCCATGCCCTCTCTTGTCTGGCTTGCATTGGCCCTAACCTCCTCCCTCAGACGGGCTGCCTCTTCCACATGCTGGCCAACCAGAGCTGTTATTTCCACCTGCCTCTGGCTGATGGCTGACAGGTCATGGCGACTGCGTCCAGCACTTGGGGTGGCTGCTGCGTCCTGGTCCACGGCTCGGCCATCAGGTGAGGACACCCGAGGGCTCCGGCACCCTTCCATGGTCTCGTTGCCAGATTGTCCATGGCTACTTGATCTAGATGGTCGCCGTGGGCTTGCCTCAATGGATTGCGGGGGGCTGGGGTTCTGCCTTTGCATTTCCAGGTCAATGGTCTACTACACGTCTGACAGCTGTGCGGTGGCTGCTGCCTCACCAGTCGAACTGGTGGCAGCAGAGAGCGGGCCCTCCGTGGTTGTTTCCAATGATGGGGGGAACACTGCCGTGGGTGCAGCAATTTTAGCAGCCGTGGCTTCAGGCCTTGGTGAACTGGCTCTCTTGCTGCGTTTACCCCTCTGCTGGTGCTCACTCCTCCCAGTGCCCCTTGATGTGGTGGCGGTGTCCCCTGTGTCCTGTGCCCTGGCCTTTTTCTTGGCTGGGGGAGCCTGTGACACAGTGCCCTGCTCATCACTGTCTGTCTGTGAGCCTGTGGGGGACAAAAATAGGGAATAGCATCTGTGATGGTTCAACGTGCTTCATGCCGAATAATTACATCATGCCGCTCTATGCATTGGGACCTCTTTAGTTGGAAATCTGGTAATGGGGATGTCGGGTGGGTCATGCATGCATGGATCTGTGTTGCACGTGTATGTGGTGATCCGTGCATGTGTGTGTGTTGGGGTGTGACACTCACATGGGTCGGGTTGTGTGCATGTATGTTTGTGGCTGGATCCATGGGCTGATTCTGGACTCACATTTGGGGGGGCCCTCACCCTTCACAGTGCATTGTTTAATGTGTACACTCACCTCCATCTGATGAAATGGGTGCACCGCGCTCCATGTCCCCGACTCCCTCAGTGGATTCTACGCCAATTGTGCTGGCGCAGGTCTCCTCCAACTCCCAGAGTTTGATTGGGGAATCAGCATCACCTCCCGTGGCCAAGGCCAGGTTGCGATTTGCAGCCAGTATGCTGCAGACCCCGAGCCGTACATCGTCTCACTGCTTCCTGCAGTCCCTGACAGTGCGGGTGGTGGTGCCCACCGCACTGACTTTATGGGCCACCTCTACCCAGATGGCCTTTTTCTTCACAAGTGTCTCACGCCGCATGTCATTCGCAAATACGACATTAGCATTTGCGGCAAGGGTCTCAGTTAACATGATCAGCTCTTTGCTGGTGAATTTTTCTTTGCACTGCCGATCCGCGCCTTTCTTGATGGCCTTTGGCATCGTCAGGGTATCCGGGATGCTTTGGTGTTGGAGTGGTGTGGAAACAGGTCCTGGGGGACGAGGATGGCAATGGATTGTGTTTTTAAAGATGGCCGCCATGCTCTTTCCAGTTCCTGTGCGATGACGCAATTTCCGGTTCCGCAATTTTACGGTCACCGCTAATAGCGGTGACCGCTAATAGCGATCACCGCTATTAGCGGTGACAGCTGTTTGCATGTTGCAGGATGTCGGAAATGCTTTCAACGCTTTCGTCGATGCCGCAAAGGGTCTTTTTGGGGACTTTAGCGGCATGGCGGTAGGGACATTACTGGCATGGCGCTGTGCTCGTGTCCGCGTACTCGTAATGCAACGCAATTAGCGGCATCATGCCAAGCCGGACACGTTAATCGCGCCATGCCGGTAATGGCCGGATTTTACCGCGTACGGTGTAATGAGGCCCAATATGGGATATCGAGGTGACAGGGGATGGGGCTTTGTGTGACAATAGACGAAATTGGGATTCTGGTTGAAATACCAATCAAACGAGAGTATGTGCAAATGCTTTAGCAACAACATTTGTAGAGCCGGATTCCTTCCTATGACTATTATGGACCAATTGGAATAGTAGAGCAAAGAGCTTATAAAACAGAAACAAGCCATTACGAGACTAGATTTCAGTAGGTGTGGTCTTCGCTTATAGAAGTGTACATGGCAATGCTATGAGTCGATGTGCATGTACGAGCAGAGTCAACAATGGATCGATGAAGCATCATATATAATCCACCAGATTCTACTTCAAAGAGCATGAGCACAGCAGACTGGCAATTAATGTGTGTTAATGTGCTTGACTCCCATTGAATTGGTTTATAACACCTACTATGACACTGCTTTGAAGTGGGGGGAATCCAGCATGCAAGAAGTGTATAGTTAAGAACATACATTATTATTATTATTATTATCATTATTATTATCATTATTATTATTATTCAAAATAATTGCAATTGTCATAGTAATATTACAGCAAGAAGCAGCAGAAATGTTTTTATTTATTTTAAAAGGGGACAGGGGAAGGTGAATTGGCATGAGATATGAAGCGTTACTACCAAACACATCAATATATACTGTACTGATAGTTTTCCCACTCAAACTGCCTATTCTCATAAATAATGCAAGGTTTCTTACTCCATACAACCAAGATTAATGAAACCCCCTTCTGAAATCCTATTGCTTAACCCTTCCAATATATTCTTCTTGCTTGTGCTGTACCTTATTCATCCTAGAAGCGAGTAACAATTCATGTTGTGGTGTCTTGCAAGCTCATACAATATTTTATTTAATTAATTTTAAATAAAGTAAAGTGGCTGTCGACCAGCCATTAGTAGTGTAATGCAAGTGCTAATATTATTTTAATTTGATCAACATATGTATGTTGCTTATATGCATGATTCACATTCAGAACTTGTTTTAATCTTGGAATATATGTACACGTGAGCCCTTTGGTTAAGTGTGCCTTCGGATACATAGGAATAGCAAGTAACTTCTGGTAGATCGCTAAGGGAAGCAGTGAGTGGGAGGACATATTCCTCAACCTCTCCTCCATTTTGAATCCTTTTTCTAGCTACTGCATTCCACCACACCCGTATCGCAGTGGGGGCTGGCGAGCCAAGGCGCCATAGGATTGGAGGTGTGACAAGGAAGGAGACAGGTAGCACGGGGAATGAGGCTTTAACCACGGTGAAAAGAAGGAATCTTAAAATAATTTAAATCTGTGATTGCACTGATGCATGTGAGCATCCTGCAGGCAGATATTATCATAATTTGCATACTTCAGATACCCCTGGCATATGCAAACAGCTCAGGTATAATTTACCGGCATATTGATCAGCCATGGCACACTTAAGCAAACACCTAGGCATATGTGTGCACCTCTGCCATAGTCGAGTCACACTGGGCTAATGAGCAGTGCTGGTACATTTCAGCAATGATCTTGGCAAGTGCGAGGTTCACTGACATATTTTGGGAACCATTTGACATAAAAGGGTTATGTAGGCTGCTGGTCACGTGATCATGCCCTGCCACTCAGTTGCTCCACCCACCTCCAGTTTGCTCACCTTCCAAGCCTTTACTTAAAGACTCTAGGCCAGCTCCAGGCAGACAATGCTGAGTAGACTTCTGGTCACGTGACCAGGCCCTGACACTCTTCTGTTCCGCAACCACCATTATTCGCTCCTTCCAACCCTGTACTTAAGGACTCTACGCCAGCTCCTGTAAGTGGATTCAATTCAACACTACAGCTAAGTCAACGCCTAGTCTATAATACTGAATGAAAACCCTTATTGATATATCTTTATGTCCAGTTCATGCGTTCTGGATGACTACCCCTATATAACACCCCTCTCTTGGAATCCCCCTGACCCCACTGAGCCAAGAAGTAGTTCTGTTTTGCAAGTTAAAAGGTTTATTTGATAATTTAAACAATATATATTATATCACGCTTTATAATAAATTAATAATTGAATATCACACTTAATCTAATATGATAAATATTAACAACGGAGAATCTGGCACTAACACACTTCTTATAATCACTAATGAGTTGACATGAAATGGATAAGGTAGCATACTGGTAAATAGGAACAAAAGTATAATGTGGTAGAGGATGCTTTATGTAAGCTCAGGTGGATGCAATATTCAATGAATGCAGTACAGAAAATACTCAATATGATTTCAACCAAACAATGTAATCACTTTTCTCTGGCTATTGTAAGGATATTTGGCGTGTTACAGTACACAGTACAGCAATACTGCACAAGTAGCATTTTTTTTTTTGCAGCACCACCACAAGGGTGCGGTGCATTGCTATATGGGTTAGCAGATTAACAAGGAAAGACAGGCTATTCAGTCAAAAACGATTTTAACATATAAGATGCAAAGCTATTTTTACAGTTAAAAGCACACGTGTTCATTTAAAAATGCACACTATTTTTCACCTGAAATGCCTATATTGCTAGAGACACATTTGAAAATTAACAGCTAACCTATTAACAATTAACCTGACTAATAAAACCTTATTTTAATATAACTCACTAATAAAATGTGTTCTCTACTGCAGAATTAGGCATACTTTGAAAACCAGTTAAATGAGTGTGCAGATTTTTTTTTCCTCTCTTCTCTGCCTGATTATCCGTGTTGTTGTGCACAGTAACTGCAGGAGGAAGGAAGTCAGATTTGCAACAATTGCAAATGTATAAGCGAAGCTATTGTTGAAGAGTAGGAGGATGAGAGATGATGGATTTCATTGGAACACGTCATAAAGAGGGCTGAGAGGAAAGTTTTAGTGGGCAGTAGCAGGGAAAAAGACAGGCAGACATCTTTCTGCACTACTGGGGAGAAGACCTGGCTGTGGGGGTGTCCTGCTGCAGTCGAAACTGGGGAAAGCTGAAAGAATTACCTTTCCACTGGCAGAGGCAGTCCTATCTGAAAAAGCTGAGAATTCCAGGCAATGACCCCGGCTTGAGAAGGCAAGCGTTCCTTTTTGCTGGAATTAAGCCAAGAGAGCCACATTCACAGAGAGAAGCCTCTGAACAGATAAGGTAATTATCTAACTGGGGGAGCTGTGTGTGTGCACGAAAGTATGCAGTCAGTGTAGAAAAATGAAAGTCCCGTGCGTGTCTTAATCAAGTGCTAATGTTGCAATTTAAGTTCTGTTCTCCGCCACTATAATTGCAGTGTGTCATTGAAAATGCTTTGATCCATTTTATTGCTGTAAAGAATGAGATCATGTCTAAATGCAACTTTTATAATACAGAAAATATTTGAAAACAGGCGGGTGGTTTATTTTCTATTTACCATTACAATGCCAATGATGTGGGGAGATTATTAAACAGTGCAATGGTCATTTTAAGACAGATGTGTGTATGTCAGAATCAGTATGAATAATTGTGAGTGACTGTAGTATAACTTGTTGGAGGTACATGAGCCAACGGGAAGAGAGACTCTCTGAACATAGCTCCCTACCGTATATAAGGTAGTGGAAATTACCACAAGACTACCACATATAGCTCTCTGTCGTAAATAAGTCAGTGAGTTTGCCCATGGTGGCGCACCAACACTATCACTGGAAATTGTGGTATCTCTAGAATGCAGGTCTGAGGTCTCTCTAGTGATCACACGAAAAATCTAAGCGAAGATAAGGGATTCTGGACATTGGGGCCACAAATAAAACAAGGGAATTATGCTCACCAAAATACCACCAACCACGTATACCAAATATGCAGGTCTGGGTGCTGAAATGATGCATGTCCATTGTATTATTGTTGCACATGGCCAAATCTGAATACAAAGAGTGATTATTGCTAAGTTATTTTTCGGCGGTAATAAAATACCGTCAGGCCCCAAATCTCCACAAAATACCCTACATATTTATGGTGCGTTGGCCGGGAAAGTGATCATAGAGTACCTACTGGGCGTGGCAAGCGTGTCTCACACTGCCATTTGCACATTAAAGGGAACCCATTTTATAATAGCAGTGTGCCACTAAAAACGAATTTCAGAATGTCACAAAGGGAAACCACATTCTCAGATCTAGTGCAATATTTAGAGGCAAAGTTATTTGCACATGGGAATTGGTCTTCGAACAGTACCTTAGAATGGAGTAACCGCATTCAGGGTGAGGTGCAGAAAGAAAAACTAGACAATATTTTTGCAGAAGGCAGCATAATTCAGGTCTGCCTTACAAGATTATTGAATGCAGCCGATAAAAGTGCAGAGAAAGACTGTTTAATACGGCTATGCGGCAAAATATGGTTTATTTTAAACAAGTCCCTGCGAATGCAAGAGAATGATACTCAGCTAATTAACAGGTTAAAGACTGAATTAGATGGGGCAAGTAAAAATCAGGAAATGTTGAGAGCAGAATTGGATGTATGCCAAAAAGACATGCAATTAAAATGCAGAGACTTTGATACTCAGTTATCCAAAAGCAAGAAACAATTTGAAGATAGTGAGCAAGAATTGACACACTTAAAAGCCTTAGTGGATCACATTAGGCAGGATAAAGATGAGGTTGTTTCAGAAATGCAGATTTTACAAAAAGAACATTGCGAAAAAGAAGGTGATCTCCAGAGTGCAGAACAAGAAATGATTAAAATGATCCAAGAAAGAGACAAGAGAAATAAAGAGTTCAATGAATGCCAAATGCAAATGTGCGATATGCAGGAGGCAATTAATAAAATGAGTGATGAAAATAATTATTTGCATGATGAAGCCAACAGACTCCTTAAAAAGTGTAAGGACTTAGAACAGCAAATGTGCATTCCCAGGTCCCAGGAGAGGCGGCAGGGTACCACATTCAATGGAGTGGAGGTGAATTCTAGCTCTGCCCAAAGAGCTAGTGCCCCAGTGACAGGACCGGTGACTGAACTTGGTTGCAGCGCCCTTGGGGGATTTGATACTCCCATTGGGGGCAGCCACCAATCTCATACACCTGAAAACAGGATTGAATCACAAAATAGTGCAATTCCATGCATTGCAACAAGTAGCCCCATAAAAATAATGAAATCCATTAAAGCCCTGATCAAACCATTTAAAAAGGGAGGTGAATGCTGCATTGAGGATCACTTAGAAGCGGTGCATGACATTTTTAAAGCGCTCTAGATACCTAAGGAACAGTACAGACAATATTTTCATTTAACTTTAGATGCCCCGACGGCCAGCATCATAAGGGGATTAAATGAACAGCAGAATATGACATGGCTGGAGTTTGAAAAAGAAATTAGGCGTCATTTTTCTCCTTTTCAGTCATTGCAGGAGGCAAAGAAAGTCGCGTACACTATTACTGCTGGACCTAATACATCACCTCGCCAATTTTTACAAGACTTAAAAAGAGCATTCTCTCGCTTTGATGTATCTTTTGACTCAAATTCCAATGAGTTTAAAACCGCATACTTCTATGGGCTACAGAAAGACATCATATCCCAATTGGTCCGTGAATTTGACCGTGACAAGTCCCTTGAATGGATTGTACATCAAAGCACCAAGCTATATGAGGTACTCTATTGTCAGGGTAGAGAAAGTGATAAAATGAAAGATACTAGGCCTAAATCTAAAGAACCCTCAGCCACAGTAATGGAAATCAGGTCAGCCAAAATGTCCCTTGAGTCTGCTCAAAGCCAAGGTAAAAATAATGTGACACCTGAACAAAGGGGTAATCAACAAAGATCGCCATTTCCTGTACCAATGTTCCAATCACATGATCCTAGTAATAGAGAGAGCTACATCAGCCCTAGATATTTAGGAGATAGACCCCGGGTAAGGTACCGGTCTGATATGGCAGGTATGAACAATAACCAGAGACAAAATCAAGATCAAAGAAATGATGGTCCCTACCAGTCATTGGGGACACAGAGCAGATTTGATCCCAGCACCATGATATATGGTAATCAGGATAGGCCCCGATATGTGGATCGATTTACTGATAATGGAAATCAATATAGGGGCCAGTACCCACAATCTGAGAGACAGGACATGAAGCAAAACGTGAACTACAGTCCACGCCAGTACAATGATTCCCCACCAGGGGACTATAATCAAAGGATGGGTGCAACCCGCTCCCCTCCACAAATGAATCAAGAGTTCAGAAACCATCCCAACCGGTATCAATCACCTGAGAGGTATCAGAATAGATCCAATCAGGGGGAAAACAACCAATATCGACCTAGGCCACAGAAAGAGGATCCTAGAGAGGTGCAAAGGTTCCAATGCCTTGAGGCCCAAGTGAAAATGTTAGCTGAGCAAATAGGAAAGCTCTATACAGCGCAAAAACAACCTTCCAAAGAGGGGGCTGATGGCCATAGCAATGACCGGGGGGCTTCCGAAAAGTGACTAAGTACTCATGATAACTGCAGTGCCAAAATGACAGATTGCTCTGATATAACTTTGCATAACGACTCTGAGATGACTAATGGATTAAAAATGAAAGTACCAGTAAATGAAATTGTGATGGAAAGTGTAAATACTTCTAAAAAAGAGGTACGGTTTAACTTAGAGCTAAATAAAACAGTAAAGATTTGCACAAATGAAAAAGAAACATTAGGAATTCCAAAAGAACAAAGGGACAGATTTAAGAAAAATGACTCATGCATGGGGAATACCAGTGAACAGGGAGTAAGTGGGGATGCCATAGCTCCTTCCCTGGGCAAGCAAAACAATGACCAAACACAGACAGAAAAAGGAAATACTCACAAGGAGGGTACAAGTCAATCACCTGAAAAATTCTTTGAGCCACATATTTTTGAAGAGGCTGAAAGGGCTGGTATTATACTAAATGATCACAAATGCACAGAATTAAAAAATGACAAATTGCTGAATGATGTTGTGACACATGTTCAGTTGGAAGGTTGTAATGTGGTCTCTGATGTTACCCAGATGGATGGGCGAACGGTGGCCACACTCCAAAAAACCTCTGAACATGGAGAAATGAATAAAATACCTCGCACAGAAATGGGTAAAAAGGAGGGAAAAATGTCTTTTCATTTACCAATGTGCTTAGCCAAAAGTGAAAAAGACCTGAGAAAGGTGAGCCCTGAAATCAGTAAGAATTCACATTTCTTATGTGTATTAGAGGAAGTTGAGGACAGATATTATGCACCCATCACTGTAGAAGAAAAATGCCACACCTTTGCTATGATTGACACTGGCGCACAGGCCACAATTATGTCCAAGGAGCTGGTAAAGAGTATCAATGAAGGGAGGCCTCCACAGAGTCAGATCACCGTGAAGGCAAATCAAGGCCCAGTGCATAACTTTAATGGGGAGGAGGTGCCCATCATAGGTGTAACTGAGGTTGACATAAAAATAGGTAAGCACAGAATGAAACAAGAGGTATTGATCACATCTATTTGTGAAATTCCATTTCTGATGGGGACAGATTGCCTGAAAAGATTGTCTCCTCTCATAGATGGGGTGAATGGAGTGCTGTGGTCCTTAACCAAAAAACCATTGAGGCCTAAGAAACTAAAATCACAAAACAGCAATATAAAAGAATGTCACACCGTTGCCAAAACAAATGATGCTGTGGAGGTATATCTCCAGAATAGCTGCATACCTAGTGTCACTGTTATATTAATGTGTCAAGACAAAGATCAGAGCGACAATGAAAAACTACCTGTACAAATATACTTGGACCCAAGGAAAGATTGGCAGACTGCCATAGATGAGTACACATTACGTTTCTACTTAAAAGAGAATACATGCAAACAGAATATTGTTCCTAAAACAGATTCAGAAAAACACATTACCACTCTGGCAGAGATACACATGAAAGATGAGCAACCATGGGTTCACGTTGGTATAAATGATTATCTTAAAACAATAAAAGCCACTTTAGCGCTTGAACATGAAAGGAGTTTCATTAATGAGAAATTGTTGCAAAAAATTATGGAGAGGGAAGAAATCCCGAAATTTAGGATTAAAAACCAATATGTTTCTGGGTTGGACAGTCCAGACTTTGAAAACCGAATTACAGGCAGATGCATGCTTAAAATTAGCATTGGGCAGAAAACAATTTACCATAATGTATGGATAGTGAATGGAGCACAAAATGAATTTTACATGGGCAATGACATCATGCACAGAATGTGTATGGTGTTAGATTTCCTTAATCAAAAAATATGGTCACGCCTAGGTGGGCCGGCGCCTGAATTTGAAGACAAAAGAAGGGCTTATCATTGTGCACAACTAGTTCCTTATGCAGTCGAATTACAAATGAGGAAAAATACTATTGTTCCTGCATTTACAAAACAGTTTGCAATAACACTGCAATGCAAAAATGGACAGCAGATGAAAGGCTCTGATGCATTTGTATGCCTGAATGAATCCATAAAACAGCAAGGCCTGGATTATGAATACATTCCATTGGTAGACATTGGTGAGGGATCTGTAAAAATCATGGTAAATAATAAAGGTTGTCAGGACGTTCATTTAGAGGAAAACTCCCCATTAGGAATGGCCATACAAAAATCACATTATACGGCAGATTTAAATAACATGGTGATTGGGAATATTCCTGAAAAATATGTAGATGCCAAGGGCGAGTTGCCAGAACACCTGGACTCTCAGCCCAAAGGAATATTTAAAATTCACTCTGTGTATCCTTATGATTCAAATGAGACAGTGTGCTGCCATCAAGAGGATTGCATAATATTTAATTTAAATGAAAATGAAACAGGAAATCAGCCCATTGAAGTGGAAGCTGATATGCCAAAATATTTGAAAGTGGCAGCTCTACAAAAAGACACAGCCACACAGTTAGAGGAAAGCGCTGAGATTCCTTTACCAGAAGAGTTTCCAGAATTTTCCAGAATGGTAGAAGAGCAGATCTCCTTAGCGGATGCATGTAACAGCGATGAGGATCGACGCAATCTGAGGGAAATATTTATGGAGTTTAAGGATGTATTTGCAAAAGATGCTTATGATTGTGGTTTAACTGATTTACATGTGGCCACACTACCAGAAGGTTGTAGCAGAAATCCAGTGTTTGTACGCCAGTATAGACTACCGCTGGCATGTTTAGAATCATTGGCAGAGATTATTAAAAATTTGGAATCACGGGGAATAATTAGGCCCATTCATAGCACATCCAATACGCCTATTTTAGGTGTGTTAAAGCCAAATGGTCAATGGCGGCTGTGTGCAGACTTAAGAGAGTTAAATAAAAGAGTACCAGTATCTAGATGGCCACTACCATTCATTGATCAGGGCCTAGCTCAGATACATGGTTCAAATGTATTTACCACGTTAGATCTCACATCTGGATATTGGTGTGTGCCATTGGCAGAGGAGATACAACACCTATTTTCCTTTACATTTGACAGGACTCAATATGCCTGGCTTAGAGCTCCGTTCGGGTACATCAATAGTGGGAGTGAATTTGGCATATTTTTGAGAAAGGCCATGCCGGATGCAGCGGAAAGAGGGACAATAGTTTATGTGGATGATGTCTTGATAAAAAATGAAAACCTTAAAAGCCATTTTGATGAAATAAGACATGTGCTTGGCCAATTGCAGAAAGCAGGCGCCAAAGTATCTTTGCAAAAAGCACAATGGTGCAAGAAAAAAGTGAACTTTCTAGGGCATGAAGTGACTGAACATGGGCTAAATCCACAAAGGAAGAAAATAGAGGCCATACAAAGATTAAAAGATCCTAAAAATGTGAAAGGAGTAAAAAGTTTATTAGGGATGACAGGCTATAACAGAAAGTTCATTGAGAATTATGCAGAAATCACTCAACCATTGACTAAACTGCTTAAACTAAATACTCCCTGGAGATGGGAAAGAGAGCAATCTGATGCAGTGGCTAGATTGAAGGAATGTCTTGTAAAGGCACCATGTTTAGCATACCCCATAAAGGACAGGGATTTCTTTATAGAAATAGGCTTTTCTGAACATTGTATGTCAGCAGTGTTATCACAAAAACACGATTTGAATCACAAAACCGTTGCATATGCAAGTAAGGCATTTTCCCAAGTTGAAATGAAATTTAATGAATGCGAAAAGGCCCTATTAACCACTGTGTGGGCGCTACAACATTTCCGCCCCATTATTCAGGGAGAAAAGGTGATTATTGAAACAAATCATCAACCTTTGCAATTTTTAGAGAGTAAAAGAATTAGATCAGGCAATCTAGCGCAATCCAGAATCACTTCATGGACACTGGCATTACAAGGTTTTCCCGTAGAAGTAAGATATGGACAAAATAAAAAGAGCCCAATTGCTCAAGGGTTAGCTGACTTACATGACTGTGCAGCTGAACAAATAACAAATGAAATGGATGTGGAAGCTAGTTTACAGGAATTTGAACAATCACCACACAAAGCTTTTGATGAAAAAACATGCAAGGATTTGCCAACTGTATATGTGGATGGTTGTGCTTTTCACATTGAAAATGACAGTAATAAACAATTAGTGGCAGGAATAGGAAATGTCTGGTTGAAATGTGAAGGCGTTCCTAGTATAGGGATGAGGATTGGAGATAGGAGCAGTCAGGTGGCGGAATTGGCAGCCATCTATAAAGCAATTGCTACTGCAGTTGATAAAAAGTTCAGTGAAATTGTCCTGGTGACTGATTCTGACTATGCACGGAATAGCTTTGTGGAATATTTGCCTGGTTGGAAAGCAAGAGGCATGGTTACACACAACAAAAAGCCACTTAAACATGGAAAAATGATACAAGCCATAGACAAATTGGTGTCAGAAAATAATTTAACAATATACTGGAGAAAAATTCGTGGGCATTTAAAAACACCAGGAGAGGATAAGGAGGGAAATGATAAGGCAGACCATCTGGCTAAGATTGGGGCTGTGATGGGAGAATTGCTACCTATTGATTATTTAATGGGTGAAATACAAATTGATGCAGTCACACGTTCTAAAGCACCAAAGGAGGTAGATCAACCGGTGGTGCAGTGGAGTCATGACACGCCAGACCAAGATTTGATTGAGGCACAAAAGAATGATCAAATTTTAGGAATCTATTATAATCATTTGATAGATCCTGAACAAAATCCTTTAACAGAAAATGATTGTATGGGAAAAGAAGAGTTGAGGGTGTTATTAAAGAACAAAACACGAATTAGATTACAGGATGGACTCATGATTAGAGAGTCCATAACAGGGCAAATACAGTGGGTAGTACCCCTTTCATTCAGAGGACTAATGCTACACCATGCACACGATGCCATAACTGCAGGCCATAGAGGTTCACAAAAGACATTAGAAATACTAAAAGATTATGCTTACTGGCCACATATGTCCCAAGATGTGGAATTATATACTAGAGGATGTCTAGTATGCGCCCAATTTAAACCTGCTTCACCAATGCATAGAGCACCATTGATGAAAAGAGGCCTAACTCTCCCATGGTCAGATTTGCAAATAGACTATGTAGGTCCTTTAAAAAGGTCGAGCAGGGGACACCGCTATATTTTGAGTGTGGTATGTTTGATGTCAAAGTGGATTGAGTGCATTCCCGCACCAGATTGTAGTGCGCAAACAGCAGCCACATTGCTGGTGAACCATGTGTTCTCAAGGTTTGGGTTGCCACAAAGAATTGAGTCAGACAGAGGAAGTCATTTCACAAGTACTCTAATGAGTAAGGTATGGCAAATACTAGGTGTGAAAAGGAAACTACATATCGCATATCGGGCGGCGTCTTCAGGTACAGTTGAAAGAAGCAATAGGTCTGTTGTGGACATTTTAAAGAAATTTGTGGCAGAAGCAGGTTCCAGCTGGGATTTGCGTTTACCATTGGTTTTGATGGCAATCAGGTCGACTCCTGCCAAAGCAACAGGTGTTAGCCCCCATGAGGTCTTAACAGGTAGGAAAATGGTGTTACCACAACACCTACTATACAGAACACATGAGCAAACTCTAGTGAGTGCATCCACAGTTCATGAATATATTGATGAACTGAGGAGGCATTTGCAACATGCATTTGCTTTTGTGCAGAGAAATCTGGAAAGAGCTGCTGACAGTGCTAAGTCATATTATGACAAAAAGACATCAGTAAAGGAATACAATGTAGGGGATCAGGTGTACAAGTTTCATTTTGGAAAAAGTAAACAGAAAAATTCTAAATTTCTGGCAGCCTGGCAGGGGCCATTTCGAATTATAGATAAAGTCTCTCCTGTAGTGTATAAAATTTTGAAAAATGAAGGTGAAACAGCAATAGAGCAGTTTGTCCATGTAAATCAAATCAAACCATGCCATCCCAGACATGAGATCAGGCAGCTTGAGCATGTGGAAACGGATAGAGTCCCTTGAGAAAATAAATGGGTGTGATCAGGAGGCAGTGACAAAGAAGTTAAAAAAAAAAAAAAGTTGATTGTTAGGATGGCACATAAACACTGTAATATATGTGAAAATATATAATATAAATAAATAAATAAATAAATAAATAAATAAATGCACATATAACGGAAGCTCGTGGTTGATGTGCAGAGAGAAAGTGTATTAAATATTGAATGCTGTCTTATATGTGTTTGTTTTCTTTTAACTTGTGTTTAATTTCAGAAAAAAAAAAAAAAAAAAAAAAAAAAAAAAACGAAGTATTTTTACCAAGCATGTTTTATTTTTGGCAAAAGGATGAAGTTAGTATTGTGCTATGTACTTAATCTGTTTATTTTCTATTTTGATTTAGACAATTAACATTATTTGGTCGGAGGTTCTGGGACCAGAGGCCACGGGAGACGATGGAGTCCTGGAGACCGCGAGGACGGATTCCGGGAAAGCCCCAAAGAGGGGTGAAGACCAAGGCTACAAAGCGATCAGCATTGAAGATGATACCGATGACATGTTTAACGATGGTGATATTTGGAGGGATCTTCAAGAATTCAGAAGCACAGGTTGTCATTGAACCTGGACCAGCATCTGGTATCGCGGTGGAAGAGGCACCAGGATTCATCATGAGTGATAGAAGGATGATTTTCCAAAATATATACATTCCATTAAATCCTGAGATTTTGATTGAAAAACACTTGAACAATACCGGAATTAAGATTGAACAGACTAAAGAGTGGCTGGAAATAAGAAAAGAGGACACTAAGCAGTCAATAAGAGATATATTAATGCAATTGGAAAAAACATTCGTGAATTCAGCAGACATTAAGAAGAAGAGAGGAAAGAGAGGTGCGGTGATGCTCGCGATATCAATGGTAATGTCTATAATTGGAGCAATAATAGGTACTACAATATCAACAGCCAATTCTATTTCGGTAGGAACACTGAGTACTAAAGCACAACAACTGAGTATTGACCTAGAAATAATACAAAAGACATTAGATGGAATTAGAGGGGGACTGGATGAACAAGTAAGATTCATAAATGAAACTGCAATCATTCTAAATGAACAAGCGGATGTGATGCAACAGGCGACTAAAATAATACTTAAGCATGACAGAACTTTAAATGAAATATTGAACATAATGAGTCCTGTTGATAGACTATTAACGAATTATATGAGAGAAGTTCAAACTGCAGTTTCACAATTGATTCAAGGACATATTCCCTTGTATTTTGTTTCGCAGGATATCATTCGTCAAATGATAGAAAGATTGACCAGGAGGGAAATTGACCTTATACAGATAAAAATTGCATTCGAAATGGGGAATGCAATGCCGTTATATGTGGACTTGGAAAGACTAGAGATCGGATTTTTGCTATGCATCCCATTTGTAGCCCCTGAACTTATTTATCAAACGAAGTGGGTACACAACGTGGGATTTTGGCAAGAGGACAAATTCATTAAGATTAAGACTCCAGAAGTGGTGGCATTTCAGTCATGGGAACCTGAAGTTTATTTAATACCAAACCTGGAAACATGTGTAACATTTAAAGAACAAAATTATATGTGTCCAGGTAAACCGTTTGTTCCTGATGCCACAGATGCTATTTGTGGATTGAAATCTGACCCAAGTATATCAGAGGGATGTGAAGTGATTATTAGTAATATGGGGAGTGAAGAAATGGCACAGGCTAAGATGGTCAGAGGTAAATGGTTGGTCAGCACCTGTTTAAAGAACATGACGGTAGTACATTTAAACCATGGAACATACGTGGTTAAACAGGTAAAATATAATGTTTTTTATTTACAGGTTCCAAAGGATGCAATTGTGTCAATTGGGGGATTAACATTGTTCCATGTAACAAATGATGTTTGGGAAAGCCAAGTGGAAAATATCGATTTTTTTCAAAGGGATACTTTTCCAATAGATCCAGATGTGGAGTATTTATTGAATCACAAAGAAAGACATGTTATGAAAATGAATTTGCGAAAAAACAATATTACAATTAGTAATCTGGGCATAATAGAAGTGGAAAGATTTAATTGGGGAACCTGGGGGGAACGCTCAATAGTGGGTTTGGCTATCCTGGTGCTAATCATGGGTGGATGGTTGATTGTGCTATCAGTAAAAATGAAAATGTTACTGATTTTACTGACTACGTCAGGAAGAGAAAGATATCCCAATACACATGCATTTTAAGAGAAAAAGAAAGAACAAGTTGTTTTTAGGAATTGGCTTGGATTATAGCCAAGTTCTAAAAAAAAAGGAGGGTATATGTAAGGATATTTGGCGTGTTACAGTACACAGTACAGCAATACTGCACAAGTAGCATTTTTTTTTTTGCAGCACCACCACAAGGGTGCGGTGCATTGCTATATGGGTTAGCAGATTAACAAGGAAAGACAGGCTATTCAGTCAAAAACGATTTTAACATATAAGATGCAAAGCTATTTTTACAGTTAAAAGCACACGTGTTCATTTAAAAATGCACACTATTTTTCACCTGAAATGCCTATATTGCTAGAGACACATTTGAAAATTAACAGCTAACCTATTAACAATTAACCTGACTAATAAAACCTTATTTTAATATAACTCACTAATAAAATGTGTTCTCTACTGCAGAATTAGGCATACTTTGAAAACCAGTTAAATGAGTGTGCAGATTTTTTTTTCCTCTCTTCTCTGCCTGATTATCCGTGTTGTTGTGCACAGTAACTGCAGGAGGAAGGAAGTCAGATTTGCAACAATTGCAAATGTATAAGCGAAGCTATTGTTGAAGAGTAGGAGGATGAGAGATGATGGATTTCATTGGAACACGTCATAAAGAGGGCTGAGAGGAAAGTTTTAGTGGGCAGTAGCAGGGAAAAAGACAGGCAGACATCTTTCTGCACTACTGGGGAGAAGACCTGGCTGTGGGGGTGTCCTGCTGCAGTCGAAACTGGGGAAAGCTGAAAGAATTACCTTTCCACTGGCAGAGGCAGTCCTATCTGAAAAAGCTGAGAATTCCAGGCAATGACCCCGGCTTGAGAAGGCAAGCGTTCCTTTTTGCTGGAATTAAGCCAAGAGAGCCACATTCACAGAGAGAAGCCTCTGAACAGATAAGGTAATTACCTAACTGGGGGAGCTGTGTGTGTGCACGAAAGTATGCAGTCAGTGTAGAAAAATGAAAGTCCCGTGCGTGTCTTAATCAAGTGCTAATGTTGCAATTTAAGTTCTGTTCTCCGCCACTATAATTGCAGTGTGTCATTGAAAATGCTTTGATCCATTTTATTGCTGTAAAGAATGAGATCATGTCTAAATGCAACTTTTATAATACAGAAAATATTTGAAAACAGGCGGGTGGTTTATTTTCTATTTACCATTACAATGCCAATGATGTGGGGAGATTTTTAAACAGTGCAATGGTCATTTTAAGACAGATGTGTGTATGTCAGAATCAGTATGAATAATTGTGAGTGACTGTAGTATAACTTGTTGGAGGTACATGAGCCAACGGGAAGAGAGACTCTCTGAACATAGCTCCCTACTGTATATAAGGTAGTGGAAATTACCACAAGACTACCACATATAGCTCTCTGTCGTAAATAAGTCAGTGAGTTTGCCCATGGTGGCGCACCAACACTATCACTGGAAATTGTGGTATCTCTAGAATGCAGGTCTGAGGTCTCTCTAGTGATCACACGAAAAATCTAAGCGAAGATAAGGGATTCTGGACATTGGGGCCACAAATAAAACAAGGGAATTATGCTCACCAAAATACCACCAACCACGTATACCAAATATGCAGGTCTGGGTGCTGAAATGATGCATGTCCATTGTATTATTGTTGCACATGGCCAAATCTGAATACAAAGAGTGATTATTGCTAAGTTATTTTTCGGCGGTAATAAAATACCGTCAGGCCCCAAATCTCCACAAAATACCCTACACTATTCACTCCCCCCCTCTTTATGCAATGCAAGGAAATGGGAGGAAAGCACACAGTTCTCAGAAATGCAATCAATGTAATTCAGTTCAATCCCCCCAAGCACGCTTACAGAAAACAGATAGGAGTTTTGAAAACACAGGCAAAATGCTTTGATATGTGCTGGCAATGGATGAGAAATATGCTGGAAATAGCTACTCTCTATGAATTCAGGATCACCTTAACAATGCTTTAGTAGTAACTAGCAGGTAAACGAAGTTTTTGGCAAGGAAAAGCAAAACTGCTGTCTTTTTACACGAGGAGAAATTTGCAAATCGCGGTAAAATTCGCGGATGCGCCGAGCGCTATTACAGGAGAACCACAAGGACTATCTCTATCGTTTTGGGGTCCTATGAAAGCCTAGGATCTCAGCTTCCAAATAAAAGTTACTGCAAGCCCAAACGGTTACAGAGTTATGACCGATTTAATAGAGGTCGTTTTTGGTTTTGCAAATTTTAAAAGCTCAAAATGACAAGTGGCAGATTTTGCAGCTAAAATGACAGGTGACAGCTAGGAGGCAGTTCTACTTAGGTTAAATAGATTGAATTATATGATTTTAACTAAGAGAGGTGTTCTGAGTTTTGCTGAGTACTCACAAGAGATTTTGAACCGGAAAGCGACTTGGTCACGGACTTTAGTCTGGTCAGGTCTTCCCGGGTTCTGCTCACAGCGCCTGGCCTCTGGAACTGCTCACAGCATCGGGGTCAGCACTCTGGATACAATGGCCTGGTCTCTGCTAGGCACCGGTTCTCTGGGTCGGGTCCTGCCTTCTCTTTGGATATTTCTGTCACCGGGTTCTTGCAAAAGTTCTTGGCAAAATTCAGACGGCTCGCCCGGCTGTCTGAAGAGTTCAGTTGCAAAAATATTTTGAGGCCTGCTGACAAATACTCTTGCTGGCAGTGGCCTTTTTGGTTAAGGTTCTGAAGTCTCTGTTTATCTTGGAGTCTAAGTGTTGGCTCTTTGAAGATTGATGGAGGTAAGTATGGATTTTTCCGGCAGAGCGTCCCGCTGCAGATGGAATGGAAGGTCCCTATCTGTCCTGTCTGTCTGCTTTTATGTGTTTAGAATGTGGGTGTGTTCTAGCATCACTGACCCTACCTCTCTCTCAGCTTCTAATTGGTCAAACTTCCATTTATCATTTGATTGGGGAATGATCTGTGAGTCAGAGGGATGTCATTTTATGGCTTGCAGATAGGACACTCCTCTGTCAGATTGCACACATTCTATATTTGATAATAAAAGACATATTTCACAGTTACACAGTTGCTTGAAATTACATATACATGGTGTGGCTGAATTTAGCCAGGTCTCTGTCCAAATCTGCTGTTTCTAAGAGCTTGCATTCAGAAATGGCACATAATTGACTTTTTAACTGATTTTTCACTTTCTTACATTGACCCAACTTTACATACATGTGCGCAGGGAGTATGGACATTAACTGATGAAGTTTCAGATTTTTAACATGCATACATTTAGAGTTATATCCACTTTTCCGCTGACACCCCCCTGAACATACCACCGGTTCTAAAAACCTTTTAAACTGTGGGCAGAAAAATCACAAGAATTATGGTATCATTTATAAAATTTTCACATGTCCGCTCTATGAGTTATTCATCTTTTTAAAGTTATGTTCTGGCTCCAAAGGGGTGTGGTTTACCCTCAGCACAAGGTTGAATTTCTGGTTTTTCCAGTTCTGCCAAGCCAGCTTGCTCTCACAGGCAGTGCTCCTCCCAGCTTCTGCCAAGAGGAAGCTACATTTTACGACCGCTGTAATAAAACCTTTGCATGAGTCAAGACAGGCTTTGTTCAGAGCTCCTGTAGAGCACAGGTAATTCAATTATCAGATAGATGGCATATCCTTAGTGTGGCCAGCAAAAAGGCAGATGGGCCTGGGAACACAGTTGTGACTCAAGTTTCACTCCTGATGGGGGTAGTTGCCAGGCAGAATTCAGTTCCTTAAGCCAGACTTTCAGCTAGCTGTCATGTTTTTTTGTTGCTTTTTAAATTAACTTGCAATTTTACACATGCAGCTAGAATGCTGATTTTAAGTGCAAAACTATGACATTTCAACAGTTACAAAGGCATGTGACACACAAAAGTAAGTCACTCATTTAATCTAAACATTTTCGATTTTAGTGTCTTTAAATCCAGTGCAACTTAAACTGCTGACTCCATAGCAGTTTTGTTATAAGCATTGTTTTGGGCTCTTCATTTCCCAGATTTTGTAAGCACACAAAACCTCATTCTGCCAAATGTCTGCTGGTGTTCAGTGAATATTTAGCACATGTTGCAATGTTTAAAATAGACACTTTGGCTTGCCTTCAGAGAAACACAGGGTGGTTTTAAAACGCCGGCTTTTGGATAGTGGTGAGTACTGGTACTGCACCCATTTTTGGGATTTAAGAATGAATTCCCCACAATTCTAAGTTGCATTTGGCAATCAGCATTGCCATTCCCAATGGTTTCAGACTACTGTGCGGGTAGTCCAATGGTGGTTTTAGGCAGTGTCCTTCTGTGCCCATAACATCGGCAAAAATGGGTGGCAGCCTATTCTTCCTGCATTTCCCTGTGCATTTTCTGGGAAGCTCTGGCCATCATGATGTTTTCATGTCAGTACTGCACAGTTTTGAGGTAGGGCTCGGATGCATGGGTAAATACATCCCACACTCCAGTCAGACAGGAATAAGAAGGCTGCTGGTCATGCAACCATGCCCTACCACTCTTTTGTTCCGCCCACCTCCTGTTTTTACACCTTCCAAGCCTCTACTCAAGGACTCTTTGTCATTTCCAGGCAGACAGCACTGAGTAGGCTACTGGTCACGTGAATAGGCCATGTCACTCAGTTGCTACCCCATCACCTATTTAATCAGTCCTCCTTAGGTGTCATCATCACCTGCGTCCACAGCAAAGGATGGGCGAAGACAAGGACCTAAGCTTTTTGTGCCTATTCGGGCCTGATAGGGCAAAGGGTCTAACCCGCTCTCCTGCATTTCACCTACAAACTAATCGCTGCTACTGCTATTCATCAAATTACATCACTGTGTGTCTCCTGCCTCCACAGCCCATCCCCACTCTCACTAGGGTCTGAATGGCCAAAGTTCCCTGGGCAACTCCGGCAAGCTACACTAGTAAACCTCATCAATATAGCCCTTGCCCCATCCAACACCCAAGGACAACATGCACAGGCCCTCTCATGTTGATCAATGCTCGCTCAGCAGTCCCTCATGCTCCAGATATTGCAGACCTCATCTCATACAACAACCTTGATGTCCTGTTCATTACTGAGACATGGTTTGCCCCATCCTCCCACATGTTTTTTACATCCTCCAACCACAAGGCTACTGCCTCCAAAATGCCGACCGGTCAGGAAGGGCAGGAGGCAGAGCGGCAATTATCCACAGAAGCGATTGTCCAAGCTCCATCATCCCCTTTTCCTGAACAAGCTCATTTAAATCACTTTCCTGCCAGTTCCCTCTATCACACAAGGAATCCATCACCTTCCACCTCATCTACAGACCATCTCAAAGGAGTGACTTTGTCATTGCAGACATCTCCAACGTACTCTCGTCTGACAAATTAGTACATTCTTATAATGTCTTTCGATGTGATTTTAATGTCCCCAAGTCACAGATTGACAACCGCACTCAAAGCACACTTTTCGCACTGACTGCTTCCATGGCCCTTAAGTAAATTATGCACTCCCCTACGCGCAACAAACCCTAGACTTACTTTTCAAATCAACCCCCTGCATTACCTGTGCATACCCTATTCCACTTGTCTGGCCTGACCACGCCACCATCCCATTATCCATCACCCACTCCACTACAGCTCATAAAGTCAGGATAAATGCCCCCTCACTCAACACTGCTCATTCAAAACCTTCCCATTCAATGAGCTAGAAGCACACTTGGCAGACTTCCACACCAGAGAGAATACTTCCGGCATCGTGTAATTATTCAGCCACTCTGCTATGAAACTGGTGGACACTCATGTCCCCATGAAATACTGATGGGCTAGAACCAGACCATCCACCTCATGGTAAACACCCAATCTATCCTCCAACAAATGCTCAGTCAGAGCCCTAGAGAAACGGTGGCACAAAAACCATTAACCCAGAGACCACACCAACCAAAAATCGCTCAGTGCAAACCATAGGATTCTGATTGTTTGTTTGTTTGTTTGTTTATTCATTTGGTAAGCGCACCAGACTCGTAAGTAAAAGGGTGCAGTGGTATGGAAATGCAAAGCTTCCAAAGTTGCGAAATGAACACAATATACAATATTTACATGTTTACAAGAAATACACAATGTACAAAGTGGAGATAAAAAATAAGATTGGCCTGTGTAATTACAGACAGATGTAGGGCAATAGGCCCTGTGCAAAAATATATATAATAAGAGTAAAACCCATTGTATATCCCTTAGGCTCACAAGTAAGCTAACTAGTGCGCAGGAAGATTAGGTTGCACATAGTCTTTGAATGTAGCGCCGTAATACACAGTTAACGCAAGGTAGGAAGGTCTTTAAGGTGAGGGCTAGTCCACAACGGTGAGGGGACTAAGGGTCTGTGGCGATGATGTGGTTTATTACATTTTTTCTGAAGTGTAGGTAGGGTTGGTCAGCTCTAATATCTTGAGGCAGTGAGTTCCAAAGTTTAGCAGCCTTTACTGTAAAACTGTTCCCACCAATAGTATTAAGCTTGTATTTAGGTATGGTCAGACAATTGATATTCCCAGTTCTGATGGGTCTGAGAGAAGTTATTCTCTGGAATTTATCTGAAAGGTAGCTGGGGGCTGCATTATTAAGGGCTTTGTGGGTTAGGGAGAGGGTCTTTCATTGTATTTTGTTGGCTGTAGATAACCATTTATGCTGGCGTCTCAAAGAGGAATTGTGTTTCTTTTTTTTTTAATTATACCTAAGGATGCTCTAAGGGCATTGTTCTGTAGTGTTTGGAGTTTTTGGATGGTAGATTTGTTGGCACAACTGTGTAAGGCATTACAGTAGTCGATTCTGGACAGTATTAGGGCTCTAGCCAGGATCAGGCAACTGTTGTCAGAGAAGAAAGGCTTACCAGCTCTGATTAACTTACAAGTGTAAGTCGTGGAGGAGGTAAGGGATTTGATCTGTTTATCAAAAGACAATGTGGAGTCCAAGTAGAATCCAACGGTTTTTACCTCCTTAGAGACTTTGATGGTGTTCCCGTCAATATTAAAAGAGGAACATTCTTGGCCAAGTTCTTTAATGTTGGCCTGTGAACCCAGAATGATTAGCTCAGTCTTATCATCGTTCAAGCACAGGCCATGAGTGGCCATCCATGCATGGATGATAAGGTAAACTTTGTTCACTAATCCCGTGTCTGTAATGTGATCCCCAGAAAGCGGGAGGAGAATCTGAGTATCATCTGTGTAATTGGTATAGGTGATACCCAGATGGTCCAGATCGTCATACAGTGGCTTATTGAAGATATTGGAGAGGGTTGGCGAGACGCAAGAACCTTGGGAGCACTGCATAGGATGGGTGTTGGGTCAGCGGCTGGCGAAGGGGAGAAGAATCTCATAGTTCTCTCGCTCAAGAAGGACTCAATCCATTTGATGGCTCCGGTGGAGAAATGGGCTGCAGAATCAAGGTGTCGGCATAGGACCTTGTGATTGACCAGATCAAATGCGGCAAAGAGATCAAGTAGGAGCAGGAGTACTGTCCTCCCTTTGTCTCTTTGCTCATTTATTTGGGACTTTAGGTCGATTAAAGCTGTCTCTGTTCCGTTTAGTGGCCGGAAACCAGATTGTCTGTTACCTAGGAGTTTGTGCAATTCAAGACGTTTTTGAATTTGAATATAGGCAGCTTTGTCCAATATTTTAAGTAGAAATGGGACCGTGGTGATGGGACAGTAATTAATGGGAATGAGGGGATCTAATGTCTGTTCCTTGAGGAGGGGGAGCACCCAAGATTGTTTGAGATTAGCAGGCATGGTACCTGTGGCAAAAGAGGCATTTATCAGTTTCGTAATGAAAGGGGAAAGTTATCTGGCAGCATCCTTTATTAGTTGTGCTGGGCAGATGTCGCCTTTGCAATTTGAAGGCTTCAATGACAGGATCATTTTTTCTACTTCCAAGGTGGACATTTTGGAAAAATGGAAGGTGGTATTGTGTGCCGATGGAAGGTGATATTGTGTGCCGATGGTGATTACCAAGGCAAAAGCTGTTTGCTACTCCACCACCATTGTGGCAGACTCTAATAGGAACAAAGCCATCTTTGAAGTAGTAAAGCATTGTACCAAACCCACACCTGACCCAGAGGTATCAGCAAATCAGGAAAAATGCTACAGAAGCAACACATTTGTTATTGAAAAAATAAACAGAATCCGAGAGACCATTAAATCAAACTCTCACATCATTAGCATCCCCTGTACCCAGGCATGCACACTTCTCCTCTGTACCAAATGTGCTTCTCTCTTTCCCCCAGATCTCGCAAAAATGATTGTCTCCCACAAATCTACTTCTTACTCCGACAATTAATCCCAGCCTCCATCAATAAACAATAGATGGGACGGTGCTTAATGCGTTCCTCAGCATCATCAATACCTCCTTCACAGAAGGATAATTCCCAGACACCCTAAAAAATGGTCTCACAAGGCCTCTTTAAAAAAAAAAAAACCTAGATCCAGACAACCTGGCCAGCTACATGCCCATTACAACCATTCCTTTTATTGACAAAATCTTGGAAAATGTGGTTGCTACACAACTACTAGCCAGAATCGAACAACTGCACCTCCTAAATGATTTTCAGTCAAGGTTCCTCCCCAAGTGTAGCATCAAGACAACCACCATTCAGGTGGTGGATGATGCTCTCCAAATCATGGATAAGGGCAACCCACGTCTCCTCATCCTCCTTGACCTTTTGGCTGCATTCAACACCATCGACCACCACATCCTTCTCTCCCTCCTTGCTGCTAGGATGGGATTATCTGGCATTGTCCTGAATTGGTTTACCACCTACCTCTCAGGCAGACACCAGGCTGTTCAGATGAACTTGTTGCGTTCTAACTGACTCCAGGTCTCCTGCTGAATCCCACAAGGTTCCATCATCACACCAATCCTTTCATATTATTACGTGGAGCCTCTGTGCCCTCTCCTCAAAGGTCCCAATATAGACATCCACCAAAACGTAGACAATGCTCAGTTGTACATGAGAATAAATAGCACGCAGGACACCATTTGTCTCTACAATTACCTAGCCATCATCCCGTCCTGGATGTTGACTGCTTACCTCAAACTAAACCCATCCAAGACTGAACTTGACCTCATTGGTCTGACAACTAGAAAACAACTTTTCCAACAATGGCTCAAAGATATGTGCCTAGAAGGATTTGATCCACAACTCTTAGATTTGTCAAAATCCTCAGGCTTCACCATGGACAGCAGCCTGTCCTTCCAGATACACATAACCCAGAAGGCCTAAATAGCCTGGCTCAGAATCTCTACCCTTCAAAAAATCAAACCTTTCATCCTGCCACAAGACTTCCACACCGTAGTGCAGGCCATTGTGGTCTTGCACGTTTATGGAGTAAACACTCTCTTGACAAGACTACCAGCTGTTCATTTGGTTCTCCTAAAAGCAGTCCACCACGCTGCAGCATGTCTTATTACAGAAGCACAGTAGCATAGAAATTTGACTGAATTTTCCCCATCCAACATGAACTACAATGGCTTCTACTCCAAGCCAGGATGCCCTGCAAGACTGCATGTATCATCTACAAAGCAGTCACGAGTAGCACACCAGCGTACTTGGTGGCTAAACTCCACATATCTGGTTGCACATGCTCCTTGCACAGCACATTGACCAACCGGCTTTAATCACAACTTGTCCACAAAAAGAGGACTCAAACCTTCTCTTGTCATGCACCCATCCCCTGGAACACGAAGCCGGTGTCGGCTCGGAATGACTGCACAATTTTCCGATTTCGCAAATCTCTCAAAACATGGCTCTTTCAACAATTCCTGACCAAGGACTAATTTCAAATGACACACATGGTGATTCCCAGACCTCACAGTACTGAACTACTGTTAAAAGATGCTAGCACAAATGCTGGCTACCCACACTCTGTACAGCGCTGTGCTGCTCTCCAACTTAGTCTGCTCTTTAAACAATAACAGAAAAAGAATTATTGCAGCTCAAAACATTTTTTAAATAAAGTAAAGTGACTGGTGACAAGCCATTAGTAGTGTATGGCAAATGTTACTATTATTTTCATTTGATCAACGGTTTTTCTAACCTTGGTACATATATAAACGTGAGCCCCCTATGTAAGTGAGCCTTTGGGCACATAGGAATAGCAAGCGCATTTGTATGGATCGCTAAGGGAAGCAGAGAGGAGGAAATATTCCTTGACCTCTCCTCCAATTTGGATCCTTATTCTATCTACTCCATTCCATCACACCAGTATTGCAGTGCAGCTGGCAAGTCAAGGTGCCACAGGATTGGAGGTGTGACAAGGAAGGAGTGAGATAGCACGGGGCATGAGGCTTTAACCACTGTGAAAAGTAGTTATTTTAAATTAAACTTAATCTGTTATTGCACTGATGCATGTGAGCACCACGGCAGGCAGATATTAGCATACTTCAGAACCCCCTGGCATATGCAAGCAGCGCAGGTATCATTTACCAGCATATTGATCAGCAATGGCACATTTAAGTAAACACCTAGGCCTATGTGTGCACCTCGGCCATATTTAAGTCACACTGAGCTAGTGAGCAGTGCTGGTACATTTTATTTATTTTATTTTTTATTTAGCATTTGGTTAAAACACACACCTTTAGCCATTCATGAGACTTTAAAATATGGAACCTAACCAATAATAAGAAGAAATTGTTAAAAACCGTGTACATAAAACTTACAAACAACCAAAATCAATTATACAGAAGAATAAAAGTTAGGCAGTCAATAATTTGAACATGTTAAAAACTTGATATTTGTTGCATTACCGTGTTCCATATGTAAAAAGCAGGTCATGTTAGAACAATGGTTTCAGCGCTGAATAAAATACTCCAAAATTGATTGCCAGCAATTGACCGGATATTGTGAACAAATTCCTTATAACCAACATAATAAAACACCTGGAGGGTCCGACATTGAGTCAGCAACTCTGTACCAACGGGCTAGATACATAGATGTTTTACTCAAGGCTTCAATATTAGCCACCATATCTGTATCAATATTTTTATCTTTTTAAAAAGAGAGAAGAGTTAGAATGTTCTAGGAGCTCAGAGATAGCAATGTCAAGGCTGGCTAAATATGCAAATGCAGAGATTTCAAGATGAACAAGAAAAGTGTTAGAACCAGCCCCCCATATAATCGAGCCAAATAACTATAAACATTCTCTGTCTCAATAGGCATACTTATGATCCCAAGAAAAAAATTAGAATGCTTGTTTAACCATTTTGAATAGATAGATTGTACGTCAAGCTCACAACGAATAGCTTCTACCAGCACAGAAGAGGGCACCCCTAATAAGGAACACAACAGCTGGGACTCCAAACTGTCCATCCATTTGACCATAGGAACAATGCTTTTGCTGTAAATTTCCACCAATCCCTCCATATTATTACCTCCCTTGAGGCATATAAACCTCTTAATCGTAAGCCATTTCTTCTTTGTATGGCACATTTGGTACATTTCAGCAGAGATCTTGGCAAGTGTGAGGATCACTGACGTGTTTGAGAACCATGTGACATAAACGGGTAGCCACAGTATGTTTGAGCAACAACGTGGCACATATAAGAAGTTTGAAATATATTTGCACGTACATGTTTGAGTTCAGTCCATTCTAAATTGAATAAGCCAGGCATTAGCATCTCCTGACATATTTAATCAGCACGCTAGCACTTTAGTAAGCATTTTAATATTCATGCAGCTGCCTGAATAATTCTGAACTGGCTTGGGACTTTCGGGAGTAGTACCTTAGGATGTCTTAGCAGAACACACTCTGGCATTCATGAGCAGAACTGTGGCTCACCACATAGCACCCTGAGATATTGGAGAATAGTCTTATTGCTCAAATCAAATTTAGAAGCACATTGCAATATTTGAGCACCTCGAGAAAAGATAACATCGCTTTAAAAGCTAAATAATGTCTTGCAAAGGAAATCTGAGGGCAGATTCAATGGCAAACAAACACTGAATGTGAATATGTCTCTTGTCACAATATTTCAAGCTGGTGTTATTTTGTTGCATTCAAAAGAATTATTTTGGAAGGTGCTTCACTCATGTATCAGGTATGAATTTGCTCTCCTGTGGCAGATAATTGTGTAGTGTGTATACAGTCGATTTTCATGAGCATCTCATGTGTTGCTGAATATACAAGTGCTTTTGCTGTTGCAGAGACGTGATGAATATTGAACTATTACATTATTTCATCAGATCTCCTTCAGAACTGTTTCTAAATAGCATTATTTGTTTAGTAAAAATGGTTGGCTCCAAGTTTTCAAGGACTTCGAAGGGGAACACTTGCCCACACCAGATTCTCTGAAACACAGTAATTGCTTGACTTCCACAAGGTACGTAAAAAAAAAAAAAGTTTTGCATAGTTTGACCCAAAAACGTGAATATATTTATTAACCCAAAAACTTCCACTCTTATCGACCCATCTCCTTGCTTGAAACTGCTTTCAAAATATTAGCAAGAGTGTTATTGGGGCATATTGAAATCTGTCTCACGGAACATTCTATTCTTTCAGATATTCAGCTTGGTTTTAGACCAGGGCTAGGCACTATGGAACAGGCTCTGAATTTCTATTTACTAGTGAAAATTGTGTTTTCTGTAGCAGTGAGGCTGAGCACGGCCTTTGATAAAGTGAATAGGTCAAAGCTGTGGGTCATGCTTGTGCCCACAAAGTGCCCAGTAGAGATCTTGTCTGTTTTGCGGGAGCTACATTGTGGAAATCAAGCGAGTGTGCATAGTAGACCGTATGGGCAATGTTCTGCTTGCTTCAAAGTTCATTTGCGGGTCCTTCAGGGCTATCAATGGTCTACATGAAGCCTTGGTGGACACGATGGCAGATTTTCCGAGGTTGGATGGTAGGGTTTTCCCGACTTTAGTGTACGCTAATAATATGGTTCTGATTGCCAAACCCCAGTGGCGGTACAGAAATATATTAATGCCTACATCGTCTTTATGAGCAATTTGGAATTGAAAATGAACACCATGAAATCTGGCGTGATGGCTTGTGGTGGGGAGAAGAAGACTCTGAAAATCAACCCTATGGTCTGTAACAGGGCAGTCATTCCAAGAGTCAAGGAATGTTACAATGTGGGTGTCTGTTTTTCAGCGACAGTAATGAGTAAAGCCCATCTTGGTAAGCAACAATTGAAGATGGCCCAATATTTGTGTGGTATTCCACACTTCATGGCTCAGTGCCATGGCCAACCTTTAGATCTGATATTGAAAGTTTATGGTACCGAGACAAAGGCTGTTGTTCTTTGTGGAGGCCCAGTTTGGGGTTGCACGAATATGTCTGATTTACAGATACAGGAAAGCAAATTCTTTAAGTGCCTTCTGGGACTTCCGGGGTCCACTCCCAATGACGCTGTGCACAAGGAATTGGGAGTGGGCTGTCTAGAGGAGCAGTGGACGTTAGAACTGATCTTCTTCTGGATACGTCTCTGCCGAAATGGGAAAGCAAGTTTAACATGCTTTAATATGCAGACCATATTGGCCAGGATATTTGCCAGGAAATTAATTGGCTCATTTGTATAAGTAATTATTTAACTGAAAAAAATGCTTACCCACTTCCCTCCACCCCGCAGAGCATGTTGCTGCCACTTGCGCAATTTAGAACATTATAAGCCCATGTTTAGACTGACAGTTAATGAGAAAGGGAATGCAAGGAGATATCAATCCCATTGAATAGAGCTACACAGCTGCTATTTGTCGGGTGGGTCTTATTCAACCATATCTTCTTTTAAATCTGAAAAAGGCAGACCATTGGCTGATTTCCTGTGCTCGGTTCAACAGCTTGTTGTTGAGGGGAAATGATGTTAGATGGAATGGCGTTTGTGATTTAGTGAGCTGTCCAGAGTGCAGAGATGTTGTGACTTAGACCATTTTATTTTGTTTTGTCCTGCTTATAAATGCTTATAAGGACATTAGAAAGGCTACTGTTCTTCCTGTTTCCAGGCATTTCAAATTAAGACAACATAGATGTGCATTAATCTTTCTTTTATCCGCTGATTACCCACATGTTGCCTGCGCTTTGCTCTACTTTTTAAAGAGTCATGTATCTCAGAAAGGGTGTCTTGGCTGCACTGTGAATTGTATTTTAGTACCCTGCTTATGTGCACTGGAATATGTTTTTCTAGTAATGAGTTTTAAAATGGTATCTTTGAAATGTGCCAACATTTTAATTGCCATGAAATTGTATGTTTGTGTTGTTTGATGGATGTGTACATCCGAAATAAACGTATTGAATGTAAAATCAAATTTAGTAGCACATTGATTGTGTGGCAGCACATTGGAATATATGAGCAGCATCAAGAAATATATCGGAAGCACCCAGAGAAAAGATAACATTGTTTTAAAACCTAAATCATTGCTTGCTAAAGAAATCTGAGGACAGATTTACTGACAAAAAAACACTGAATGTGAAAATATGTCTTGTCACATTATTTACAACTGGTTTCATTTTGTTTCTCTCATATGATTTATTTTGCACGGTTCTCAACTCGAGCATAATGTATTAGGTATGAATTTGCTCTCCTGTGACAGACAATTGTCTACTGTGTATACAGTGTATTTATTGAGCATCTCTTGTTATGCTGAATTCACAAGTGCATTTGCTGTTGCAGAGAGCTGATGAATATTGAACTATTACATCATTTCATCAGCTCTCATTCAGAACTGTTTCTAAATAGCATTTCTAAATAGCATTGTTTTTCAGTGAAAATGGTTGGCTCCAGGTTTTCAAAGACTTGGTAGTAGAACACTTGCGCATTACTCTGAATTCAACATTTTTGCTGCACTAGTATGGGTCCCTACCAAGCAATATTTGAATTCAGTAACCACAACAGACTCTGAAAAACAATAATTGCTTGACGTTCTTACACAGAGTGTATTGCAAGAAACGCATAGTATCAATAGTAACACAGACACAAGTGACCACAGTTCCAGGGTGTTAATTGAACGTTGACAAAAGTGTGAGAAATGCCTATCTAACCCTACAACTTCAGAATAGAGCAAGCTACTACCATCAAATAATAATAATGCAGTCCTAGCAGTGTTTTGACAAGATAAAGGGGCATATATTAAAAAATAAATATTGCCAATCCTTACTACTAATTTACTTATAATTTGGAGGTGAAGTTCATGAAAAAGAAAGAAGGGTTCAAAAAAATGATAAGTCACGATGATTGGGCCTTTGGCCTCCCTTCCCAATGTTTTCAACCCGGGGCAAGGTGACACACTCGAGTTTAGCACACACTTTGGCTTCTCCAGCTTGAGGGTACAGTACAGAACAAACACCAGGGTCTTCTGCAACAAAGTACCTTTCACTGTGAAAGTCTCTTATTCGTAGAATGCCATCGACTGCAAAATAATATTAAGGGGGTAATTCATAGAATTTAGTGCACAAGCGGTGTACGCGGCTGGCGCACAGTGTGCGCATGAGAATCTATGCGCCAGCCGCGTGCGCTAAAATCCATTTCCGCGCACAGCGTATTCATGGATTTTAGCTACCAAAACCAGCCGTGGCACACAGTGGCGCAGCGACCCTGCAGCAGCGCCAGTTATGCCCCCAAGAACGCCCCTCGCCTAGGGAAAAGCCATCAAAATCCCCAATCCAGCGCAAAGGACTGCGCTAACCCTGTACCAGCACGGCAAGCGGGGTACGTGTATTTCCGGGGTGCGCGGGAAGTTTTACGCGTGATTGGCCTGGGTACGTGTATTTAAGGGGTGCGCGGGAAGTTTCACACACGATTGGCCTGGGTACGTGTATTTTAGGGGTGCGCGGGAAGTTTCACACGCGATTTCAGCAGGGTACGTGTATTTCATGGGTGCGCAGGAAGTTTTACACGCAATTTCAGCTGGGTACGTGTATTTCAGGGGTGCGCGGGAAGTTTTACATGCAATTTCAGCAGGGTACGTGTATTTCAGGGGTGCGCGGGAAGTTTTACACGCAATTTCAGCAGGGTACGTGTATTTCAGGGGTGCACGGGAAGTTTCACACGTGATTTCAGCAGGGTACGTGTATTTCAGGGGTGCGCCGGAAGTTTTACATGCCATTTCAGCATGGCACATGTATTTCAGGGGTGCGCGGGAAGTTTTACACGCGATTTCAGCAGGGTACATGTATTTCAGGGGTGCGCAGGAAGTTTTACATGTGATTTTGCTGTCAGCGCGGGGAACGCATATTTCGGGGGTGCGTGGGGAGTCCTAAACGTGAATTGGCAGTGTGGGTCCTCCCAGGTGTCCCCTCTACCCCCTCCACGGCCACTGCAGGCAGCCCACACCACAGGGAACTACCCTGCACCCCTGGTCATGTCCCCCAGCACCCCCACCCCCCCAGCAGTGAGGGGCACCTACCAGCAGGCCCCCACTCATGTGCCCCTGCACCCCCCCATCATTGACAGGCACCTGCCAGCAGGCCCTGACACATGTGCCCCAGCACCCCCACACCCCAGCAGTGAGGGGCACCTGCCAGCAGGCCCCCACTCATTTCCCCCTGCACCCCACCGCCCCAGCAGTGAGGGGCACCTGCCAGCCCGCCCCCACTAATTTCCCCCTGCACCCCCAACCCCCCAGCAGTGAGGGGCATCTGCCAGCAGGCCCCCACTCATTTCCCCCTGCACCCCCACCCCCCAGCAGTGAAATGCCGATTTCATGACACAAACCAAAAGTCAACTATGTACATCAACACATGTCTGTCACACACATACACTGGTTGGCATTGCTTGTGTAAGCCCACATTTTCACATGCATCAACCGAATGAGCGAATTCCACACATGGAACTAAAAATAGAAAATTTATTATGTGCATAAAATCAAAAATGAAATGAAAGCATACCAAAATATGAAACATGAAATGAAAAGCATGTGAAAAAGATGATTGAATGAAAATGATAACCAATCCAAAAAAATTAGAAAGAAAAACAGTCCAAAGTCACCCTCCAACAACTCAAATCCAAAGGAAATGTAAAAAAAAAAAACTCCATTGCTTCATGTTCATAATAAAAAAAAAAAGAGAAATCAATCCATAGTCCGGAAAAAATAAATCCATTGCTCCATGTCCATAATGCAAAAAAAAAAAAAAATACATGATGAAACTATATACAATCCATTGTCCAAGGATGTAAAGTGTCCATGATCCCAACAAAACAAATGAAACATACTTAACAAACTACCTAAAAATATAACTATATACAAATTTGTGTGGCATTGTCCATTGACCACAAATAAAAGGAAAACGAAAAGGAAACCTAACTCTAAAAACTATTTACAAGGGCAGTGGGCTAGTCCGACGGCTCACTTTTGGATGTCCCGGGCCAGGGCATCATCGAACTCCTGCTCGATGTCCCGGAGGCGGTCCTCTTCCATGGCCCCGAGGGTTCGCAGGGACGATGACATCTGGACCTCCAGGTCCCTGCGAATTGCCTCGAGGCACTCGGCCTGCCTCAGAGCCCTACGCATGGAGTTCTCCGCCCTCACCATCATGAGCCGTGCCTCTTCTGCCTGCTGCCGCTCCGCATCTATAGCATGGCCTAACCGCTGCCACATGGAAGACACTTCCAGTCCTGGGTCCTCCTGCCCTCTCGCCGATGCCTGCCCCTCCGATGTTGAAGGCCCCGAGCCATCATGCCTCCCACCTTGTTGCTGCTGTGCCTCTGCCTGTGCCCTGGCTCTTGCTGCCTGAACATCCTCCTCCGGCGTGCAGTTGTTGATGTGGCCACCCCTGCTGGACGTCCGACTCCCGGCTGTGGCAGGGATGGGTCCTCCACCAGCCTGGCCGCAGGGTCAGAGTCAGCTCCACAGGGTACCCAGGTTATACATGGGTGGGAAGATGGCATGGAGGACGACTGGCGCATAGGGGGTTCAGGTGAGGAGGGGGTCAGAACAAGGTCCAGCAAACGGAAGAATCTGGCCCTGGTGAGCTGTCCCAGTAGGTCTACGTGGTCAACGAGGCATTCGAGATGACGTGCAGTGTCCTCATGGCCCTACAAAAACACATGTGCAACCTGCACACTACTGGCACACCACGACACAAACAGCGTCCAATCACTCTGCATGTACACTTACCGCTCAACTCCAGACGGGTCTGCCTCTCAAGGATCTGGACGTAGAGCGCTGGGCATATGCGTTCCAGGACCCCCATTTGGTGGTCCGACAACTGGCCCCGGCGCCCCTCGGCATCCACTGCCTTTGCGAGGCCCCGGGCCTTGTTGAGGGTCCTGGACCTGAAGTCCTCCCATCGCTTCTTGACATGATGTAAGTCGGGGACTGCCACACCCTCCGCGTTGATGGCAGTCACAATGTCCATCCAGATCCTGGTCCGTCCTTCATTGCCGGTGCGTGAACTTCCAAAGAGGGCATCATACTGCCCCAGGACTTGCTCCACCAGGATACCAACTTCCCTGGCACTGAAGCTGGTGGCCTTCTGCCTCTCTGGCTGGGGGTTGCCAGTGCTGCCCGATGGTGTTCTGCTGGACATGGCAACCCCAGAGGCAGGAGTGGGTGGGCAACTGGGTCCTGGGATGGGCTGTGGAGCGATGGAATCCCAGTCGGGAGTCTTCAGTTCCAGCAGGGGTGGTCACAGCAACTGCACCCTTGGCTGACGTGCAGGCAGCAAATGGCAGGGCATGTGGGCAGCAGGCAGTCAGGCAGCAGCAGATTGCAGGTGGGAGCGTGCTTGGGGCTCTGGGGGGCAGGAAAATGGCCTTCAGGGAAGGAGTGTGGTCTTCCGTGTGTGTACGCGTGGCCAGCTTGATACGGAGTGATTTGGCACGTGAAAAAATTGCACGTCAGCGTGTAATTCCAAGAAAGGCCCTTAGCGTGTAAGGGCGTCAGCACACGTACGCAATTTCATTGGACCAAAGGCCCTTAGCACGTAAGCGCGTCTGTGACGTATCGCGCACGGGCGTTGCCCTTTCGTGTGTAAAACTTCCCGCGAACCCCAGGAATACACGTACCCCACTCGCACAGAGCCCTTTCGCGTGTAAAACTTCACGCGCACCCCCGAAATACACGTACCCTTCTGAAATTGCATGTAAATCTTCCCGCGCACTCCTGAAATACACATACCCTGCTGAAATCGCGTGTAAAACTTCCTGCGCACCCCTGAAATACACATACCCAGGCCAATCGCGTGTAAATCTTCCCACGCACCCCTGAAATACACGTACCCTGCTGAAATCGCGTGTAAAACTTCCCGCGCACCCCTGAAATACACGTACTCTGCTGAAATCGTGTGTAAATCTTCCTGCGCACCCCTGAAATACACGTACGATGCTGAAATCGCGTGTAAAACTTCCCGCGCACCCCTGAAATACACGTACCCAGGCCAATCGCGTGTAAAACTTCCCGTGCACCCCCGAAATACACGTACCCTGCTGAAATCGTGTGTAAAACTTCCCGCGCACCCCAGGAATACACGTACCTCACTCGCACACGGCCCTTTCATGTGTAAAACTGCACACGAACCCCAGGAATACACGTACCCCACTCAGTATATGCATGCTTTTTATTTGTGCACACTTTTGTAATGCGCAGGGACGCTACCGCCTGCCTTCGTGTGGCAGACGTGTTTAGGCCTGTGCGTGTCTTTGACCGTGCACAGGTTTGCCCTTTTCGATTCCATGAATACGTGTGGTTCACCTGCGTGTGGGCGTTCCGTGTACTTCCCAGCAGTACTTCCCCTGTTACGCCTTCTTTTTCATGCGTTATTCCACATTCCGCGTGTTACGCCCACTGTTGCACCTGCTTCTGTTGTGTGTGCTGCGCTATGTGCGCTTTCGCTGTGCGCTTAGCGCCCGCTGTTTGGAGACGTGTGCGCCAGCGTGCGCCATGTACGGATTTGGCGCACAACCAGTGGGAGAGTGGCGCAGCGCCTTCCTTGAATCACACGCTTGCTTTCTCACACTTGCGCCTCCTTGCGCCTGCTAGCGCAGGGATTTTCGGCGCACGTTTGTTCCATGAATCGCCCCCTTAAAGTTTTCTCTCTAAGGTTTACAAAATTGAAACGGGATATCCTTCCCTAACCTTCACACTCCCAGATTCACTTTGCTTCACTTTTGGAGACTTATATACACAGGGCTTTTGCTTTAATTCCATGCATGACCACACCGACACTGCCGCATTCTTAAGATCAATTCCTTTTACTTGACATTCAGTTCTGTTTCAAACAAGCCTTCTTGGGGCTTCTATTCACTTTTCCTCCACTTAATGATTTCCCTGTTTTGGCTTTTAGTTTTGTTTGCTTTTCAATGTTCACATCACTTCCCTTCACTTCAGGGACTTTGCTTTCATTGTATAGAGACTTCTCCTGTCATGGTCACTCACACAGGGTCACTTTGTTATCTTTCAGGTATCACTTTCTCGGGTGACTCATGGTTCATCCCAGATCCCCCATAGCCAGTCTCAGTTCTCTGATGCCCTTAGTTGGACTCAGATCTCGAATCCCCTCAGTCAGGATCAGATCCCCCTCAGTTGGGCTCAGATCCCTTTAACAGATTGTTCAATTAGTCTCCTTCCGCCAGGCCTGGACCAATTTCAATTCATCTCACACTTGCTCAACCAAAAGCTCTCAGCTGATCTCCATCTGCCGGGCTCGGACCAACTTCATTTACAAGGTTCAAAAATCTTTGGATTTCATGTTCCAGAATTCACTTTTCATTAATGTTCACCTTTCTTTTTGGGGCTCTGTTTCCCACCTGCTTGACCGAGTCTCTCTCACTCTCTCTTTTGATCAGACTCGCCAGGCAGCGTTGCAAGGTCAGCAGCTCTGTCCTTTGCCATGGGGATGAGGTCAGGGTCTCACCGCCTGCCTCTATATCCTTGTGGTCAGCACTGGCCCCAAGGGAACACACAATTGTCTGGACCTCAACAGCAAGGTCCTGGCTACGTGAGTCCAAGAAATAGGAGGCACAGCTATTGTGACATGTTGCAGCCCTTACTTCTCACTGGGCCAGCGTCGCTGCACACTGTCCTCTGGAATCACCTGACAGCACCCAGCCTCTTGGTTTCTCAGCTCCAGACAATCATCTCAGCTTGCTTTTGGTGTTTGGGATTTGAAGAGGGATCCTCTGCCAGTTTCAGCCTTGCAGCCTCCCTCTTGCCCTCGCAACTGTATCTGACCTTTCCTTAACATCGGCTTCCCTTTACACACCTGTGTGATTTTAATGGGTAGCAGGTGTGCGATTAGGGTTGGGTCTGCCTGAACCTGACTGACTTCATTAAGGGGACAGCTTGCTTTCAGCGTGTTGTAGTCTGTCTTCTGTGTTTTAGTGGGTTTTTCACTGGTAATCTTCACCGCTCTAGATCGCCTCTTTGTCTTCGCAGTATTATACGAGAATGGGGGCCGGGGACAGATGTGTGTTGGAAAATACACCACGACAGAGGGGTTGTTTGATTGTGAATAATGGGTGAAAGGTTGATACTGTGTCTCACCTAGAGTATTCCCAAAAGAATGACCCCAGACTCCCCTACCCGGGTTGATCCTCCTGCACTTGTCCACTCCCAGGGTCTGGATACATAGGTGATGGCAGTGCCCTGGCCACCTGAATAGAGGATTCCAGGGTCCTAATGGGAGAATACCCCTAGGTTTCTCTAATACCCTTCCCCTAAACACCTTGTTTCTCACATAAGGGCCAATATTAAGTTACTGGTCTGAGGTTTGTTGTTGGAAAACAGTGTCTTTCCCCAAGTTGCTTTCTTTTTCCGATAAGTCAGGTGGCTGTTTTAAATGGGGAGATTCACCCTTAAAGGTTTTGCTGTTTATTTCTGCAACTGGTGAGACGCACTGATGAAATTGGGGTAGGTTAGTACTTAACACTAAGTGGGCTGGAAGATTAGTGAACAAAGCTACGACAAGTTGTAACCTTCTGCACAATATGGTAACAGGAATTCTGGTGATGGGATGATTCTCAATGTGACTGTGAACACAATGGATTTTAATTTTACCCATCTGTTTCCACCCCAGAGAAAGTAAATCTACCTGTATGACACATCGCCTGCTTCCACTCTCCAGTTGTGCCCAAATGGTTTTCCCTCTATTGTAGCACGGACCCTATAAGGGGATTTAGTCCTAGTGTATAAAAAGGCTTGAGATTTTCTTTGATTACTCTTTGTGTTGCTAGAAAGGTGTTTCTTTTGATTCTTTTCATTCTTATCTGGTGTTTTATTAGACTGGGTGTGAAGGATATGCACATGGGGGGTTTTGATTTTCATCCTATTTTCCAGCCTCTTGTGTATGGGATTCTCTAGAGATGGTATCTGAGAAAACACTATTTGGTTTAAAGGACAAGATTTTTACTATGCCTGCAGCCCTGACAAGAAAAACCCTTTGGATGTTGAAAAACAGAAATTGGAGTAACCTCCTCCCTAGTTCTTGTCTCAGGCAAGTTTATATTCCTGATTGCTACATTTTTGAAAATGCAGCTCCTCAGGACAAGTGCCTTCGGGGTGATTAAACTTCTCACAGTTGTAACAGGGATATTCCATATCGTGAGAAGAGTTGGTAACCTTGATACCGTAATTTTCTTGAGGTTTTAATTCCCATTCAGGATGATACATAGGTACCTCAATGGAGGCTATGGGAGACAAGGTTTCTCTACTTTCTAGACTCCCCTCTAACAAAGAAGGAACAGGGTTGATTTCTCCCTTAGACTTTCAATTCTTTGAGAAAACTATATCGTGATTATTTTCTTCCGATTCCAATAAAACAGTGAGAGAATAGTCAGTTAGAGTATTTCTCTCTTCAAGTAATGACCCAGGGTCTATGCTGTTCTGCAGTGCCTTCTGACCATCTGCCGGGTCTACGAGGCCAGAGATACAGATACAGATACAGATTCCTCCAAAGAATCACTCTTGGGAAGGTGTTAAGGTGGCTATTTCTGTAGTTTCCCTATTGCACTCTCAAAGGTCTAGTTTGGACAGAGCTTCACAAGAATTTTCATATACAAAACATGCCATCAGTTCACCTCTCTCAATCTGTATCATATCATACGACAAATTCAAAAGGGCGTCTCCATTGGACAAGGGGTGGTAATATTTTTTGCTTGCTCTTCCAACTTGTTTCACCCAGAGGCATAACATACATAACAGAGTGATTCAGTACTTCCGCCTTGACCTCCAGGGAAATGATTATTTTATCCCTTTTAGGAATTTGACAAGTATAAGGGAAAAATAATTGATATGTATTGCTTTCCACACTTTTCCTAATGGCAAGAATGGCTTGTTTAGGTAGATGAAAAAATGGGATTCCCATTCTTTGACGTAAGTTCTTAAAGGATTCTCTTACATTTTCCATAGACATTATTTCATTGATGGCAAAGGGGATGTGGTTATATTTTCTTTCATAAACATTGGTGTTTGAGCCATGTTTGAGGAAATCAATGGTAATTTTTTCTCTCTCTCTTGGGCTCATAGTGGAAAATTGGAATTTAAGGGTTGACTAGTCTGGTGGGGTCTGTAAGGAGTTATGGGGCCACATTACAACCCTGGCGGTAGCTGGGCCTGTAAAACAGGCACGGCTGCCGCCAGAGTTGCATTTTTTCCGGTGCCCAGAAATGGACAATTACCGGTTAATTACGGCCTTGATGGACCCAGTATTTGGCCATTCCTGGGCACTGGAAAAAATTCTTCCCCATTCCCATTTGAGCCCCATTCGTTGTCAACAGTGCCTGTGCATCCGAAATGCTGTGCTCGCCGGTGCCTTTCATTCCGCCAGGTCAGACCTGGCGGAATGAATGGCACCTGCGAGCACAACCCAGAATTCGCTAGTCCGGATACAATGGTACCGGTAAGCTTACCGGTACCATTGTATCCGCAACAGCAAGCTCGTAATGAGGCCCATGGTGACAACAGTAAACACAGGCACAAGTGATCACAGTTCAAGGGTGTTTATTAAATTGTAAGTGCAGGGTGGAGAAATGCCTAACCTAAACCTAAATATAATATTGGAGCAAGCCTCTACCATCAAATCAAAAAAATGAGTCAGTCCTTAAGAGGTCTTGTCAAAGTAAAAAGCTTATACTAAAAAAAACACGATTGCCCATTTCTTACAACTAATTACAGAAAGCGTGTGGGATAGGATATTCAAAAATGAAGAAGAAAGTGTTCACAAATAATAATTCATGATGTGATTGCCTCGAGGTCTCCCTTCTCCACATTTTTAGCATGGGACAAGGTGGGACTTTGGAGCACAGCACACGCATGATCCTTTCCAGCACGAGCAAGAGTTCTGTATCAGCTGTAAGGTTTGTCGATGGCCACGTCTTGTTGCAATGAAAGGTCTCTTGCCTTCGAGGCCTGATGCTCTCAATAAACAACTTTGGGTGATGTCTTCATCCCTAGGTCCCCCTCTTCTGGGCGCAGACCCCTCAGAAGTCATATTCAACAACTTAACAAGACAGTTCCTTTCACAGACAACTTTGGACGATAACTTTCCACCCCTGGATCTCTCTCAGCCCGGCTCAGACACCAGATGACAAGGGGGACACTTCCCTTCCCCTTGTCTTGCAATACTTCTCGCTTTCACAAATCCTAATGTTTATTTAAACAGATTTTCAGCCTTTGCCCCTGGTTGTCGGCTCCCCTCTGCCAGGTTCACTCTTGCCGACTTTTGTAAAAAATTATTCAATGTAGACTCCACTTGTTTGGGTTCACTTTGTTTCACACACTTATTATTCTGGGTTGTCAGCTTCCCTCTGCTGGGCTCACACTTGCCAACCTTTTCCAACATTTCCTTACAGGACTTTTAGACCTTGTCCCATTTCATTAGCATCTCTCTGCCATGTTCACTTTTGCTAATCTTCACAAAACACAATTCATGTACTAATTTTCCACATGCAGGATTTAGTTCCCTTAGCTTTCACAATTCTCTGTTGATCAAAGACTTTTAACGGTACAGAGAATTTTACAAGACCACTGTATGATGACTTTGACCATTGTTCACCTCTTCTCAAGGCCTTCTGGTTACAGTAGTCTTCACCATTGGGTAATCACCCAGAGATTCCTGCATGGGCCCCCACGTGGTGCCAGACTCCTTTGTATCTGTTTTTTCCCCATCCTCCGTTTACAGTTATTCTTTTGATTTTCAAAGTTCAACTTAGCCTTCGGCTACTTTTCATTCAACACTGTTCGGTTTCTTATCGACACTCCCCTCGATTCACCGGCTGAGATTAACTGTTTGCCTCGGAGTCAAGTTTGGTACCACAGAGACAAGCGTCTCTCCTCGGCTTGGCAATCAGCGGAGGAAAGTCTTGTGTACTGTTGACATTTGGTGCAATAGACACTGGCTATTTTTTGCAGACTTAATATTCCCTCTGCTGAGGCATCACAGGCCTTGGTCGGAAAGGGCAAGGTCGACTCTCTCCTTGTTACCCTCTCGGTCTGCAGCGTCTTTCTCGTCCTCTTGAACTACTGTGCTGAGTTAGCTCTTACGTTGTGTGGTCTGCCTTGCTCAAAATGTGCTCTCTCGGACCAACTTTTATACAATTGGGGAAGGCAAAGGGCCATCAGGTGTGTGTGATTTTGGTTAATTGCCTGACTTGGCCTGACCCTTAGGTTGGAACATGTCAGGTAAACCATTCTAGAATTTGTCCATTGTCTTTCATGTTGTGCACAGGTATTTGTGTCAGAAAGGTGGGGAGTTAGAGTGCTTGAGTATCCTATGGCGTATAGAGAGGAAGAGGTGTTAGATGGGATTATATCATGCTAGAGGTTTGGGTAAATTCGAAAGGGAGAGATTTGTAGGGTGTGTGGAACAAACGGGAATGACCAGAATTTCTATTGTGGCATGAACAGGGGGGTTTGTAGGAATGGTAGTGTGTTGTTAATGCGGTATACCAGGGTTTCAGGAAAGATTAATTAGAGGGACGAAAAGAAGAAGGGTTGGGCGTATTCATGAAGAAAACAGGAAAACCAGGATTCTGGGAGATGTGGTTTTCGAGTCTAATGGGGTTTGTCTGATCTGTCTATTTTCAGTGAATCTTTAAAGATGCCTTGTGTCTGAGATGCATTCATTAATTTGAGAAGTGGTGTGAGTTCTTCATCTGTAATGATGTTCACAGTGGAGGAAGGTAGAAAGTAGTTTTTGTATGTGTAGGTAATTAGGTCTCCTAGAGTAGTTGTACTGAATCGACTCCATTCTGACATGTTGTGGGCTAGTATTGGTCAGCTTTCTGTTGTGTATCTGGAGCTGTCAATGTATCTCCTTATGTTTTCTGTCTTTTCTTTAAAGAGGTAGTTGATGCTATTGCATTTGTCAGTGGATAGAGGTATAGCTGTCTCTGGCATGGGGATGGTGCCATGAGTCAAAGCTTGGAAGATCTCTTTGCTCGTGTTGGATCCCACCATGATGGTTATAGAATAGTTTGAAGTTTACATAAAAAAATGAAATGATGGCCCCTATAATCTATCCAAGACCATGTGAACAAAACATGTTCTTTACAAATTAATGAAATGCTTGAAAAGGGAAAAATAAAAGGCTTAATTCAGCTCTCAATATAAAGAATCTGACAAAATGTTTGAATTTGGAAATTTTACAAAATTATAATTTTAGGCTGAGAGATAATTTTTGCTGTGCTCTGGTAAATGTGTGAGAACAGTTGCTGCTTCTTCTAACCAAAGCCAGCAAGGAGATCTCTATCCAGCTATATGATTCAGCTCAGCCAGCATACTCCCCCGCATGGAATCATCTTCTTACTAGGAATTCAGGAAGCTCTGTGTCACTGCCCCTTTTTTGGGCTTGCTTTATAGGGTGAAGTAAGTCAGTCTTACCTAAATGTCATCTATTTTCCCCTGCTAATTTTGAACTGGGGATCTCAGTACCTTAATCTTAAATCTGATATTTTTGTTACCAGCTGTTGACAATTTTTCTACATAGGCTAACATTTGTTTTGGAAAAAAGATCTGGGTATCATCCAGCACAAACAAAGCTCAGGCCACACACAATAAAAACTGCACCAGCTGCCTGATCATTTTGTATAACTTAACATTGTGTCCCATGCAAAGAAAATGAACATTTTGGACAGGCAACAATGAAATTGTACCCTGACGTAAGTATGAATTATTCAATGAATGGGTTATTGTCAAATTACACTCCAAGTACATTTTCTACAATGGAGAATCCAATTGATGTTTGAAATGTATCCTGTTCTTTAATCCAAGGCAAGTAATCTGTGAACTATAAACAGATGTATAACAATATATTATAACCAAAGGTCATCAGGCAACATTTAACTTCTTTCCAAAAAATCATATAATTTGATTAGCGTGGTGAGCAAAGCAGCCGCTTGTGTACAGGCAAATGTACCACTGACATTTTAAATGGAGTACATTTATAAAAAATAAACAATCAAACAAGATGAATAAAGAAGTAGGCAGTAAATTTAAAATAAAATGCTGCGTGTATAATGGGGACCGCGAACATTGGAAATTGCATGCCATTGTGTCCCTTGCATAGACTCTCAAAGTATCTGCTTTGAGAGAAATAAACCGATGCCTGCAAATTACTCATTGCAGGCACAATTTCATAATGGATTTTAATGGAATACACATGCCATTTACCAAGTGTAAATGCAAAGGATATTCCATTAGAATGCTTTGGTTTTATGCCTGCATGAAAATCTCATCTCTCGTGTAGGTCAGTTTATTTCACATGAAGGAAAGAAAGTTACGCCTGAAAGATCTGAGGCCAGTATGAAAATGTCAAAACCACACACAATAAAGCAAATGCAGCAATTTTTGGGACTGTGTAATTATGTCAGAACATGGGTATTTGATTATAGTTCATATACAAGACCCCTTTTGCAGGCTCTGAAGAAAGCACAGGTGAATGAGGAAAATATTGAATGGACTGAGGAGATAGAGGAAGGGTTTGATGAATTGAAAAAAACTATTTGCACAGCTCCAGTTTTAGGAATTTGCAATTATTCTGAGGAGTTCTTTTTGTTTTTACACATGAATGGAACAGTTATGACAGTAGTACTCACACAGAGAACCACATTGGGGTACAATCCCTTTGCATATTATAGTGGCAATTTAGACCAGTTATAAGGGGTCACTTCCCTTGCGAACAATCATTGGCAGCAGTCGCATTCGCTATCGAGAAGTCTAAAAGCATAGTGACTTTATTTGTTGAGCATGCTTTGTTTGCTGTTTTGGAAAAACCTAAGGGTACACTGTCATCTCAAAGAGCTTCTGATTCTGAGGTAGTTATATCAAATCCAGTGATCAAAATAGTCAGGTATAAAATGGTGAATCCTGCTGTGTCTGTAGCCAAACCACTGGCAGCGGATGAGCAAGTGCACGATTGCTCTAACTATGAGTTTTATGATGAGATCCCGAGGGTAAAGGAGAATGCTTTAGCAGTAGGGGAGGTTCTCTTTATTGATGGGTCTTTCGAAGATTGATCAAACTGATGGAGAAAGACATTCAGGTTCAGCTGTGGTAAGGCACAGAGCTAACAGGGAATTTAGTAGTAGCAAGTGCAAGACTACCGTCAAATTTTTCAGCAGAGGCTGCAGAATAGGTGGTTCTTATTGCTGCACTTGAGAATCATGCAGGGGCAGAAAGTGACGGTATACAGTGACGCTGCCTATGTGACGTCAACCGTGCACACTGGGAAAGCATGTTGGAAAAGGAGGGGCGACCTCCGAGCGGTCGGCACTCCAGTACAATACGCCACATTATTGGATAGGCTTATTAAAGCACTACAACTCCCAGTAGCCATTGCAATACTTAAGTGTGCAGCACATACTAAGAGAACTGAGTTCATTTCAAGCCACATATGAAGAGGACAAAAGGGTTGCATATTCATCTGATATTTCTAGTTTTGATATTCCTGTTGTGAAAGATTTTTTTTTGTAAAAATGGTTGTGAATGAAGGGTTTAATCATTTGTCAAGAACACTGTTGATGGAAATTCAGGGTGGAGCTCCACAGGAAGAAAAGGAACTGTGGACACAGAGGGGCTGTTCTTTATCACCTTCTGAAGCACTGTGGCGGCAAGACAACACTGGTAATCCGGTGATGCCTGTAGCCTTATTAAGGGTGGCGTTAGAACATCTACACTACCCTGCGCATGTCACTAGGGAGAGCTTCGCAGCAACCATTGCGGAGTACTGGTTTGTACCGAACCTGTTACAACACGTTGCTTTTTCTTTAGTAAATTGCTTTGCATGGCAAATGTCTATTGCTGGGCATATGCTGGGAACAGTTAGATGAGTAATTCCTCGAACAAATGTTCCAATCTCAGCATTTACATATTGACTATGTTGACATTCTGCAGGTTTGTAATGGGTACAGGTATATGATAGTGGTAGTGTGCCCCTTTTCGAGATGGATTGAGGCTGGTCTGTGCACACATCCTGATGCCTCTTTCTCAGTGAAGTTTTTAGTTTGAGAAGTATTTCCTAGATGGGGAGTATGTGAGCTGCTAAGATCAGACAATGGACCACATTTTGTGAATGAGGTATTCGAACAGATTAGCTTATTGCTTAGTATTAAACATATGTTTTCTTCTGCTTATAACCTGCAAGAGAACGGGATATGTGAGAGACTCAATGGTCTTCTCAAGGAAAGGATAGCAAAACTGAAATTGACAGTGAAGAAGGGGCAGTTGCATTGCATGCTCCTTGCATTATATGCATTGAGAAATCAGCCCAGCTCTGGCAACCACCTCACTCCCCAAAAACTAGTTACAGGGAGGCCGATGAGAATGCCTCTTACTCCTCCATCGAGGACTTGGAGTGATGCCCAGACAACGGCAAAATTGTTAGTATATGAGCTACGTGTGTACTTAAAATGTATGACCGCTAGTATCTCTGTCATTTCAGATCAACTCAAGTGGAAGGGGTGTCGCTCTTAGGAAACAGATGAAGACAATACAGCAACTAGACTTGAGAAGCTATGTATTCCTAAATGATTTGTCAGAGACACAGTTCTAGTTAGAAACTTCACAAGGAAGTCGCACAAACCCAGATTTAGTGTCCCTTTTGTTATGGAAGACATTACTCCTTCAGAACTTAACATCAAAGGGAGGCAAGCTTGGATTCATTTAGGAGATGTGAAAGTCTATTCTGGAGAGGCCGACATACCCCCAACCCATTCGGAAGCAAGTGAAGAAGAAGAAGTTCAGCATGTGCAGAGTCGATCGATGACGAGGAAGAAGGACGCAAACACTATCCAGTAGATAGATGAAAGTGTACATTTGCACTGTGGCTCCCCCGAAACGCTTCTTATACATATTATAGTAGGAAGTGAGAAAGTTACTGTTCTTGAGCCACAGACGTTTGTTGACATTGGACCTTAGGAAGTGCTAAAGTAAATGAAAAATGCCCGATATAGACATCCTTTTCAATGATTGGAAAAGGGAGCAGTTTCCCAACTCATTTCTCACTGAGTTTCTCTTTGAGGTGCACATGGTTCTGTCAGATGTTGACGTATACAGACTACTTCTTGCTGTCTCAATTTTTGGACTCCAAGCTTACCCTGCTCTTGTTGGGTGCAGCACTGATGTGTGCACTTTTATCCAAGATCCTAAAAATGGCCCAACGATTAGACGTTTATTGGCAGCAATTATAGAGCTCATTAGATAACTACCTGAGCATTTAATGAATTTGCCTGATTAAAAAGAATGTTTCATTCCTTAAAAGTAATTACAGGCAAAATGTGATGCATTGAACATATTGCAGTTCCAGAAAGTGTCAATGAGGTGTGGAGAGACACCGATGGTGGGTCCTAATGTATTGGTGCATAATACATGCCTGTTCAGTATCTATTATTGTTTTTCTGTTTCTATTGATCCACACTGTTTACTTTAACGGTCCCAAAAGAGAAGGAGTTCCCTTAATCCTTCCCACTCCAGTTACCTTTGCAGAACTAGATACTGTAAGAAGGTGAACGCCATATGTGATTGTCCCTACACCAGTTGCCCATGTGAAAACACTGATTTCGCTGACAAGTGTCCCTATGATTCCTTCAGTAGGAAGAATGTATACTGATGTATTTCATGAGTTGCTTATACAAGCTCATCTGGTAAGAAAGAGACCCAAGAGAAGCGGATGGGAGGATGATTTCGAATTAAATGACTATTTAGACAGTTACGCACATTTGGGGAATAACATGTGGTACCAGCACACAGAAGAAGCGGGAAAAAGTGCTTCTAAGGAGGATTTCTATGTATGTGCTTTCCTGTCTTATGCTATGGGAAAGTCGAAGATATTCATAGCTATTTAGATAGATGTCCAAACAGCTCATTGCCTGACTCACCTTGCTTCTGCATACAAGAGGTCAGTTCCAGGGTCGAACAGGATCCTTGGTATGGGTGAAAGAATTGTCAGCCCCAGAAGAAGATGATTATGCCAAGATTTGAAGACAAGAAGGAGAGCTCCCCCAAGAGATTCTGTGATAAGATATGAACAACCTGGCATGAAAGGGGCTGGAATTATATGGGAGATAAACAGGAAGCTCAACTGCCAAGGAAAGACTGATGAAGAAGTTCGAAGCTGTAAGGAAAGAGGCCAGATGTGAATCTGGGGAACAGTACTTTCTCCAGATGGCTTGGAAGAAGGTATAGTTGTATGCAGTGCTGTGGCCATAACTGGTCATCACAAGCCAGTTATCAAACAAGTGGAAAAAGAATACAAGCCTCTCTGGCCGAGGCCTGCACAACATGTGACGTGGGTCAAAGACAAAGGGGGCCCTTTGCAGATAGTGCCCCAGGCAAGTGCAGTGCTATGCTTCTGAAAAAATGGCACAATAAAAGTTGGAGAGAATCCCCAGTGCGGTCGAATTTTTGATGTGCCAGGAATGAAAGATGGGACAGTGGTGATAATGGATCACTACAGGGCCTGTGGATCCAGAGCATACATGAAGCTGCTCAGAGATTGGGGAGGACTGTTCATGTTCCAACATTGGTGATCCCAAAGAGTGACCTGGACATTGACGAGTTTCCAAAAGCAGATGCTCACCTGAGGGAGAAGATATCTGCTGAACTCCTTGATCAAATGAAGAGAGAAAACTATTTCTCAGCCAAATCGATAGAGGCCTTTGATGCTATTCCATATGAACACAGATTGTTCAGCAAGGCTGCTTCCGTTTTTACAATTATCTTTATGCCTGGGATCCAGACAATGGTGAATGCCAAGTGGTTACAGATAACCAGATGTGAGCTTCTGCAGATGATTAACGCCACCATAAAGGGGTTCAATGCTATCGAGGAGGAGCTAAGAGCCATATCCAGTCTTGGATATGATTACAGCCATGGATGGAGGTGTTTGTCCCAAAATCACAGAATCATGTTGCACATTCATACCTTCACACGACGACGAGAATGGCACCTTGACAGAGACCATAACGATGCTGACAAACCTACACATCATGGAAGATGAAGTGGAAGATATTGCTGATGACAGCTAGTTTGCGTCAGTCAATCTTCTCATGGGTTCCACAAGGGATGGCGAACATTTTCAAGTTCCTGGGAAACCTGTTGGTGATGATCATGTTTGGGTTTGGTGTGATTAGAATAATAATCACACAATGCAAGAAGACTGCAAAGAAATCAGTAGGGATGAGGATTGTGATTGATGTGAAATCAGGATAAAAACCTAAAGAACTGACCGATGAAGAAATCAGAGACTACGTAAATGCCAGTATTCATGCACCTAAGGGAACAAAGTTCCGGTATCTGAAAAACCACAAGAAGTATGTGGGAAGATGGACAATGCAGTCTTATGACCTGGAGTGTTGATGAGCATTTGAAATCAGCAGGATGCCTGTAAGGAGTCATAAAGATATGGACTCCAAAAAGCACTTCTTCAGACGGGGATGTCTTGATGTGAAGATTGATGAGAGAGTGGTTGATGAATCGTCCAGAGGGGCGAGTGTAGAGGAGGAGCCAAATACCGCTATCAGAAGCTCTGCCCCATGTTGCCTATATGTTGGGAACCAGAAATAGTGACATGCGCAGTACGAGTGAGGATGCGTATACTGCAAAGAATCCTCGAGAAAAGATATCCACTGAGAAAACCCTATATGCATTCACAAAGAAATAATGGTCTTCTGGAGATAGTCCCGGGAGAGGTATGAAAAGGAATGAGAAAAAGGACTTGTGACGTCATGGGAAAAAGAACTGACACACTTAGAAAAGGACACAAATGAAGAAGGCACATAAACATTCCATAAGATCTGAACAGGAGGTGTCCAGGTTAAGCAACATTTTGGGATCGAAACGAAAATGCTTGTGCGAAGAAACGCTGAAGAAAATGCAAAGTCATTTTACAATTGTACATATGCTGTAATACAAGTAGAGAAAGTAATCCTGATGATGGCTACATAGTGAATAGATTAGGGTGATGCACCAATGTATGTACATAGGAATGTATAGAATCTGGATGTTCCACAATGCACTTTAGCAAAACCTGAACCCTGTGAATGGAAAGGGCTTGGGTGTGGCGCAGTTGGAAAATAACTGATGGTGAAGGAGAATTCGAGAAAGGCTGGCTGGCCCAGCACTAAGAGTAAAGGCCACTGAGAGCCTGTTGTCTGTTAAGAAGCTACATGAACATGAGAAAGAAACAAAATTATGTTTTTGGTGGAATTAAAAACCACTGAAGGTCTCAAGCGTTCATCATTTAATAGTATTTTATGCAATGAAAAGCTCAAAAATGTGGTCTCTAGTCACATTATCAGATGGAAATAGATTTTGGGTCGAGCTACATCAAAACCAGAAGATAAGACCATGCCACACTCCCTTTTATTCTCAGGCACAGTGAGCTTCTACAGGGCCAAGATCAAAGCCTAATTGAATGACAGACTACAGGAGTGTTAATAGATGTTCAGCTAATTTGGGTGGGGAGGCATGACCAGGCCAACCCTTCCAGCACCTGGGTTAACCAGCTTGTGTGCTGCTAGCAAGTGGAATATTCCAGAAGGGTATAAGAGTGCCAACCAATTATAGAGGGCCACGTATCAAAGAGCCCTATAGTTTGGGTAACCAATAGAGTGTTGAGTATTTGTATGACAGGGAAGATGACTTGCACTTGGGATGGGCTTAGTTGTCCACCCGATGTTAGAGGCCCAATCACAACCCTGTCAGTATAGAATTTATACCTAGATGTTCCTGTTAAGCCTATCACATCCCCAAGTAGGTTTTCTTAGTTTGCCACATAGTATGACATCAGTAGTGACACATTTTTAGTATAAGAATGTTGTTTTTTATTAAATGCATTGAGATCGTACGGTGCGACATCCATTGATGTCCGTTGTAATTACAAATTTAAGATAATTGTTTATAAAACAGTACTACGTTTTGCCACCTTCCTCAGTTGGTTTGATTATTGATGTATGAGTACGTTCTGCATCCCCATCCATCTCCAAGTATTGCTACCTCGTCTTAAAGGGCCCCGGGTTCCAGGGTTCAGTTTGGTTTGCTGCCCTGCTACACATTAGTTAAATGGAGGCACACAAGCTTTACACTTTGCTTTTCCAGCTGAATTTGCTGTCAAAAGGGACCTACTAAATAGCTCCAGGTAAAACCGAGGTTATGTGAACACATTCCCTTTCATTTGTACTTTTGAATTTTGAACCGTTGGCCATTTTTTTAAATCGAAGCACAGATAAAGCGGCTGACTGCATATTCTTCTGTCACAGTGATTTTTTTACATTTAGTGTTCTGCTCGTCAGAACCCTTGTATGTATATGTGAATGTGTCAACAGCAAAAATGCAATATTAGTAACATATCAAACTCAAACATAAGACATGACCTTTTTGCATGACTGTAAGCAGTTCACAGACTGCTCCGATATGAATTTCGTACCTGCGTCACATGACTAAATAAACAGTTCGCAAATTGTATGATGTTCCTTTTTGATTTGCAGTATGTAGCTTCAAGTGGTCACAGAAACCTCAACGTTAAATTTGCCCCTTCAACATTGGTTGCAGAATAACCTGTAGGTGCATTCTGGTACATGAGACTTAACACCTTTGATATACATTACATAGTAATGTGTGCATATTTTGCAGGAGCATTGTATGCACATGGACAGGATACACAGTATACCTCATATATGATGCTGTGTTGCTCTCTTACCCATAGTCACTGTTGTAAAATGCACACATTGCATGTCCTTCCCTCTGTGGCTGGATGACCTTTGCATATGTCTTGGCGTATGTCAAGAACAGCACCTATCTCACCATGAATGAGATGCTTTTTTTTGTTCTCACTTTTCTTTCATGGGTGATCAACTTTGCTGTAGCAAAGTTGTCATCGACCTGTTTACAGGAGTATAACTATCGAACTTTTCAAGGTTGGCATCATCAGTGATGTCCCAACAGATCTTGTACTTGCCGATGATTACATCATCTTTTTCTCATGCCCATAGGGTATATGGCACTTGAGGAATACCCGTTTTATCAATGTTAGGAACCTCTTCACTTTTTCATTCGTGTATTCTATTGTAAACTGGTTAAAATCAAACCTTGCTCAATACAGTCAGAAATTCACTATAAAATGCAAAACCAGAATTATTGGTATCTTATCAAATACATTTATAATAAGAAACATTTCCCAATGCATGCACTTGATGAAACAACATTTCAGAAATGCCAACAATAACATTACTAAAAATGCAGGTGATCCTTAAACAATTAAAAATAAAGCATTATAAAAAATTACAATGTTCACTTATTTGTGAATTTAGAATGAATTCTATTAGTCTAAGAGTTGCTAAACTTAGCATTACATGTTAACTGCTAATATATGCTTAGACACATTCTCAGTTTTCATTAATTTCATACCTATTCACAAAGTTTCCAAAATATTGCCATCGTAAGTCATGAAAGTGTGGACAATATAAACACAGATGAGTCAAAGTTTCAATATGAGCCTGATTTACGCATAATTGACAAAATTAGCCAGAACAATGTTCCCATGTTTCCCCACCACGTTTTCATGTTCTGAAAAAGATTTAATCTAAAATTCAGTTTTTCAATTTCTTCTCCTCCAAGGCCAATATTCTGTTTAATCTGTAACTGACAGCTTCTTTCATTGTCTGTTTCCAGTCGGAAGCCCAACGTTGTTTTCTTTTACTAACACTGGACTGTTGATGAGGACTTCTGTAGTGAATCCCAGTGTAAACAACAACTTGTTGCAAGTGTGTTACACTATATATAAGCACAGTTAACTACAGGACGTTGTGTTTCCTCACACCTTTCACGTGCCTATGTTTGCACTTAGTGTTTCAAATATTGAAGTGAGATGAATGCATGCATGGTGGAGGTCATTTTGTGTGTTACCATGCAATGGCAGGTATATGTCTGTGCATACAGTTATGTGGGTGTAGTGACATGTTATCCTATCTAGACTGCTCAAAGGTCAAGTGTACATTTTAGCATGAAAGGATCATGTGCCATGTTGATATTGATATGTTATTTATAATGCGCCCATAGACATGTGTTTCAAGGTGCAACCAGGAAAGGGGAGGGGGACAAGGGAGGACAAGACAAACAATCTTATTATCATTAAGATCATGCAAGTGCGCAGACAAGAAGTGCAGGGTACCCCAATCTCTGAATTGAGAAGCGACTCACCAGCAGAGAATTAGAAGTAGACAAGTGGAGGGCTCTAGTAGCAAGTTACTTAGGAAGAGAGAGTTGGAGATAGTGAGGGCTCCGGCCCCAGAAAGCTTTGTGGGCAATTCAGAGGGTCTTGAATCTGATCCTTGTAGCCACCGGGAGCCATTGGAGGGATTTCAGGGCTGGAGAGAAGCGGTCCCTGGGCTTGAGGCCAAGGATAAGTCTTGTGGTCCTGTTCTGGATGAGTTGTAGAGGGAAAAGAGTAGAGTTAGGCAGATTGAGGAAAAGGCTGTTGCAGTAGTCCTGCCTAGTGAGAACCAGGGCTCTGGACACAGTGAGCTTCTGTGGGTAGGTGAGAAAAGGGAGAATACCTCTAAGGGAGTGTGCTGCAAATGGGCCTTTCTAGCAAGGTCTGTGATGTGTGGAGAGAAGGAGAAATTGGAGTCGAAGATGAACCTCAAGGTTTTTTGCCTCACAAGAGGGTGAGGGCAGAGGGCCCAGAGTGAGAGGGGAAAAGCAGGAGCAGGGGTCCCAATGAGAAGAATCTCATCTTACTGGAATTAGGGCAGAGAACATTAGAGGTGCACCATGCCTGAATAGCGCAGAGACAGTAAGGGATGAGCGAGGAGGAGGTGGAGGGTAGCCTGAAAGAGAGCTGCATGTCATCAACATAACACTGAAAGTTAGAGGAAAAGGTAGAGATCAGGATGGCCAAACGGGCCAGGTAGACATTGAATAGCCAGGGGAGAGGATAGAGCTCTGTGGAACACCACTTGTGGAGAGAGAGATGGTGGAGAGGAAGGACCCAAGTTGAACCTGGGAAGGTCAGTACAAGATGAAAAGCAATGCCAGAGCCTGATCCATGATGCCAAGGGTATCGAGGAGACGAGTGATGTTGTGGTGCACTATGTCAAAAGCAGAGGGTAGGTCGAGGATAATGAGGACAGGCAAGAGAGGGAAAAACAAAAAAGAACACTGCACAGTGCTATGCCTCACAGGGTGCACAGGAAGGGGATAAGGAAAGAGGGGGTTGGGGACAAAGGGCAATACAACAGGCTACAAAAGAGCACAGATAACAGGTAGCTAAGGCAACACCAGGCAGAGAGAAACAGTGGCAGGAGCCAGCCCAGAACACCCTAGGGAGGAAGAAAGACCTGGAGTTCAACAGTAGTGAGCGCAGAGAAGGGGGAACCTAGAGAAGAGGAGGAAGGCCTAGTGGACAAAGCATACAATGTGAAGCACACTCAGGAACAATTGGCTAGAGGAGAAGAAAATGCAAGAGTATGAAGAAAAACTGAAACAGAGGCCAATACAATCACCTATAGGCAAATCATTTCAGTAATTGTTGCTGAAAGGCAGACAGGGAGGGCTATTGTGACACACACAATGTAGTGGGTGGTTTCTACTAGGCTCTGTCGTTCCCATTACCATTGAAGGGGTTTTAATCTTAGGTGGCAGTGTGAAGCATGTTGCAATGAAATATGTTTCAAATCAGTTGTGACAGACAATATGAAAAGAGAGAGTCACATTGTCTCCCTGCGCCCTTGCTGGCTGAGCAATAAGACCTTGCTGGTCGTATGTCTATCTTTTGGGCCAATGTCCCTTATTCAAGTTCATGAAGTAATCCCATCCCCCTCAGTCTTCTTGACTTACCTTCTTCAGAGTGGAAAGCAATGAAGCCAGGCAACCCCTCTAAGTTACTATTCAAGGTGAGATTGTAACTGCACTAACCAACCCTTTTCCCTCTTCAATAGAATCAAAGGCATTTAAAATTGTAGCACCCTTTTGTGAGGCCTAGCCTTTTGTGAATGTGGGTGCTCTTTGATTTCTGTTTCAATGCCAGATTCCTGTGTAGTGGCTGCTCCTGTGGAAAGGGTGTTACCTGCCCTTACAAAGGAACAAAGGAAGGCAATCCCCCAAAGCTGCAGTTCCGCCAATAGGCAGGGGACGCCTTGTATAGATCAAATAAACATAACCCTTCCAAAGCTGTTCTGCACCCACAGGGCTTACACATGTGATATTCATTTAATGTGGCTGGGATAGGGTGACCAGATTTCCAAAACAAAAAACCGGGACAACCAACAACATAAAAGTGGGACTACCCCATCGCAGCCCACCAATTACCGCCTCTCCCCCAACACGCCCCCATAACCACCACCCAACCATATTTCCAGCACTTCTCCTTTCTATAAACTAAATATGTTCTCATTTGTGCAGTTTTGTCTGTGTATCTTGGCATGTTAATTCAAAACAAGCGTTAGCTCTGATTGATGGCACAATGGTACAATGCTTTCCAAGCCAGTCTCTGTAGCACAGTCAATAAGTGTTGTGGCTTGTACCTGAAAAGTTAGGGGTTTGAGCCAACCCTCCAACTTCAAAATTCTATAAGCGTTGTGAAAAGTAATTAGCCACCCAACCATGCAACCGCGGACGGGGTTCTGGGATGGAAGGTGATTTCCTGGGACTGTCCCCAGAAAACCGGGACGTCTGGTCACCCTAGGCTGGGATAGCTATGTGAGATGCTGGCCACCATACCCTAATTCAGGTATGGCTTATAGTTACAGTTTAGCCTTCCACCAGGAGTGGATCATCAGATTTAAGCAGTTTTTGGAGCAGATGTGCATATCTTAAATGAGGCCCCTGCTCTGCAGAGATGTTGCTTTAGCTACAGCTGTCAAGGGGGCACCTGTGACCTGAACCAGTTCTGTGCCACTGTAGGGCAGGTGCTGCATCAGATTACTGAGGCAGCAGTGAACAGGTGGACACTATGTTTTTGGCATGGTGTTTTATACAAGGGTAATCTGATCAGCAAATTTCCCTTTCAGAGATGGAAATACCCACATATTTTCATTATTTAATAAATATCTAACAATGGATGGCAATTCATCACAACAGCCTTACTTATTCATCTATGCACATAATTTTTCATTCACACACCTTTCATGACAATCATTCATTCATCCACCCTGCGGCCCCCTCTCTATAGTCCAGCGTTCTCTTTGCCATACCTCCCCAGCCCACCTCTAAGTGTGGCTGCATAAACTCAGAAACGTTTTTACCTAACAGCAGTCAAAGCTATTGGTTTTGTCAATGATGGTATGATGTGCCGTGAAAAAGTTGCCATTGCGTGATTTTATTATTAGCACGCTTGTTTTGGGAATCAAACTTGTGATAAATGAAAACATTTCTGCATTTAAGTACATCAAAAATTGGCACGTTTCCAGAAAACAGTCGTTTGCCTGCTTTGATATTCTTTAGTGTTCATTTTTTTTTATCAGACATTTTTCCTTTTCTTCTATTTTCAGAATGATATGTATGTCCTCCATTTTAGGCAGCTAGAGCACTCTTCCACGAAATCTCTCGCCGGAAATGCCAATGCCGGAATAGTTCACACTATTGCGTAGATCATATTTTACATGTATGACTCACTATATCTTCTCCGTCTGAGCGAGTTGCACCGTCTGACCCGGTGAATTCATCGGCAATGCGCACAGGGTTTTTAGCGGAAGTGCTTTAACAAGGCAAATTGGTCCCGTGCACATCCGAAACACTCTCCAGGCAGGGCAATGGAACATGTCTGCCAAACGAGTGAATCTCCTTCACCCCAGGCAGCGGGCGCGAGGGTCCTGCTTCGTTACAATCTGCTGATCCCTCTGCGGAAAGAGCAAATATATAATTCATCTGCTCAAGCGAAGCGATCGATTGGAGAAGATTGTGCTCTAACTGGCTGTGCTGATGATGTGCGTATGTTAAGAATGGCGGTAACTTACATTATTTAAGAGAGTAGGAGGCCGTTGTGAACAGAATCGGTAGTACACTGATGCACTCCTGCGGCTCTTTAGCAAAAAAAAAAAATCAATTTAAGGCCAGAGGACGTTGCACTGCACGAATTACAGCTCTGATACTTTGCTTTACCCCTGCATAAAGTTATCTTGATGAACAATGTTCTGGAGTCGGGGAAAAAAAAGAGTGTGTTGGCTACTAAACAAAAAAAATACAAATGTCATGAAGAGAAAAGATTGCGGACGCAGTTCGAGCATGTCGTGCACCCGTATCTGCTTGGTTACCGCAGCGTTGTTATTGCCTGAACAATGGCACTACCCGCTACATTGTCCAGTACTGTTAAAGGGATTGATTATGAATATCCCTCTGAATCAAGCTAGACTTGGGAATCGACATAGGTCACTAAAATAGAGTGTTTACGATTCATTCCATTCCATTTATATTAGACTTTCTAGCATAGAAAAACAATGGGTGACTTACAAAAGGTGCTGGCTGAAGTACGTGATGCGTAATCCCTCATTGCAAACTACAAATAACAGGTGCATTCACATCGTTCACGTGCACTTATACTTCAAAGGGGGCATGTATGCAGTAGAAAGGCTCTGCTGCTAATTTAGGTGCCCCAAAGCCCACCCCATCCTAGATTATCAGAGTATCATACATGAACCCAGCAGCCAAACAGTCAGCGTTCCCTGCACCCACTCAGGTTGAGTGCTGTGGCCAACACATGTTGTGTCTTTCAGGTGACAGGCCTTGTTGATGTGTTTGCTCACAGGTGGCTTGAAAGTGTCACATGTTGATGCCAAGACTAAAGATCTGGAGTGTAGAGGGAGGGCAATGGCATTGACCGGTGCACACAGTGTTTTGGCCATATAACCTACGTCTCAGCATTCTTGATTTACTCATTTTTTAGAAGTGCCTGAATGATCCTTAGACACATAGGTTGTGCTTTTTTTTAATTGGCTTGCCCACGTGCCAATCTTTTTGCAAAGCGTGCGGCGTTCTCTTACCACATTTTCAGCGTGACTGGGCTGCTTTGTTTGTGAGATTTGTGATTTTTTTCTCTGCAATGAATCTTCTTCCTGCCACAAGATGGTCAGCACATTGTCTTGTGCTGCCTATACAATAGTACATAAACTCACTTGCCAGTGGCTGGGTTTGAGCCTTCCAGTCACTTCTAGTTGTGTAATGAATTCTGAACGGGGAACTCACACATATCATTTTATTTTTAAAATGATAAAGTTAATCACCAGTACCACCTCAGAGAACAGCAACACATAATTAATATTCATTACAAAAATGTTGATTGTCCCTTAAACATCTTACACATATCCATGAAATGTAGATATTAGTAAGCAATAAACCGCAGGGCATGGGGGTTTACTGGCTTGTATTCACCTGGGACTAAGTTAGTGTCTCAAGAACATTGATGGACCTAACAATGTACCTACAATGATACCAGGATGTACATCCATTGCCCTTTGATGGAGTAATAGTGTAAACTGAATGAATAACATGTATTTATTGTTCATTTATGACACGCTTAATACCATCAAGTGGTTTCTAAGCACAAGATCGACATTTGAACCTGTGTTGTGCTGCATTGTCTTGCTTCCCAGACAAACGCGTTGCCCCTAAGCTATCCTCCCCCCGTTCATTGAATCGTGTCCCAATGTACTATTTACAGGAGGCTGCTGGGTGAGGTATGAACTGCACCCAAGATGAAAGAAGTACTTTTTGAAGACGTTGGGGTGCAGCCGTGAGTGTCCCGGCATAAGTGTTGTGAGGAGAAGTGATGTAGAGGCAATGGTTTCTAGAGACTGAGAAGTGGGGCAGAGGGAGGCTTGGTTTGCCAGATTATCAGGTGAAAGAGGAGGCATGTGCGGTGAGCTGTGATTTTCCAGAAGGAGCAGAGAATTGTGGAGTGGGCAGTCAAGGAGACAGGCTAGTGGAGGTAGTACAAGGACAGGTGTATGGTGCACCATAGGAAGAGTACTCTGGAACTGGTGAACAATGTAAAGGGCAGTGTAGAGAAAACCCCCTGAAATTCGCAAGTTATGATAAGCTAAGCAACCATAACTCGCACCACCACCGTGCACTGCTAAAACGAACACCCAGGACACCAAAGATGACATCACAAATGTCATTGATGACATCACTGATGACATCAAATGTGCATTTAGTTTTCATGAAAAGTCTGGACAAAAAAGTGTCAAGGATCATTGGAATAAATATCATGAGCTACGTAGTGCATTAAGCAATGCATTGATATAAATAGCATTCTATTATGAAGTTCTTCCCAGTATACTAAGCTACTCATGTATAAACATGTATAAACATAACCATAACGTCCCTTCAACAACGTTTTTTTTACTGATTTTCATAGGTTTTTAGTAGCGCAACTTAACCATAATGTCCCTTTAACAATGTTTTTTCACTGAATTTCATAGGTTTTTAGTAGCACAACTTAACCATAACGTCCCTTTAACAAAGTTTTTTTCATTGAATATAAATATAGCTAATGGAAATGTGACAAATGTTTACTAAGACTCCCTTACCTGACATTTATAAAACATACAAAATACTAAATCCCCTGCCCCGCTAGTGATTTTGATGTCCGGGGACCATGCACATGTCCGCAGGCGCACACGGTCACCATCAGCACTATCCAAAAACTTGGAGGGTATCTTCCATTATTGTATCACACAATAAAAACACACAAACATATTCAAAAGCACCACATAAATACATTACATTTAATAATAAATAAGAAGTGTAAACTGTATATGTAACACACCAACCATCCACTGAAGTTGCATTTCCAATATAATGGAATATACCAAAACAAAATAAATATGCCTCCAACTGAATTACCTCACAGAAACCGCACAGCAAGAAGCAAAAGCATACTTACACACCAGTAACAGCAAAAGTTTGTAAAAAAGTAGTAAGTACACTACATTTATTTCATATACTTATACATTTTCTGCAATATGTACACTAAAACTAATATATATATATATTTTTTTTAACACAGAAATGTCCAATACTTTGCTATGGCTGCAAGAGAATTTCCCACAAGAAGAGATGAGTGAAGAGGGTGATGATAATGGTAGACACATCATTTCTCTATATAAGCCAATTAATAACCATTACTTTATATGTACTTAACACATTTTTATTTAACAGAACAGACAACCAATAAAACTAATATACCAAAAGAGATAATAGAAGATACTCTCAAAGGAATGGAACTGAAAATTGATTTATTACTACAACACTTCAATCAACTGAAAGAGTGTATTTTGGACCACATTAAAGAAAACATTAAATACCGCTGTCCCACATGTACCTGTTCCCTCTCTCCATCTCCCAGCCAACTATCCCCAAACCCTCCCCACCAAGAAAAACAGTACGATGAAACTTCCATCCCTTCCTCCCCTCTCATACATCATGTCCAAACCCCCAATTCCCCTGTATTTGTTTCAGTTTCTATTTCCCCTCTCTTTTCTAATTTTTCTACTGTTAAACAATAATACAATTTTAAATGTGTTCTTAGTACATGGCCGTGTCTTCTTTTTGTTTTAAAAGGCAGTCAGGGTATCTGCGGACAGCGCGAGTGTCTATTATGTCCGCAATTAACCAACATGGGCGTGTCCTAAGGACACAATACCTGTTTGTACTGTCCATAATTAAAATGGAGGTGTCCTTAGAACACACAAGATGTCCACCGCCTGTCCGTAATTAACCAAAATGGAGGTGTCCTAAGGACAACATACCTCTTCGTACTGTTCTTAATTAAAATGGAGGTGTCCTTAGAACACACAAGATGTTCGCCTGTCCGCAATTACCCAAAATAGGGGTGTCCTAATAACACCCCTGCTGTTCGTAATGTCCTCAACCAGAATGAATATATCCGTAGAACACATATCCTGTCTGCCTGTCCGCAAAGTTTTGACGCACATTTATTTTATTCGAGGAGTTCAACATTGTTCGCAGAACACTGGCGCACATGCGCATCACAAACTTGGGTCCTACGAACATCGTGCCTCTCCGCAACTGTCCGCTGCATGTGTGTCGCACCTTTAATTAGTTGTGGGACCTGAACACTGTCCGTAGAACACCCGCGCGCATGCGCACAACTGGCACTGCGCATTTGGTGTACTGCGGACATCCGTCCCATTTGCGAACGTGTCCGAGACGTCATCATGTGACCGCACCCACGCCGAGTGTCTGTTCTTATTTCCAGACACTGTCCAGGTCCCCGGACATTTAAAAAAGTGTTTTTTGAGCAATCCAAGGTATTTTACAGTAAAAGTTCACCATTGCACATGTCCCAGACAATGTCCCAACCGATCTACATACTTTTTGGAACTTTATGAGCCCATTCTTAGTGTTCAAAGTGTTCGGGGATGGCGCGGTGTGTCTGCAAAGCCGCATTTCACAGTTTAAAAATAGAACTGATGTCTTTGTGTTTTGAAAACTTCAAATGGTCAACACCTACTGCAAGATGGATTGCTCTAATTCCAAAAAAGGTTGCAATGCATTTTGTATATTTCACAGAAAAATCTGATTGCCGGCATAAGTAAGATGAACTCCATCTCTGAAAAAAATATGTGTACTACAAATCATAAAGTTTTCATTCTGAAAAGAGGACATACCAACATCTCTCAAAAAGGCACAAACAGCCTTGTTAACATTGTACCTTGCTTTTTCCATTTGTGGACCAAAGGAAAAAGAACGCAGCCACATTTGTCTCTGCGCAATACGGGAAAAAATTACTCTGGAGTTTGGATACATGTCCATGACTTTCCCAAGTCCTTCTTTCATTGCAAATTGTAAAGAGATTCCAGACACCTGTCTCAAACTGTTCCCTCCACAATGAATAATAATAATGTCTGGATAACACTGTGTCACCAAAGAAGCCCAAAGTGGTACCAAATGCACCCACTTCATTCCACGCACTCCATGCCAGTGCACTTCCACATGAGAGAATTGAAGATGTGCAGCCACTCCATAGCGATCTGCATGCACCTCCGACCAATGTATCCACAAATCTCCCAAAATCCAAACAATCTGCTTTCTGAAACACACAGCCATAGCTATCTGCTCTGCTATCAGGAAAAAGACCTGCTGACAAACTCCCTCCTTACACAACACACCCAGTAAACCTTATTGACAAACCCTTCTCTGCTCAGTTTCATTTGCATGTCACTCAACCCCAAAATCCCTGTATGTAATACGCGCTGTCCTCAGGCAACTGCACCGTCCGTGGACAAATCGAAAAATCTAAGTGTGGGTGATGAAAATTGAAATAGTGTGCCCCATTTCCCCTTTGAAGTTGGCTCTGAAAAGAGCCTTTTTTTTGCAGATGCTTTAGAAACACCTTTTATTTTCTTTTTTTTTCCCTTTTTTTTCTTATTTTCCTCCAAAAATCTTCACATTAGCTTCTCCAAAGCAACCCTTATGTTCCAAAACGGCGTGGCATTTGCCATACAAGATAAAAAAATGCCATCTTCTTTAAAGTAATCAACATTACCAGAGTCAATGTTGTCATTGTTGCAAAACAACATGCCCGATCTAGTCATAAAACCAAACCTGCCTCGGTTGACTAAGCATATAGCAACATTTTGCTGAGGAAAAAAAAAAAAACAGAACTATTGGCCCATATTGCCGTAGTGCCAACCCAGAAAAAATAACCTTTGCATTTGGAAGGACTTTCATGATTGCCTGAACCACATTTTGCAGATCTTGCAACAGAGTAGGGCTACTAACATAGCCCAAATGCACAGCACCACAGTGTAGGATAACTACATGTGGACTATGAAACCTAGCCACATCCTGTAAACTACTAGAATTGCCTGCAAATTCAAATCAGGCACAGTGCTCCACACCACATCCACTCCTTTTGTGTCAAAATGGTTATCCACATTCCTAGATTTTGCATACTGCTCCAAACCATTCACAAACATATCTCTGACTACCAACACCCTGATGTTCTGCACCTCTGCCATCTTCTCTACACACAGCCTCTCTCAATACGAAGAAAAACCTCAACACCTGATTGGCTAATCCTCAAAATACACTCCCACTTCATGCTCGGAAACCCCAGATGTAGCATGTCCTGTCTGCGAAAATCCACGCTGTCCGCAGAGCACGTAAGTAACACCGAGGGCAGCCCTTCTACCCTTTCCACTGCACTCTCTGCACTGTTTCCTCATTGCCTACTGTTAAGCAGTCACACAATCATCCACCAGTCACATCAACAAACTCTACATCTAACTCTGTCATCATAGATCAGCACTTTAGATGTATTGGTCACTCTCAGTACAATTCAGCTGTTACTGCAAAGGACCTACAGCAACAACTAATATAAAACTTCCCAAGATTTCCACTTGCAGATTCAAGCACATCCACATGCATGAACACAGACTACAGGTATGAATATTTTCTACACAGTGCATGTACACCTCTTCTAGAAATATAATACATCCCGGGAGCATAGCACAGCAGCAACATGCGCACCTTGAAAGCAATACGACACGAAGCAACACAGATTCTATCCCAGAGTCCGTGTTTAGAAACCTCTGGGTGTGTAAGCGCGTTATAAATACGCAACTAATACAAAATAATTATGCAACTAAAAAACAAACAATTCCTGTATCAGCGCCTCGATGCCCGTGGGCTGTGTAAGCGCTTTAAAAATGTAAAACAAAATAAATAAAAATATGAACAGAGTAAATGCCACTGACCCTGTGTAAACTGTAAAATTAACTAACTGTCATTTCTCCCATCTGCTATGATGCAGTGGCACTTCCAAAGCTTTCAGCTCTCCAAATTTCTGTTTACACACACACCTATCTAAAAAAATATTGTTTCATATTATGAGATGTGAAAAATAACAGTACAATTCTGAAAAAGTCTGTCCAGTGTGTTATAAAAATACACGCAGCCAGGATGAGTACATGCATCTTCATTCAAGCACACACACAGACAATATCATTAGAAAGGCTCCCAGATCAAACAACACCACTGCCTCTATATCAAATCCTTCTGCTTTATTACCCACACCTCCAGAAAGGCATACATTGAATGCGTTTATGTACAATCACTGCCATTTACCCTGTAAAAATAGCAAAAAATGCATATGATTATTTCTTCTATTTCTTAACATCCATTAACATAACATTAAAAAAAACAAGTGTGCTCTATACGTTTACTATTATACTCATTCGAAAAACAACTAACAGAATCCAAATAAAATATACAGGATGCACATAGGCAAAGAAAAGTGCAAAACAATGTCTATGTTAACAAAAGTGCTATAAACACAACACACATGTACACTAACTTCTTTCTTTTACACTTTGAGTGAACACCACTATCCTGAAAAGCAGCAGCGTCTGAAGTACGAACAAGGACTTAGAAGAAACCTACTCTTTCCATACAAAAAAGTAAGTACAAAACTAACATAATGTTCTAACTGTTACTGAAACACAGTAGCATTTTAGTGTTGTAGAAGAACCAAATATATGAACCCTTTACCATTAGATGTAGCATTAGTGCTTCCCTTGCTAGCTACATACTTTATATTGTCATCTGAAGCCCAGTATAGTAACACAAATACAAGAATAGCCTCCCCAACTTGATGTACCTTCCCATTGCACAATCACACACCTCCACAATCATACTTACCATCATACTCAGACACTCATGCCTACCAAAAAGCAACTCTGTAGAAAGCAACGTAGAATTAGAGCAAATCAAAATAAAAGTGTCCAAAATAAGCATCCATCTTTAGCAGATTTTGTACAAAAAGTTCAAACAAAACAGCTAATACAGACATTAAGCGAAACAAAACAAGCTTCCAGTACAGAAACTTTCCCTCCTCTATCAAAATGTAAAACCAAACAGAAAGTGATTAACAAGAATTCAGCTACCACTACTGCTAACACTGGACCTATAAATCTTGATGTAGTGGCAAGTAGGCATACCGGAATTTTTTTTTTACAAAAAATGTTCTGCCACAGAGTCCTTCAGAACCTTTTAAAAACAGGATTGAAATCATGCACAACCCTTAAAACCTACCATAGAAAATTAATCCTAGAAGCCCTCGTAGACAGTGCAATCCTTCTGAAAAGGAAGTTTTTTATTTTAGTTTTAAACAGGATGAAACCACTAACAGAAACTAACTACTAAATTACAAAACAGACTTCACAATAAATGGAATATCACCAAAAATAGCTTCTTAAACATCTGTAGAGGTGAATGGAGTCACACCACAACCACAGAACCATATTTTAATGGAGAAGCATATAAACAAAAGCAAAAAAAAACAATTGCCATACATAGCAGTGTATGAGGGTATGACAAATTTAATAACACCATTATGGAACAAGAAAATCTGCTCACAAAAATATCCCCAGGAAACTCAGTATCACCTCCCCAATCTACTAAACCAAAACATCCAGTCTACAAATGGCTGTGCACATCAATGTGTACCATTGCCAAAAAAACTTTCAAATCTTTACGCCAGTTCCTTAATCAGAATGTAAAAAGCAAAGAAAAATTCAAAATTAAACAACTGCAAAATATGGATGCCTGTCCAGTGCAGAAATACACAGGACTAGAAGGACATTCATTAACCTGCATTTCAGGACCTATTTGCAAAAGCACCTTCCATCATATCAAAATTATATCAACACATCATTCAACTATAAGCAATATAGTCCAAAAATTCTACTATGCTAAAAGTCCTGCTTTAGCACTAGCCAACTTAAAGAAAAATCTTCTACATGGTACAGCCAAACAACTACTCAAGAAATAGACCATATCCAGAGAAAATATTTTGGAATTGAAAGCCAATTACAAAATAAAATAGATGTACAACAAACTAGCAACTACTGTACAAATAGCAACCTTCTATTAAACACATAAAAAAAGAAATACTAAAGTTTAAAAGTACCTCCACTGAAGTACCAAACCATGTGTGTGTGTGTTGCCACAGGACTTCTTACAAAAGTACCACACAAACTATTGAAATAACTTACAAAATAGAAGACAATGAAGATTCAAAATGTTTCCAATTAGCTCTCTACCTTATAGCAGAAAACAAATACGATATTACTGACCCCTTAATACTTTGCAATTACTGCACTGCAAAACTTGACAACAACCAAACTCCTTCACGTGCTATCACAAATAACCTGGAATTATTCCCACTACCAAAACCCCTGCAACAACTACATTTATATGAGAGCATCATAATTCAACTGTGCATCCCATTTCAAGCAATAATACGCCTCCTACCAAAGGCATTCATGGCAAAGTAGTGTATTTACCATTAGATCTCACAGAAAATGTACACACTTTAGGAGTGCAACGGCCAATAGATCAATCTTTAATTGTCTTAGTAAATGGCGTACCTACAAAAGACAAAACAATTTGGCAACAACTCGTGGACATACATAAAGTAAGACAAGCCCTGCAATATCTAAAAAACAACAATGAATACTACAAAGAAATTAATATTGAAGAAAACCTGAGAGAAACCATTGAAATAATTCAAGAGTCACCAGAAACTGGTCAATTTGAACTTCTAAATCCTACTACAGAATCTCATATTTTAGACCATTATACAATTCATCCTTTACACTCTAAAGACACTATAGATGATGCACTTGAAACATACCAAATGTGACAAGCCAAAGGCTCTCCAATCAGCATATGGGAGAAAAATATAGAAGCCCGGGCCTTTCTGCTACTCTTTCCTTCTGGAAAAGGAGGAACATACGATGATAGACCCACCCAAATAACAGCTTCAGAATATCGCTCTCTACTAATGTATTCTGACGACCCCAGATTCAGACAAAACGTGGAATACATATTCCACCTTCTCTTTGAAAGTGAACTCAACTCTATGCTACGGAGTTGCACACACATTAAAATCAGCTACCCATTTTCAAAATATGTCAGCTACGCAATTATTACAAAAAGTGCAAGAAAAAGATGAGGTTTTACAGTCAAGTATTACAAATCTTTTAGCAAGCATGTGTGGTATAAAAGAATACTGGTACCCACATCACGGAGATGTACGCTGTATGATAAGAAACCTTGGCCCACCCACTTGTTTTGTAACATTAAGTTGTGCAGAATATGCATGGGAAGATTTACACGATTTCCTATGCATAGCAAACAAAAATAAAACAAACATAGAAATAAAAACACCAGTAGAACTCAGCTCTCTAGAGCCTGTAAATGTATCAAGATATTTCCATCATCACTTCATTGCTATGCTACACTTTATTTTTAATAAGACTTTTCCTCCCCTTGGAGAAGTTCAACACGGGTGAAGTATGTGGATGGAACGGGTGAAATATGTGGAAGGAACGGGTGAAATATGTGGAAGAAACGGGTGAAGTATGTGGATGGAATGGGTAAAGTATGTGAATGGAATGAGTGAAATAATGTAGAATGGGTGAAATGGGTGGAACGGGTGAAATGGTAGAACGGATGAAGTAGGTGGATGAACGGGTGAAGTGGGTAGAACCAGTGAAGTGGATGGAACCGGTGAAATGGGTGAAACGGGTGAAGTGGGTGAAACGGGTGAAGTGGATAGAACGTGTGAAATGGGTGGAACCAGATAAGTGGACGGAACGCGTGAAGATGACGTATATGGATGGATGATGCATGGAGAAAGGATTACGTGGGGTAGAACGAATGAAAGGAGCAGTGCATAAAAAGGTTGAAATGCTTGGAACAGATTGGAGTGCTTGAAACGGACTGCAGTGCTTGGAAAGAAGTGGAGTGCATGGAACGGATGCGAGTGCACGGAACAGTCGCGAGTGCATGGAACGGACTGGAATGCATGGAACGGACTGGAGTGCATGAAACGGATTGGAGTGCATGGAACAGATTGGAATGCATAGAATGGCGTGATTTACATGGGATGGTTTGGAGGGCATTGAACGTTTGAAAGAGCATTGAAAGGAACGGTTTTGAGTGCTTGACACAGTTGTAATGCATGGAACAGTCGGAGTACATGGAATGGATGGAGTACATGGAACTATTGGAGCGGGCTCAGTCTCAAGCACCTAAGGTAAACCACCATATTCACATCTCCACGCTTACTCTCTTCTTTACACCACCACTCAAATAGAACACAGCGATACTATGACACCATTCGGTAAAGCTGTTCTCATACCATCATTTGCCTCATACTCCCTATCACCCTAACTAAACACTGCTGGTTACACACCCTCCAGCCTAGGCATTTCTCCTCAGTCCTAATGCTGCCAAATCGGTCTGGATAACAACTTGCCAGAACAAACACATACTCTTGATCTCTCAGCCTCCACACCTACAGCTAGGAAGCAGCTATCACACAATTCCCACACCAGCTGCACACATATCCGGTGCTCACACACACCTTTTGACTCTCTCTACTCTCTCTACTGACCTGAACTTTGGTTCCCGAGGGCATTCAACCTACCAGCGCCTTTGAGACCATACCAATGGTACATAAGGTGCTACATAAATGCAAAGTAACATAACATAACTTCTTTTGGATAAAAGAATACCAAGCCAGAGGAGCACCACACATCCACATGCTATTATCGATTTAAGATGCTCCTAAATTTGGTCAGGACAGTGATGCCAAATATGTCACTTGTGAAATCCCTTCACAAACAACACATAGTGACCTTCATGAACATATTTTACAATTTCAAAGACACACATGTGGGAAATATTGTTGTCGCAAATAAACAAAAAAGGGAAATACTACATCAAATGCCGCTTTGGTTTCCCCTAGACCAGTTTCAACAACAGATCAAGTAAACAACTTCATGTCTTCAGTCAGACATAGGGCCTCATTACGTGGTATGCGGTAAGGGATTACCGGCACCAGTAAGGGCACCAGTACGGTAATCCCTTACCACCCTACTACGAAGTCCCTTAGCGGGTCCCTTCCATAATGCCTGGTTTTACCAGGCATTATGGAAGGGACCCGTTGAGGGACTTCAGAGCTAATAATGGGCCCGCTAATAGCAGGCCCGTTATTAACTCCATCCCCATTCCCATTGAGCCCTATGGGGGCTCAAATGGGAATGGGGAATGGTTCCCGGAATGGGGACTTACCGGGTCCTCCATGACCCGGTAAGTCCCTATTCCTGGAACATGGCCCGGAATGTGGTAAGGGGGTAGCCATGACGCTAATAGCACCATGGCTACCGCCTACCGTGTAATGAGGCCCATAGTGTCAAAGGTAAATCACATACGAACACATATTACATAAAAAGAACAGAAGAATCAAAATAAATCAATGATTACAATATAATCATTGCCCTCCTATGGAATGCAAAAATAGATGTGCAGTACATTGCATATGAGGACATAGAAACAATAGCCAAAAATGATCCCAACAGCCAAGACATTTTGAAAAACAATTTACCAGACACATACTACCCAAACAAGAGTACCACTCTGGAAACCATGTAGCCAAAAAACCAGATGAAAAGAAAGGTAGATACAGAGTAGTTAATTGTGAAGGCAGCTTAGTGAAACTTACCAAACACAGTTAAATGAATCATATGAAATTGTCATTAAAAACTCCTCAACATAAAGAACGTTATTACATGTCCCTGCTATAACTTTTTAAACCATGGAGAAAATAAGAGTTACTGGATTCATATGACTCCTATGAAGATGCTTTCAAAGCAAATGAAAGCATTGTAACAGATGTAAACTTTACACAGTACCAAACAATGTTGCACAATGAACAGCAACACAAAGAAGAACTCCAGGCCCAACTACAAGTGGACACTCCCGACAGTAATCAACCTTCTATAACAGGAAGCCAAGAACCACTTGGACAGCCACTAATAGCAAATGAGGCAGACATAGCCATGACAGAAGTTGGATACGCCATGTGTCAGTATGAACAAACTACAGAAGACTTTGATGTACTGAAATCACAACTGAACAATGAGCAACATACCATTTTCAAAGAAATAAAACAAATTGAACATGAAAAAAAAACTGTACCTGCCAAGACTGCAAACCTATAATGCTATACGTGAGTGGTGAAGCTAGTTGAGGCAAACATTCTTAATCAAATTCATCAGCAAGTTCCTTCAAGAATTGACAAACAACAAACTGTCAGCTGTTGTAACTGCCCCCCACAGGTTTAGCTGCCTACAACATAGACGGTGTCACTTAACAGCGAATAATACTCCTTCCAGTAGCACACCAAAATAAATGAGACTATTACAAACTTTCCACAGAAGCTGCAATGGAACTAAGCAGAATTTTCAAAACAAATGAAAATGATGCTAATAGATGAGGTGAGCATGGTTTCCAACCTAATGTTGCCTTTGATTCACCTAAGATTACAACAGGTCCTCAAAACTGACTACGACCAGCTCTTTGGAGGAAAACACATTATTGTTTTCAGAGATCTTCAATTGACACCAGTGAAAGCTGAACCTATTTTTAAAACCTTTGGGCACAAACTGTGCCATAAAACTCTTGGCAGCATAGGAAATGTCAACCTTTGGCAACATTTCCAATACAGAGAATTAACCGAAAACATGCACCAGTCTGCAGACCTCAGATAGGCCAACATTTTAAAAAGTATTAGAGTTGGTGTAGAAGCAAGAAGCACCATCAATATTAAAAACCAGGCAAATCCATACACTCTATGGCCATAACTCATGTGCTACTGATGTCATGCAACAATTAGCACACAAAAAAGTCAATTGTATGTCCTTGATGCCAAACCTTTGCAAGCTGTTCCAAATTCAATGAAACAATGTTGAAAAACAAATGCAACCAATAATTGAAATTTGCTCCACAGATAAACTAGACATACATGGTATGACACTACCCATGTGTCAACAAGCAACAACAAGACTAAAACGTCTAAAAAACTCTATCTCCAACACAGCTGGTTTGGAGAAAACATTAAAATTATCTTTAAACTGTAGAGTGATGCTTAAATGTAACCTTGACATGGAGCAAGGACTAGCTAATGGAGCACTTGGTATAGTTGTTGGCTTTCAAACATACCCACGTGGCAACAACATTCAATTAGTCAATTTTCTCTTTGACAAACTATCAGAAGCTAAAAGGATACGATGCTCAACAGCCCGCTTCCTTCTTTTCAAAGACATGTATGTACACAGAGAACAATTTTCACTAACTCTAGCATACGCTGTGACCATTCACAAATCACAAGGTCTTACCCTGGATAAAGCATTGATAGATATTGGTAGCACAGTCTTTAAAGAAGGCATGAGCTATGTAGCACTATCACGCTTACGTACACTTGACGGGCTATATCTAATCAACTTTGATGCAAGTAAAGTAAATGCTGATATTCCTTGCATTCCAGAATATAATAGGCTGTGTTCACTCCAAGCCCCCATCTGAAAACCTATCCTGTTCCACAACAAGCAAAACATTGTAAAAGAAAACTACTTCAAACTGAAACGATACAGTATATCACTACAATTCGTCCAAAGAAAAAAATAAACTAATATTTCATCATGTACCACAATCAAACAAGAATCTAGTGGTCAAAGTAACCCAACTACTTCTTCAAACAAGCAACACACACTCCAAACAAATGACTTCCACACAGAACTATCAAGTCCATTCAAATGTTCAAATATAACTGCTGTAAATTGCTATGCAAATGTAGCAATAAATATTCTATTTCAATCGCCACCAATTATTGAGAACATTTACTTACACAGTACAGACCAATTGTGTTTGCAAATTTTAGTCTTCATAGAAATGCAACCAACAATCCTGACAACACTTACAGTGTTCATGGAATAAAACGAGAATAGGACTACTGCGCTGGAATGGGCAAATTCACTATAAACTCACAAGAAGATCCACAAGAATTTCTCACATATTTACTACAAGTTCTGGAAAACAAAAACATACCTATAAATTAAATCTTTCCGATTTTACATATGTGGAAACATACATGCACTCTCTACAACCATGTGGCAGAGGAAGAAGTCCCAAATGAACACTTTGTGTATGTATCCATACCTAACTGTGAATCCATTCCATTTAAGCAATGAGTACAAAATGCAAACCATGGCAGATTATGTACTACCTGCAATTCAGATAATCGTTTCACCTTGCAAATACAGACACATAGTAAATAGGTAATAGTAATGCTTTTACGTTACAATGCAGATGGTACCAAAAACAACTGTAAGCTGACTGGATTCAAACATGGTCAAGTATCACTTGGTAGGAAAACCTTCACAACAATAGGTATAATCTACCACGCAGGAACCACAACCAATGCAGGTCACTACACTGCATATATAAAAACGAATTGTGGATGGTTCGCATGTAATGATAGTACCATTACTCTAAATCAGAGATTGCCAGCAAATCTTGTAAACACTTAATTAATATTCTTAAAACCAAAATTTAATATGTAATCTAAATATGAACATAAGCAAAACTTCAACTTCAAAACTGTGCACAGAGTACACCAACATGTCTCTAACTTCCCCAAGATTCTGCAACAAGCAAAAAGATAAGTAAATACCACTAAAATGTAACAAGAAATACACAGTTAGAATACGCCAACAGGTATCTAACTGCCCCAGGATTCTGCAACAAGCTAACACATAAATAAATACCACTAAAATCAAACAAGGAATATACAGTTAGAATATGCCAACATGTATCTAACTGCCCCAAAAATCTGCAACAAGCAAACAGATAAACAAATACTACTAAAATCAAACAAGAAATATACGGTTAGAATACACCAAAGGGTACCTAACTGTCCCAAAAAATCTGCAACAACCCAACAGATAGATAATAGCATAAAAATAAAAATAAACAATTAGAATACGCCAACAGGTATCTGATTGCCCCACAAACCTACAACAAGCCAAAGTTAGAAGATTACCAAGAAACAAGAAATAAACAGTAAAACAATGAAAAATATGTATTGTACCACACCATAGAAGGTTTATTTTAATCCAGCATCGATTTTTTTTCTCCCACAGACCCAATGATTTAGAAAACAAACACAGAAACTGAGCAAATTGCGCAGTACACTGGTTTGAAATATAGTACTTGTAAAGTACTAAATATGAGGGTAAAAAATACAGAAATGTCTATTATGCAATGCAATAACTCATTATGAACTACCTACTCTAACATATGATCTTTTCTTTTATCACAGAGATCGGAAAAGTATGTCTGTCCAGTTACCCATGTCATGAAAAAACTGCATACAACCACAAAAAACTCAACCAGCAAGTATCCAATAAATAAACTCAGAAACACTGCACTCCTTGTTACAAACTCTACAATCTTAACTGCATGACCTAGCCAAAACTTCACATACAAACTCTACAAATGAAACAGTACACACACTTTTGGGTTGTGGATGTTTGATGGGTGTTTGATTCTATTAGTGTGTTATGCTGCGGTGGTTGTGGCCAGGGCCTAGAGGCCTTCGTCAATGCACTCAAGACTCTAGGCCCTGGCCACAACCACCGCAGCTTAAGACACCTATAATACCAAACATTTTGACTGTGGTATGGGGCTATAGATGATATTAATTATAATGAATGCAGTATTAACAACCCAAAACTAACATCATACTAAAGTAAAATAGCTAGTAGTGCATTCAATATGTCCGCGGACAGCCGCTACAACAGTAGGCATAGTGAACACATCAAGGGCACTTGCCACCTAAACAAATACATTATTTAACCCATCTCTTACTCCTCAACCCTCCCCAAGCAATCCTGCACACCAACACACTCCCCAAGATTGCATTTTGCTTCTGTTTGCTGGCACGCTGTTGGCAGATCCAAGATGGCGGGCGCATCAAAAAATGTGACGCGCCTCACACCTCACTCCAGCCAATTGGCAAAAATGTTCATTGTCCGCGGACATGATGCAAGCCGAGTAACCATTCGATGTCCTGCCCCGAAGCGAACAGGGGATCTCACTAATTCTTTTGCCTTATGTTTTGGCCATTTATAAAAAAACTACTGGACAAATTTACACCAAATTAACAAAAGCATGCTTTCGGGACTAAGCCACCGCTCCTGCCGCAAATATGGTGGAAATCCATCCAGCGGTTTGAGCTGTAGGCATGCACAATGTTTTTTTCCCATTATGTCTATGGGGAAAAAAATAAATTTTGGGACCCCCCTATAACTTTGCCCCCCCTGGATCAAACCTCATTAAAATTTGCAAATAAAATCAGAGTGGACCGTATACTTTTTGCAAAGTTTGGTGAGGATTCGACCAGGGGGAGCGAAGTAATAAGCTGCCCAAAAAGTCATCTTCCTATAGGATTAGCAACCTAACCATAACTACACAGCCAGTACCGTGGCTGTGTAATTTGTGAAAGTGTGTTTGTATATTTGGGGTTGCCTCCAGCCCCATAACAGTTGGTGGGCTGGCATTTTGGCCCAAGGTTGGCATACCAGTCTGCGGTGTACTGGGGTGTACTGGCGATAGTGAAATGTGACCAACCCCACCCTGCACAGGGCAGGGTACAACCCTGTGCTATCAGTATAGGCGATTTCAGGAGAATGACGATTTTGCGATTGTTGATAGTGAAATCTGACCAACCCGACCCATTCACCCTGCACAGGGAAGGGTTCGGCTCTCTGTATCAGTATAGGCGATTTCAGGAGATTGCAGATTTGATGACTTTTCCAATAATCTGAAGTTAGGACACAAGGTCAGCAAACCAGTCTGGAATGTACTGGCGATAGTGACATTTGACCAACCCCACCCATTCGACCTGCACATCGGTGCAGCATGGTCCACAGCTGTGCTATCAGTATAGGTGATATCGGGAGATTGACGATTTTGCGATTATTCTAAAATAGGAAGTTATGACACAATAAAACATACACAAGGCTATAGCAGGCCCCGATATGCATATTAGCTTCAGAACCATGCAACGCTGGGTGGTACCACCAGTAGTGATATATTTAAGACCTCAGGGAAACATTGCGTCTCATTATGAGTCTGGCGGTAGCTGTGCCGGCAAAAATTGCATGGCTGCCGCCGGAGTCATTTTTTTTTCTTTACAGCCGCAGCGGTCCAAGTAATTCCTCATTGCCAGGCACCGGAAAATATCACTCCCCATTCCCATTCGAGTCCCATTGGACTCAATGGGAATGGGGAGGTTGGATGCACCGGCACCATTCATGAATGGTGCCGGTGCATCCATCAAGGTCTGCGAGCGGGTGCCTTTCAGCCCGCCAGGTCAGATCTGTCAGGCTGAAAGGCACCCGCTCGCAACACTCGTAGTTTGCTGGTTCAGAAACAACAGTACCGGCAAGCTTACCATAATGTACTGACCCTCATTGTTTCAAATGCACCTGTGTGAAAAATATGGTTCACAATCTCTACATGGAACCACTTGAAACCCTACTCTCTTCACAAAACATCCACATTCACCAATACATAGATGACATGCAGAACTACCTGATGATATCCTCCATCAAAGACATCCACAGTCTCAAGGCCTGCCTCACATTGATCCAGTTCTGGATGTCCAGTGCTTACCTGAAGCTCAACCCCACCAAAACTAAATTCCTATTTCTAACCAACAACACCAAACACACTGGCCCTCATTACGACCCTGGCGGATTTCGCGGTGCAAAATGCACCGCGGAGCATGGCGGAAAGCCGCCGATAGCGCCATGGGGGTTGGCGGATTTACCACCCCATGCCGACCTTGGCGGAGCGGTAAATCCCCAATCCCCATTTTACCCTTCCCCATTCCCATTCTTGCCCCATAGGGTATAATGGGAGTGGGGAAGGAGTTAATTACGCCGCCGTAAAGTACGGCGGCGTAATTAACAACGAGGTCCCTTAGCGCCATGGTTTTCTCCGCCCGGTAAAACCAGGCGGAGAAAACCTCCATGGCGCTAAGGGAACTCGTAGTACGGCGGACGGGTCCGCCGCGATTACCGCTGGCGGTATCCCACTCCGCCAGGGTCGTAATGAGGGCCACTGTCATCCAGACCTGGCTCTCTGCTATGAACCTGCTATGTACCTCAAGGGATTCACAAAGGTCCCTTAGGTTCAACATCGATAGACACCTCACGCTCAAACAGCACATAGTAAGGAAGACACACACTGCCTGATGCCAACTTTCTCTCCTGAGGAAACTCAAGCCCTTTATCCCATAAAACGAGTTCAAACCTGCTGTCCAAGTATTGGTCCTCTCCCACCTGGATGGAGGAAATGCCCTTTGGGAAGGTCTTCCGGCAGCTACCCTGGCCCCCCTGAAATGTAAACAAAGGGGGGTCTGGGAATCTCTCTACCAGCACGAACACAGCCCAATGACCTGTTCTTGGGTGAATAACCCCTGGGAGAGACTCTACCAAGTCTTTAGCTCACTGTCCCTTTCACAGAGAAGAAATTTCCCCACATATCAGCCTTTGTCCTGCCCAGGAGCAGTCCAGCGCCGAAATGCTAAGCAATTCTCCTCTGAACAAGAATACCATCAGTAACCCCATACACGTGTTTCAGCCTTGTTGGGCATCATCAGTGAGGTGAAACTGGTGCCTCTCTAAGAACAGTGAGCAAGGGGTCCACGTCTGGATCGCCCTGTTAACTTAGGGTGAAACCCAAAGTTAATTTATGCAAACAAAGGGGGGTCTGGGAATCTCTCTACCAGCACGAACACAGCCCAATGACCTGTTCTTGGGTGAATAACCCCTGGGAGAGACTCTACCAAGTCTTTAGCTCACTGTCCCTTTCACAGAGAAGAAATTTCCCCACATATCAGCCTTTGTCCTGCCCAGGAGCAGTCCAGCGCCGAAATGCTAGGCAATTCTCCTCTGAACAAGAATACCATCAGTAACCCCATACACGTGTTTCAGCCTTGTTGGGCATCATCAGTGAGGTGAAACTGGTGCCTCTCTAAGAACAGTGAGCAAGGGGTCCACGTCTGGATCGCCCTGTTAACTTAGGGTGAAACCCAAAGTTAATTTATGCAAACAAAGGGGGGTCTGGGAATCTCTCTACCACCACGAACACAGCCCAATGACCTGTTCTTGGGTGAATAACCCCTGGGAGAGACTCTACCAAGTCTTTAGCTCACTGTCCCTTTCACAGAGAAGAAATTTCCCCACATATCAGCCTTTGTCCTGCCCAGGAGCAGTCCAGCGCCGAAATGCTAGGCAATTCTCCTCTGAACAAGAATACCATCAGTAACCCCATACACGTGTTTCAGCCTTGTTGGGCATCATCAGTGAGGTGAAACTGGTGCCTCTCTAAGAACAGTGAGCAAGGGGTCCACGTCTGGATCGCCCTGTTAACTTAGGGTGAAACCCAAAGTTAATTTATGCAAACAAAGGGGGGTATGGGAATCTCTCTACCAGCACGAACACAGCCCAATGACCTGTTCTTGGGTGAATAACCCCTGGGAGAGACTCTACCAAGTCTTTAGCTCACTGTCCCTTTCACAGAGAAGAAATTTCCCCACATATCAGCCTTTGTCCTGCCCAGGAGCAGTCCAGCGCCGAAATGCTAGGCAATTCTCCTCTGAACAAGAATACCATCAGTAACCCCATACACGTGTTTCAGCCTTTTTGGGCATCATCAGTGAGGTGAAACTGGTGCCTCTCTAAGAACAGTGAGCAAGGGGTCCACGTCTGGATCGCCCTGTTAACTTAGGGTGAAACCCAAAGTTAATTTATGCAAACAAAGGGGGGTCTGGGAATCTCTCTACCAGCACGAACACAGCCCAATGACCTGTTCTTGGGTGAATAACCCCTGGGAGAGACTCTACCAAGTCTTTAGCTCACTGTCCCTTTCACAGAGAAGAAATTTCCCCACATATCAGCCTTTGTCCTGCCCAGGAGCAGTCCAGCGCCGAAATGCTAGGCAATTCTCCTCTGAACAAGAATACCATCAGTAACCCCATACACGTGTTTCAGCCTTGTTGGGCATCATCAGTGAGGTGAAACTGGTGCCTCTCTAAGAACAGTGAGCAAGGGGTCCACGTCTGGATCGCCCTGTTAACTTAGGGTGAAACCCAAAGTTAATTTATGCAAACAAAGGGGGGTCTGGGAATCTCTCTACCAGCACGAACACAGCCCAATGACCTGTTCTTGGGTGAATAACCCCTGGGAGAGACTCTACCAAGTCTTTAGCTCACTGTCCCTTTCACAGAGAAGAAATTTCCCCACATATCAGCCTTTGTCCTGCCCAGGAGCAGTCCAGCGCCGAAATGCTAGGCAATTCTCCTCTGAACAAGAATACCATCAGTAACCCCATACACGTGTTTCAGCCTTGTTGGGCATCATCAGTGAGGTGAAACTGGTGCCTCTCTAAGAACAGTGAGCAAGGGGTCCACGTCTGGATCGCCCTGTTAACTTAGGGTGAAACCCAAAGTTAATTTATGCAAACAAAGGGGGGTCTGGGAATCTCTCTACCAGCACGAACACAGCCCAATGACCTGTTCTTGGGTGAATAACCCCTGGGAGAGACTCTACCAAGTCTTTAGCTCACTGTCCCTTTCACAGAGAAGAAATTTCCCCACATATCAGCCTTTGTCCTGCCCAGGAGCAGTCCAGCGCCGAAATTTCTAACCAACAACACCAAACACACTGTCATCCAGACCTGGCTCTCTGCTATGAACCTGCTATGTACCTCAAGGGATTCACAAAGGTCCCTTAGGTTCAACATCGATAGACACCTCACGCTCAAACAGCACATAGTAAGGAAGACACACACTGCCTGATGCCAACTTTCTCTCCTGAGGAAACTCAAGCCCTTTATCCCATAAAACGAGTTCAAACCTGCTGTCCAAGTATTGGTCCTCTCCCACCTGGATGGAGGAAATGCCCTTTGGGAAGGTCTTCCGGCAGCTACCCTGGCCCCCCTGAAATGTGTCTTGCATGCTGCTGCAAGACTAATTAAAGGACTCTTCAAATTCGCCCACTTCTCTGCAATCATTTGAAATCGAAGTATGAAACTTGTTTTTCCAACATCCCTCTACTGAGAACAAACATGGCCTAAAAGTGTGCTGTATGGGCTAGTTCAAGTTAGGAAGGTGACTAACCACCTGGAGAGATATTTATTTTCATATGTGTCTGATGCTGCTCAAAAGATCAGCCCTGCATCACATGGTTAGGTGATTCACCTCTAAATAAGAGGAACACCAATAAGACCAGTGGCATGGCTTTCCTTGAAGTGCATAATCAGTGAGGCCTGGCTGTGGTTCTCTGGCTCTCTGAGCACATTTTGCAAGGTGTCCCCGTCTGCGTTGGGGTTATCAAGATCTGGACCAGTGCACCAGAGAGTAAAGCCATGCCTCACTGACGGTTGTCAACAGGCAGAAAGACAAGTCTCGGGTTCCTCATTGTACTCTTATTCAGAGGAGATTATATAATATTGCAGTGCTGGGGTGGCTGGACCTATATACACATGGATGTTCTTCTCTGTGAAAGGTAATCAAAGCTAAAAGGTGATTGAGACTCCCCCATAGAACGGCCTATTATAGATCATGTTAATACCTGGCTGAGAGATCCACACTTTATTTGTATCTGTTTACTAGACCACTGGCCACTTTTTTCATTTCTTTGGGACTTATTGAGCTCCCTGAGTCTGGTATTAAAAGATTGGCCTTTTCAAGGACTAAAATTTAAGTGGCTCTTTATTAAGAAATATTGACACATTATGCCTTTGCTGACGTAAAGATGGCGTGTGGCCTAGAAAATCACACAACTTGTAGAATCTCCTCGTAGAATTTAGACAGCAATTACTAGTATATGCCAAGATTACTCTGCTCAGCGATCTATGGCTTAGTAGTCAATCTTCTGTCTAACATTGTGTCCATCATGTGGTGTCTGCAGAGCAGCATCCTGGCACACCCTTTCTTTACTTTCAAGGCGTAGCAAACACGTTAGATGATGCAGCAGCGGATGTCCCCAGGACCTGAGACGTTCCATTCTCTTGTCTGCAGTTGCTATGGGTCATCAAGTTGCAAACGAGCACAGCTTTCCACAATGTTCTCAGGCATCTTTAGCTCTCTGCTCATAGTGGGAATGAGTTGAACATTTGGACACATTCAAGATTATGGTGGCAGATCAGGCACATATATTTACAAGATTTTTAAAAATGGGAATAGACTGCTCTTCTATTTGCCTAGGTAGGCTAACAATAATGTGGTTACGCAGACCGGCACGTGCTGTCACCATCAAATTCAGCTGATGCCATGTTCAGTCTGTACATGGGGTCAAGTGTTTTGCCATCACTCACAGACCACTTGAAATTAAAGTAAGGCTGAGTGAGTTGTGAAAATAAAACACAACACTAGGAATGACAACGTGTCAACTCCCTTCATGTTAGAAATAACTCAATTTCTGGCATCTGTGGTGGGCAATTTTATGGATAATATGAAGTCATTTACTTGGGGCATGCATGAAGCTGATGTGAGGAGTGTGCCACCTTTCCTACACTGGGTCACATCATAGATGGACCTGTAATGAGAGTTTGCCCAGTCCATATGATTGTTTTTATCGCGTTTGTGGTGTTTCACAAGAAAACAGCCCCTTGTCATTATAGATCGACTCGGCTAGACTCGGGACAGGTTGACTCTGTGAACACCCACGCACGCTGATGAGACAGTGTTTGTGGGTCATCAAGAAAGTATGTTTCTAGTTGAACAGCTATCAATGAAAGGATTCCACGCATGGCTATATTAGAATCAGTGCATTATCAGAAACAGAATTAGGGATTATTGAAAGATCAACATTGTGTGTCATTGCAGCGTGTTTGAGAGAGATTGAGTCAACACTTAAGACATGTTTGTATTTAGGCAGGACTTGCGAATTTTGGGACATTTTATCACAAAACGTTTTTTACAAGCACTGTTAAAAGCCTGATTTGTCAGGCGTTTGAGTATGCATATGTGATTATTAGCATGATAAATGGTGTTTTCCTACCTCTGTAACACATTTAACACAAATTCACGTTTCGCCTACCATCTACCCATTGAACTAAGGAAGCGGGTGCAGGAATTATTTCCACAAAACAATATTCGCTGTAATTATTTATTGAAACCCAATCACTGCATGGGCAAAAAAAGGGATGACAGAGACAAGTATGCCATTCACTGCCGTCATGAGGCTACACTTTCTATCACTTTCTTTAACTAATTCTCTCTCTTGACTTCCCTAGGAATTATGTTTGACTACATCGTTGTGACTGAAGGAACACGTGATTACAAATAATATGTATGAGAACTGTTTAGTTCGTTTTTGGTGAGCTATGTTTGAAATGAGCAAATCGGATGCAAAAGTGGCTATGTGTTTTTCCACCGCTAAATGTACTTTAGCAGTATTAAACTTCAGCAAATGGGGTTTTGTGTGTTTTGTTTTCCATTAATAAACCTACAAACAGAGGCACGAAAAATTGTCTTTTTAAACGTCATGTACTTAATGCATGTGAACATCTTGCATGTATGTGTGTGTGCACCTCCCTCTGTAATCTGGTTTCTCATTTCTGTCACTATTTGGTATGTTAGTAGCACTGTCCAGATCGGTAAATCTGCATTCGGCTTGTGCTTGTTCTTGACTGACTTCTCATCATCTGATGGTTCTGTATCTAAATGCCATTGTAATCACTTTGTCACCTGCTCCCCTCACTTTGGTAGTGTTGGTCCTTGGTATTATTTTGCTGAGGTTAATTTTGAGCAGCAATGAGAATTAATATGAAATTTGATCCGATAAATGAGGCAAATCACGTAATTGTCAGTTTATTAAAAAAAAAGGAAACTTCACATGGTTGTGAATCCTGGAATTCTGCAAAAGTACACCAGCAGGCAAACGCTTAATTTCAAAGTGCTAGGACTGCTGACCAGCCCTCCATCGAGTCTACAGCCTGATTGGCCGCATCACTTACCACAGTAGCCCAATCCAGGGGGCCGGCAGGCGAACACCAGCCCTTACAAAGGCCCACACAACGCTCCCTGTCTGGTCCTGTCCAGCACTGGAAGGCACCCCGATGATGCAGCCTCTCCTATTCTCACATCTAAGAACTATTCTTTTTGCACTCTACTCCCAAGACCTTAAACAATGTGTCACAGGTAAGCACACTGCATCACCTGCCCAGACTTCCATTTGACTTCCTACTGACTCATACCTGCCACACAGCATCCTAAAGTCGCTCTCTACCTACTTGTAATGACTACTCACCTAGGTGTGTTTCCAACTGTGCATTCCCCCATTTTAATGGTTTCCACGATAGCTGGGACATTTCGAATCCTGGTGTTCTCCAGCTGTGCATTCCACACTTTAAATGGTTTCTAGTGCTTCTGCCTTATGTGTGCGTTTTAATCCATGAACCTACCGCCCTGTGTGCCACTGCTAAACTCAAACTTTAGACTGCCTGACAACAATGCATCCATCGGTCTATCTCTGCCTTTTAAACCTCTCCTCTCCTCTTTTGGCTGCCCCTTCCCCTCTCTCCCACCCCTCTGTCCCCATTCATGTCACAGCACTTGCACTTTCCGAAATGCTGTTAGGCCAAGTACGATAGTTTTCTGTTCTTTGTTCCTGTATGTCCCTTCCCTGCTCCCCGCCAGCCTCCCCTTATTACCTCATTCATGTCACACACAGCTCTTGCACTCTCTGAAATGCCATCAGGCCTAGTACGACAGTTTTGTTCTATGTCTCTCTGTAAAACAGTCTCTGCTGTTATATGTTGCACCATGAAACGCCTACAGCACTCACTCATTCTGAATGACTCAAGGCCCAGTAAGAATGTTGTTTACTGCATTTACTCCTTGTTCCTTCCCCTGCCTTGAAACGCTTTGAAACACTTGTTTGTGTATATGTGCAATACAAATGACCAATAAATAAAATCAATAAATTCATGGGAAAAGGTAGATTTGTTCTCCTGTACAGGCCACTGGCTGCAGCAACAGCAGAATCAGGGCTTTTTCCATACCATTGTGTAGAAATGTACGGATGCACCGACAGTGAAAGCCCATTCTAGAAAACATGCCCCTGAGCGTAGAATTCTCTGGATTTTATGGGGTCTTAGACAATGAGGTTCATACAGAAAATCAGCAGGGTACATTAGTTGGTTCCATTCCAAGTGAACTTCATATGAAAACATCCTCCAACCTTGAAGGGCATGTCATAACAAGAACATGTTATATCTGTACAATTCCGCTTGGCCTACTAATATGACAGAATCGAAGCACACAGCAGATGTCACCATCAAACGTAAGAGGCTGTGGCCTTGTGACTAGCATCTCACGGGACCCCTATTCCAGTTCTCAGGCAGGAATACCACACCTTCATGTGTGACGTGTCATGCGTCACTCACTGGGTGTGCCTGAGCCCAGGGCAGAGAATGTCACATCTGCACAAATTTACGGGCTTGTTGATTCCAGTAAGCCAATCAGATAACCGCATGGCTCTTTCTGCATTGAATCCATAGGCATGGCTGTGGTGCATTGTCAGCACTAGGGGAAAACAGAGCATACTATTGGTTTTGAAAGCAACAGCAGGTGGAATGACTACTGCCGTGCAGTTCTGAATCAACCGGGGGTGTGCAAAGAAGGGCTGGAAAGATTGGCAAGAACACACACTGAACTGGCAGTCAAAGACCATGTTACACTAATGAGAGGTTTTCGTCTTATCATCCCTGCAACCCTCAGAAGGACACAGTGGGGCTGACAACACAAAAAGGCAGCTGCAGTGCCATGTATGGTTCCCCTTCATGGGCTCACTGGTCAACAGCTGGGTCAAGAACTGCCTTGCATGCCAGTGTACAGCAAAGGCAGAAGCTCTCATCTCATTGCAGTCTATGCACATCCCAGACCGGCCCTGGGACAGGCTAGCAGTCAACTTTTATAGGGAAATGGAGTTGGGGGAATATCTCCTACTGTTTTGATGAATACTCGAGGTTTCCAATTGTCAGGAAAGTGACCACCACAGCGTACCCTCAAGTAGTAGCAACGTTTAACCAAGTGCTCAGTGAGTGGGGCCTCCCAAAGTCCATCAAGTCAGACAATGGACCCCCATTCAACAGCCAGGAGTTTGCAGCCTTCGCAAGGCATATGGGATTCACACATTAGAAGATAACTCCTAGGTGACCACAGGCAAACGGAATGGCCGAACGCTTCATGGCGTCCCTCAAGTAAACAATTCAAAGAGCTCGCATAGAAGGCACTAACATGCACCAAGCGTTATTCAGACTTCTCAGGGACTTTCGCAACATGCCACATGAAGCCACCAATAAGACACCAGCTTCGAGCTCAGTTCCAGAGGTGATAGGTAAGATACTACCAAAAAGGATATCTTGGTAAAGACAGGGACAGTCATGACCTAACCAGTCTTTCAGGCCCAAGTGGACTGAGGTGGATTCATTTTCACAGTACCTAAAATCAGTTCCTGGTGAATTTATGCATCAGATCTGGGTTGAACGGCCCTAGCAGAAAGTGGGCATTGAACAGGGGCGAATGCGGGTGCTTGGTGCAGTCGAATGGCAGCAGTTCAAGTGGTGCAGGTTGGGGCAGTCCCAAGAACGCTTCAACATTGACTCAGCCAAGTCAGGCTTTAGCCTGTGGCAGAGGTCTGCGAGTTGAGTCGGCGGGCTGTGGTCATGAAGTGGTGATCAAGGGGTCATTTTGGTGCAAGTAATAAGGCAGCAGTTCTTTGGATAGCTGGGCGGAGCTGTTTGGTAACCTCTGGATAGGATCAGTGAGTGACCATCCAGAGATTCGGTTTGGTTTTCGGTGTTGAACAGACACTTCAGGCCTGGTAGTTGACAGGCTTTTCTAGGACACGATTCTATGTGGGCTGATGGAGATGAAGTACAATCGTTCGGCTGGTTGGAGGAATGCAGACACCAGCACTGGCACCTTCCCTCTCATTCAGGCTGGGGGGAACACAGAGCAACCAGTGTGTTGGGAGTGAACAGGGAGCTTCAGCTGGTCTGGCCCTCTGGGTTTCTGTGAGGCCTTCACAAAGGGCTCGAGGGCAGGCTACTCCACTTCAGGGTCTGCTCTTCTGGCACAAAATATCCCTTGCAAATTGGTTGTTTGAGTCCTCGTCCATAGCACTTGTCACTCCCAATAGTTACTGGGAATCGATTGGGGACAGGTCTTCCTTCTGTCTTGGATGGCTCCTTTTTCAAATCTGGTGGAGTGCTTCAGACAGTGCTATTGTCCCGAAAGAAGTCCAGGTGATTGTCCCCAGAATGTCTCTTCAGATTTAAAGGATCCTCGAGGAACTGAAGGTATTCTGTTGATGGGTTAGAGACTCCTGCTTTTAAAGGCATATGTATTGATCTAAAGCTAGCCTGCTCCTGGTAGGAGTGGAATTTGCCCTCTTGATCTTGCACCCAAAGTGCTTTGTTCAAGGGAAAGCTAAGGAGACAGGAAAGTCAAAGGGAGACATTAAGAAACAAGATGGTGGAAGGCTTCTTCCATTTTCCAGTGCACTCCTGCCTATCCTACTCCAACCACGTTAGCTCCTACTGACAACAAAATACCTATTTTTCACGCAGCATCTTGGCGTGAGGCTACTCCTCTTGAATAGGTATGTTTCTTTTTACCTGACCCAAGGCTGCTGCCTGCTGTGTGACAATCTCTGGGGGAGAGCGATACCGGCCCTCATAAAGAGAATCAAAGAGATCCTGGGTTCTCTGGATTTCTGGCCTGCCGGGTGGCAGTATTGCCCCGTCTGACCCTAATACACATTTACTTGCCCAGCAGAGCTGACTCACAGGAGCTGACACATGTGCAATATAATTTATTTTGTGCAGCCACAATCATAAATATCACCATCCACTATACCTAAACACAGGCATAGTTTATTCTTAGAGAATACCCTTCCATCAGCATGGGGTACTCATGATTGTCATAGTTGGGTACAGGGGGCATTTCTTAAATGTCACTCCTGTGCTGCAGTGATGACCCTGCTCTGCACTACAAGCAGAGCGGGTACTGCTGATCAGACTACTGTAACGCTCACCTGATACCCACGGAGGCGCAGGTCGTGGCAGGAAGGTGTCTGTGACTCGAAAGGTGATGTGCAGGACTCGATGGGCTTCTGGGGTCGAACCTCTTCGCACTGTGTGACGAACTCGTAGGGTGAGGTTTCTGCAGGTGAAAGAACATAGGGGTTAATGGTCTGGGTTGTGTAATGCCTCTCTTCCTCTCTCTCCCCAGCTTCTCCGTAGAGCCCCCTGGTCAACGTGCTCACCTTAGATAGGTGAATGCTGGACTCTCCATCTGCGTCTGATGCAGGGCGCTGTTGCCAGTTCCTTCACTGGTGAAACATAGGCCTCTTGGACTCAGAGGACCGTTACCGTCGTTAATAGCACGAGCGGTGAGTTTCCAGACACCTTTTTAGTCTTTATAGTCTTTAGAGTCTTTAGGTGCAAGGCAGGACTTCGTATGATGCTTTTCTCCCCTTTTGCTTGCAGGACTCTTGAGGAAGATGAAATAAAGCGCCTGGAAATGCGTGAGTAAATGCAAGCGCTCCAGCTGTTTTTTCCCTTGCAGCGTAGTTCGTGTTGAAGAGGCACCGGAGTATTTGCAGGCGTTCTATTGTGAAGAGCGCGATGAGCGTAAGTAAATACCTGTCTAATGTCTCTTCTTTTGTCTTTCAGAAGTTTGTTTGCAGCGCCGGAGTCCGCGGAATGCCCGTAAGTAAATACAATGCTTTTATCTCCGCAGGCGGCGGTGCAGCGTGAAGAATTCCAGAGTTCACGGAGTGCCGGTAAGTAATGACAATGCTTTTGTCTTCACAGGCGAAAATACAGCGTGCCGGAATGACCGCAGCTGATGGATCAGGTGAGTAAGCACTGCGAGTTAAAACTGCCTTGCTAACCTGCTGCTTCTTGTCTCTGCAGGTGCTGCTGTCGACTGGGTACAGGAATGGTGAGTATGATTCTTGCAGATTGAGGATCGAAAGAAGAAAGGCTGGAACAGACTCGGTGAGCGTTCTGCTGCAGATGCAGAATAACGCGAAGCACGTTTCTTCTATCGGGTGTGGTTTAAATAGCCTTGGAGTGATGAGGCGTCTTCCTCCGCGGCCCCGCCTAGGTAAGAAAAGAGTTCCAGTTCTAGAAGCTTTCCCCATGCTGAATCCAGGGAATGGAGCTGCCCCACCCAGGTAAGAAAGTAGTTCCTGTTCACAGAGGACTTCTAAGTGGCTGGTAAGTAAGCAGCATGGTCTGCTGCAGGTAAGTCCACCCAAACATCTGCACACATATTATGAGCCCGGCGCTTCCAGTGCCGGGACCGATGATTCTGATGAGCCTGGTGCCACCGGCGCCAGGACAAGGTCCAAAAGGTCCCCGTGGGGACCGGCTGGTGCCTAGGATTAGGGTTAGGGGCCTGCTTCCAAGGACGTTGGGCTGGTCCTGGCTCCTTGGAAGCAGTGATCATGACAGTACCGCCCCTCAAGGCCCCTCCTAAGCGTGTCTTCTCCGGGGGTTTTGGCTTGTCGGGGTGATTCAGATGGAATCTCTTGACCAGACGAGGTGCGTGGACATATTCTGAGGGTTCCCAAGACCTTTCCTGGGGACCGTATCCTTTCCAATCGACCAGATAGTATAATTTAGATCTGGAGATTTTGGAGTCTAGGATGTTCTTTACTTCGAATTCGAGTTCTCCGTCTACCAAAACGGGTTCTGGGAGTTCAGTCAATCGAGTTTCTGGTTGTACTGGTTTTAATAAGGAGACATGGAATACTGGATGTATTTTCATATGCGTAGGCAGTTCCAATTTGACTGCCACCGGATTAACTATGGTAGAGATGGTGTAGGGTCCAAGGTATCTCGGGTTGAAGGTGCGGGATCCTTATAGAGGCAGGTGCTTAGTGGATAACCAGACCTGGTCTCCTACTGCGTAGTGAGGGGCCTCTTTACGGTGTCGATCTGCTCCCTTTTTGACTTGAGCTTTAGCTCTTTGCAGATGGGCAGTGGCTTCCTTAAAAGCACGGGTAATCTCAGAGTGTAAATGATCCACAGCTGGTGTTTCGAATTCTTGGGGAGGATCCAAATTAGAGGTTCTAGGATGATGTCCGTATAATAGGAAGAAGGGAGTCTTCCCGGTTCCAGAATGAGTCGAATTGTTGTAAGCGTATTCAGCGATCCACAGAATATCCTTCCAAGGGTTTTCAGTTTGTTGGAGCATGCAACGCAGATATTGCTCTAGAGTCTGATTAGTCCTCTCGGTTTGTCCGTCAGTTTGGGGATGGTGACTGGTTGAAAGTCTTACATCAATTTGGGCTAGACGACAGCAACTTCGCCAAAAGTGGGAGATGAATTGACTTCCCCTATCGGAGATTAAAACCGAGGGAAAACCGTGTAACCGAATGATGTTTTCTAAGAATTCTCGGGCCAATACCGAAGCCGAAGGTAGGCCCTTCAGGGGAATGAAATGAGCCATCTTGGAGAATAGATCCACGACTACTAAAATGGTATTATACCCTGAGCATGGAGGTAAGTCCGTGATGAAATCCATGGACAGGGTATGCCATGGACAGGGAGGAATATCCAGAGGGTGTAAAAGGCCGGCTGGTTTCTCCTTCTGACTTTTATTCTGGGCACACACACCGCAGGAGATTACAAAGTCTCTAATATCCTTCTTCCATAATGGCCACCAGAAATGTCTTTTGATCTTTTCCATGGTTTTGGTAATGCCAGGGTGACCCTCCATCAGAGAGTCGTGAAGCGGAGATTACTTGTTTTTGTATTTTCTCACAGGGCAAGTACAATCGTCCTTGGAAATATGGTAGGTCTTGATCCAGTGAGAATTCTTTTCCCTTTAATTGCCAGTCCTGAAAATCGGCCGGAGTTAGGAGTGACTTGACTGCAGTCTTGATGTCTTCAAAGGTTTGAGTGCTGACTAACCCCAAAATCCTTTGTTCTGGGATTATGGGTATTGGTTCTGGATTGGTCAAATGTTCATCTACTCCCATCCGAGAGAGGGCATCTGCTTTTCCGTTTTTACTGCCGGGTCGATAAGTGATTATAAAGTCAAACTCAGCCAGAAACAGAGCCCAGCGAAGCTGTCTGGAAGACTGAGCTTTGGCCGTCTTCAGGTATTGTAGATTGCGGTGATCAGTCATTACGGTGACTGTGTGTCTGGCTCCCAAAAGATAATGTCGCCAGGCTTTAAAGGCCGATCTGATAGCTAAAAGTTCCTTGTCTGTAATGGAATAGTTGATCTCGGGAGCCGAGAATTTGCGGGACCAAAAGGCTACAGGATGTAATTGGTGTGTGACTGGATCTCTTTGTGATAAAACTGCCCCCATAGCAAGACTAGAAGCATCCGTTTCCACGATGTAGGGGAGTTCTGGGCGAGGATGTTTCAGAACAGGTGCAGAAATGAATTTTGCTTTTAAGTCCTGAAAAGCTTGTTCTGCTTCAGTAGACCATTCAAAACGTTTGTTCTTTTTTAACAGAGCGGTGATGGGCTGGACTATCCGGGAGAATTCAGGAATGAATCTGCGGTAAAAGTTAGCGAAACCTAACATGCTTTGAACTCCCTTTACCGAGGTTGGTGATGGCCACTTGATGATTGCATCGACCTTCTTCGAATCCATATGAACCCCATTAGGTGACAATATGAATCCCAGGAACTCAACTTCAGTTACGTTGAAAACGCATTTTTCAAGCTTGGCAAAAAGGTTATGTTGACGCAGTCTCTCGAGAACCTTTTTACGTGTCTCTGATGTTCCTCTTCAGATGATGAATAGACAAGGATGTCATCAATGTAGACAACAACACACACATCTATGAGTTCTCTAAGGACATCGTTCATAAAATACTGGAAAGCAGCAGGAGCGTTACAAAGTCCAAAGGGCATCACTTGATATTCGAATAACCCATACTTGGTGCGGAAGGCCGTCTTCCATTCATCGCCTTCTTTTATTCGTACCAAGTGGTAGGCTCCTCTGAGATCTAACTTTGTATATATACATGCTTCTTTGACTTGGCCCAGGAGTTCAGGGATCAAAGGTAACGGGTATCTGTTTTTAACAGTGATTTGATTCAGGGCGCGGTAATCTATACAAGTTCTAAGGTCTCCTTCCTTTTTCGGAACGAAGAACAAAGCCGAGGAAGTTGGAGACTTAGAAGGACGGATAAACCCGTTAGCTAGGTATTGGTCCAGATATTGTCTGAGGTGAAGATTCTCTGGCTCGGTGAGGGCATAAATCCTACTGCAAAGAGGAGTTGTTCCGGGTATCAAGTCTATTTGACAGTCGTAAAACCTATGAGGAGGCAGGGTGTTAGCTTGATCCTTTCGAAAGACATCTTGGAATTCCTGGTAGTCGGAAGGTAATGTAGGAACCTCAGAAGAAACTGCTGCCACTGAAACTTCAGGCCGAGGATAACAAGTGGTAAAACATTCTGGAAACTGAACCGTCTTTGCTCGCCAGTCGATCTGAGGATTGTGTTTCTCTAACCAAGGGATTCCCAGAATGATCTGGAACTGAGGGGCCTTGATCACATCGAACACAATTTTCTCCCGGTGTCCATCTTGGCTTACTAGCGTCACTTCTTGGGTGGCATGCGTTACTGGTCCGGAGGCTATCTCCGTGCCATCCACTAGTAATGATGTCCTTTACTGCCTTAGGGACAAGGGGTAGATTCATCCTTGATGCCATTTCACGGTCCACATAATTGCCGATTGCTCCGCTGTCGATGTAAGCTTCAATTGCATGCAAACGATCCGGACGTGCTGGACTAATGAGGACCATGGGCACCACGAAATGCGAGGTCACGGGACAGATCTTAACGCTCGGCAAGAGGACCTCTACACTTGCCGGGCTAGGTCGTTTCCCTGCTCAGAACTTGTGGCACTGGTGTCTGCGGCTCCTACAGTCTTCTTAGCTGGTTTCACTGGACAGTCTCGAAGAAAGTGCCCTGAGTTCCCGCAATAGAGGCATAATTGCAGCTGTCTTCTTCTTTCCCGCTCCTTTTGGCTTAAAGGACCTTTCATCCCCCCTATTTGCATGGGTTCCACAGTGTCCGCTCCCTTAGTAGGAGTCTGTGGTTTAGAAAACACTCGGGTATCAAATTTAGAGCGATCAGCCTTCCTGTTCTGTAATCTGTGGTCCAATTGGACGACCAAGTCAATATAGTCTGAACATTCTTGTGGAGGGTTCACAACTTGAGCTAACACATCCTTGAGCTCTCCACGCAGGCCTCTGTAGAAAAGCGTTATTCTCTTATCCTCGGGCCATTGAGTTTCCACTATGAGTCTGTTGAATGAGGCTATATAGGTCAAGAGGTCTTGATTACCCTGTCGTAATGAAAGAAGTTCATTGTCCAAGGCCTGCCCTTGTGCATGTCTTGCAAACAGTTTCTCCATACTGGACTGGAAGGCCTGGAAATCATGTAGAACCGGATCATCCTGGGTGACTAAAGGGATCGACCAATCTGCGGCGCTGCCACTGAGATAAGAAAGCATGAAAGCCACTTTGGTCTGATCTGTTGGGAATGCAGCTGGTCGACATAAGAAATGTAAGCGGCACTGGTTGATGAACACTGCATATTTCTTTGGGTCACCAGAAAAACGTTCGGGCGTAGCCAAGGGCACATTACCAGGTAGATTGATTTGCACTGGATTTACAGATGGTGCAGAAGGATAGCTTCCTCCTGGAGCGGGCAGAGGTGTCTGTCCTGCCTGCGTTTGTAGCAATTGCCTAGCGAGGTCCTCTGTTCGCTCCTTGGAAAGTATTAGTTCTCTTCTTAGAGAGCTTGTTTCCTGACGAGCTGCATGTACTTCTGCTCTTAATTCCCCGAGCAACTGGGCTAAGTGATCAGTGTCTGAGGTTTCCATTGCGCCTGGGTAGGAGTTTTGCGGTGGGCTTCGCGTTCTGTAACGCTCACCTGATTCCCACGGAGGCGCAGGTCGTGGCAGGAAGGTGTCTGTGACTCGAAAGGTGATGTGCAGGACTCGATGGGCTTCTGGGGTCGAACCTCTTCGCACTGTGTGACGAACTCGTAGGGTGAGGTTTCTGCAGGTGAAAGAACATAGGGGTTAATGGTCTGGGTTGTGTAATGCCTCTCTTCCTCTCTCTCCCCAGCTTCTCCGTAGAGCCCCCTGGTCAACGTGCTCACCTTAGATAGGTGAATGCTGGACTCTCCATCTGCGTCTGATGCAGGGCGCTGTTGCCAGTTCCTTCACTGGTGAAACATAGGCCTCTTGGACTCAGAGGACCGTTACCGTCGTTAATAGCACGAGCGGTGAGTTTCCAGACACCTTTTTAGTCTTTATAGTCTTTAGAGTCTTTAGGTGCAAGGCAGGACTTCGTATGATGCTTTTCTCCCCTTTTGCTTGCAGGACTCTTGAGGAAGATGAAATAAAGCGCCTGGAAATGCGTGAGTAAATGCAAGCGCTCTAGCTGTTTTTTCCCTTGCAGCGTAGTTCGTGTTGAAGAGGCACCGGAGTATTTGCAGGCGTTCTATTGTGAAGAGCGCGATGAGCGTAAGTAAATACCTGTCTAATGTCTCTTCTTTTGTCTTTCAGAAGTTTGTTTGCAGCGCCGGAGTCCACGGAATGCCCGTAAGTAAATACAATGCTTTTATCTCCGCAGGCGGCGATGCAGCGTGAAGAATTCCAGAGTTCACGGAGTGCCGGTAAGTAATGACAATGCTTTTGTCTTCACAGGTGAAAATACAGCGTGCCGGAATGACCGCAGCTGATGGATCAGGTGAGTAAGCACTGCGAGTTAAGACTGCCTTGCTAACCTGCTGTTTCTTGTCTCTGCAGGTGCTGCTGTCGCCTGGATACAGGAATGGTGAGTATGATTCTTGCAGATTCAGGATCGAAAGAAGAAAGGCTGGAACAGACTCGGTGAGCGTTCTGCTGCAGATGCAGAATAACGCGAAGCACGTTTCTTCTATCGGGTGTGGTTTAAATAGCCTTGGAGTGATGAGGCGTCTTCCTCCACGGCCCCGCCTAGGTAAGAAAAGAGTTCCAGTTCTAGAAGCTTTCCCCATGCTGAATCCAAGGAATGGAGCTGCCCCACCCAGGTAAGAAAGTAGTTCCTGTTCACAGAGGACTTCTAAGTGGCTGGTAAGTAAGCAGCATGGTCTGCTGCAGGTAAGTCCACCCAAACATCTGCACACATATTATGAGCCCGGCGCTTCCAGTGCCGGGACCGATAATTCTGATGAGCCTGGTGCCACCGGCGCCAGGACAAGGTCCAAAAGGTCCCCGTGGGGACCGGCTGGTGCCTAGGATTAGGGTTAGGGGCCTGCTTCCAAGGACGTTGGGCTGGTCCTGGCTCCTTGGAAGCAGTGATCATGACAACGACAGATGCAGCAGGGCACATGCTTTTGGCATGGAGTTGTGACAAAGGGGGTTCTGGTCAGTAGATTACCCTTATGGTGAAGGAATCACCCGCGTCATTTTAGGTAATATAAATACAAAGAGAACAGTGCTTTGCACCATTGCCAGATGGCAATTTTTCACGATTTCTTGAAGCCACCTCATTTGTGTACTATGTTTAACGTTGTCGCAGGCGGCTGAGATGTTGTGGATTAACAGTGCTGTGTTGCAGTCCGCTAACCTGTTGAGGTAATCTCAGATGTCATACCATATGGAAACTAGTGCTTATGGTAGGTCTAAAAACAACTTGTGAGTGATCAGACAGGTTGTCAGACTTCAAATTCTTGAAATCGTGGATGTATGTATAGCTCTCAAGAATTTTGCCTCGGTATAACTGGTTTGATGTAGGACAGATTAGGAAGGTTTTTCTTGGTCTCAACATAGAGAGACGTACCACAACAGCTGTAGAGAGACATGGAGAGAGAAGTATAGAGAAGGATAGAGAGGGATCAAGATGGGAGAGAGAAAGGGCTTATAAAAAAATATATGTAAGTGAAATGTATTCAGGTAGGTCAGTGCAATATAGCGAGAATCACAGTGATGGATACATATAGAGTGAGCCATTGAGATGGAGATAAATGTAGAATGATACCTTCAGAGCATTGCTGTAAACAGAACTGTATAGATCAAGAGTGTGGCAGTGTTTATTGTTGCATCAACATTCAACATCTAGCAGCGGAAAAGGGGAGAAAGTAGACAGACACAGCGAACAGAGAAAAAGAAACATGTATTTGAAAGGAGCATAAGGAGAGGAGGCAAGAACAAGAGGAACAGAAAACTACAGAGAGAAAATGATGTTTTGACAACAAGTGGACAAGGAGTGGAATTGTGAGGAGAAGAATAAAATAATGATTGCCACAAATAGTAAAATGAGAAGGAAAAGAAATGAAAACAGCAAAGTTGATGGGGAAAGAAGAGAAACATAGGAATTTTAGGAGAACAAATAAGGGTAGTGACAGAAGAAAAAGAGGTCAGAAAACCAAGGAGAAAAGGAGAGGATAAGTGGATTGTGAAGAAAAGAAAAGAACAAGAATGGGAGACAAAAAAGGAAGCTAGGTTAGAAAATGAATTATTGATAAAATGCCACAGAAGAAGGGGCCAAGAGTGGCAAAAAGAAGATGCATAGCAAAAGAGGAATGTAAAGGATGAAGGGCAAAACAGATGGAGAGAAGTAAAGAAAAACGTGAAGAACCAGGGAAAGCAATGATTGGGCTTCAGACCTTTGTGCTGTCCCAGTAATTGTGAGGGTGACTTTAACCTGAAATTATGAAACAGTTAAAGATCTGTTCATAGAAAATTAGGAAGAATTGGTCCTGCATATACCAAAACAAACCCACTTGGTAGACCTCTGACCTCTGACAACGCTCCATATCTATGGCAAATAAAAATGTGAACAGGTTTTGCAGCATCAATGCCAGGTTAAATTTTGGGAGGATAAAGAGAATAATTGGTTATGTCTTAATTCCCATATGGTGATGATGGGTTTGAGGTGCCCAAAGTGCTCAAAAACATAACCTTCTTGAACTGGTTTCAGCTACGGACCGAAGTGGGACTCAGTCTGGGCTTACTCATGCGTACGTTGCTACCTTGAAGAGGTGCCAGGGAGCCCAATATGTTTAGGTGGGTGACTTTAAGAGATTAATTGGATTAGTCCATTCCAGGCTGTGTGGTGGCTAAACAGTGAAGACATTATTGTTATGCCAGAGGACGGGTGACGCTCCCCGGTACTGTAGGAAGATGTGCTAAAGTTCTAAATAATATTTACAACTTTCAATCTGATCTTTGAATCCCACTTCTTGTAACCGTTTTCAATGCTATGATTTTTTCAAACTGTTTCCCAAGGAGTTGGAAGGTTGGGATCATTTTACCAATATAAAAAAGCGTAATAAGTGCACTCCATCCTCATATCGTCTGGTTACTCTCCTTGGTGGCACGTCTAAATGGTTTGCTGGTTTAACACTAAAGAGACTACAGGAATGTGTACAGGAAAGGGATATTGTACTCAACAACCAGTTGGGCTTTAGTGCTGGTGCTGGTAAAATTTACCAAGGCCTACATCTATGTCTAATCTTGGCCAAACACATCAACATTATGGCAACTCCTGTCTTTGCTGCTTTTATGCATAGGAGGTCAGCCTTTGAACACATGAAGAATGCCTCTGCATGAAGACACCAGAGTATGTGTCCCCTATGGGAATGAAGGGGAACTACCTAAACATATTTGAGTTGCGAAGAGGGTTTGGCGTGCGTGCCTACTGAACCCACTTCTTTTAAATCTGTACTTCAATTTGCTCACATCTTGTCTGGAGGCTACTCTGGCAGATGTACCAAGATAGATGTGGGAGCCGGAGACTCTCTGTCCTTAGCTATGCTGAAGATGCTGTGCTTTTAGACAGAATAACCCAAATCACTCCAATTATTGGTCAATGATTACTTGTGTAGTATGGCTACAAGCGGAAACCTTGAATAAAATCCCCAAAAGCTTGTGGAAATCTAAATAATTGTTTCATTTTGCTCAGACCAGGGAAGACACAATGAAACAGAGACCCAAGTCATATTGTACTTACCACTTAGATGTACAGAAGCGGCTCATGGCAATTTGTCTTGGGTCAATAATCAACAACACAGTATCCCGCTAACCAAGCTTAATGTAGTGCCTATGAAGGCGGTGACTTATAAATGGTGAAAAGCCCTGTTTGTAGGAGTACATCATGGCTGTCTGGGTGGGGCAAGTTAGACCCTGACCTATTTAATGCCTTTCTGATCCCCTTTATGCAGATCTAAGGAAGACTTTTTTACTGGGGATTTTAAAAGATAGCAGCTTGAAGCTTTATTGTCCACCTGTTCCGTATTTATTGGCATGCTCAGAAGTGTAGGTAGATGTTTCTGTTAGTGGCTTGCCATGCTTTTTTCTATTTATTACATTGGTGCAATACCATGTAATATGGTGTGCATACTTATATTGCTAATTGTTGAATTATGTTTTATGTGCTTTAACTAAGTGGTGGATTGACTGTATTACTTATTTTGTTTCATGGGATGATATGAACTGTAATTGAACATTGTTGTTTATATTTTATATTGTATTGCTTATTTAAATCTGGTATAAACAAGATTGTTTGATGAAAAGAAAAAACAAAGGGAACATAGACAAGTGAATGGAGTAGGAAGAAGAAAAGAAGGATGTAGATGGTAAGGGAAAAAGCATCAAAGATAGTGTGAGTGATAAAGGAAGGGGAAGGAAAGGTTGGGATGGGAAAGAATGGATAGTACAGGAGGGACAGTGGGGACATCAAAGTCAAGTGCAAAGCAGAACTATGGATATTGTATCTACTGTAGTGTTCTGCTGTTATTTGTTCTACAGCCCATTGTTACTGAGTGACATTTCACCCCTAACACGTTAAGTGTATCCTTCTACAGGAACCTTATTTTAGAATAAAGTCTCCAGGGGAGGCTGCATTCTGAAATACAACCTGGGAGAGGGGAAGTGGTGGTCGATATTACAATGAGATTTATGTTTTTTGTGTCACCTGCAGAACACAGTCTATTGCTGCAGTGTCAATTTAGCACTTCTTTCTTCTTAGATCTATAAAATGGTCCATGTTACATTTTGTAATATTGAAACCTATAATTACAGTGCTTGCAAGCAGGCACAATTTGACATAAAGGGCTATAAAAAAACGAAAGTTGTATTTCTTCTGTCTGTGAAATTCTTGTTCTGTTTGTAATATCAAGGAATGTTATCTGTATTTGCTTGTGTATTACAATGTCTCTGGCTATTCTAAGCGTACGTTCAAGCATCATGTCAATTAACTTGGCCTAATAAACTCAATGGGGTATGATTTGTTGAACTTTTATCCTTCAATTCTCAGAAAAATATTTTATTAAATGTATGTGTGTGTGTGTGTGCGCACATGTGTGTATGTGTTTGTTTAGAAATATGGCTACTTATATTAGTAATAGTATACTATTGTAGCAATGATATTAGTCAGCAGAGTATTTAAGGCTCATCAAAACCTCCCCCGACAATTACAGAAGACTCTGTCATGGGGCAAAGTTCACTGTCTATTATTCTCCACGCATTCCCAGAGGACTTAGAGTCTATCTGAGACCCACTTTATGTAGGGAGAATAAAGATTTCATTGCCAAGTGGGATCAGATATTGAACAAATGTTCACTGGACCTTATTCTTTTGACTATTCAAGAATTAGCAAAATCACTAGACGTGATAGATAAAGAAATCACTGATTTAACAGCTCAATTGAGTAAATTGAAATCCGCACAGGACCTTCAGGCTATTTTGGAAGACATTAATCAGAAACTTTCATCCTATAAACAGGACATTGAACAACGTAAACTTCGTAAGTTTAAACGTGACACTTCTGATTACCATAACGATATTGTCTACTCGTGGCAAGAGTTTTATGCCCAAAGGAATAGAACTAGATTTCCAAACCCTCAACCTACTTCCTCCGATTCAGAGAATACAAGTGAGGGTAGTATAGGTGATCCTATACCAGGTAAACAAGTATCAACCCATCGACCACCAGCATCCCCTCAAAATGTAGAGAATAGTACAGTTGCATCTAATCCTGTAGGTGTATCCATTGAGCCTCCTTTTTTAGAAAAAAGACCCAACGTGGGCACAAGATCAAAAAAGAAAAACAAGTAAAGGATTCAATTGTGGTGAATATCTCAAGTAAGACACTGTCATCTAGCCAATTGGACATTCTGAACATGGGACTCTCTTTTGTCCCGACCTCTAATTCTACCCTCTTTGATGAGAAAGTTAATTTACACATATTACTCCGGAAAATCAAACTTAAACTATTTTTCGCATCGCAAGTTGATGAGTTAGAACGGGAAGATTCAGGTGACTCATTGGAAATGAAATCCAAAAGCTCCTTTGATCCGCCAATTGACAATCCAGTTTTGAATATGTTTAAATTGAAGGTTGAGGATGATCTTAAGAAAATAAATTTTCCCTTAAAATCTCCAGTGAACTTGAAAGATTTTCAACTGAAAGAGTTGGAATCCTTAGCCAGAGATCTTGATCTCACGATCAAACCAGCAGATAAGGGAGGTGCGGTAGTGGTTATGGATTCTACCTTTTACCATGCCCAGTGTACCACTATGTTGGAGGACACTACCACATATTTAAAGTTGAACGGCGACCCAACACATAAAATCAAGGTAATCATTGAAAATTGTGTTAACGATGCACTTGAGAATGATTGGATCTCTGTAAAAACTAGGTCTTTCCTTTTGAAAAAATTCCCTATCATGCCAGTACTGTATGGTTTGCCAAAAATCCACAAAAATAAAGACCACCCCCCATTGAGACCAATTGTTGCCTGTACTGAGAGCATTTTTGATCCCTTATCCAAATATGTTGATCGAATTTTACAACCGTTCAATCTATACCAACGTATTTGAGAGATACCACAGACTTTTTGTTGAATGTTAATGAATTTTCTTGCCTGTCATCTGAATGTATTCTTTTTTCAATGGATGTATGCAGCCTATATACCTCTATTCCCCATCAGGAGGGTAGTCAGGCAGTAGAATGGTTATTGTTTCAAGCAAGAAATGTTAAATGTGATCCACAATTAATCATTCAATTTATCACGATCATCCTTCACAACAGTTTTTTTCGATACCAACGCGATTATTACGCTCAAATATCTGGTACAGCGATGGGGTCAGCGATGGCCCCAGCATATGCTAATATATACATGTATTGGTTTGAGAAAAGATTTGTACTGGACAACATGGAATGGTCGTCAAAGATTATTATGTGGAAAAGGTACATGGACAATTATTTTTGGCGTGTGGTGTGGCTCCAAAAAAGAACTGGAAGATTTTCTTAACTATCTTAATTCTGTTCATCCAAGAATTAAATTCACTTTAGACATTGGGGAACCTTCTCTCCATTTTCTAGACGTACAACTAGAAATTGTGAACAATCAAATTAAAACATCTGTATACCACAAAGCTACTGACGTCAACAGTTTATTACATTACGCTAGTTTCCACCCTAAGGCAATGATGGCGAGTCTGCCATATAGCCAAACGTTATGTCTGAAGAGCATCATCACTGATTGTGATGTTTTTCAAGAGGAGTGTGTGAATTTGTCTAAGCGATTTACCTCCAGAGGGCATCCAGTGGAATTAGTAGAAGATGCACAGGCAAAGTCACTCCCGATGACCAGAGAACAACTATTGCCCGTTACAACCAAAAAAGAGAATACGGCTATCCTCCACATTTGTAAATTCTCTAGACAATCATTTCACATTAAACGAATTATCCAAAAACATTGGCCCATTCTGCATTATGATCCAACTCTAGGCGAGCTGTTTCCTGAACCACCAATGATGGTATACAAACGAGGAGTCAACATCCGAGACAAAGTTGTAAAGGCAGAACGCACATTTAAGGAAACTCAGTTGACACTAGCCACAAAGAAAAAAGGTACATTTCCTTGCTTATCCTGCAGTCACTGTAACAATATATCTAAGGGTGAATCTATTTCACACCCCCACACGGGGAAAAAGATAAAATTACGAAACTTCGCAACTTGTCGATCTACTGGTGTCATTTACTGCATCAAATGCCCATGCGGTTTAATCTATGTTGGGCAGACCGCCCGTTCAGCCCGAGAGAGGTGGACCGAGCACAAATCAAATATTCGCTGCAAGAATAACAAATCTCCGGTCTCGAGACATTTCACATCAGCTCGCCACACCATAGCCCAGATTAGGTTCACCATTTTGGAAGTTGTTAAGCGTCCCACCAGGGGAGGGGAGTTTATGAGAATACTCACCCAAAGAGAGATGTTTTGGATTGACTTGCTTGACACTATTTCACCTAGAGGATTAAATGAGGAGTTTTCACTTAACTGCTTTGTTTGAATCTGATCTTTTTCTGGCAGGTTGATCTACCTACATGTGACTTCAATTAGTAGTGTTTATCTCTCTATTTCTTCCTTATTCTGTTAACTTGTGTTGAGCATCTTTTTTCACTTTATTAGTTATTTCTGTTTCGCTATTTTATTTGTTTTACTGTGCACACAGGGTTTCATTTGTTTCACTGTTCACGCAGTACGTTTATTCGCTTGCTTAGTTTTAGTAATTGGTTTGGAATTATTGCTCATTTATCTTTTTATTTATCCGCTCCCTTTCTCACCTATTTCCCTTCATCATCTGTTTTGCCCAGGTGTTGTGGATTCACTTCCATTAATTGGGTGCTAGTTCACGCTTTAGATGTATTTTTTGGCTCTCTTGACTTAGTTCTTCATATATGGCGCCGTATTTTAGTTTATATTTGTTCCCTCCTCTAAATGTAAGTGTTTCTTTTTTTCTTTACTATTACTCTTTACTAACGGTATACTGTGCATTCAGTGGTGCACAGCTACCGTTTGTTCCGCCTATGCCTCCGCGATTAGAACGTTCCGTCCACAACCCTGGGGGTCATGTGACATCTTTTTGTCATATGACTCATTATGAGTCATTACTATTTAACACACGTCCGGCATCAGCGTGCAGAGCTACTGGAGCGGTGACGTGCGCGGATGTTTTTTGCGTTTTTCCACGGTGAGTTTGGAAGTTCCATTTAGGCTTTGTTATTTATGTGGGGCACTTTCATCCGTGCGCCAAGTTTAAGGCTTCTTCTTTACTTTTTGCCACTTGGTGCTTTGAATGAATGTACCTTGGACCACGTTTTCCTTGCTCAGTTTTTGGTAATTATCTTGGGTGTGCACTCCATGTGCATTACCTACCTCACGCGTTTTCTTTGGTTTGTTCTTTGTTTGTTTACCTGTATGGCACATTTCTAGAGTGATAGCCCAAGAGTTGTTGCTATAGTTAGATGCTTAGGTTAGCTTAGTGGTAATTCTTGTTTCTTTTTCTTTTTTACTACACGTAGTACTGTACTTGTAGTTTTCCGCACAAGATTGGCATTACTTGGGTACTTCCTCGATTGACTCTTGAAGTGTCTAGGATTGAAGCTGGACCTTTCCTGATTGCTTCAGCTGTAACCCCGAATATCTTAATACAGTTAAGCGACTGCAGCTCAATTTTGTGGTAAGCAGCTCGTTTGTTAACTGTCTCTCCAGCAGGTTTTAATTTTCTTTGACCTAAAAAGTTTTTGTCTCACACAAGTGGCTATACATATTCATTTATTTTTTACACCAGGTTTATGACCTCGAAAAAAGTTTATTTGCACCTCAGCAGTATGTGGATTTTTCTCCACACAGCACCGCTGTACATCAGATTCAGCACGCCCGTGTTCATTTCAGGTATTCGCTTTTTTTGAGCCTACTCATTTTCCCATCTCTTTTTGGAGTCACACCCTTGGTTAAATCGATCTTTATATCTTGATCACCTATGTGTACCTTAATGTGGATTTTCATGTACTTTTGTGAATTAGCTAAAATCATTGTACTCTTGCACTTAGCGGTGTTGGATTGCTCAATTTTTGTGAACATCCTTGTTTTAACATTGTGAATCAATATTCTGATGTTGTACTTTTGATGCATACATTTTCAGATTACTTTGCTCCTGAAGAAGGGGTTATTCCCCGAAACGCGTAGAGCATCTGATCATCTGAGTTCACTACCACGAAATTCATCATTTGAAAATTTGGATTGTATATTATTATTTCAGTTGCTAATTTATATGTATTCTTCTCATGATCAATGGCATATGTCTATGAATTGAATGCCTTCATTCCTTTATGTTGATTTGAAGTGATTTTTACAGTACTTAGAACTGTTTGCTTTGATTAAAGTTTGACTTATTAGAAGATTACACTCTTTTTTCATTATTATTGACTGATAGTGTATCAGTATCAATGGTGTGCAGGGGACCGGAGTGTCTCTAGATGTAGACACTTTTCCTTGTTTCTATTATTCTCCAATAGACAGGGATCATGCAGGAAATCACAAATCTCCAGAAATCACTAATTCTGAGCTTGCGTCACCCGGTTTTATACATCACAAAATCAACTCCATCCCAAAAAACCTAAGAGGTATCCCATTTGGGCAGCTCAAGTTTATCACCTATGGAGACAATATACATTAGAATCTTCATTGGCCTAACATGCCAGGTGGCTTCTCCTGAGATGCCTCAAAAAACTATCTATTACATTGTTGCAGGGTTGCACGAAGACCATTGGTCTGTGTAACATTCTACACCACTCTGTGATCAGAGAGTCGGGATTGGCTGAAGCGGGTCCTGCCAGGCCTGCAACCCTGATCTGTTCACAGAGCTTGGCATACCTTTTCAAGGTAATGGGAAGGCCTATGTGTTCCCATTGTTGTCACTGGTCTGATCACCTAGCCTGGGAGAGTGCCTTCAGGTTGCAAGTTCAGGTGGGCAACGCATGTGTCAGTCTTCACTGTTTTGCTGGGGACTGCTTCTCTTCTCACCAAGATTAAACAGCAATTGTTCAGCTCTGCTGGGTCACCTGTTTCGAAGACCTCAAAACAAAAGCACTTTTGTCTGCAATAATGAGGATTTTATTCTGAATCCTTGCAGGTGGCTCACCGCCTTGAAAATCAGGAATTTTCCACTCGCCCTTGGCTGAGTTTATGTGCTTCGTGCTGTAGAGCCTGCATCTCTCCCTCCATGTATCTGAAGCCTGTGGTCTCATGTGTATTCACTTGTCATTCTATGGGTTCCCTATGTGTTCTAATATCTTCTTAGAGGTTAATCGTGATAGAGCTCTATAGGTTCCTTATATGTTCCCGTAGCTCCTTATGATTAGTTGCACTAAAGCGGCTGCAAGCTTGGTCCATGTATATTTTGGCTTTATTGCATTTCTGCATTTGTCTAAAGAAAAAGAAAAACTTTGGCATTATGTAAATGTATCCGTCCTCTAACTACAGAAGGTGTAGGCATGTTCTTCCTGCATGCTTCTGTGTGTCTGCGTATCTTCATGTCGGAATGGAAGTTTGTTTAATGACTAATGCTGCTATGTCATGTTGTCACTAGTGACGTCATCAAGTTTGGACTTTGCCCTCAGTCAACTTGGTCCATTGATGGGACACCTGTCTCTTCGAGTCGTCTGAGAGAATATCTCTTTGCATATGTAGGATACATTGGTGCGTCTGGATTCTAGTCGAACAGCGAGTTACTTTTTTCTTTCTTTTTCTGCGGGTTGACATTCACATGGGGGACATGAGGGCCATTCCAGAGACCCCCCTCTTCATATTGCGTTAGTGTATTATTTCGTTTAGTCTCTCCCTTTTGAAAATATAGTGACTGGAATTGGCCAGGAAAAAAAGAAACGACACGATGACTATACAAGCAGATGATTGAGTTGATTCTAATCTGAAAAGTTATTTTCGAAGCAGAGGTGTTTGCATTAAACAGTCGGAGTTTCAAATTTTCTTGAAGATAGGCATAGGAACAGATCTGCAGAAGAATTATGCAGACATACTTTTCTGTAAAGTAAGCAACATTGATTTGGTTGTCATTTTTATTCAAAACGAAGAAGACTATTCACCAAGGAGTTGTCGAAAATTGATTATGCAGGGTAGTCAAAGCACAAGCTAAGCAGAGAAAATCAGTGGGACAATTTATTACATTGATATTATACAGAATGCCTCGTGGAATTGATAATGTAATTACTGAATAGCATGGATCCAATAGGATCCTGGCATGCTGAATAAAGGCACCCATTAATAGTTTTTATACTACTTTTATTGGCTAAAATTCTAAACACAACTAATGATTGTATTAAACATGCATTACCATAAAATGGCACAGTGTTAACTAATGCCACCTAATTTTTGGACTCATATGTTTACAGTTCTATTCAAGTCCAGGCACCCATTCTTTTCCACTATCTCAACATGACAGAAAACTGTTGAAAAACGAAATTTATTAAAGCTTACGATTTTCCAGCTGGGATGTCTTCACTATGAGTGGAGCGTTCAATAAACAGATGCTCAGGACAACAGTGTTTGTCTAAGCATTTCTGCAGGAAATTATTGTCCTAGGCACTGCATAATGAATTGGAAGGTGTGATGAGATTTCCACGTGCTGTTGGGTTCATAAGGCCCCTTTAGAATACGTACGAAATAGCGTGTGCAACGAATAGGTGATTCAAATAATGTGCATTTTGCAAAAAGTGCCATTATTGTATATAACTGGTGTTCCATTTAGCCCCAGGAAATAGTTGGTAGCTGTGAATACATTCAGCTCTAGGTTGAACACTCTTACCACCTCAGGGAGAGCATTTTGAAGGGGAGCAAGTGTATGGAATGACATGGACAACCATTGCGCTAAAGTTTTTAAAATGTGGAATCAAGAGGACCGGTCAACATGGATTCATGTAGTGGTATCCAGAGTTCCTACCAGAATGTGCATTTTCTGTATTTTTAAGGACCAGGGCCAGATGATGGGATGTTGTCCGGCATTATCGTTGGTGGCGTGGGATGGGGTGACATGGCAGGAAAAGGTGTTGTTGTCTCCCCTTTGCAGTTGACTGGGAGTGTGTACATCAAGGGACATCAACTGACAAAGATGGCATCAAGACTGTCTCCTACAGAAAGAATAGTGGTTTTTACAGGTTAGAGCATGTGCCATGTGGATGTTCATTTTCTAATTCGCTGGTGCTTGGGTGAGGGTGGGTGAGGCTTGGTGCTCCCAGGCACCATAAGGACATTTTAAAAAGAAAGGTATTTTTTACTGCTCTGCAGCATGTGTCCCCCTGCTTCCCTCCCCTGTACTTGTTGTGTTCCTTTGTGTTGTCCTGCTCTCCCCCCTACCTCCCCAGTGCTCCTATTAGCTGGCAGCCCGTAGCTTAGCAACCTGATAGCCCCCAGCACCATTTCTACCTCACCGGTGCTGGGTGAGGCTGGGTGATGATTGGCGCTCCGAGGAACCATAAAGTCATTTTAAAAAGAAAGGCATTTTTTACTGTGCCGCAGCACGTGTGTCCCTGCCCCCCCCCCGTATTCTTGTGTTCCTTTGTGTTGTCCTCCCCTCCCCTTCCATCCCCTGCGCTCCTATTGGTTGGAGGTCTGCAGCTTACCAACCTGGTAACCCCAAGTACCATTTTTACCTCGTCAGTGCTGGGGGGAGGCTGGGTGAGGCTTGGTGCTCCGAGGCACCATAAGGACATTTTAAAAAGAAAGGTATTTTATACTGTAACACTGCGCGTTTGTCCCTGCTCTCCTCTCCTCCCCTGTCCTTGTTGTGTTCCTTTGTTTTGTCCTACCCTCTCCCCTCCCTCCCCTGCGTTCCGATTGGTTGGCAGCCCGTAGCTTGCCAACCTGATAGCCCCTAGCACCATGTCTACCTCGCCAGTGCTGGGGTGAGGCTGGGTGAGGCTTGGTGCTCGGAGGAACCATAAGGACACTTTAAAAAGAAAGGTATTTTTTACCAAGCAGCAGCATGTATGTCCTCGTTCCCCCTCCCCTGTCTTTGTTGTGTTCCTTTATGTTGTCCTGTCCTTTCCCCTCCCTCCCTTGTGCTCCTATTTGGCGGCCCATAGGTTACCAACTCGGTAACCCCCAGCACCATTCTACTTTGCAGGTAGTGGGGTGAGGCTGGGTGAGTCTTGGTGCTCAGAGGCATCATAAGGACATTTTAAAAAGAAAGCCATTTTTTTAACATGCCGCAGCACGTGTGTCCCTGCCCCCCCTTATCCTTGTTATGTTTCTTTGTGTTGTCCTCCCCCCTCCCTCTCCTCTGTTCCTATTAGTTGGTGGCCTGCAGCTTACCAACCTGGTAACCCCAAGTACCATTTTTACCTCACCATTGCTGGGGTGAGGCTTGGTGCTCTGAGGCACCATAAGGACATTTTAAAAAGAAAGGTATTTTGTACTGTACCACTGCGCGTTTGTCCCTGCTCCCACTCCCCTGTCAGTTGTGTTCCTTTGTGCTGTCCTACCCCCTCCCCTCCCTCCCCTGCATTCCTATTGGATGGCGGCGCGTAGCTTACCAACCTGGTAACGCCCATCGCCATTTGTACCTCGCCGGTGCTTGGGTGAGGGTGGGTGAGGCTTGGTGCTCTGAGGCACCATACGGTCATTTTAATAAGAAAGGTATTTTCTAATGCCCTGCAGCGCGTGTGTCCTCGCTCCCCCTCCCCTGTGCTTGTTGTGTTACTTTGTGTTGTCCTGCCCTCCCCGCTCCCTCCTCAGTGCTCCTATTGGCTTCCTGGTCCTTTTTGGTGGACGCCCTATGCAGCCCCTCCTATGGCAGCCCTCTCGGCAAAGGGCCTGAGGCCATGGGCAGCTCCAGTGGTGTCTGCCGGTATCCACCGTGGTAGCTATAAGCCAGCAGCCATCAACCTGCTGCGACATATCTGGTGAGTTGCATTTGTTTTTTTTTGCATTATGCTGTGTTAAAAAAATCTGTGCCTTTCCCACCGTCTAGGAAAGTTGCATCTGAGTGTTTTGCATTGTGCTGTGTTAAAAACAATCTGCGCCTTTTCCCCCCACCTAGAAAAGTTGCATCTGGCTGATTTGCCTTGTGCTGTGTTAAAAACAAATCTGAACCTTTTTCCTCCCTTCAAGGAAAGTTGCATCTGGGTGTTTTTCATTCTGGTTACCATTGCACTGTTATTGGGTCTCTTTAGACTCCCTTGCACACTAGATCCCACCTGCAAAGCACGTCTTTCACTGTTGTGAGTTCCTTGTTCTCCTGTGTTTTCCTTGTTGTGACCCTGCCCCCCTCTGTGCATCCCGTGTTGTGTAGCACAGGGCTGTGCATCTCTCTCTCTCTTCTCTCAGTCCTTTCCCCTCCCAGCTACCTGCTCCGCACTCCCTATGGTGCTCTCGGTTGCTCCCATCTTCTCTAACTGCTACTCTAGCCACTATCCTATCCCTTTGACTAAGACTGGAAGGAGGAAATTCAAGAGGGACATCTTGGTTGCCAACCCGGGCATACCTATCGCTGATACCTACATCAGTTCTTCCTCCAGACAGACTCTTACCAACATCCTCTTTGTTGTCCCCGCACCGGACCTATGGACACTTAATATGGTCTCGGCTATCTCTCCTATCTCCTCCTCTCCCATTAATGGTGGAAGATATTGGGAAGTCCTCTTGGCCTTCTTCCACTCCTCCAAGGCCATCATTATTGTCTACTTGAATCGTATCATCTTGCTCCAGGACCCTCAGCCCAATCTCCTCCTTTTCGATAGGCGCATCCTGCATCTTATAAACCTCCTCCCTTCTCCTGTGATTCCTCTGCCTCATCTATGGCACCCTTCTCTTCCTCGTCTTCCTCCTCAGCTGTTACACTATGGCAGTAAAGAGCTTTCTTACGAAGACCTTCCCAAACATGGACTCCGTTTTGGCATCATTACAAGGTGCCTTGGAAACTGTTCAGGTCACGTAAACATGCTAGTCAGCTGATCGGACGTGCTTCGCTTACACAGAAGCCACGCCCCCTTGTTCTTTAAAATCTTCAGTCGCGGGAACTTCGTTGCTGCTAATTGTACGTTACTACGTGCCTTTTCGTAGCCCGCCTACGGCACTGTTTGCCTTCCTCGGATTAACCTGCGTGAACCTTTGACTCTGAACTCTCATTACCAGACCTCGGCTTGTACTCTGATTCTGTTTATCTGGATTACCCTAAGGACTTGTTGTCACTGTAGTTTTCCTTTACTGCCGTTAAACCGCAGGAGCCTCCCCGCTTAACCTTCAGTTTCTACGGACTCTGCGGTTCTTCACTTCTGCTAAAACTGAACTCCAGTCCTCATTGATATTACGTTTGCACAAACGCCCTTGTGTTTCCATCTGGAGTTTCCAGCTCTACGATCTTCTGAGATCCGCTAAAGCGTGACATTGTTTGGTCCTTTCTTCCTGTTCTATCTGAATCATCTATTTGGATTATAAGACCATTCTTACCAGTGCTGCTTATCAAGGACTTCATTTGCTCCAACAACCTGATTAACTGTTTGTTCTTTCTACTGAAGTGCATTTACAAACGCTTTCAAGGACATGCACCAACCCGTCTCTCCCTCGTGCCGTTCAGGTTGTCCTCCCTATACTAACCTTGCCATTTATTATTTTTTCCTGTCGTTTTCAGCAACCATTTGGATTTTGTTCTCATTATTGAAACTGGTCCAGGATTTCCTCTAAGGTCTAATCACATACACTATCTCAGGTACCGGCAGTTCTATTGTGTTTAATATAATTAATTAAAATGAAACAAGTTAGGCATAATACTCAAAACCTTTTCTGTATCTCTTGCAGCATTGGTCTGGCGGTGCGCTCAATCCCGCTCTTTTGCATTATAGATTACTCTTTCTGTTCTTACATAAATAGCAGAGTGGTACATCGTGAAAAAGAGCCCCTCTCGAAGAGGAAGCCTGATTTTTGAAATCAGGGGAACTGGGTTTTCGGAGACGTTTACGGCTCATCCTACATCTCGATCCAGGTTGGGGTCACGCACAGCTTCTGGCTCGGTGAGTAACATCAGCCCACCATTGGGCCCTTCTATCAACTCCAGAGGGCATACCTCAAGCCTGTACCCCTCCACAGAAGTCTTTCAAATTTGGCAACCTGGTCCATGTTGCTAATCTCAACTCTCGTTCCTCTGTCAAACAATCCTCTGACATCTCTCGCCTCCTTGAAGAACTTGACCTGGATCCCCTCGCTCTCACCTTGACATTGTTCACCACCAGCTCTGTCACAGGTTTTGAAACTCTCCTCCCAGAGGACTACAAGATCCTCTCCAAACCCTGAACTGACCGAGCTTGAGGGGGACTAGCCCTGATCTTGCCGGAGTGGGTCCCTGCCTCTGTCATCCCTACACAGGTCTTCTCCTCCCTTGAATGCCTGGTCTGCTGGCCCTCTATCTCTCCTGGCTGCTCTTTCTTAATTGTCACCATTAACAGGCCTCCTGGTCAGGTTGTCTTCTTATTCTCTGAATGGGGTGACCTCTCCTCTTCTCTGCTTGCCTATACCTCTCAACTTCTCCTACTTGGAGATCTCAACATCCATCTGGATGCTTCCAATGCCTCCTCAGGGCTCTTATGTAATCCCTTCAACTCACTCTTTCTATTCTACCCTCTGGCTCGACACACTCTGCTGGGCACACCTTGGATGTCCTCATCTCCTCGGACATCCCCCTCTCTAACCCTCTCACCATGCCCCACCCATGGACTGGCCACTTTCTGCTCTCCCACCTGAAGCTCTCAGTCCCCCAGGTGTATCCCACCCCAGCACTGCCACCAACCTTCTCGGTCATCCGGCCCATGAGGCATATGTCAGTTGAGGCCTATGTCCCTACTTTCTCTGCTCCTCCTACTCCTGCAGCTGACACACAATCTGAGACAGCCATCTCTAGACTGCATCTTTCTATCAGTAACTGTCTGGATTTCCTTGCCCCTGTCATGAGAATCCGCCTGAAGCCTACCTTCAAGTGAAGCTCTTGGTATGACTCTGACTTGCCACTCTAAAACACAAGGGTAGGATGGCTGAGAGGAAGTGGCTTGCATCTGGCACATCCTCTGACAAACTGGCCTGTCGCCTGCTCCAAGGCCGAAACACACTCTATGCCCTGCCCAAGAAGAGAACTCACATCCAAGCCTGTCTCTCTGAGGCCTCTAACAACACAGGTGAACTCTTCAAAATCTGCAAGTCGCTGGCCAATTCTGCTGCAGTCTCCACCTCTGCTAATCTCTCCCAGGCCCGTTGCATGGCTCTGGCCTCTTACTTCTCCACTAAAACTCAGGACATCCTGCCTTCTCTTTCCTCCTCCCTTTCCTCTTCATCTCCCTCCCCTGTCCCCCTTGTGGTTGCCTCTCCCTTTCCTCCTCCCTACTCCTCTTTTTCTCTGATCACTCCTGATGACATTTCTAGACAAGTCTGATCTATGAAAGTGTCATCCAAGCAGGTGCTCCACTGCCTCTCCAGAACCATCAAGGACCACATTGACACCCTCGCTCCAGCGCTAGCCGATTTCTATAATCACTCTTTTTCCACTGGAACTTTCCACTCCCCCTTAAGCACTCTCTTTTACATCTCCTCCTGAAGAAGCCTTCTGCCAATACTTCCTGTCCGGCAAAGTACCACCCAATCTCTAACCCTCCTTTCTTGGGCAAACTCTTGGAAAAACTGGCCATCTGCCAGCTCATTCTCCACACTGAATCTGTTGGTTGTCTCAATGACGATCAGTCTGGCTTGAGAGCAGCCAGAGGCACGGAAACTAATCTCCTCAGCACCCGTCAAGACATGCTCACTAATCTTGATTCTAGCCTTCCTTCTGTCCTCATCCTCCTTGAGCTTTCCTCTGCTTTCAACATGGTCAACCATGCCATCCTGATCAATCGTTGCTGCGAGAACCTGGGTATCATGGATCAGGCCCTCGCCTGGTTGACCTCCTTCCTCCTGGACTGTTCCTCTCAGGTCCAATTGGGGTCCTTTCTCTCCACCACCTCTCTCTGCACAGGTGATGTTCTCCAGAGCTCCAGCCTCTCACCCTGATTTTTCAAAACCAATGTGGCCCCTTTACCTCCTCCTCTAACTTTCAGTGTTATGCTTCCTTCTGCCTCCTCTCCTCTCTCGCTCATTCCTGACTGTCTATCTTCTATTCAGGAATGGTGCACCTGTAACAATCTCTGCCTCAATTGCAGCAAGACACAGATCCTCCACATTGGGACCCATGCTCCCGCTTTCCCTCCTTTACTCCGGCTGCACTCCCTGGCCCCTCTCTCTGCACCTTCCTGTGAGGCAAAAAACCTTGGGGTCATCTTCGACCCCACATTCCCTTTCTCTCCTCACATCACAGACCTCCCAAAGAAGTCCCACTATTAGCTGCACATCCTCAGAGGTATTCTTCCTTTTCTCATTTATCCCCAGAAGCTCACTGTCTCCAGGGCCCTGGTTCTCTCCAGACGGGACTACTGCAAGAGCCTTTTTTGTCAACTTTCCCACCTCGACGCTCCACCCTCTGCAACTAATCCAGAAGAGGACTGTGACATTGTCCTTGACTTCAAGCCCAGCGATTGTTTGTCTCCAGCCCTGAAATCTCTCCACTGGCTCCCGTTGGCTGCAAGGATCAAGTTCAAGACCCTCTGCATTGTACACATGGCTTTCTGGGGCCGAGGCCCGCACTGCATCCAACTCTCTCTTCCAAAATACCATCCTTCTTAAGCCCTTCGCTCAGCTACCTCCACCTCCAACTAACTCCCAGAGGGTCAGACGCTTTCCAGGCAGAGAGTACGTGGTAGATCTCTTTCTCTGCAGGTGCCTCCCTCTGGAATGGCCTCCATGCCCCAATCAAACTGGAGCCAGACTACCTAAAGTTCCGGAAGCTGCTCAAAACCTTCCTTTTCTCCTTTGCTTTCTCTCTCTCTTCCCTGCTGACCTACCTGTCTGCTGCACCGGCTTGTTGCTTGGCTACACCTAGAATCTCACTGGGTACCAGGTTCTCCATGATCAGTCTTTCCTGCACTGCCTCCGGGTCATAATTTAGGGGTCATAACTGTAACCTCTACAGCCCCCTGCCTCCTTGCACGTACTCAGTGACACACTGCACTGATTGCACTTTCCCTTTCCCTCTCACTTGCCCCTGCACTTTTACGTGGTCACACTTGCACAATCTGAATGACACAAGGCCTAGTAATATTGTTTATTTTGTCCTCCATCTGCCACCACTCCCCCCCCCTTGTCTTGTCGAACCTAGTAACACTTGTGTACAGGCACGTTATAAATGACATATTATATAATTTCAGTTGTCAATTTCTCCACCAGTCTCACCATGAAACAACTCAGCTACAATTTACAGTGTTGGAATGTACTAGCTAACAAATCAACATCCTCATCAAAGCTGTTGTCTTGAAAAAAGATAGATATCATTCCATAATCAGACACGATGAAGTGCTGGTTAATTTTTTTCTATGTCAATTGTTCAACATGCAACACAGTAAGGCTTCTTTGGCAGTTTAGAGCTAATTATTTTAAATGTCAGTTGGTCAACATGCAGAGATACTTTTTTTAAATGTCAGTTGTGCAACATGCAGCACTGTAAGGCTTCTTTTGCAGTTTAGAGAAAATAGTTCTGGCCACTATCTCGGACTGCACACTTACAGACAGAAACCTTCGTGATTATACAGCAACTCACACAAATAGACAGGAATCTTGCATCTGTGCACCAAATGGCCATTTGTCTTTTTTTTATTTTATTTTTATTTTTTTTATTTGCTTTAGTTGAAACGACAACTTTACAAATATTTTTTTTGTACAAATGCAAAATAACAAAAAGATTAACAATAGAGGATGACCATCGTTCAGTTTTTGACAATAAACAATTGGTACATCATTATTTAAAAGAAGACAATAGAAAACCAGAGGTAGAAATGTCAGAAGAAATACAGGACTATAAGGTGCACAGGGTCATATCATTATACTGTGATATGTATCATGATTGTTATTTGTATGCTTTTTATATGCATATCTAAGAAAAATAGAGAGGTTTAAAACACATTTTCAAAGGCACATTGAGCATTAATGTTGGCAATGGATTGTTTTCCATTAATAAATAATAAGACATTTTTGCTCTTCTGGGAACGCTGCATCTAGAATTGCAATGGTTGTTATTCTCACAGATATTTTAGGAGAGTTAAAGAGTGCCGCCCAAGTTTCGGCATCTGAGCGATTACAGTAATTCAAATTCACACATTTAGCAAGTTTGAAACGATGGAAGTCAAAAACTTTACATTTCATGATTATGTGTTGTGATGTTTCTATAGTGGTTATATCATTGCAAAATCGACAATGCCCCGATTCTTTTTTAATCAAACCTCGTCTTAATAGAATTTCATTAACCGGCCATAGGTTAAAGCGGAATCTTAGAATTTTCAATCTTAGTTGTGGGGATGGACATTTCATCAAATAATCAGCCATTGTGCGTGAGTGTTTATGACCGAAGAGGAGTCTATCAAAATCCTTAAGTTTAAGGCATTTCTCCTGAGTTGTCACCCAATCCATTTGATGAAATTTAGCTTTAGCTCGATTTGGATTTGTTATCAAAAGATCAATTGAGATATCCGCTTTTGCTACAGCGTTTATAGTGTGGGTTCTCCATTGCAGTGGGAAAGTGTGGTCTGAGGATATTAAGTAGTCGGCCAACACTGTGAGGCTATTTCTCATCGAAATTCCCATGATACATTTTCTGAACAGGCTACACATTTTCCAAGTTATTTGGGCTTGAATTGATGTAAATCCCAGTTCAAATCTAAGAAGCATGTTAGGTGTACTTTTGGGTAAATTTAAGACTGTTTTCCAGAACTTTGCTTCGATTCGATCCCAGAATGTAACAGATTTGGGTAGAACAGATTCGAGCCCATATGTAATGACAGGTAAGATTTTCTGCTGATAGAATAACATAAGAGGGGCACATGAACATTTCCCAAATTTTGCATGAACAATTCTTGCTTGCGAGGTAAGCATCAATAATTTAGCTCGCAATGTTATTTCAAATGGATTATCAGATGTTATATTGTTGAAATTCGTCCCCAAGTATTTATACTCTGAGACCACTTCCAGTTTATGGTTAGATATTGTCCAATGAAATTTGTTATGCATGGTCGTTTTGGGTTTACCCAAAATAATAATTTGAGTTTTTTTCTGATTCACAATAAGATTGTTTTGTGAAACATATTGATCAAGTACATCTAACAGAATTTGTAAGCCAGAAGGCGTCTGGGAGATTAGGACCAGATCGTCCGCATAGAAGAGCCATGCTATCACTTGTCTTCCTAGTTTAGGTGAGTCGGAATGAACTGAAGCAAAATAATCAGCTAAGTCCAGCAAGAACATGTTAAATAGTGTGGATGCCAAAATACACCCTTGCTTTAAGCCTCTTGCTGTCATTATCACTTTGGATAGTGAGCCTTCCAGATTCAACTTGATCTGAACAGAGGTGTTTGAATGGAGAAGACTCACAAACTTGACCAAGGATTTAGGACAGTCATATTTTATCAATTTTCTGATAAGTAGATTTCTGTCTACCGAGTCAAAAGCCATGCGAAAATCAATGAAAGCAACATATAAAGGTTGTTTTCGCAGGGCGTATGTCATCTTCAATGCTTTCAAGATTGTGAGATTTATTGAGGTTCCTAATCCTGAGACAAACCCTGACTGAAAAGGGTCTCTGTGCTGGGTCGTAAGAGACCAGGCGTTCAGATCACGTAGCACTAGTCTACAGAAAATCTTTCCAGATACATCCAACAGGGCTATTGGACGATAACTCATCGGATTTTGTCTGTTCCCTTTTTTGAAAATCGGAACAATGATCGACTGAGACCATGATTTTGGAAGGTTTTGGTATCGGATGATTAGTCGAAACAGTATGTAAAGTATGGACGTCCACACATCAACATTTTCCTTTAATACTGCGTTCAAGAGTCCACCCGGACCTGGGGCGCGAGACCTGTTAGCACTATTAATGAGGTCTCGAATGTCATCTTCATCGAAATCAAGGTCAAACTCGGAGCAGGGCATGTCTGGTGCTCCAGAACCGGAAGGAGCTGCATATATACTTGAGAAATGAGATACCCAGTCATTCTCTGATACCCCATTTACCTGAGAGGCGAGTTGCGGTGCTGTCGTAACTGAGTTGAGTAATTGCCAGGTTCTTCTCAGAACTTGATTTAGCATTATTTCGCCATTCTTTTGGTAGTTAGTAATCTTATGCTCCCGCATCCAATTTCTGTATGCATTTTAATAGTTCTCAGTGCCGAGACCTTGGCTGTTTTTGATAGATGTTGGGTTTGTCTCTTTTGTTTGTGAAACAGTGCTTTTCTTAAGCGAACTGCATTGTCGCACACCTGAATTGTTTTTCCATGAGACTTATGGTGCGTGGCATATTGCATTAGCTGAAACGGTCCTAGATCATGTGTGCTATTATCATTCACATACATTTTTAGATGGTCACGATAGTGTATTAGTGATTGTTCAGCCCATTTCAACCGGTTTAGGGAATTATTGATGTTAACTGACCCATTACAAGTTTGTCTTGGCACACCTGGAACAAGATTTAGCACAACTTTGCATGTAAGAGGCTGATGGTCACTATACTCTGATGTTTTAACTGCAAAATCAGTTATGTGATCAAAGAGACACCTGGAGACAAATATATAATCAATAATAGCAGTTTGGTTTCTACTCTGCCAAGTTGCAAGAGGTGGTGAATCAGCCACACTGGTGCCATTTAGCATAATTAGATTCCAGGCTTTCGCAAACTTGATACATAATTCAGCCCGTTCCAATTTTTTAACAGAGCTCCCTTGCAATAAGTGTAAATTCAAGTCTCCTGCCAAGATGATATATGTAATACCATGGCCCAATATAACATTTTCAAGAGCCGATGTGACATTTTTGAAAAACAAAGCAACTGAGATACCCATAGGGTTCCAATACACATTAACACATGCAATCTTGCAAGAGTGAGCATAGATGATAGAACATTGAATGAATGGGTTTATCGCGGGTAGTGAAGTGAGGTGTAAGTTTGCTCGTGTGTTTATAGCAGTGAGTAATTCAGACATAGGTCTACCTTTGGCTGCTCGTATGGCCGGCTCAAGATGTATTTCAAAGTTATTCCAGCTTGGAGGAATAGTGAACCAGGTTTCCTGTAGAAGGATAATGTCAAAGTCACACAGTATGCTCTTGGGGTTATTAATCAAGTGACTGTGGCCTTGTGCGTTCCAACTGATTATGGATAAACACACTTGCTCCTTAATTGGGTCTAGTCATACTCTTGTGATCTTGGTATGTTCTTGTGGGTTCTCCCTTCGCTCTCCGTTATTAAGATTGAGATATGATGTTGTGGTTTTTGCGGTGTTTTAAGGCAAGATTTCAGGGGGTATTTTACATCATCATCTCGTGAAAGCATAAAGCCCAGGTCAAACAAAACTTCCCGCACAGCCCATATCACATTATGTACGATCAAAGAGGTCGTCCACACAAGTACCACACCAAGGTCATTCTTGTTTTGAAATTCAATTTGGTCAATGTCTTGCGATTGGATGTCTCTGAGTGTTGTTATGTCAGAGAACAAGTTAAGAACACTCTGACGATTCATAATGTATTGATGGTCCTGACGACACGCAAGAAGCAAGGCATGTCTTGTCTCAATTTTACCTTGTGCCTTTTTTGGTGTCATATTCTTGTGCTTTTCCAATGCACCGACAAATGGACCGAGGGCTTTATCTGCATCAGCCTGTGTTCTCGCAGTTTTTTTTTTAATTATAATCATTTTTTTTTGTGGCGAGATGATCTGCGATTTCGAGTTTAACATCCACAGGCGCACTATAGACTCTTTTATTTCATCGAGATCTTTTTGTCTGTCATTACTATTATTTGTTGGCTCTTCTGCCAAATTATGTGCACTCGGGAGTTCTGAGTCAGCAAAAGACACTGGTTTGACAGTAGTCTTTTTAGATTCTATGCTCTGCGTTTCCGTTAACGGTATCATGGTGTTAGCAGAAGTGCTTTTAGCATGTCCATTGACTATGATAGGGAACCTAGGAGGTTCAAATCTTCGACTCTCTAAATAACGGTCAATCTCTCGTCTCAAGTTTTGCCTTGATAAATGCGTGTCGTCAGGCATTTCACTCTTGCTATTTGCTGTTGGATGTGATGGAATTTGAACATCAGTTTCACCGGTATCTTGCGGTATTAAGAGTTGAGGAGATTGATGACCTTCAGTGAGTTTTATCAACTCATCAAGAGGAGGGTGATCTATAATCGATCGGGACGACTGGCAGGACTCCAAATATTTAATTTTTCTCAGCTTAGTTAGGGCATCATACTTTTTTGTTATGATCCCTGAAGCCACCTGAGTTCTAGTATTAGCATGTGATAGATTATTAATAAATTGTTTCGTTGACGACGATACTACCATCTTTGCCGTTTTAACATTTTTTGGGGGTTTTTTGAGGTGGCAAATTTTTGGGCTTAGGTTTTATTCCTGCTGTGTTGTTACTGGCTCTGACATCAAAGACAGAGTATATAGATTTCTCAGATATAGTCAATCCCTTTGCTTTTTGTACTGGAGTTATCTGAGGAAGAACCTGAGCCGGATCATGAGTCTTAACCGGCATAGAGTTATCTGTGATAATACCATCTACAAACAGTAGATGTGTATACATTTTGGAAGGTCGCATAACAGGTGGGTCTTGGTATGTATTTCCAATCTCGGCGCTAGTTTCTACATTCTGATTGTTTGAGTCTTTATTTGTTTGTGTGTACCCGTCTATGTAGCCTAAAGTTTTACTTACTTTTTCTGGTTGTTTTTTACTAAGAAAAATGGTAATTTATTTTTGGAACTCAAGATCCTGATTGCATTTTTCAATGGAGTCATTTCGAAAACATGACAGTTCGGAACTAAGTTTGAGTATCTCAGAGTTAAGCAATTCAAATTTTTCTGTAAAACCTCTAAGTGTACCATCAGTGGATTCGAATAATTTGGCAAGTGACATAAGTGCTATGTTCATGACCTCCAGGGTTAAATTGGCGGGTTTAGAGATGTCAATCAAGTTAGGAGATGAAGCCTGTTGACCATCTTGAACCCTGTGGGAGTTGGAGGGATAAATGAAATGTCAACTGCAGTACTGCCATTGGATCGCTGAAACAGATCGGGGGATTGTGAGAGATTCGACCTTTCTGAGCTGGCTGAAAAGGAAGAATGAGTCGAATCCAGATCAATTATGGCCTCTTCTGCATTTTCGTCTACAGGGATGCCTGTGTGCGGCGCTCCAGACAGTGCATTTCTCAACAGCATGCTATCAGACATGGACGCGGACAGTTTTTCATTATCAGTCATTAGAGAAAGATTAAATACAGCCTGGGCTGCAGAATCAACTGTTTGTGCATTGCATTGAGTTTGACCAGCGTCAATGGTGGAGGTTATCAAAGGTTCTTTACACAAAGGGATGCATGCCGATTCAGCATTTCTTAAAGTTCCAAAACCATATTTTCGTATGTCCACATTGTTCCCCTTTAGATCCTTTTTTTTATTCAGCATTTTGGATTTATGTCGAGAGTTTTGCTGAAGTGGCGTTGAACACATAGTGGTCGCAACAACGTCTGTGGTGAAGTCTTCGCGGACGGGATGGGACTCGGACATAATTCTTTGCCTTGTATTATCCGGCATGCCCGTTGTCAGCTGGTAAAGACCATTAGGACGTGTGGACATGGTTTCAAGCAGAGCCCAATGAGCGGCAGCGGCAGCGTGCGTTAACAATTACTTAATGCTTGACTTACAAGGAAGAGAAATATAGAAAAATAAACACCCACCCCTAACAAGGAACCTTGTATGATTGTGTGCCGCAGTCCCGCGGAGCCCCGGACGCCGCAGCGAAGCGGCAAAGCGGGACTCCACGGGACTCGCTTGGGTGCACGCGCGCGGTGCGCGCGACCTCCTTCTTTTATCTGCCCGCCTCCAAAAGGCTACCAGATGGCCTAGATAAATATAAATAAACACAGTATAAGCTCAACTATTGAGACCAAGTACATTAGAAAGTATGCTTTCTGTGGGTTAGAGATCACCTGCTGGTAAATGTAGTGATACATACAATAGTCCACAAAAGTCCGTAGCAGCAGGAGCAGAGTAACGTGGCAAAGCAGGACTCCACGGGACTTGCTTGGGTGCGTGCACGCAGTGCGCGCGACCTCCTTCTTTTATCTGCCCGCCTCCAAAAGGCTACCAGATGGCCTGCTGGTAAATGTAGTGATAGATACAATAGTCCACAAAAGTTCATAGCAGCAGGAGCAGAGTAACGCGGAAAAATGGCCATTTGTCTTTTCCTGTTGATGACCAGTTTGTATTCAAGTTGCCCGAGTCATCAAGGAGAGTGTCCCATTGAATATTCTGCCTGTAGTCTGAACCTGCACTTCTCCCATAGATTTCAATAGGTAGCAGTGACGTACTGTTTTCTTTTCATACCTGGGGTAGTTGCCAACATTCTGCCTGGTTGGTGTTCTTCCTGCTCCTTGCATTCTTGCACCAATAGTTGTTGCAAGTGCTGCAGCAAAGCATCCATGCACCTTGTCACAGTGTCTCCTACTTGATTTGTTTTCTGTGGGAAATCCTTCTATGAGATATACAAATGAAAAGTGACCCACTTTACAATGAAATGTGGGTTCACAAAGGAAACCAGCACGTACTCAGTGTTACCTTTAAATCCAACAAGCAGTGGATCACCATGCAAAGCTAATAGCAGGGTTGTCACCAAATGTGCTGCATTGACATCACCTGCCACAGGACAGGCCTTTTCCATGTGGGTCAGGCTGAGCTCCAGCAGGTTTGCCAATGAGGCCAAACATGTCTGGGATTTTTCTGGTCTTGTGCAGAAGGGATGGGACCAGACAGTTTAATCTGGACTTCCCCTTTTTTGGGTGGGACCAAAACAATATGCATGCAGTCTTTCCCCTTTCTGTAATGGCATGGCCAGCTGAAGAACAGTGGTCTGGAGGGTTGCCCAGAGCTATGCAAGAGGTTAAGATTAATTATAAACCTTCCAGCCATCACCTTTTTTGTTTTGATTTACTAGACGTGGGTCCCGAGCCTCTCTGGTCAGGAGAGACAATGTTCACCTTACTGATGATGCACAGTGATGCCGAAACATGCCTACGGTTGTTTGAGGTCTCAAATATAAGGGATGTGACCAAGCATTTCGGGCTGCAGTGCCAATTTCACAGGGGGGACAAACATGGTTTTCATATGGTATTTCTCCTTTCTGTATTGGCATTGCAGGCTGAAAACGATGGTCTGGAGGGTTGACCAGAGCTATGGCAGGGGTTAAGGTTACTTCTAAACCTTCCAGCCATCCCACCTTTTGTTTTACTTGAGTGAAACCGGAGCGGTAGCATCACTTATGGATGCATTTTGATGGCTACCACACTTGATGCCCTCCTCTAAAGGTCATAGTGCAGAAAAGCGATTAGGTAACTGCTGCCACTGTGATTGTGTTCTGCAATGTAATGCAATGTAATGTAATGTAAGTGGTCTTGTATAAATCCTATCTGCAACTATTGGTGGCCTTCTTGTGCTTGGCTCTGTAAGGACCTGACACCCTGCACTCCTACCCCTGGCCATTTGCAGATAGGTCTCATATCTTTCTTTCCCAATGCCACATCACTCTTTCTCTCTCTCACACACACTCTCTCCCTCTCTCTTCATGCATTGTGCCACATGAGGAACAAAGCAAATATCTCCAAGTTGGCAGATGAGGCAGAGGTGTGGTGTGGAAAATCAGATATTATAACCTGATAAGCTTTATGTGAGGAAAGATGTGACAGTTCAGTGGAAGGGCAGCTTAAAATTTGAGGATCACTGTCGCCCAGTTAATCTTTCTTGGTATTTTGGTTGAGAGAAGAAGACTCAAACCTTACTCTAACATGCTCAGGTGCTATGATCAGTGGTCTGTTGGGACTTTTGCTTGTCGAGGGCAGGACCTGGCAAGGCATTTGCCTGGTGTTCATCAGGTCAGTGGTCTGGATAAGTCTGGACGAATCAGGAGGTGGTGTGATATTCGCAGACATCATACAAGCTCTCTGATTGAATGCTCAATGCGTGAGGTGTGTCATTTTGTTTTAAACGCTCACCATGTTGGGTCCACAGACAGTGGCCAGTGTCAGCGGATAGCATGGTGGGGAAACATTCTGGACAACACATTTGGGGTTATTTTGTGGTCGTATAGAGAGGCTAGAAAGGGTGGGGGCTGGGATATAGTTGATATGGAGTTTGTTTTAGAATGAGTGGTTCTGCAAGTGGTTCTTGGCTTCCTGTAAGGGAAGGTAACTGCCTCAGGAGTGTATTTGTCTAGTTGAGCTTCAATTTATTCCTCTTGTTGGCGTTCATTGCCCAACATTTTTTTGTACAGTTTGAAATTGTTATTTGTTATACTGCTTTCATTTGCTTTGAATGCAGCTTTAAATGAGTCACAGGGGTCATTACGAGTATGGTGGTAGCCATGGAGCAATTAGCTCCACGGCTGCCTCCCATACTGTGACCGTGTCCGGTGTGGTGCAATGGGGACTTACCGGTCTTTTCCGACCCTGGAGGGACCGGTAAGTCCCCATTGCATCAACCATTTGCCATTCCCATTTAAGCCCTCATAGGGCTCAAAGGGAATTGGGAAGGTGCTATTTATGGCCTGGTAATGGCAGGCCCGTAATTAGCGGCCTGGTCCCCTAACGGGACCCGTAAGGGATGTTTTTTTGTCCGACCACACATCCCTTACGGGGCCTGTTAGGGGACCTCGGAATCGGGCGGTAGGGGATTACCGTCACCGGTCTCCTTACCGGTGCCCGGTATCCCCTACCGCCTGACTCGGAATGACCCCCATAGTAACCTAATAATTATTTTTCTTTTCTCCAAGGTTTATAAAGTTGGAATAGGGCCATGTAATACAATTCTCTTATTGTGGAGATTTAAATGATAACTTTATATGATTAATTAAACTGGGTTTGGTGCGTTTAACGAGGCATTCTTCGAAAAGTTGAGACAGGCACATGTTTTCCAAAGCAGTACTTCTGTTTGGGTAGTATGTGTCAATTAAATTGTTTTTTAATATATCCTGGCTGTTGGGATAATTTGTGTCTATGTTTTATATCTCTCTGTAGGACTTTAGTACTCTTTTTCAGGATGAAGCTGGTCCAAGGTTCAGCCAGACAATGTGTTCAGATTTGCCATATAAGGTTGTACCTGTTAAATGGTTTGCAGCTTCGAAGCACCCGCATTCTCTATGGGAGAGCATTTGTATTCTGAAGCTTTACACTTTTTGTGATAGAATTTTGTCATAGAGGTCTTTTAGCTCTGTTTTCTCAACTTTGGTGAGATAGGCTGTGACATATCTTGGAACTGCAGTGGAATTGTCTGCAATGTTTTGTATGTCTATGTTTGCATTCCACAAGAGGGCAATGCTTGCATTGTAATCATTGATGTACTTGGATGCTTCGTCCCTTTTAATGATGTATGTAGTTATAAGGGATTTGCCTTTTACACTGTGTCTAACAGAAGACATCAAGCTATTTATTTGCTATTTTTGCAAAGTGGTCTAGGGAAGTTAAAGTGACATTTGGTATAGTATTTAGCCTTCTTTTAATATCTACATCAGCAGTGTTTGCCACAATTATGTTTTTGGAAGCATACGACTAGTGTATGTAGGTCGCTATCTGTGGTTTCTGAATGGATGCCACAGGTAATGTTTTTTTCAATAAACTGTAAAATAGTGGCATCACTGTAATGGCCATTTTTTATCCACAAATTCATGTTGATGTGTGGTGCTCCTATGTATTCATATTCTTTTCTCCAAAAGAAGTTTTGCAATTCTCTGAGCGAAGGGTTGGTTTTATTGCACATAAAATGCAGCATGGCAATGAAGCAATGCTGAAAGTACCTTGATACATTGACAGGGTCAAGAGAACGGAGTTCTCCTGGTGTTTTTATATCTATTCCATCTTTATTTTGGTTTACAGGGCATAACAACTTGTGTGTGATAGACAGTCAGAGTGGGAGCAGCAGATACTGCTGACTGAGAACATCTTCTCACCAGCTGTACGGGATGCATAGCTTCTGGGCTCTCAGGACCGTAAGCAGAGGTTGATGGACAGCCTAAAGAGGACAATGCCTGCTGAGATGCAGTCTTCAAGACTGTACCACAAACTGGGCATGGAGGCCAACATCAAAAGCCAGCAGGCTGATTTTGTAACTTGGCAGGATTCCCTGCATCAAGATGTAGTGGCACAGAGAAAAAGGCCTACAGATGGAGATGTTGGAGTCTCAAACCTCCCATCGATGTGAGATTGAGAGCTTGAGGGGTTCACTGCATGATGAGCTTTTGGCTACAAGGGCCAACCTCCACCCGAAGATGGAAACTTTGAGGCAGATGCTCTCCCAGCACTCTGATGCGTCACGATTGAGCACACATGTGGACTCAGTGGCCAATTGGGAGGAAGTTTATTGTGACCTTTCCACCATTGGGTTACTCATGCATGATTCTGTGTCACAAGTGACCCTAGCCAATGAAGACCCCGTTTTATAATGCATGAACACGATGCACCCCCACGACCCACACCACCACCCGAGGGTCCACCACTGGATGGCAGTCCCAGACCACCCACACCACCTCTACCACCTGTGCCCTGATGACTATTAGCCCATATAGGGTGTATGATTTTAATTTTAATTCTGTTTACTTTTTTTGTTCACTTATGTGGACACACCCTACCCTTCCATGGTGGACATATATATATATATATATATATATATATATATATATATATATATATATATATATATATATATATATATATATATAGCCCATTCCAATTTGTTTGTCACCTTGAGTGATGTGCCATTGCCATCTTGAGGCCTACTTGAGAGGGGGACTGGATATGCTGCCATGTGCAGAGGTTGCAGATAGCAATCAACATTGATGTAAACATGTGTAGTCTGCATGAATGACTCCTTCAGCTAGACCAATCCAATGTCCAATGTTGTTGCAGATATCTTGCTTCATCCAGTATCTGAACTCCCTGAGAGATCCAAACAGTACCCTTTTGTCACCCTAGTCACCATACCCTCTGCCGGACACTGGCCCTAATTCATCAATGCAAAGGCACATTCTTAGGTGGAGGTGGTGAGGGAATCACAGCAGAACAGCTCTGCCAGCTGGTACAGTTGTGCACTGTCAAACATGTTCATGGCTGGTGAAGTTTTACCCACAATAGTGGCATGCAGTGGCACACGTAAGGCTTGCTTTCCCCTCATGGTCTATGTGCTCTTCCCTTTCTATTCCTCTACCATTAATGGTAACACCCATTGGGAAGTACTCTTGGCATATTTCCTGTTCTCTAAGGTCATTATTAATGTCTACCTAAATGGCACTGTCATGGTCCAGGGCTCTAAGTCTGCTCTATGAAAGTCTCATCCAACAGGTGCTCCCCCGCTCCTCCAGAACTATCAAGGACAACATTGTCTCCCTTGCTCCAGCCTTTTTCTGTAATCACTCTTTTGACAGTCAATCCTTCCCGTCACTCTTCAAACACTCTCTTGTGCATCCCCGCCTCAAAAAATCCTTCTCCCGTCCCTTCTTGTCCAGCTTACTACCACCATATCTCAATTGTCCCATTATTAGGCAAATGCTTGGAGAAGCTATCCATCTCCCAGCTCATCTACCACACTGAATCCGTTGTTTGTCTCCACGACCACCAGTCTGGCTTCAGAGCTGCCAGAGGCACGAAACAGCACTCCCAAACACCCTAATCTCGTCTCCAAATCTCTTTCAATTCTCATCTTTCTTGACCTTTCCTCTGCCTTTGACATGGTCAATCATGCCACCCATATACATCGGCTCTTTGATGTTCTTGGCTTCAAAGACCTGGCTCTGGACTGGCTGACTTCCTTCCTCATTGAACGACCTTCCGAGGTTCAACTGGGCCATTTTCTCTCCCCATCTCACTCTCCACCTGTGGTGTCCCTCAGGGCTCTATTCTCTCACCTTGTATTTTAAACATCAACCTTGCCCTCCTATCCCATATGATCTCTGCCTTCTCTTCTAACTTCCAGTTTTATGCTGATGACATGTAACTCTCCTTCAAGCTTCCCTCCTCTACCACTCTTCTTTCTCTCTCATTCTTGACTATCGGTCTCCTATAGAGGCACGGTGCACTGCTAACAATCTCTGCCTTAATGCCAATAAGACTGAAATCCTTCTCATGGGGACTGCATCTCTTTCCTTCCCTCCTACGCTCAAGCCACCCTCCATGTGCCCCCTTCCCTCACCCTCTTGTGAGGCAAAAAACCTTGGTGTCATCTTTGACTCCTCTCTCTTCTTCTCCCCTTCTATTCTCACATCACCGACCTTGCCAAAAGGCCTACTTTCAGCTTCACCTCCCCAGAGGCATCTCCCTTTCCTCACCTTCCCCCAAAAACTCAATGTTTTGAGAGCTTTGGTTCTCTCCAGACTGGACTACTACAACAGCCTCTTCCTCAACCTACCTAACTCCTCCTTTTGGCCCCTTCAACTAATCCAGAATAGGACTGCAAGACGTATCCTTGACCTCAAGCACAGGGACAGCATCTCCCCAGCCCTAAAATTGTGCCACTGGCTCCCAGTTGCTGCAAGGATCAAGTTCAAAACCCTATGCATCATCCATAAGGCTTTCTGGGGTCTGGGTCTGGAACCCCATTACATCCAACTCTCTCTCCCTAAATATCTCCCTGATAGAACCCTTTGGTTTTCTAGCTTCAACTCACTGCAGATCGGACGCTTCTCCAAGCAGAGAGTGGGGGGTACATCTCTCTCCTCCACAGGTGTCTCCCTCTGCATTTGCCTTCCTGCCCCTCTCAGAATTGCGCCGCATCACTTAAAATTCCACAAGCTTCTCAAGACCGTCCTCTTCCCTCGTCCCCTCCCCTGATAATGATACCCCTCTTACTCGGACTAGCTGCCTTGTTCCTTTAGACCAGTCTACCCTGCACTTGGTCTCCTCTGACCTTCCCCCGTCCTGCATTGCCCTTGGGCTCCCTCCCCCTTCACTAACCTGGCTCTGCCTACCTCCCCTCCTTGAGCCCCTCCGGCCCCTTTCCTCACACTTAGCATGTGTATCTTCTACCTTGCACTCTCTTCTCCCTAGGCTCTATCCACCTGGCTTCCCTGGCACTCCCTTAACCTCGACGACACTTCCCCCCTCTCCTCTTCACTTCTCTACTGCACTTGCACAATCATAATGTCACAAGACCTAATAGGACTGTTTTGATTTGTCATCCCTGTCAAACGCCTTGTCTTGTTGCGCCTTGAAACACATTGTGTATAGGTGCATTATAAAAACCCAATAAATAAATACATACAAAATAAAATCAAGTGATTTGGTGATGGTGACTGTCACTAAAGATGTTTGTGCATGTCCCCTTGATCATGCATGCAGTTGCTTTGGGTTCCTGGTCGCACTTTCACAATGGACAGCAGACTCAGGAGGCTGTGCTGGACTCATCCTCCATGACCCATCAGCAGCCTTTTACATTATCAACGGCACTTTCCCCATCGACAGACTCCACTATCTCGGCATCATGGACTCTGCAATAAGATGGTTCACATATTACCTCGCTGACCATTCACACATCTTCTTCCTATCATCCTTCTCCTCTCACACCCCAGCCCTGTCTCCAACAGGGTCCTGCAGGGAGACTCCCTGCCCAACTTACTCTTCAACCTGTGCCTGAGCCCCCTCCCCACCCTTATCGCTCACATGACCTGTCCTGCTACAACTATGCAAATGACACCCACCTCCTTTCCTACATCCCTAAAACCTCAACTACTCCCTATCGTGACCTCTCCTCAGACCACACATATTTCAAACCCTGGCCGGACAGCTAACCTCCTTCTCTGAATTTCTGGTTGAAGTGGAATCATGATTTGAGATAATACAGTACTCTTCCGCCAACCCATCAGCCAGACCCCACTCCTAAAGCATGCAGCTCAGTTAAGAACACGGTATGCACCATGGATTCTGACAGAACACTCTAGCAACATTGACGCTGCATGTAGATCCTGGCTTCTACACCTCCAAATCCCTTGCCTATCTTACTCTCACAGAGACACAGCAATGTTGGCTATCATCCTCTTCTGCCTAGACTGCTCTTATTCCATTTATGTGGGCACCCCTGCCTATCAGCTCATAACTTTATAATAGATCCAGTACAATACAGCCTGTCTCATCCTTGCATTTGCCCCCAGGTAACACATGACTCCTGCAATCCGGGTGGTCCACTGGCTTACCATTGTCCGACACACCACCGACATGGCCATTCACATCACCTACTGTGCCATCCATGAGATGTACCTTGACTTCCTCCAACACTGACTCACAGGCTAGCAGAGAAAGCTCATATCAGGCTCTGCACTACTCTGTGTGTTCTCTTCCATCAATTCCACTCAAAGTGTATGTACCTCGTTTTCCGTCAAGGCTCCCACACTCTGAAACTCCATCCTATTCAGCATCCACAAAGTCGAAGACCACCTTTTCTTCCAATAGGCACTCAAAACCTGGCTCTTTCCTTCCACAAGACACACAAAGAGCACAACCCATGCAATGTCCCAGCCCAGATTGCCCTGCTTGTGGGCACCCTGCCGGCCCATGGCAGTGTTGTACTGCATATCATGGCTATGTTGGTTTTCAGGAGCCCTGCTTGTTGTGGCCAGCATGGTGCCTGGCCAAAAGGTGATCATCAGCTCACTTGCATACATATGGCAAGACAGCCTGCCTGTATGTCTCTTTGCACTCCACAGGACCAATGTATCACACTGGACCATCTAGATGTGTGCTGCTTGGCATATGTTGACCCTGACAGCCTGTATCTGTGTTCCACATACAAGTAACGTGTGTTTACAGTTGGTATTCTGTATGTTTTGTCATCTTCAATTTATTGCTTGAATTGTTATTTACATCTCACACTGTGTGTGACTGCACTTCATGTGACTGTATGTTATTGAGGCATGCATGTGAAACATCATCTCCTCCCAATAGCTTCTTTTCATCTGTTGTCCCTGCAAGTGTTTGTACTACACCGTATGATTCCTGCCCCCTTCCTGGGAACCGCTCATCCTGTTTGTGACCTCTGATTGAGGGGGAAGCGATGGCTGGGGATTGAAGACCTGTCTATGAACTGTTGTGTCCAACAGGGGTGGTAGGTGGGTGGGGCAGAGTCTGGAGTGGAGTTGCCATAGACTTATATGCGTGGGGATTGAGGATCTGGGTCTTTGTCTGGATTGTCTTCTGTTTTGTGTTGAGCATGTGGGTTGGGGTTGAGAAGCTGAGGAGTTACCTGTAGCAGGTGGTCTTTCTTTGTCAGTCTGCCCTTCACCCTCTACCCTATCGTCCTCCTTCACCCCTGGCCTGTACTATTTTTCCATCAGTGTACCTCCAAGTCCCTCTGCCCCTGCTTCCTTCTTTTCCTCTCCATCTCTCTCTTCCTTTCTTCTGGCCTTCTCTCAGCCCTCACCCACTCTAACTACCATCTTCTCTCCCCTCATCTCACTACAAACAAATCTCTGCTTTGCTCCCCACTATAACTCTTTCTCACTCCACTCCCCAGATGCCCATTCTTCCGTCTGTCTCTTCTCTCCCCAGTACCCATACAGTCTTCAAAATTCTGGCACGCCCCCAACATTCATGACCACAGTTTCAGGGAATGGATTTCAGCCACCTTGGGATTGTGTCAAGGGTAGGCCCCCTTGGGTGGGCCCCCTTACATGGGTGTCTTCCCCCTAGAGGCAAAGCAGAGGCTGAGCATCCTGGAATCTCACTGGTGGCCAGTTCAGTGTGGACAGGGTTGGGTGGTGTTCGTCCCAGTGCAGGCCCTCTCAGCCATACTGTTCAACCTTCTATACCGAACAAGTATTTATTTATGTTTTAATTTATTTCATTTGTAACACATGCGTACAACACGGAGGTATTGAGGTGCTGTCACAGGTACAAGTTATTACAGTGGCTTTGTCATATAATACATTTGAGTAACCCAATCAGTACTAGCAATATAATACTATTGGGTCACAGAGAGCAGGCACTGGTGGTGTTGCAGAAGTGGGAGAAAAGCTGTGCTTTGAATGCTTCACGGAAACCCCAATATGTTTTTTCTGCCCTCAGTGAGGGGGAGCGTTCCATTGTTTGACTGCTAGGAAGGGGAAACTTGAGCCGCCGGCTTTGGATCTTTTTACTTTGGGTAAGATTAGGTGGTCAGTGTAAGGTGTCCTAGTGCGTCTTGAAGAATACGCTTTGACAACACATTGAGAGAGGTATGGGGGGCTGTGTTGGAAAGGCACTTATGGGTGATGGACAAGGTTTTGAATGTGATGCGGTCCTGGATGGGTAGCCAATGCGCTTCTCTTGTTGCTTTTGAGATATGTTTTCTTTCTGGGATTTTAAGGGCTGCCCGGAGGGTGTTATTTTCGATGATTTGGAGTTTTTGGATGTTCCCAGGAAGAGACTGCAAAAAGGGCATTGCTGTAATCAATCCTTGATCCAATCATTACTCGGGCAACAGTTAGGCAACTATTTTTAGAGAGGAAAGGCCAGGCCGCATTTAGGACATTGGTGGTGTAGGCTGCTGATGAGGCAATGGCGCTCAATTGTCGGGTCATGGTGAGTGAGGCGTCAAGGTATATCTTTAGGGTTTTTCCAGTAGCTGAGATGGGGATATGATATGATAGGTTATTTATAACGCGCTTAATACCCAGAGGTTTCTAAACGCGGACCCGGGGATCAAATCTGTGTTGCTCCATGTTGTCTTGCTTCCTAGGCAAGCACTTTGCCGCTGAGCTATCCTCCCAAGACTAAAGCAGTTGCCGACCTGGAAAGCAGTGTATTGTTTGTTGAGATTTTTTAGGGCTCTTAGTGGTCCGACAAGTAAGATTTCAGTTGTATCGCTGTTTAGGAACAGGTGATTAGCTGCCATTCAGGCCTCTATTGTGGTATAGATGTTGTTGAGGGTGTTTGAGTCATCTGCATAATTATCTGTTAGTGGGATCAAGATTTGGGTATCATAAGCATAGTTGATGAAGGTTATGCTGAGTGAGTCCAAAATATTGAAGAGGGGCCTGGTAAAGTTATTGTATAGAGTCAGGGAAATACACGACTCTAGCGGTACCCCACATGGGATGGGGGATGGTGAGGCATTGGCATTCTCTTAGAATACCCTCACGACTCTTCCTTCCAGGAAGGATGCAATCCAGGCAGTGGCAATTGGGGAGAAGCTGGCAGAGGTGGTGAGGTGGTGACAAAGGATTTGGTGGTCGACTAGGTCAAATGCAGCAGATACGTGTAGGAGGATGAAAAGTGCTGACTTTATGTGCAGAAGTTTCAGAATGACTGTTCTTTGGGCTGCCAACCCCCCTGTTACCACACTGTGGTGGTGCATGTTGTGACCCCTCCCACTTTCAGATTGGGCCTGAGGCCACTCTCGCCCTTTCCACCACCACCCTTGACTGCCTGTGCACATGTTGTTGTTCTGTCCACCCCCAAGTGTTGTGGCTTTGCTTGCTCCCTTGTTCCTGTCCCACAGAGGTCCCAGAGGGCATACAGATCACCTAGAGGTGAGTGCAAGGCAACCCCATTGCTATGCTCATGCAGGTGCAGCTACTGTGAGGATCCAGCCAGTGGCATATGCTTGTCTGAAATGAGTGAGCCTTAAACATGTTTGTACTCATGGCTAGTATGGTGCCAGTGCATATGGCTCATTGAGGTAGTGATGTACCATTTAATGGCTGGCTGTGTTACTTTGATTTCCATGGTGGATATACAGCTAATACATGCTAGCAGAGACATTGATGTACTTGGATGCATGCATTAATCTGACCTAGAATATGGTATATCATGAACACTTCAGTGTCTGTAGCTACACTCGGTCAGTTTGTGGCTCCCTGTGATGGCAAGCATTCATAGTGATGTCTGGCCTGTCAACTTTGTGTGCCTACCATGATGCTCACAGGTAAGGATGAATCATGTTTGAGCTCAGGTGAGTGAGCCTGACAAACAGTCACCACATCCGGGAAAGGCAGTAGGCCTGCAAATTGGCCACTCCCAGTTTGGGGAGGTGGTGACTTGAATCGATGTCACATAATTATTTTGAGTTTCTGTGAATGGAATGTGTTCACTTCACATCCTTTAAAGGGGACTCATTGGGGGGCCAGTCTGTTGGCAGCCACTGTGGTGAGTCCAGGTCCACATGCATATGTAACAGTTGCTTCCCTTGTAATTGGCCCTAGTTGGATCTTGTGATGGGTCTGGTGGTCTTGCACAAGTCACACATATGTCTGTTGCAGCCCATGCCACTGTCACCATGTCAAGGGTTGTCATGCTGCCACAGTGGTCAGCAAGAAGACTTGGAGGGCAGTGCATCAGGATCAAGTTTGTTGTGTTCTACAATGGTCTTGTTGAACTCCCAAATGTGGAGGTTGAAAAGGGCATGGGTCCGTCTCACCATGCAGACAAGACGGCTGACGATGCCTCTCCCCAACCTATCCGGCACCAGCAGGTTCTGACTGACATCTGGATGAATGAAGGTTGTCTGTGACTCTTGTTCCTGATCACTCAGCTCATTCTTCAATGAAAAATGCAGGTAGCTGCAATTTGTATGTGTAATCTGCAGAATAAATTGATCATCGTCACTTCAATATCACCTTGCAGCTCTGTGTTCCTCCTGAGACTACGCCGGTCTGATGGTCAATTTAACATCAATTGCCCCAGGGCCCTCCCTGGGAAGAAACTATGGCTTTCACAGGGTCCTCATTACCTTTTTCCCCCTAAGCTCAGACCCAGATCAGCACTGTCACCTTATCCATGGACCTGGTGTAGTAATTTACTACTGGGGCCTCTGGGCCTCCTGGTTTCACGCATCGTGAGGTCAGGTGAGGCATGTCCATAGCATGCACCTGGTGTTGGCGGGCTGAACCCCACAATGCACATTCCCCCATCCAAGGGCAGCTGACTGTGGCACATGTGGCTGTCTTTTGTGTTCCACATCTGCAAGAATGGGACAGTTGTGGGGTGCAGTCCTTGCAACCATATCCATCAGGCAAGCACTCCTCAGGTGGTGTTTGTTGCCGATCCGGACAGCACACACTTGACAATGCAATAGATACCATGTTGGGGCAACGTCCCGATAGGGCCGAGCTCATGCCAAGCCACCAAGGTTTCTGCTAGCCCATTATGGCCTCAGAAAAGATATGGGTAGATGCTGCATGTGACCATATTGCTAAGCAGGGATGAAGTAACTGACCAGGATTCCCTTAGTAGCAGCACATTCGAAGGGAAGAGCCCAGCGGCATGTGCAGAAAATGTGATGTACACAAGACAGACACCACCGAATCACTCGGGGGGGACCAAGTCGTTTGGTTCAGGGCACATCACATGGATGTTGTCAGGCAGGTAGCGTCCACCAGCTCAGTATTTTCACCACAAAGAACAGGTGCGGCAGCAAGGAGCAAGTGGGGCACAGACAGGTTCCTTACACACTATGTACAGTAATCCAGAGGAAGGTAAGCAAGCTTTCTTGTATCCTGTGTACCCTAGGTGACAGGGGGGATCTCTGGCCATGAACGTTCTGCCTCCTTCTGGACACACATTGAAATAGAATTTTACAATTGACAGCCATGTGGAGTTGCAGAGGAGGCAATCCATCTGTTAGTGCAATGCATTTCAATGGCCCTGGGCAGGAAGGTCCATGTGGCCTCCTGGCCAAGGGACAGCAGGACCTGCTGGACAGGGGCCACAGAGGATTTGTATGTGATCCAGGTGCACAAGGGTCAAGGGTGAGGAGGTGCGGCAGTGGTGCTCTGGCCAGGGCGTATTTGTGCTTTTCCCTCGAGGGAGGGACAGGGACCCCAGCAGGATGCCCCAGGTCTACTGCTGGCCAGGCAAACAGTCAACCCACATTTCAGGCAGGTTCTCACGGCAAGGGGTCATACACAGCCTTCATGGAGCTCATGCCAAGGCACAACATAGCTCTTCCAATGAGTCGGAAAAGCAGCCACAGCCCCTGGCATCCTGGAACAGTACAGCCCCCTCTGTGTGGCCCTAGAAGTGAACAACCAGGTGGTTTTATGTTGCAGGGGGGTGGCTGTGAGTAGCTTGGCTGTGCAGGCAGCTGTTAAAGACATTGGAGCTGTACATAGCCAGGGGAACACTCCAGGCATGCAGAGGGCACTGCTCAGTAAGCCATGGTTGACAGGTTTCACAGTTTAATGCAAGATTCATTGACACAATCCTTATTATTCTGCAATGCATGCCTAGGCAGCCATACAAGGAGGTTTGACAAGCCATTCCCAGGCCTCCCTAGATGGCATGGCTCAGAAATGTCCCAGCTAGTGCCCTGGCCATCCAGGGTTTCTAGGGTAGCCATTGTGCACATGCCTCTGATTCAGTGTGCCAGTACTGTTACTATGCAGAGTTCCTCACAGGGGAACCAGCCCACTCTGGAGGGCAATGCTCAAAGGCATTGAGGGCAGGGCCCTGGTTGGCCAGGGGTGCTACCCAACCCATTTGAGCCACTGGGTAGACCATAGCTGTCAAGTTACCTTGTTCCATATAGGACACCTAAAGGCTGTCCAGTTGGTTTACTTTCATGTACTGCATGTCGTTAATGCATGCTGAGGAGGTTATTTGGTCAATATTCGTGGATGGGAGCCAGGTGTGTACTTTGTGCAGGTTGGTTCAAAGCAGTCAAGCGAGCACAGGGTATGGTTACATTGGTGGCAGGGATGTTTTCACTGTGTTAGGTGTATTTATGTGTGTTAGCCTGAGGTGAGCAGGTCCTGCTGCATGGGTGTAGAGGGAGACATGGAGATTAGAGGCTGGTGAGTGATAGCTTACAGTTGTTGCATGGCACACAGGGAAGCACAGGGTACATTGTCATTGGGTGTAGGGATGTGTTATCTGCTCCCGACCTTGTGTTTTACTTTCTTCTGAGACATTCTGCTAGGGGATATTGTTGCTGCTATGCAAGGACACATGGCTGTGGAATGCCTGCAAACCACACCTCGGCAGAGTAGGCTGGATTGAACACCTACAGAGAAGTGTTAAATGACTAGGGACATCTGGAGCAGACTCTCAAGGGAAAATAGCTAAGGTGAAATGGGCATTTTTCTTGAACTGAACTTCCACTTTTCTCAGTCGGTATGACTATTTATATGTAGATGTGTTTTATGAGCTCTATTGTCGGAAGGGAATAGAGTAGCTGCTATATCTATATATTGGGGTGAGACATGCCTAGCATGGCCAGAGCAGTCCTCACAAGTGTTTGTTCCTGCTTACATGATATGCTTTGCCTTTCTACATGTATTCTCCTGTGTGTTGCTGGGTGTCTGTGTGCCCAATTGTTGGTGGTGAGCATGTGTAAGTGATTACAGATTTCATTGATTGTGCTGTATGCTTTTGTGTGATCAATAAGGATACTGTTGTTTCCACTTGCTATGACTGTGTCAGTGGTTTGTGCACTTGATTTGAAGGCTATGTCCACACACTGTCTGTCACTCACAGACACACATTCTCAGGGTGTTGTTATGGCCAAGGTGGATTAGCCCTAATTCATCATTGAAGGGCACCAAGGATGTGTCTTCACTATGTGTGCTTAAAATGGGCTGCTATTCAGATGAAGTATGTTTGCACAACCTGTTTGCATGCATCCTGATCCCTGTGCCCTTTGGCCTGCCAAGGGGATGGGTAGTGCCTGTGGCTGAGGGCTATGTCCTTCCTCTAGCTCTACTGGTATGCCACGCTGTGTGGCAACATTGTGTCGGACACAAGATGCCACAATGGTATTGTTAACTACTGGTGGGGCATGTAGTAATGTGCCGCCAGAGTGGTCAAGGGAGTGGAATAGTGACTTGAGCACCCCAAATGTACAATCCACTATACCCCTAGTGGCTATGTGGGCTGCGTTATACCTTACCTCAGCTGGGATGGGAGGGTTGTTAAATGGCATGAGCTGGAATGGTGAGAACGGGCATGCACTGTCCCCTGCAAATGTGGAAATGGTTGTTGTTAGCATTGATTGTCATGGTCTGTTATTCTGTGTGTAATGTGACTGTAGCTATGTGCGTGATAGTCGATTCTCACCGATGGTTTCTGATAGCAGGGCCTGGTATAATGATGACCAGCGGTAAATTAAGCTATCATGTGTGCTTCCGTGACAATTGGGATTCACATGCATGATGACTCTCTTTGCATCGCAGATGACCTGTGCATTGATTGAATGACAATGCTTTTGGTTGTAGTACATGTGCTCGGTCGCTCGGGGTAGTGGGGGATGTAGCGCAACATGCGTGCAATCAATGGCTCCCAGTAACTGTGGCAAGTGTGTTATGGCATAAAACTCCTAGCACACCTTCTGTCTTGCCTGCAGTGTGTGTGGCATGTATATGTGCCTATGCACATGTGATGTAATGCGGCACAATGCTTGGTGTAATCACCAGGATTGCATGGCTGCAATATGCCCCAAACAATGGCAGAGGTGTGCTGGGATGAACCCCGAGGCAAACAATGTAGAGCTGTCAGCGTCTTCTCCAGTGGTGTGAATGCATGGGAGCAGATGGTGGGTGATCAAATGTCTTCCTCCAACTCCCTGAACAGGTCTAGGATGACACGGGTAGGAAATGTGTACCTTGAAAATAACATTGTCATCCGGCATCTCAAAAAGCGTTGTGTGATGATGGAAAATCCTATCCCTCAACATTCTCTTCCTCCTCCTTCCAGAAGCATGAACGATCACTGCCACTACATTTGAATTCATCCTGGAAGTGCAACCTTGAAATCATGTGCATTGCGTTCTTATATACGTATCCTTTGAGCTTTGTATGTTGCGTCGCGTTTCATGTGGCAGTGAGATCACAAGGTTTGCATGTGCCTTTTTTTGCTCTGGAATGTTGTGGTCAGTAATCCATGAATTGGGTTTTGTTTGTGCTTGACTGGGCATGTTATTTTTTTCCGTGACCCGTCCCTCAACACACCCACATTATTCCTCGTTCTTCCTCATCATTTTGCGCAAGGATTGGGGAATATAAATGTTCCACCACCCATTTGTTTCTTTTCACTGGCCCTTCCACCACTTTGCACAGTGTGTTGTGCAAAGCGCTCAGCACCACGCACCACGCAAAGTAGGGGAGTACCCGTGTAAAGTGAGTGCAGACCCACGCAAAGCCCGATCCATGAATCGGCAACATGAGTTTTGTGTGTCACAAGTGCACTTTTTTGTGGGGAAGGTACCTTTGCGGTGGGCAAAACATTCTTTGAATCGGGCCCATTGTCTGAGAGTAGTCTGAGGCTGGCATAGGCAGAGGAACATGAGTCCGATGTGACAGACTAATTGTTGGAAAAATTGGAAGCCTGGAGAATACAGTTGATTTATGGACGCCAGGCACTGTCTGCCGTTGTAAGCAGCGGTATTCCTTTTGTGTTTCTGCTTTTACTTGCTGGCCCGATGCCATACTATTACAGTCCAGGAATTCCACATACCGTGGAGCAGTGTCCTTGCTACCAGTGTAGCAGGCTATTTGTTTTAACTGTAACGGGGACGAGTGCAAGTGTGTTTAGCCGACACTTTCTTGTGCTTTAGTTTCCTCCTGGACTAGTTAAATATTTACCTGATTACACACAAAGCAGAAAAGGCTTTTTATTAGCTACTTTTGAAGATTTATAGGGTTGGGTGAGATCAGATAGAGTGGCTCCTTGAGCTAGCAATGTTACCACCCCCTCATCCCCCGGCCAAAAGTATTCAATCATTTATTTATTTGGTTTATAACCAGCAATACACACGTTTTTATGGTTTATAGTCTTTGCATTGAAAACTTTCCAACGAAAGTAAAATGCATCAAAAGTTTTCCAGCAAAATGTTTTCCATCTAATGCATTCTTTTGTATTTTTTTGGTGGGAGGGGCAAGCCCCCATTTTTTACCATTAAAAACCCACTCCAAACAAAATTAACCCTTTAACCCACACATATATGCATTTGATGGAAATATTTTCAATTAAATGCGTTATCAGCCTAAGAGGCTACTTGGAATGATTCCTTGTATTGATTAAATGGATATTGTAGATATGCAATATTAGGTTTGAGAAAGGCTGCAATATGATCTCACTGTTACTGAGACTGACCAGTAATAGAAATTGAAAGAAAATTAGAACAACGGAGATCAGGTTGTTGCGCCAATCACATTTATTGGGAATAAATTGGATTTAATTAATTAACCCAGTATGGTGCATAATATCTGGATTATGTAAATTCCTACAAATAGTAGTCTCTATTGTTGTCTCATAGAGGTAAGTTACGGTCTTATTAGGATGTATTCTCCTGATATGAACTTTAGAATTTAACAACTCTATTTCTTCATAGAGATGCAATATCAATTTATTAAGTTGATGTCCTCAAGATATTTGTAATGCTTGGTTATTGTTGATTCATAAGAATTTGTTGGACTTATCAAAATGATGAAAAGAATGAAGTGGGAGAGGTGAGTTTATCCTCTTAGCTTAACCCTCTCCTCAGTTGCAGTCTCATTAGGATGTATTCTCCTGATATAGTCTTAATAACTCTATTATTTCATAGAGATACAATGTCAAATTCGAAAAATGTGTGTCCTCAAAATACTTGTAGTACCTGGTTCTTGTTGATTAAAAAAAATATGTATTGAGCTTTTTGAAATGGTGAAAGAACTGATATGAAAGAGGTTATTTTATTCCTCTTAACTTGGTGCTCTCCTCTTTAGAATTCAATAGCTCCATTATTTCATAGAGCTACAATGTCAATTCAAATTAGTGTCGTCAAGATGCTTGTAGCACTTGGCTCTTGTTGATTCAAACAAAATAATTTAGGCTTTTTGAAATGGTGAATGAACTGATATGAAAGAGGTGATTTTTTTCCTCTTAACTTGGTCCTCTCCTCGACACATGTTTCCCCGTTGTAGATCACAACCGTTCTTCTGGAGGATTTCATCATAACAAAGCAAGTCTAGCTGAAAAGGAATTTGATGATGATATTATAGATAGTATGATAGTGTGATGTTATACAGTTACATTATGTTTGAGCAAATGTTTTGAAAGCTACTTACAGCATATGCCTTTTGAGGGTAATATTTTACTTAGTATAGTTCTAAGTGAAGGGTTTGTTCCCTGATCTGAATATATTTTCTATCAGCAAGAAGTACCTGCAATGACAACCAGAGATCATAATATATTACTCTGGTGTGCCTGGTTGGAATTGAGAGAATTCTATTCCAAGTTAGCTGGGAGCTAAATGAAATTTTTGAAAAGCTTACCTTTGATACAGTTGGGTTTTCCAAGAATGATCAACAAAGATTTTCGCAGCATGGTAACCTAGCAAAAAACAAATATGGCTGCCATATTTATTTGCACGCAATGCCACAATGGTGTTGCGTTAACGTTATGACATCATTTCATGGAGGCCATTTTGGATTGGGCAATGATTTGCTATCGCCTTGTTGATAAGCACTCTCAAATTGCTGCTGGAAACGTTTTCGTTGGAAAACTTTTGATGGAAAATGTTTTGTTGGAAACTTCTTCCATGGAAAGACTGGATACCGTTTTTATATGTAGTGTTGAAAGGGGTGGGGGGAGTTGAAATAAGGGTTCCTTGTTAGAGCGTCGGGCATCCCCTTGAGGTGCTAGGTTTCAACATTTCACGCAATAGTTTTTCTTTTGTTCCTTGCTGCATCTGTTGGGTTGAATGTAGCTACTTTTATTCCTGCTGCATTTGGTCGTGAAGCGCTGTAAAGGTCGAAATCAGGTGCTATCTGTAGATAGCTTTTTTTTCAACATCCATTTTTCACAGCATAATCTGGACCCTTTTATCATACTAATATCAAGTGCAGCTACCACCAAAGTCTGTGATCATTTAGCAAGTTCTGTACTTTTACATGTGTTACCTCTGGGTGTCCGGTGTAAAGGTAACCACAGCTACCTAAACGGCATTGTGATTACTGTGTGATTATTCTGTCAGAGGAAATCCTAGAAGCCTATGGGGACACTGGAAGATGCACAATCCACAATATTCTCAGTGGAATCCAAGATGGCGCCTGCTTGACAGTGTTACCACTTACTAACATTGCAGGTCTAGTCTTCGTGCTTCCGAGAAGCACACTGTTTACCATTCATTCGTACTTAAGCCCCAAGAACTGACAGGTAACTGCGTTGCTACTCTACTGCTACGTTTAGCATTGCTCCCTCTCAAACCTTTCCAAAGGTTTTCCTTACTCGTTTGTTGCTTTTGGCTGTTTACCTTGCTCGCGGAGTCTCTGCCTCCGGAGACCTGCCCCTTCTTCCGCCCTCGGCTCCCTTCTACTTTTCGGCGTTCTGCCGCTTTCGACTCATTTCTAACTATCGGCTATTTTTTATTCTACACTTTTTCTCCTCGCACTCTGTGTGGAGATCGTCTCCCCTACCTTACTTCTCGCTGCATTTCTTCGCCGATCTTGGCTCTCCGTGCTACCTCACGCTTGCCTTCTTTTCTCGTCTGCACTCTCCTTCCTACCTGACGTTTGTCCACTTACCTTACCGTTTCTCTGTCCATTCCTGTTTTTCCTCTTCCATTGGACTCCTCAATTCCAGATATCCCTGCTGCCAATCTTCGTTATTCCACGTGAAGATCGATAACTTTTTCCATTGGACTCCTATTCTACTGGATACCCTTGCTGCTAATCTTTGCTACTTCACGTGGAAGATTGATATTCTTCTTCATTGGATTTTCATCTCGCCATCTGAATCTGGGTTTTCTTCCCCACGAGGGTTTCCCAGGGGGTAGCCCCCTGGTCGCACAGAGCACAGTTTTATGGTCTCTGGACTTCGGGGGGACGCCTCTTACCTCTCCAAGACTACCACTGAACCCGAAGACCCGTGAGTACCAACAAGGCGAAAGCAATATTGTGGTGTTTGTAAGATATTCCCAACGATTACCATACACAAGCGGGAGTCTTATCTGCCTTGATGAGGTGAATCAGACAAAAGTTTCTGTGGAACGTTTGAAGAATTTGAAAAAAGATAGTGTAATTCATTTTTAGCAATTATATTTCTAAATTGAAATTGATCATTCAGCTGTTGGCTTTGAACTTTATTATGATATACAAATACTCATCAGTAAGAGAAAAGCTGTAAAAAGTAATCACAGATTTGCATGCCAATAGGGATGCTAATCGATTAATTTCTGAGATAGAATGTCTCAATGATCTAAGGAATGACCCAGCAAACAGGGAACAGTCTGAATCAGATTCTATTATGGAGCCACCATATTCCGTATTCTGGGTGTGTGCGTGGACTTTTACACGTGTCTTCGCTGGCGTGAGCGGGGTACATGTATTCCAGGGGTGCGCGTGGATTTTCACACGTGTTTTCGCTAGTGCGAGCGGGGTACGGGTATTCCGGGGCTGCGCTGGGAGTTTTACACGCGATTTGGCAGTGTGGGCCCTCCCGGGTGGGCCCTTTCCCCCCTCCCCATGCCCTGCAGGCAGCCCACACCACAGGGGACTACCCTACACCGCTGACCATGCCCTGCAGGCAGTCCACATGGCACAATGAACTTGTGAGCCCCAACACATGCCGCCCCATCATTGACAGGCACCTGCCAGCAGGCCCCGACTCATGTCCCCCAACCACCCACCAGTGACGGGCACCTGCCAGCAGACCCCGACTCATGTCCTCCACCACCCACCCACCAGTGACGGACACCTGCCAGCAGGCCCCGACTCATGTCCCCCACCCACCCACCAGTTACGGGCACCTGCCAGCAGGCCCCGACACATGGCCCACCAAACAACATGTCATAACAAAACAGACCCATGGCCCTAATGCCAACCTAAATCCCCCCTGGCCCCCAGTACAAGCACGCAACCATCCACTGCACCCACTCCCAAATTAGCCATGCCATGAGAGTCTCAAAAGAACCAGCATGGCCATGCATGAGTGTACAACAGAGCCACACAGTGGCAACACATTACTGGGGCAATGCTCATAGAGACATGCACAAAACCAATGAGAGTACACCACACCAATAATGAAAGAATATGAAATGTATTGAAAAACATAATGAAATAACAAACCTAAAAATCAAATGTGCAAATTAAGAAATAATGAAAGGAAAAAAATAAAATGAAAGAAAAAAACAAAAATCCACAACAGGAAACTAGAAAAGTGGTCCATTGCCATTGTCCATATAAAGTACATTAAAAAAAAATAAAAAACACTGATCCATGGGAAGTTCAAATAACGAAAGTATGTGCAAGTCTTGAACTATTTACAATGCAAGTCCAAAGGATCCATGATCCCAAAAGAAAAGGAATCCTACCATAAAACCTATCAATAAAAAAACTATATACATAAAGAGGAGCAATGTCCATGAACTCCAAAAAAAATACTAAACAAAGGAAACCTAACCCTAAAGAACTATGTACAAAGGCGGCGGGCAAGTCCTACGGCTCACTCTTTGATTTTCCGGGCCAGGCATCATCAAACTCCTCTTCAACGCCCCGGAGGCGGGCCTCTTCCCTGGCCTTGAGGTCTGTCAGGGCTGCAGCCATGCCCTCCTCCATCTCCCTGCAAGTTGCCTCGAGGTACTCAGCCCACCTTAATGCCATGCGCATGGAGTTCTCTGCCCTGACCATAATGAGCTGTGCCTCCTGCGCCCGCCGCCGCTCCACATCTATCTGCTGCCCCAACTGCTGCCACACGGAAGACACTCCCAATCCAGGGTCCTCCTGCCCTCCGGCCGATGCCTGGCTCTGTGATGTTGATGGCCCCGAACCATGATGCCTCCCATGCTGAGCGTGCCACTGTCTCTGACGCAACTGCCTCTGCCAGCATGATGGCATCCGGCCTGATGGAATCCACTGGCGCCGTCGTGCACGTGCCCTGCCCGATGATGTCAGCACATCCTCCATCCGCTGGGGTCCAGTTGGTGGGTTGGCCACTCCTGCTCCGACTCTCGACTGTGGCAGGGATGGGATCTCCACCAGACTGGCTGTGTTGGTTGGGGCAGATGCACAGGGGGCCCTGGTGGCATCCGGGCCAGAAGATGGCACAGTGAATGACTGGCGTATAGTGTGCACAGAGGAGGAGAGGGCCGCAATACTGGCCGACCCATGGAGGAAACCCCCAACCATGATCCCTCCCAACTGGGCCACGTTGGCACAGAGTTCTTCGTGATGATGTGCGTGGTCCCCCCAGGAAGCTCCAGGTGCTCCAGGACCCTCATCTGCTGGGTGGTAAACTGGACCTGGCACCTTACTGCATCCGCTGCTTCCAAGAGGTGCCAGGCCTTCTTGAGGGTCCTGAACTTGTAGTCCTCCCAGCGCTTCTGGATGTGTTTGATGTCGCGGGATGCCACCCCTTCCGTGTTGAAGGCATCCACTATGTCCTTCCAGATCCTCTTCCGTCCTTTCTTGTCATCATCACAAATGTCACGTGTGCACAATGCAACACCAATCAGGACATACTCAATCTGGTCACGGGTCCCCTCGTCTGCAGGTAGAGGAGTGCCAGATGACAAGGACCTCCCCCCTACCTGCGGACAGGCCTGGGACAGGGCATCCCTGCTGGTGCATGGTGATGCAGTAACAGTGTCAGGGACAGAGACATGCACAGGCCCCTCCGCGGCGACCTGTGCTGCCAACTGCCCCAGCCCCTGGTCTGCACCACTTGCACCAGTGGTACCACCCCCACCAGGCCCCATGTGCAGCTCTGTGGCGGCCTCCGCCTCCTCTATACACACCACCAACCTGGATGCCTCTGCACCATCTTCCGCCGTTGCAAGCCACTGTGGGGGCTCATCCACTCCTTCTGCTGCAGCCGTAGTGGCAGACGTGGCACCAGTCCCCTCACTCCCGGAGGATGGAATTTCCTGGGAGGGTGACTGGGCCTTTTGTCACCGGCCAGTGGAGGCATCCCTGCCGCTTTCCTCCACAGCGCTGTCTCCGCCCTCTTCTTCACTCGCAGCTGTGTAAAGGGAGACATTGAACACAAGCATCCGGGTACTTAACTATAGTCCCCTAGACACAAAGCAATAGCACATGAGTGGCACTGTCAAACGTCACTTCCATCATGTCCCTGCACAACACATGGGTCAGTGCAGGCAACACACATGCAGGAACAGGCACGGCACATGCAACATACATTGGCATCCATGTCCAGGCCATTGTAGTTGCATCCAATGGTGGGCTGATACTCACATGCATCATGGGACATGCTGGTCACATGCACACACATCACCGGAGGGTCATGCATTTGGCCCGGTATACCCCAGACACAGTGGATACAAGGATGACTAGGCTGTATCAGTGAATCAACACATCGTCACAGACATGTGTCATGCATCCATGGTGCACACACTACTCAGACACAGGGACATGTACATCATGGATGTCCATGACAGCAGCACACATCTCTCACATCCCAAACATGTCAAAGTACAGACACAGGCATGCATACATGTGTGCGTTCTGCATGATGCTCTGCATGATGCATTGTAACACATACACCATCCGTCTGAGTCACGCCTGACTGGACTCACATGCAGCACCATCATGTCCCTCCACACACACATCCAAACATGACCCATGTCACACATGCAGCCAAGTAGCTAACTACCAGCACACTGCAACTTGCCCTTTTTTATACATGAATGCATGGCCACTTACTGCTCGACTCCAGACGGACCTGCATCCTGAGAATCTGGTGGTGAAGCACTTGGCGAAGGTGCTCCAGGACCCTCATCTGCTGGGTGGTAAACTGGACCTGGCGCCTTACTGCATCCGCTGCTTCCAAGAGGTGCCAGGCCTTCTTGAGGGTCCTGAACTTGTAGTCCTCCCAGCGCTTCTGGATGTGTTTGATGTCGCGGGATGCCACCCCTTCCGTGTTGAAGGCATCCACTATGTCCTTCCAGATCCTCTTCCGTCCTTTCTTGTCGGCGTGTAATGGTGTGAAGAGGGCATCATAATGCCCCAGAACTTGCTCCACCAGGATACCAACTTCGTATTCACTGAAGCTTGTAGACCTCTGCCTCTCTGCTGGGGGGTTGCCACTGGTGCCGGAAGGTTGTGTGTCGGACATGCCAACCGCCGAGGCAGGTGTGGGTGGCAACTGGGTCATGGGGCTGGGCAACTGGGTCCTGGGGCTGGGCTGTGGAGTGATGGAACTTCAGTCGGGAGTCTTCTGTTCCAGCAAGGGTGGTCACGGCAACTGGATCCCTGCAGATGGCAGATGTGCAGGCACCAAATGGCAGGGCACGGTGGCAGCAGGCAGGCAGGCAGCAGCAGATGGCTTGTGGGAGGCTGCTCGGGGCTCTGGGGGGCAGTAAATCGGCCTTCTGGGCAGGAGCGTAGTCTTCTGTGTGTTGTCGCATGGCCAGCTTGATACGGAGTGATTTGGCATGTGAAAAACAGCATTTTTGCGTAAATTCCGAGGAAAGGCCCTTAGGGCGTAAGCGAGTATGTGACATAACGTGCGTGTGAGCTTTTCCCTCACCACGGGTTGAAGGTCCCACGTGGGTTTCCATCGCTCTGTACGTGCTCTTCGTGGAAAACTGTGCGTGTGTTTTCCAGACGCTGGGGTTCACACACGATTACTTCACAGCGGCTACAGTGCATACTTCTTCTTTTGGCGTGGGTGTTGGCTACGCGTTCTTCTTCTACACGCAAGGCAGACGGTGAGTCGCTCACGCTATTTTTCCCACTGCGAGTGTCCTTGTTAGTCGCATACCCCTGTTTTTCAGACATACTAGCATGCGTGTTGATCACGTATGCATTTTTTGTGTTCCTGGCTGCCACAGCGTACTGCGTGTATTTTTTTACATGCACGTGGGCTACAGGGGTTGCTTATCACTTTTTCTTGCTTTTTTGGGATGCCTGAGCATTGCGTGACACGTCATTTCTCCTAGGGGGCCACAGAATGGGACATTCATCGTAGCTGTATATACGTGTTTGTTGTTTGCGCGCACTTTTGTCATGTGCAGGGACGCTACCGCCTGCCTTCGTGTGGTGGACGTGTTTAGGCCTGTGCGTGTCTTTGCCCGTGTGCGGATTTCCCCTATTTGATTCCATAAATACATGTGGTTCGCGTGCGTGTGGGCGTTCTGTGTACTTCCCAGCAGTACTTCCCCAGTTACGCCTGTATTTTCACGCGTTGTTCCCCATTCCGCGCATTCCGCCCCGTGTTCTGCCCCCTTTTTGGCGTGTGCGCTAACGTTGTGCACTTTCGCTGTGTGTGTCGCGCACGGCGTTCTGGATGTTGCAATGATGTGTGTGCTCACGTGCGCCACCCGTGGATTTGGCACACATCCGAGGAAAAAAATGCGCAGGGCCTTCCCTGAAACACACGCGTACGCTTGCTTTTTCACGCTTGCGCCAGCTTCCATGATTCGGCCCCATAAACAGAAAGGCATACTAATCTATCTGGGAAAGGAAAGAGGAAGGGTATATTTCAGAGTGAGGTTGAAAAAAAACAATACTGTTACATTGTATTTAAGAAATTCAGGCTCTCACATCACGAAAGCAGGTAATTAACCAGAGGAAGCGGAAAACCACAGAGAGAAATCGAGCATTCAGAACCTACATGGAGAATTGGGATAGAAAATAAGTAAACAACTAATTGGGACAGGTATCACAGGAGCTATCAAGACACTATGGCACACAGGAAGCAATACCACAAAAAAGAAGAATGGAGATTGCACAAGTTATAAATCTAACAGAAAAGAAATTATCTAATGAGGGGTTCAATCTTCTACAGAAAGGAATTTATTTATGTCACACATAGAGGGTTGATTATGCTATGACTTCTTTAGATTTGGATAATTACACCAGGAAAATCAAGATGACTACATGTTTGGCTTTACATCCTAAAAAGAAAACCTTTCCCATACTTCAAACATTAAAAATCTGTTTAACTATTGTGGTGATCTAACTTAAATCAAAGACCAGAATCATTAGATGACCCTACAAAACAAAGTAAGAACAGTAGGAATTGTTAGATTATTTATGTATAAAATGGCAAGTTCTAGTCCCACCTAGTCCACTAGCTCCAATTATCTATTACATGCCCAGCATAACCATCCATGCAAACTAGTGTAGCATCCCATATGGAGAGTTTCTCCATATTTGAAGAACTTGCTTTAAGGAAGATGGAATAGAGCGGTGACCCAAAAAAGGTCATGGCAAAAGTGTTTCTCAAAGTCAGTAATATGAACAGAAAAAATGCACCGTTAACAAAGAAAGAGAAGACAGAAATGAAACAAGCACATATAGTGCAGAGGGACATACCTGTACGAACTGAAAAGATCAGGTTGATTAGCACACTTGTGGATATATCACATGAACTTAAGTCAAACCTCCAGAAGCACTGTCGTGTGCTAATGACAGCTGTATATCTTGAAATTAATCTTGGACATAACCCTCAGATATTAAATCGCAAATCACCTTCTTTGTGAAATATGTTGGTTCTGAGTTGTTTTTCTTTTGAAGAAAATATGATGTGAAGGATTCAAATGTTGAGAAGCGTCCATGAATGTATGAATAGCAAAGCTTGTAAATATGCCAAAAATACCAATAATTACAAACATCCAGTCACAGCTATGTGTGACACATATTTGTATTAAAATTAAGGATACCATGGTTAAGTAGTATGCACCCTTCTGTGCTCATGTGATGAGTGGTGTGTGGGAAGTATCACTTGTAAACTCAAATTGATGATCATATAACACATTAGAGACACAACAAATGAGCACCAGTTGTATCTGAATGCTAAACATTATAGCCAGGTACACAACATATACCTTAACGGTTCTATTATCGGCTAGCCGTACTTAAGAAAAAGAAAGAGCATACTGAAGCACTGTGCAAGGACATTCTTATGGCTATTTCTAGTAAGAATTTAGTGACATTTTGGAACCTTATGACTAAAACATTACAAGGTGAGGAAAGAACTATTCAGGAAAATATCACCTACAGAGCTGGCATGATTATTTCAGCCAGCTATATTTTGAAAGAAGAGTTTTCAATGTACTTAGCGACGGCGTCAGAGCCAGTAGTAGATATCTATTTGTTCCCTTGATATTCTCAGTTGAAGTGATTGTGGTGGCACTTACTTCCCAAACCGCGGACAAGGCCCGTATAAATCCTTGCAGACCTGTTCATATCAGAGCCAAAGCTTTGGACCCCCTATGATATGTGATTTCTTAATGTTATAACTGCCTCGAACTCCATCCCTAAATCATTGACCATGGTGGAAACTGTTCTGCGTTATAAAATACGGGGAGGCAAGAGTTGCCATCTAATTACTGCACAATCTCTCTGTTGAATGCTTTAGAAAAAATGTTCACCAGAGTAGTACTCAGGGGACTAAAGGCCTGGATGGACGAAGCTTCTTCGGTAAACCATTTACAGGAAGGATTCAGGGAGGGTATAAACACTGTGTTCAAATGCTTCAGATTATCGTTAATAATCGAAAAATAAGTTACCTCTAGAGGTATGGACAAATATGCATTATTTATAGATTTCGGTACAGCTCTCAATTCTATACCACACAACTTGTTATGCAATACACTTCTCTACAGGGGATTCCCCATGTGATACTCTCAGCTATATTGCTGCTATATAAAGCATAGGGATGCAGTAATTGATGTACTTGGTCAAGAGAGTGGCTCTTCATTATTGTGGTTTCCCAATGTAAGAAAAGCTTTATGTAACATAGGCTGCATGGACTTTTGGATCAAGACATCACAAATAGATGCCAATACTAGAAGAAGAGTGAAGAGACCGTCCTTTGAAAAGTGCAAATCTGACATATTAGTTAACATCGTAGCCTTAAGGTCCTTGAGACACCAGGAAAGTAAAAATGAGCCACGTTACACAGTTTATCTCGATAAAATAAGGCCAAAAATGATGCACAAATTGTATACCAAACTTAGATTTTGGTATATTGCCAATTGCCTAGTTTCTTACTGGATGGGACAACAGCAAATCTAATAAATGCCAGCTTTGCCAGACCATAATTGATTTGGAAGAACACATCTTATTAATTTGCCCATTGTATCTGCACTATGGGAGATTATACCTGAGAAATAGGTTTTTACAACATAACATTTTATTAATCGATGAAGCCATGTTCCCTTGCATAAACACTATGACAGTCACCCCCACGTTGGGCAGCGGATATGGCTGGTAACGGCCCACCAGCCCAGGCCAGCATGGGACGAGCGAAGTGAGGGCCTTGGCGAGGGCTGTGGACCGTAACCGGCCATGCTTGCCACTGGACAATGGGGTGATAGCTATTCGTACACCGGAATTCATCCAGGGTGTGAATGGTTTAATGTGTTCAAATATCTTTTTTTTCAGGGAAGATGGGCTCCACGTGTATTGTGCAAGCCCATTCTCCTGGAAAAAAAAAGATGGACGCCACAATTTTCCATATCTATGGAAGCCGCCGGCATCGGGAGGAACGCATGGACTGGAGCCAATGCTCCGGTCTAGCAGGTAAGTGGGGAGGGTGGGGAAAGGGTAAGGTTTGTTTTGGAGTGTGGGGAGGAGGGTGAGGACCCAAGGCTCCCTGTTGCCTCACCACAATCAAGATGATGCCACATAGGGAAGGGTCTTGGGTGGCTGGAAACAGCGGACGGTACACAGTGTATTCTAGCCTGCTGTTCCAGCCACCTGATTGGCTGAGCGTTCTTCCACGGGTGCAAATAGAGATTAACTCACTGTGTCCAGTTGCTAAAAAAATCTATAGAGCATGGCTGAGGAAAGCAGCTGTAATGGGAGTAGCATCTTGATTAGAAACAACTATTATCATTTCTTTCTTTGCCCTGCACTCAGTGCCTTTGTATTAAAATAGTGCATTATTGTTCCATGTAAGATTGATGTTAGACTGTTTGTAAGTGGGCCTAACAGGAAATAGCACGCAACTGTTGCATCAAGTATACATAATTCGTATTTATTTATTATGATTGATATTGTTTTTCTAGCTTTTCATTCGCAAAATGATGAACTGTTTGGTATATTTTAAATTGTATTTTTATGGTGTTTTATATTAATGGAATTATGTGTGTTTTTATCGTGCGTTTATGTTTTTTTTATACCGAACTAAAGTTAGATTGATTGAAGACCTTAAATGTTTCTCTTTTATGGGTATCAAACATGTGAAACAGCACCCCAAAGAATGGAAACTAAATGTAGTTTTGACTTGAACACTAACACCCTCATCATGAGTTTGGCGGTAACCCTTAAATGCGGCAGTAACGCTATTACTGCCACATTTAAGGGTCTGCCAAATCACGGGTTTGGCTGCATTTACCCCCAGCTCTGAGCTGGGGCTAAATGTGCCAGGAGTTGGCCGATTTTCAGTGCAATTATTGCGCAGTATTTCCACCAACGATAGTTACGCTGAAAATTCCCCATTGGGCCCAAATGGGGAATGGGGGAATTCCCGAATGGGCCCAACGGAGAATGGGGAATTACCGTTGTTAAGACTGATTTCCTATACTCTGGCCTGGTGGACAGACGTATAGAAGGCCAACCTATATTTACCCAGAGGCAACTCTGGGAAGCTGTAGCCAAACCAGTTTAAGGAAGCAGTGACAGGCGGTCTAGGCTAAGATCTTCAGAGGGGTGAGATTGTAAAGGGTCCACAATGAGGTCACACAATGGGAGTCTTAAATTACCCTTAGACAGGATGTATAAAAATACAGTTATTTATTTAATTATGGCCAAATACACTATAAGAAAAATGAACACAAGCATGTAGACTTACAACCAATACCATCAAACTAAAATACATAAATACAGTCACAGGTTCAAGTGCCTAATACAACTCAAGATACTCCTGCAAGGGAATGAATAGGTGAGTATTAAGCACAAAAAGGTCCACAGAGAATTTAACCCTAACTAATATTGTCCAACCCTAAGTTGACTGGGGCCTTGTGCCCTATTGTTCAGGATGCAAAGGTACAGCACTCAGGAGACAGGAGAAAATGTAGGTAGGGTCTCTGGGGTCCAGTGATGGATTCTTAGAGCCAGGGTCCAATACAGACAATGTCCAAAATTCCCCCCAACAGTTAGAAGTCTTGCCAAGGCAAGCATTGGCAAAGCCAAAAGGTTTAAGATAAAGAGTGTTATACGTCCATTGACTTGCAATGGGAGTGTAGGGGTATGTTAAAAGCTCAATAACTTACCCCCTTCTCACTCCGAATATTCCCAAGACTTTCCAGAACAATGGAAGGTTGTCCTGGCTTGCTTTGCCCGCTAAATTCCACGGTCCTCGATTTTCACAGGTTGCAGGTTCCAGTGATTCTCCGGTTAGGATCTTTTGCTGGTGCAACGACTCTTGATGAAGAAATGCAGAAACAGACAATGCAGTGCCCTTCTCGGGACTAGAGGCAGATCAGAAAAGCAGGTTTCGACCGTGCACGCCGCGCACAGCGATGCAGCAGGACTCAGTAGCCACGGTTGATTTTCAGATCTTTCTTGGGTCTCCTTGGAGCTAGGATGCAGAAATTTGGCCGAGGGTGTCGTTGCAGTGGCAGCTGAGAGTGTACAAAGTTTCAGGCGGAAACTCGGAACGGCAACGAAGATAACCCGGTAGCCCAAAAACAAAGCTGCTCAGCCACAGGACGATTCCTGGGCACTTCCGAAGGCGGCTTTTGTGCTGGGCACCGAGTAGGCTTCGGAAGTGGATGGTTCCTCCAATCCAGGGATCGTAGCACTTTCGCAGGCCTACTGGAGATCAAGAGACAAACAGGGCTCCACCAGGACTGCAGCAGAAGTTTGTTGCCAGGCCTCCTTCAGACAGGTTACAGATTTCTTTGCTGTCTTCTCAGCTGGATGGGTTCTTGGCTCCTTCAGGTTCTTCCAGGATCTCTCAGAATGGCATGCAGGGGCCCTCTTCTTATCCTAAAAGCCAAGTAGGAGTCAAAACTCCCACTAGCCAATGGCAGAACTAGCTCACACACACACCCCCCAGTGGTCCAGTCAGGTCCACTGGTGGGAACACTCATGCATACCACTCAGACACAGAGAAACCAGGATGTGTATTGGGGTCAGACTGACCCAGCCCACATCCTGCCTGCAAACACACAAAGCCCTCCAGTAGCCCGCCAAAAGCTCCTGCTTTCCCGGGCACTGGATGTCCTTATAAGGATCTTTCTGACCTCTGAGGCCATGAAGAAGGCTAAACAACACGATGCAAAAAGAATGGACGAAAACTCTTGTGGCACGGCCATGTTTGGCCAGTACCCACAGTAAGTAGCCAAACACGGTAAACGCGGTTAAGCTGAAACGACATTCCCCAAAAAGTGAGGAAAAGTCACTGCTGCCACCAGACCATCTTTTAAGCACCTCAGAATAACCAAAAAGTCCACTGAGTGTTAGTCTAGGGCAATGAACCCCATTGCACTGCAGTGTAAGCTGCTGTGTGCAATGATAAAAAAGTTACCACATGTGATACAAAAGTAACCACAAGTAGCAACACAGTCACAAGACTAAGTGAAACACTGTTTCCCAGTACTGATAGCCTTAAGGACATATCAGTTTCCCCATAACATGTGATCAAAGGCCAGTACAGTGAAGCTTAAGGCTTCACTGTACTGCAAAAAGTACAGGTCAGATTGAAAAATCAAAGCAAAAAGTTTGGGGGTTCCATAAAGATGGAAGAAAAGGTGCAGTAAAGAGAATCTTTCCTAACACACACCCCCACAGAGTAAGGGACAGGGGGAACTAATCCACCCCTGGATGGGTCCTCTGTTGCTAGTCGGTTAACCCTGTTGGACATCCCATCAACATTGCTACATTTGGAATCTGGCCTATGCCCAATAGTGAAGTTCAAGTCCTGAAGACTCATGAACCACCTGAGCCACTTTGGATTCTCTCCCTTAACATCTATCAACCACTTCAAGGTTTGAGGGGCATCATACACAGTAAAGTGAGTCCCATAGAGGTAGGACCTCATTTCCTAAGGCACCATACAATGGAAAATCAACTCTTTTCCACCTGGAGCCAACTGAGTTCTCCACTCCTAAATTGGTAGCTGACTAGACATATAGGGTGTTCCTCACCTTTGTCATTTATCTGTGAAAGTCTTCCAACTATCCCAGTGTCATAGGCATCTGCTGCACTATGAAAGATCTCTTCCAATCAGGTGCCCTTAGACCAGGGGCCTGACCTAGGGATTTGTTCAGGCCAGTGAAGCCCTTCTCACACTCAGGAGTCCATAAGAACTCTTTAGGTTCCCCTATGAGTAGTGAGGGCAGTCAGAGGGACAGCTATATTTCTATAGGCTGCCACTTTACTCCTGTATTTCCCAGTGAGGCCCAGGAAAGTCCTCACTTGGGCTTGGGTAGTGGGGGTTGCCCAGTTCTGTACATGAAGTACTTGACTGACAAGAGGTTGCATCTTGTCCCCACATACACCAACTTCATGCATGAGGAAGGCCAATGGCTCCTGTTCATTTTGACACTTGGCTATCTTTCTGAACAAGTTGGCCTGATGAAGGTCCTGACACACAGTCTCTTGAGTCAGACCCAGTTCCTCCCAAGTGGGGGGTTGAATCTGCCATGTCATCCAGACATGTATTGCTGAGATCCATTTTCTCATTCAGAACAGGGGCTAAGCTCAGTTGACAGGTGTCAGTTGCTGCCACCAATCCAGAAGACCTTACACTGAAATGGGGCTCTGAAAAGGCCGAAACTGCTGTCTCCTCCTCAGCACAGACTGACATGGATATGTTGCCATACCCTGCAGAGATATCATGACAGCCTTTGTACTTTGCAATACACAGCTGAACCACTAAGGTGTCACCCTTTAGTGAAGAGTGTGCTTCTGTCTTCGGGACAGAACCCAGAACTCTAGTGTCCATACATACTCCAAAACTAGCTTTACATTTATTTCCCTCCAGTTCCTCAGATCTGAACTCTTGACAGCTAGAATAATCAGACACTCTTTGTTCCAACACAGGGTGGATCTCACACCAACTGTCAGAACTTTGTCTTGGTTCTGAACCACCACAACACCCAATCTTGGTGGGTTCACTTATTCCCAGTACACCGTCTGGTTTCCACCATCCTGTTATAAAGGGTGTTAGTGACAACATAGGGGGAGATTGCCTCAGCAAACTCTAAAGCTCACCTTGCTGATGTGGGGTCAGATGAGGAGACACTAGGCCATCCTCACTGAAGCCATTTCAAAGGCTGCTTTGACACAGGGTAGGGAGACACACAGAATTCTCTGGCTCCCGCTCTATAGCCATAAGCAGGGCTCCAATGTTATCTCTCAAGATAAAATCCACCATATTATTCACAGGAAACTGTATGGCAACCTGTCCAGGTTCACCAAAGCCTTGAGAATAGTTTACTTTGCCAAGCAGTGAAACATGACAAGGCCCAGACCACTGACAGGTAGTCAGCGATTTGTAGAACAGATTTGACAGGAGAAGGTCCCACCTCCTTCTCTTGGGCTCACAGAGAGCTCGAATCAAACTCCTGAGAGATCTGACAGATCTCTCTCTCAGACCATCCTGTGGGTGACAGCTCAGTGACACTTGACAGGTCACTTCACCATCCCTCCACTGGGTCTGACCACTACGGATAACAGCAGAGGAGCTACCTCTGTAGCTGTCATTCAGCATGGTGTCAATGACTGACTTAGCAGTCATTCCCTGTGGGTTGGCATAAGAGTTTATGGGACTATGATCAGTAATCCCTGATTGCAACTTATTGCTTGAGCTCTCCAGATTAAAGGAGCTAATAGAATTAGGCCTTCTTTCTGGTAATAATGAGTTTACTCCTAAAAGTGAACTCTGGAGTAACTGAATTCCTGCCTCACTTCTGTCAACCTGGTGACAGAGAGTGAGACCCCTACATTGGTTTTCCTCTGGGACCCCCATCATGGGTCAGCAGGAATGTGTGTTAGACCACACAGGTGATATCCTGACACTAGGATGCATCACAAGGGAAATGTCACACACCAATTGTAGGAGGAAGGGCCTCACAACCTGAGTAACCTCCAACCTCTCAAGGTTTCCTCTGGTGGGCTCTGTGGGCTTACTTTGCAGTAACCCACCTTCCTGGCAAATTCTTTGCTTCACTGAAGGAGAATCCTCTAATTGGAAGCAGGCCTTTCTCCATAGGCCTAACCATGACGGTTTCCTTTTCTGTTGGCCCCTACTTCTGTTTCTCCTAGGACTCTCCTCTACCTGTATACTAGGCAGCTGAGGAGGCCCATAGGATTCAAGGTTTTCTAGGGGTCCATTTTCCAAACTAGGAGTGGGGACACTTACAACTACCTCAACAACAGTTGTATGTAAGGCCAGAGGAATATTCTCCTTTCCTCTGCCTGTTTTTCTGACTCCACTGGCCATGGGTTTCCCCTTAGGCCTAGGCTTTCTCTTAGGCTTGGCTAAGACAGCCTGATTCTGAGACATAGTGCTTGAAGGGTCTGGTGAGGGTTTATCAGGACCTAAGTCTTGAAGACTCAACTCACCCAGCACTCTTCTAGGAACCACTCTCCTGACATTGACAGATGCCCTGACCATTTCTCTATTCACAGCTTGAATGACAGGTGCTACTGGAACATTAAGAGAGGGCCTACCAGCCAACTGAGTATCCCACACAGGACCTCTGGTAAGAACCTGTGGGTTTACCATGAAGGAAGCTACTTCAGTAGGACTGGGCCCAGTGTTCCTAACAGTAGAGGTACTTACAGCTACTACCTGAACACTATCCTCAACAGAATTATTACTATGCAATAGGACAGGAATGGGAGCCAAGGCTCCAGCACTGCTAGTTTCCAAGGAATCTAGACAAACTTCAGACTCTTCCTCTGAGGGAATGGAGTCTAAAGGGAAGGACACCCCTGCTATCCCTGAGAGAAGGCCAGACTAGCAGAGTGGGCCCCCAATGTCTTACCCTTACATTTGGGGTCCCCCTTCCTGTGGTGACTTGCTCTGCAAGTGTAACAAGCCCCACTGGCACTTGACACATAGGGAGGCTTAGAGTAGCCAGTTACTTGCTTGGGAGGGTTAGTCCCACTACCCTGACCTGATTCTGATGACTTCCCCTTATTAAATTTTTGTGGGCCTTCTTGGACATAGTTTTATCAGTATCCCCACCATTGTTATCTTTCTGTTTCTTTCCCTCCTCCTACTTACCTGAGGCAGGCTTGTCCTTATGGGACACTCTATGTGTAACCCATAAATCAGCAGCAATGGCTAGCCTCTTTGGATTTAACTCCTTTGAGTCAGCCAAATTCTGGTTAAGCTCTGGGGAACAAGAGGCAAACACATGTTCAAGCATGACCAAATGAATCATACCTTCAAAGGTGGTTACCTGATAGCCTTCTATCCAGCCACTCAAGTATTCCAGAGAATCTGCAACAAAACTTGCATAGGTCATACATTCTTTCTTTCTATATTCTCTAAACCTCCTCAAGTATTGGGCAGGAGTCTTCCCAAACTTGAGGATAAGAGATTGCTTAACTTTTACAAAGTCTAACCTATCAGCCTTTGACATTTCCATAAGGGCACTACTTCCAGAAATGGGCAGTCTGCTGATCAACCATGCAATTCTGTCAGCATCACTCACTCCTTGTACCTCACAAGCATATTCAAAAATTACAAGTCTGTCAATTATATCATTCTTTTCCTCGTATGCTCAGGAGATCTTTAGGAAACTTAGGACGTGAAGAGGACCCAGAACCATCTTGAGATCCTCTGGAAGAACCTTGTGAAGCCTGAATCTTGGTAAGCTCCAGCTGGTGATCCCTATCTGTCTGCTTCTCAACCCTCTCCAGTTCCAATTTGGCCATGGCAAACTCAAATTCTTTTTCCTTGAACCTGAGGGTGTCTTTCTTCAAATTGAACGATGCCTCAGCATTAGAGTAGGCCTCAACCAGAAGTTCAGAGGATGCACTTTCTCCCTACTCATCTACAACATCAGTCACTGGAGTGACAGCAATGACATTACTGGTGCTGGTGTAAAAGCAAAAGGAAATATCGAGGCTGAGTACCACAAAAGGAAATACACCAAACGCGTGTTTACAAAGATACACAGATCTTTATTCAAAGTAACTGAACAGTTTTCAAAGGAACAAAGTAACAGATAGCTATCTGGCCCTCATTACATCACAACGAATACCAGCCCACTCGATGTGAGAAGTGAGTGGGACTGTACACCAGAATATTTGCTCTTTTATACAGTTTTGTAACATGATGTTCAGCCCCTCTGTACGTTAATAATTCCCAATCTAGGGTTCGTGCCGAGTTCACCTCTGACTCGCCCAGCTATATGCATATGGATCACCTTCAGTTTACATGTTCAACGAATCACAGTAGCAACAGTATATTTTCGGATTTAACATAAGCCTTAGTACATATTTTAATTCAATGCAGTTCAACAAGTGTTCACGTTTAGTATGTACACAACATTATGCTTAATATATGCTCGCGGATCAGTTACGTTGGCACAGGTAATCCTCGATCTATAGGTCAACGAAGGACAAGGTCTCTTTACATGACCCTAACATCTGGCCTACGGGCAGTTTTGGCATTAACTTGCATACAGAGGTCAAGACGGCCATGTTACAAACAGAAGAACACTGTCCACCATTTTAAAACACAGGGTGACTTTGGAGCGAGAATCAAAATGGCGGATGAACCTAAAATGGCGGCTTAACCGATCTAAGGTCAGAACCTTGCAACGCGGATTTCTTCGCAGAGCGACTGGGCTTAGGCCAATATATACAATAAAGGAGGCACGATATGATTTTCCGGTCAACACTGGGTCTACCCCCGGCTCCACTATCAGGACCATTAGTTAAGCTAGGCACAACTTTGTTTCTTTCAAAATCCAGAATTTTTACAATTAACTCAGCTTTTAAACCAGAGACTGTCAAGCCTCTATCAACACATAACTTTCTCAATTGCTCCACTTTTAAGGCACTCAAAGTGGTGAAAGTGATTGTTTCCATGATACTTAGTTTAGTAGGTGACATATCCACAAGGCAATCAAATATTAAAGTGTCTTGTGTAAGTATAATCTGGACACACCACCAGTGATCTACACTATGGCACCCAATACTGATCCTGTTCACAAAACACCCAGATGTTATGTGGAGAGGGTCATCCCACCGCTGTACACCAATTTGTTAAGACTGATTTCCTATACTCTGGCCTGGTGGACAGATGCATAGAAGGCCAACCTATATTGTGACAGGGGCAACTCTGGGAAGCTGTAGCTAAACCAGTTTAAGGTAGCAGTGACAGGCGGTCTAGGCTAAGATCTTCAGAGTGGTGAGATTGTAAAGGGTCCACAATGAGGTCACACAATGAGAGTTACAAATTACCCTTAGACCGGATGTATAAAAATACAGTTATTTAATTATGGCCAAATACACTATAAGAAAAATGAAACAAGCGATGAAACTAAAATACATACATACAGTCACAGGTTCAAGTACATAATACAATTCAAGATACTCCTGCAAGAGAATGAATAGGTGAGTATTAAGCACAAAAAGGTCCACAGAGAATGTACCCCTAACTAGCATTGTCCAACCCTAAGTTGCCTGGGGCCTTGTGCCCTATTGTTCATGATACAAAGATACTCAGGAGGCAGGAGAAAATGTGGGTAGGGTCTCTGGGGTCCAGTGATGGATTCTTAGAACCAGGGTTCAAGATAGACAATGTCCAAAATTCCCCCCAACAGTTATAAGGCTTGCCAATGCAAGCATTGGCAAAGCTAATAGGTTTAAGATAAAGAGTATTATAAGTCCATTGACTTACAATGGCAGTGTAGGGGTATGTTAAAAGCTCAATAACTTACCCCCCCCCCTCACTCTGAATCTTCCCAAGACTTTCCAGAACAAAGGAAAGGTGTCCTGGCTTGCTTTTCCCACCAAATTCAGCGGTCCTCGATTTTCACGGGTTGCAGGTTCGAGTGATTCTCCGGTTAGGATCTTTTGCTGGTGCAAGAACTCTTGATGAAGAAATGTAGAAACAAACAATGCAGCGCCCTTCTTGGGACTAGAGGCGGGTCGGAAAAGCAGGTTTCGGAGCGTGCACGCTGCGCACAGTGATGCAGCAGGATTCAGTAGCTGTGGTCGGACTTTCCGGTCTTTCTCGGGTCCCCTTGGTGCTAGGACGCTGTAATTTTGCAGAGCGTGGGTGTCGTTGCAGTATCAGCTGGAGGTGTACCTAGTTTCAGGCGGAAACTTGGAACGGCAACGAAGATAACCCGGTAGCCCAAAAACGAAGCTTGTCAGCCACAGGACGATTCATTGGCACTTCCGAAGGCGGTTTTTGCAGTGGGCACGGACTAGGCTTCGGGATTGGATGGTCCTTCCAATCCAGGGGTCGTTGCACCTTCGCAAGCCTACTGGAGATCAAGAGACAGACAGGGCTCCACCAGGACTGCAGCAGAAGTTGGTTGCCAGGCCTCCTTCAGACAAGTTACAGGTTTCTTTGTGGGTCTTCTCAGCTGGATGGATTCTTGGCTCTTTCAGGTTCTTCCAGGATCTATCAGAATTGCATGCAGGGGCCCACTTCTTATCCTAAAAGCCAGGTAAGAGTTGAAACTCCCACTAGCCAATGGCAGAACTAGCCCACACACACACACCCCACATTGGTCCAATCAGGTCCACTGGCGGGAACACTCATGCATACCACTCAGACACACAGAACCCAGGATGTGTATTGGGGTTAGACTGACCAAGCCCACATCCCGCCTGTAAACACACAAAGCCCTCCAGTAGCCCGCCAAAAGCTCCTGCTTTCCCGGGCACTGGAATTCCTTATAAGGATCTTTCTGACCTCTGAGGCCAGGAAAAAGGCTAAAGAACAAGATGCAAAAAGAATGGACAAAAAATCTCGTGGCACGGCCATGTTTGGCCAGTAGCCACAGTAAGTAGCCACACGCAGTAAACGCGGTTAAGCTAAAACGAAATTCCCCAAAAAGTGAGGAAAAGTCACTGCTGCCACCAGCCCATCTTTTAAGCACCTCAGAATAACCAAAAAGTCCACTGAGTGTTAGTCTAGGGCAAAACAAAAATGAACCCCATTGCACTGCAGTGTAATCTGCTGTGTGTAATGATAAAAAGTTACCACATGTGATACAAAAGTAACCACAAGTAGCAACACAGTCACAAGACTAAGTGAAACACTGTTTCCCAGTACTGATAGCCTTAAGACATATCAGTTTCCCCATAACATGTGAGCAAAGGCCAGTGCAGTGAAGCTTAAGGCTTCACTGTACTGCAAAAAGTACAGGTCAGATTGAAAAATCATAGCAAAAAGTTTGGGGGTTCCATAAAGATGGAAGGAAAGGTGCAGTAAAGAGAATATTTCCTAACAACCATTACCGGCAGTAATGGTGCTGGGGGATTGGCTGTAATGCTATTAGATCCGACGATAACCCAGCGGTAATACGCCCATCTCGTGATGAGGCCCTAAGTGCCTGATTTACAAATCATTTTCCAATGGGCATTTCCCATTTAAAAATGCTTTTGTAAATCAGTCCATAAAACTCCAGATGAGCCCAATTATGATGAAGTGCTATACACCGAGGGTAAATTGTAGCATCTGCATCATGCACTTTCCCATGATTCTGTAAAATATTGATCACATTGAGGTCGTTTTATTAGGATATTCTGCTATATATAAAGGTGAAATATATGTGCTTAATGTATGTATAGGGCAATATATGAATACACTATCTAATATTGGTTGTTGATGTTGGGTTGTATGTGATATAATCCATGGAAATAAAATCGGGGGTGACTTGATATTTTTAATAAAGGCACTAAACACCCTACCCAAACTATGTTAGCACTGGTGCAATTATATAAACAAACTCCAGTCCTAAAATATTTGGGGAAACTGCTGGATAGCGCCTTTAGAAAAATATTGCGTCAAACTTGTTATTTCCAGAGATTATATCACTGGATACCTTGATGTTGCTGTATCAATCAATCAATCAATCAATCAGCTTCATTTAGTGTAATGCCCATTAAAGCAGAATACAGAGTACATCAGTTAAAAACAAAAGAGAAAAACGAATATATACATTACATGCTATAACACATTGGGCCTCTGAGCTGGGGGGAAATCCTCCGAAAATTCGCGCTCATACCGCTGCTGGGAAATCCGCCGGCGGGATTAGCGCGAAATTTCCCATTTGATCCCAATGGGGAATGGGGCATTCCCGAATGGGCTCAATGGGGAATGGGGATTAAAATTACTGCCAAACTCGTGATCCGGCGCTGTTAGCGCCGGGGAGTTCGGCGGTAGGGCAGATAGCGCCAGCGCTAATAGCGCCGGTGTTACCGCCCAAGTCATGATGAGGCCCATTGTCTAAAATCAGCACCAGTGCACATCAAGAGAGAATCAGTATGCAGATGTGATTTCCAATGGTAAATTCAATTCTTTAAATTTCACGCGGATTCTCCATACCTTTTTCAAATAACTGAGGACTGCAAATGTTACATCCTTATGACTGGTCATTTATCAAAAGGTATATGCGTCGGTTGAAGAGCATGTATGATATTTGACAAAGATGGGAAAAAGCCATCTCTTTCTCAGTTCGGCATAGTGTGGGCAGAAAAAAAGGCAATGCTAATTAGAGTCAATTTCTTTGGAGCAAAATGGGCAGAATTCTGAACAATTGCTGGACTATTTATGTTTTAAGTGGCCAGCAGGAAGACCATTCAGTCCAGGCTGGTAAGATAGCTCAGCGGATTGAGCGCTCGCTGTTGCGATCTAGGTCGCAGGTTCGATTCCCGGCAAGGCCAACTCAGCCTTTCTTCCTTACGAGGTCGATAAATTAGTACCAACTTTGGTCTGGATAATGTATGTAAATATGTTCTCTGTAAAGCGCTTTGTCTTAAGGCGCTATATAAATAACAAAATATTATCAGTAGATTTTATAAGTAGTGCCCTATTCAGGCTTGGAAACATAACATTAAGGTAGGAATCAGGAACCATATAAACCTAAAATGGAAGGTAACGTGAGCAACTCGTTAAGTTGATAGAGTCCAAGATGAGTGTCTCCTGGTATAAGAGGTCACCTTTAGACCCGATTCATCTGTGTTTGCAGCACTCTTCCAAAGGAGATGTAACATGTCTATTTTGTCCAATCGGTTGCATAATAATCTGTACCATTTCCATGATTTTCCACTGGTAGAATAGATTACAATGTTTTAAATATCTTCATAAAATGCTTAGTTGTAGGATGTATTCAAATGGAGCCAGAAGTATAATGGGATTTGAGAGCTGCAAATCGTATGCCAGTTTCCATCAATGGGGGAACTTTCGGCATGCAGGTACCGAGGTTCAGTCTTTTCTTTATAAATGTATTCTTCACAATTGTCAGATATGAGGTATCATTGCACCCCAATAGCTTGCAGCCGTACATAGCAGTGGGCCGAGGCTGAGCTGTACACACATCTCAAACAGTTAAGGGGAGTCAGTGGGCAGTTTGGGAGTTTAATGTGTGGGTCGCTCCTGATCGTCTTTTAATGGTGAGCTCACTCTTAGCAATTGGGCGGCTCATTTTACGTTGTCCTGGAACCATAGCACTAGATGATCAGAGATATGTACCTGCTGAAGCAACTCCCCTACGATAGAAATATTTGTTTTAGAGCCAGACATTTTATTTCAGCAAAGACACAATTGGGATCACATACAAGCCACAGCGATCCTCATGAACACACCCCTAAGCCACCCTCTACCACATAAATGCTTCCAATGCCCTACCTTCTATCCACAGCACCCCAAAAAGGTCCCTTTTATTATTTCAAGCACAAGAGCAATCGATACAGATTCAAATGTTTAACTTTAACATGGCCAACTGCCTTGCATGGGTCTGCCAGACATCAATAGGGCAGCAGCCAGTGAGCACGGCCTTCGGCCATGTCCACTGAATTTTTTGAAACACTACCTGTCTTTCCCACTCACTAGCCATGGCCTTCGCCCATGAACATTGGCTCTGTTCCACCAATACATTTCTGTGGAGACGACTAGCGATGGCCTTGAGTTGTGGCCACCCCACTAGTTTTGTTAGAAGCCCACTTGTTTTTGGGTAAAACTTGTCATAGCCTTTAACCGTGGCCACACCACTGGCTTTCCTTGGGTCCCACTAACCACAGCCTTTGACTGTGGCCTTTGACTGTGGCCCCTTTTTTTGTTGCCCCAATAGCTTTCTTCCTGTCCCACTTGCCATGGTCTTTAACTGTTGCCATTCTACATAATTGCTCCTTGTGCCCTGCCTTTCATCCACAGAACCCCATAATGTATGTGTTTTATTATTTCCAGCACAAGAACAATGGATATAGAAAGAAATGTTTAACATGGCTCACTGCCTTGCTTGGTTTGCCAGAAATCAATAGGGCAGTGGAACATGTTTTTTGGCCAAGTGGTGAGTGGCAGGAGCCTGCCCTCCTTTGTAGGTCCCTCATTTTACCCCTGGATGACTTCAGTATTCCGGCCAAAAATCTGTGGGATCAAAGAAGACACAAAATTCAGGTGGTTTAGAGAAACACCAATCTTGTTTGCCGAAAATAATTATAAGCCTACAGCATGATACTTTCTGCATATTTCCACATTCTAAAATTGTGCTCTCTGTCACCTCATATTTCTAGCCTCATTTTCCGTTTTGCAGTTTCTTTCATGGATTTAGCCTTCAATGTCATCGCAAAATTCTTAACTTGATGTAAATTCAATCCAATGGGAGCATTAAAATGCCAAGTCGAGAAAAAATAACTTCAGACGAAATCTGTGGAGACGACAAGCAATGTCAAGATCATAATGTAGCAGTGTCTAACCATGTCCGTGGGGACACAGTTTCAATGTCAAAACGCAGCTTCGAGTACTGGAAAACGAGGTTACGCACAGTTAATCGTTTATTGAACTCTGGGCTGCTTTATAAGGCAGAAATATACACACAACAAACTGTTATTAAAAGAAAAAAAAAACGTTGAAAAGCTCAGGTAAACATTCTTTCAGAAACCCAAACAAGACATAAGTATGCAGCTGGTGTCGAGGGACGTCATTTCACCACAATGCCAGGGGTAGCGGAAGTGACATCACACGACCCTTGACCCCCCTGGTGACATCACAGGAAGTGATGTCATTTGACCCCACCCCAAAGTGATATCGCGGGTACCGATGGAACATACATTTCACTTGTTGACAAAACAGGAAGTGGCATCACATAGCATTGTACACTACGAAAAATATAGTTACGATATCATTATGTGATGTACATTCATACAAGAATGGATCGCCATAGGTAGCCTTAGGATCAGTTTGTATAGGCCCATATTACCAAATTACTGTGTATGCAAGCAGACGTCCATGACCAAATGATAATGATGTGTTTTTACATAGCACTTACGCTTAAGCGCTTTATATAGAAACAATGTACACCCAAAATCACCAAACCTGTGTTGGTACTCATTTATCGACCTCAGAAGGATGAAAGGCTGAGTGAGGCGTTTAAGAACAGACTAAATCAGTGACTCACCCCCTGAAGTGTGCCTGAAATAAACATTTAATGAGCCCAGCAATTATTGTATAGAATTCCAGAAAGACACATTATTTGGTATTCCTATTCTTTCTTATTTAGGGTCAGTGCTGAAAGTGTTAGACTTGTGGCACTCCTGTTCTTATTTTTCATCTTTTTTTTAAGGGGCCTGAACAAGAAAGCGAGCCACCCCAGAAGTAAAGAGCCACAGCCCAGGAACTTGCAATACGAAAAAAAAAAAGATATATATATATATATATATATATTTTTCGAGTTCACAAGGGAGACCACAGAGGTCGCAAGGGAGACCTCAGAGGTCACAGTTGCGACCTCTGGTGATCCCCAAATGACGTCCCTGCTGGTGTCCTTTGGCTATGTAGTCATTGATTAGTGAATTGAAATAAAATGAGGCAATGGCTATGTTTTCAGTACCCATCACAATCTTCACAGAATGCTTCCATTTAATAACTATGAAAGACAATATTTATCGTTTAGGTTAGGGTTATTTGGCATGAGGGTCACAGAGAGCAGCCTGCATAACAATTGTTCACATTTTCAACACATCATTGATGTGTTGCTCAAGAGATCCCTACTGGTCTATGTTTGGACCTCCAAAGCCCGATTTTCAAAAATTGCTAGAAAAGTGCACTTTTTCATGGTGCAAAAAGCCAATCCAAACATTGCTCTTTGCACTGGTCTTTCCTACTTTACACTGTGGCAGATCACATTGGGCTCAATGGGCCTGATTCATGGAAATGGGTGCAAATCCTGCAAGGGCCGTGAACCGAGAAGGACACTGTGCGAGCCTGAGGTATTCATGGAATTGACAGCGCAAGGTAACCGTATTCGCAAGTCGTGCCTGGAACGCACCCGACACGCCCACAAGCAAAGCATGAACAGCCAGAACAGCTACCTTTACGCGCTCCCACGGGTGCAGATTCACACACCCTTCAAACAGCATGTAGGGTCCCCGTAAGAAGAACTGCGACTTAGGGAGCCTGCATGGGGTCCCCCGTAACTGTATCTGGCACCCAGACAACATGCGTATAAAAAAGAGTAACTAGCAATAACTCAGGAAATATGTGTGCAAACCCATGTAAAACATTCCTGCAGCCTGTTAACTGCTTATGCGTACCCCTAAGTTACATCGGAACCGTGATTGAGTACACGCACCCCAAAATCTGCATGCGACCCCACCTGCTTGCTGAAAATCCTATGTGCAAGTGTAATTACGCCTGCCTTTGGGTGACGGATGGTATGAAGGAATTGCGTGGCCATTTCCAAGCCAAGACGTTGCGCGATCAAATCCATGAATACGTCTCGTGCTGCACAATAGGGGCCATTGCGAGGGACTGCCTGCAGGTTGTACCTCAGAACGCCCACTTTTTGGCAAGTTCTTCCCTATTTTTGATGTTCTGCCCCTTACCAGTCCTCTGCGCAGGCCACGTCCACGCTCTGTTTGGAGTCTCATGCAAGGCACTCGACAGCTCGCACAGACCTGCTGAGCCAGCACAAAATCCACGCAAGTCCAAGGAAAGTACTGCACATTTGGTTCCATGAATCAGCAAAGGCAAATTTGCGCGCAATTGCGCGCGCAGGTGCCCTCTTTTCCATGCAGAAAATTCCATGAATCAGGTTTTATGGCGTTAGCACAGCTTTACCTGCACAAGGACGTTGGAAGAGGAGGATGCCCTGGATAATCCACCATTTTTGGGATGCTGGATGAGGAGTTTTATGGCACATACTGATTTCCCCTGCATGTCATCCTGGACATAACCAGGGAGTGGGAGGATGACCTGGTACCACGCACCATCTGCTCCCGTGCAGTACCTCCCCCTGCCCTTAACTTCCTGGCCACTGGATCATTCCAGCAAATTCCACCACGTACATGCTGCCTTTGCGCACTATTTACACTGCACCATGCTGCTGTGTACTTGTTTATAATGTATGTTCGCTTATAATTACTTTTCGTCACAGCGCTGGGTATTCGATTCCCTTCACGCCTAATTTACTCTGTATCGTGTTGCTTGTTCGTGCTTCCCATCACTCCTAATGACTTTGTTGTATGGTGCTGCACTGCCAGCATGCTTATACCTCCTGTTAGGCCAAGGTACAGCACTTCTAAAGACTACACATACTGATTTCTATCTTCTCTACTACTTGCACAATTCTGAAGAAGCCACTGCTGGGTTGCAGCATCACTCTAATACTCATGTCCTGGAGTCTACTCTAAACCTAATGAGTCATGGCTTTTGGGGGCCGAGGGAATGCCATTTTGGCATGGGTGACAAAAGTATTAGGGCTTCTAGGAGACAACAGGTTACACCATGAAGAGGGAAGAGCAGTGAAAAAGGGCGCAGCCCTGAATGCCTAATGAATGTCTGATGGGCAGTATTGCCTGCAGTACACTTTGCAGAGAATATCAGCATGCCCGATTGTGTTTAGAGGGGTCCCTCAGCCTGCCAAACGGCTCACTAAGAAAAGTAAAACGTGTGATATGGCCCCAACACAAAAATTGCCCTTTCTCAGAAGCAAAGGTTCTTCACTCACATAACATCAAGCATGGGTTTATGGTAACTGAGTGGCGTGTCCAGATTGACCACTGCCAGCATACACATGACTGTTTATAGCACACAGGATACAATGTAACGATTAGAGAGAAAATAATTGAGAAATGGAAATACATTGGCAATGTGAGATACTGAATCAAAGTTACACAGCTGCAAGTGGGCAGTGGTGGGAGTACAGGGTTGCAGGCTGTATTGAATTGTAATGTCTACTCTCCCACCCCCTGACTAATTCACTCTCGTCATAGATCTCCTACCTCCTTACACTACACACACATACCACTCCCCTGATAACAGCCTAGGGCTTAGATATTATCACATTAGCAACCATAGAGCACAAACACCATGGAAAGGACATTTTCACACAGACATTGGCACTTCCCACATGCACCCATCACCAAAAGGTGTATTGAAACTGCCTCACCCACTATCCCACTAATGTTCACCACTCCATCTTCATTTTACCGAGCAAAGTGCATCAAGGCCACTAATAGTGGCAGAAGTGGGCCATACAAACTGCTCAAAATACTGTAAAAACAACTCCTGCTATCATACAGTTTCTATCGTCTTCAATGCTCTCTGCATTGCAGGTAGCGGCCAAACTACACATTCTGCTACATGCACAGTTCTGGTCATCTCTCATGTCTTTTCAAACTATGGTTTACTGAAAGGACATGCATCACACAGTGCTTCTCGGCTATGGCATATGGCAGGAGGGGCTATACAAATAACATTACATTACTGAGCATAACATAGTCTCGGGATCAACTTTTATACCAAACCCATACAGCAACTACAGACACATACACAGAAGATGATAGCAACAGGTTAATAGCTCACCCACAAAAGAAACATCAGGAAACACATGTGAACATGGGAAAGAATATACATAACCAAACTTCACACCACAGAAACCTTTATTCATTAGTGTGAGAGTTTATAACCAATATGTATGTGTGGCAAAAGGACAATATCTACACCCCAACAAATGGCAGCGCAGTCCACTCCCTGCAAGTGGATATCAGCACGAACACGTGCAGGTGATAACTCACAGAAAAGCCTGTGCTATGGCTTGTAACTTAAACGTTGAGTAATACAACTTAATGACTAAATATGTCAGGCACAACAAAAGCAAACCACACACAAATGTGCCTCCTAAAGGAGTACTGCACTGCCAACAAAACACATCACAACAGCAGACATCCCAGAGACCACTCTCAATCTCTCCTTTGCAAATGGGCAGGCCCAAAAAATACTATGCATGCAAAATCTAGGGCAATGGAGGAGAGGTAACATGTTCACATTCGTAGGGATCCAGCATCGAGCAGTGCATATGTAACTGATTGACCACTCACACCACGCATTGCCAAAGCCTGATCCTCTGTAGCCACACCAATATATGACAGGGGGCATGCATCAACCCACCAATGGCAACTATGTCCTGGTGTATTCAGTCCATAGATGCACTAATGCCTTGGTACGTGCTTTCCCTTTTTGCCACTATCTCCTGGTGCATGCATTCCCTCAGTGACAATATCTCATGCTGCATGCCTTCCCTCAGTGCCAGATTAAAGATTAGGGCACTTGGCAGAGCCCTGAAAAACCCAGGTGGGTATACTTAAACTAACAAAAACGTCAGGGTGAGAGGTCACACAGTTCCAACATTATAGCAAATATAACAGTCACTTCTTACTGCAGTATTCTTCACAAAATGTATTTAATAACATCTGGATAATATTGGTGGGGATAGTGCACCCAGAGATGTTTAGTAAAAACAATACATATAGGTATGATCCAGTGTCACGCCACGGGACTCGAGACGGGTTTCAAGAAATCCGCGATTCACCAAGAGTCTCGCTAAAACTAATGTAAGACGGAAATGTAGCAAAAGAATCCTGCATTTCCGACCTGATTCATGCAGAAGGGCTTGGAAGTTACCTTGGCAACGGTGGAAGCCATTGTCAAGGGGAGGGAGTCGGCGTTCAGGAAGCAAACACTAGTCACATGACTTCCTCTTCTTAAACTCCGCCCTGTCCTAAGTTCAGTGCTTCCGATTGAGCTCTTTTTGGTTTACTGCTTCGATTTGTGCCTTGTTGTGATTCTGCTTACGTTTTCTCGGACCTGCATTTTGGATTTCCCTAGTCTGTCTTGGTACCTGGAACTTCTGGTTTTTTCGACTTACGGCACTCGTCCCTGGACTCGCTACTTGTCTGCTCCCTGGTTCTGTCGCCGCCCGCTTGTGTTTTTGATTCGGACTGGATTTTGGCTTGCTGTTCTTGACCCCTCCTTTGTTTTTGACGCCTTTACGGATTTTGGATTTTCCGTGTTTGAGTTCCTTTCTGTACACTCACTTTTGTGACTTCCACATATTCTTGATAACGATAACTTTCTCAAACTCGCTTCCTGCTGCACTGCGGAATAGTATCAGCCTCCGCTGCATTGTGGGATTCAGAGTTCTCAGCCTCAGCTGCACCGTGGGATTCTGCCAGCCTCCGCTGCTACGTGGGAGTGTTGTGTTTCCCATTCTAGCCATCCCGTAGGATTCGTTGAAGACCTAGACCCGGACTCAGCCTCAGCTGCACCGTGGGAGAGATCTAGTGGAACTATTGTGGTATGGTAACTTGTGCTTCATTCTTATTTCCTTTTTTTTTTTGTTTCGGGAAGTGGGTCACCCAAGTCCATACGGGTTAGATAGGAACTTTTCTCTCACGTTTGGCTATCCAAGGGATATTCTTATCTACTCATACTGCTTATCTAACAGAGGGGTTAGGCTATTGGTTGCATCCTTGATCCCTCAGTTTATTCTGTTCTCACGCAGTGGTTTCTGTTACAGGAAATTTCCACGACTCCTGATTAGAGTTCTTATAGTTCTGGGTCTTGCCACTAACCTCACAGGTTAGTGTAATAGATATCTTGCTCGTAATTTTTGCTATAGAATTCACGTTATTAATTAATGTATCTTTCTTCACAGCCATGAGGTCTCCAAGGATTCCAGTCTTTCGATTAATCAATCTTTCTGGATGTTCCTTTGTACATTCAGAGAGGTATATTGATAGAAAGAATTTTTCCTCTACAAGTTTGTGAGGAAGAATTCTGACAAAATCAGAAGCCTCATAAATGGAATCTAACGAGACCCTGGCTAATTTGTTTCAGTTAGTGGTAGATTTGCGCACTGACATGGCTAATGCACATGCCACGACCAAACAACAGATCTTGGAAATACAAACGGCCATGCATCCCCCCTCCCTTCCGGTTCATCCACCTCCATCCACTTCGGGTGTAGGTGCTGCAGCCGCACAGGCCGAGGCAGGGCCGGTTTACGTCACCTCACAGTTTCCGCTAGCTCCTCCTGAGCGGTTTCATGGGGATCCTAAACACTTCAGGACATTTTTTAATCATTGCCGGTTACACTACTTATGTCGCCCAGGATCTTTCCCTGATTCCGCAACTAAAGCAGCCTTCCTGTTATCCCACCTTGGGGGTACTGCTGCAGCAGGGGCTAACCCTTTATTGGAAGAGGGTAGTCCTTTACTGTTTGACTGTGATGCATTAATTGCAGCCATGGGTAAGGCTTTCGATACACGGTACAAGGCCCAGGTTATGGAGTTGGAGTTGTTAAGTTTACAACAGGGGGATTCAACTCTTCTGGCTTATTTGGCCAAGTTTAATCAACTGGCTGCTGAGACAGGGTGGCCAGATGATAAGAAGGCCTCGCTTTTTTACAAAGGGTTATCCGATTCATTGAAAGATACTCTTGCTTTGGTACCAGTCGTCCCAAGTACATTTCCAGGATTGTTGGAACTGGTTCTACAGATCGATGCCCGCAAGGCTGCTAGAAAGGGTGAAAAAAGGGGGTTACCTCCTCCAGAATCAAATAACCCCATTCCAACTGCAGGAGGACCCGAGCCCATGCAAATTGGAGCGGCCACACGGGGACCCCTATCTCCAGAAGAGAGGGAAAATAGACGAAAGAACCATTTATGTTTCTATTGTGGTGCTTCCGATCATCTCCTGAAAGAGTGTACTAAGAAACCCATGAAGAAACAGGGAAACTTGAAAGCTCGACAATCAGAGGAGTAGGTTTGTCGAGCCCTTCTATGTTAATGGACTCCAACTTGGTAACGCCCTTCACTATCACAGTTATGTTCCTGTTTCCCCTTGGGAAATTGGTTCCAGCTACTGCGGTCCTTGATTCAGGTGCCACTGGAAACTATATTGATTCGCTATATGCCAAAGAGCTAGCCTTACCTATTCTTGCGAAGGACAAACCAGTGGCTGTTAATGCTGTTGATGGTTCTTCCTTGTTGTCTGGTATGGTTACCCATCAAACCATTGACCTGGTTATGGAAACTGGCCAGGGGCATACTGAGACCATTGGATTCGATGTCATTTCAGCCCCACAGCTCAAGTTAATCTTAGGGATTCCCTGGCTTAGAACACACAATCCAACCATTGATTGGTTCACAAACAATATTGAATTCTTGTCTGAACACTGTGAAAACCAGTGTTGGCAGTCAAAATCTCCAGTAGATAACCCATGTCGTCCATTGCTGGAGGTTACTTCCACCATCGGAGCAGTGCTCAAGGGGAGCTACCTAAAGAGTATGCTGAATTCCAAGATGTATTTGATGAAGGAAGTGCCATGGTTTTACCACCTCATAGACCCTATGACTGCCCCATAGATCTTATTCCCGGATCCAAGATACCCTCCGGGAGGGTTTATTCATTGACACACAAGAAGGACCAAGTGCTCAAAGAATACATTGATCAGTCTCTTAAGTCTGGGTTTATTTGTCCTTCTCGGTCTCCCGCGGCTTCTCCCCTATTTTTTGTTCCTAAGAAGGAAGGGGATCTGCGTCCATGTATCGATTACAGGGCTCTGAATCTAATCACTATTAGGAATCAATATCCTATTTCTCTAATCTCTGTCTTGTTGGATCAGCTGGGTTCTTCAGCTATCTTTACCAAATTAGATCTCAGAGGGGCCTACAATTTGGTTAGAATTCGTAGTGGGGATGAATGGAAGACTGCATTCAAAGCTAAATATGGCCTTTTTGAATACAGAGTTATGCCATTCAGACTTTGTAATGCCCCTGCTACTTTCCAGTACTTCATAAATGATGTCTTTCATGATATGATCGATCAATTTCTCGTTATCTACTTGGATGACATTTTGATTTACTCAGCTAATTATGATATTCATGTACAACATGTCACCTAGGTCTTACAACGGCTTCGAGAGAACCGCCTGTATGCTAAATTAGAGAAGTGTATCTTCCATGCCACTGAAGTGGAATTTCTTGGGTATGATATCACGTCCAAGGGAATTCAAATGAGTCAGTCTAAAGTCAAAGCAGTGTTAGATTGGCCAATACCTAAATCCCTTAAAGCTCTCCAATCCTTTTTGGGATTTGCAAACTTCTATAGAAGATTCATTAGGGACTTTTCTACAGTGGCGGCTCCTTTAACTGCTCTCACAAGCAGTAAAAAGTCGTTTATATGGGGAGAGGATTGTACTAATGCTTTTGTTAATCTCAAGACGGCATTTACAACCGCTCCCATTCTTCAACATCCAGATCCTTCCCTTCCTTTTGTTGTTGAAGCTGATGCTTCTGACATAGCTCTGGGTGCGATCCTGTCTCAAGAATGCCCAGATACTCATGGGTTGCACCCGGTCGCTTTTCATTCCCGAAAATTAACATCTTATGAAAGCAACTATACCATAACAGAAAAGGAGTTGTTGGCCATCAGGGATGCGTTTATGACCTGGCGACATCATTTATTAGGTTCAGCAGTACCAGTCCAGGTATTCACGGATCACAAGAACTTACTAGCCCTACAATCGATTAAATGTTCCACGGCTCAACATGCAAGGTGGCATGAATTCTTTTCAATGTTTAACTTTACCATAACATACAGACCTGGGTTCTTACACACCAAAGCTGATGCATTATCACGTATGCATGGTGTTCCTTCTGTGAACCGACCCGAGAAGCAGTTGCTTCTACCCCATCAGGTGGTATGTGCTTGTACTCTGAAACCCACTCTTCGTTCTGAACTACTGGTTTGGGTGCAGAAAAGTCCAGACGAGGTTAAACAATTGAGTCTTGATATCGTCAAGGGTCTTCCGTATGTCAAAGGTTTGTTATACTTGCCAGACGAGACTACCCGAAAGAAAGCGGTTAGTTGGTGCCATGATTCGAAGGTGGCAGCACATCCTGGTACTAAGAAAACCATGGATCTATTACATCGGTGGTGTTGGTGGCCATCCATGGGCAAAGATGTTACTGAATACATCGCTCGTTGTTATGTTTGCGCCCAGTGTAAAAGTACCCATGCTAAACCAGTAGGTTTACTTCAATCCATGCCCATACCAGACCAGCCTTGGTATATGATGTCTATGGACTTCATGGTTGAACTGCCTTCGGTGTCCGGTTTTGATACTATTTGGGTCGTCATCGACTATTTTACCAAGTTGGCCTTGTTCGTACCTTGTCATGGGATACCTACTGCTCCGGTGTTGGCGGAGTTGTTTCTAAAGAATGTCTTCCATTTCTTTGGTCTTCCCTCAATTATCATCTCGGATAGAGGTTCACAATTCACCTCTCATTTTTGGAAATCCTTGACTACCTCTTTTGGTATTGATGACAGATACTCTAGCTCATATCATCCCCAGACAGATGGGCAAACGGAACGTTTGAATTCCACCATGGAGCAATACCTAAGATGTCTGACCCATCAATATCAGGACGACTGGCTCTCAGTCCTTACTATGGCAGAATTTGCATATAATAATTCTCTGCACTCCTGTACTCAGTCCTCGCCCTTTTTTGCCTTATTTGGACGTCATCCTAGGTCTTTGCCGATGTCCCCTGTTTGTCCTTCTAATCATCCGGCAGCAGCCTCTTGTGTGGAGAGTTTGGTGTCGATCCGTAGTCAGGTTAAACAACATTTAGAACTGGCTCAGGAATGCACCAAACACTATGCTGATGCTCATCGTTCTCCGGCCCCTAGCTATTCTGTGGGTGGGAAGGTGTGGTTATCTACGAAGAATCTGCACTTGCCAGGGAGAAGGGCCCTCTTGCCTCGTTATGTGGGTCCTTATTTGGTCACTGCATTAATAAACCCAGTGACGGTGCATCTGCGCCTTCCTTTGAAGTGGCGGATACATCCGCTATTCCATGTGTCCCTTCTGAAACCTTTCTACCCAAACACTACCCTGCCTTCACGTCCGCTACCTCTACAGATACAGGGGGAGGAGGAATATGAGGTTCACAAGATCCTCTGTACTAAAGTTTCCAAGGGTGTTCAATTGTGTTTTGTTGATTGGAAGGGCTATGGGCCGGAAGACCGTACTTGGGAACCCGTGGATCATATCCATGCCCCACGCTTGATTGCTGACTTCTCTGGCTTCCCGGAGAGGGGGTCTACCTTTTGGGGAGGGTACTGTCACGCCACGGGACTCGAGACGGGTTTCAAGAAATCCGCGATTCACCAAGAGTCTCGCTAAAACTAATGTAAGACGGAAATGTAGCAAAAGAATCCTGCATTTCCAACCTGATTCATGCAGAAGGGCTTGGAAGTTACCTTGGCAACGGTGGAAGCCGTTGTTAAGGGGAGGGAGTCGGCGTTCAGGAAGCAAACACTAGTCACATGACTTCTTCTTCTTAAACCCCGCCCTGTCCTAAGTTCAGTGCTTCTGATTGAGCTCTTTTTGGTTTACTGCTTCGATGTATGCCTTGTTGTGATTCTGCTTACGTTTTCTCGGACCTGCATTTTGGATTTCCCTAGTCTGTCTTGGTACCTGGAACTTCTGTTTTTTTAGATTTACGGCACTCGTCCCTGGACTCGCTACTTGTCTGCTCCCTGGTTCTGTCGCCGCCCGCTTGTGTTTTTGATGCGGACTGGATTTTGGCTTGCTGTTCTTGACCCCTCCTTTGTTTTTGACGCCTTTATGGACTTTGGATTTTCCGTGTTTGAGTTCCTTTCTGTACACTCACTTATGTGACTTCCACATACTCTTAATAATGATAACTTTCTCAAACTCGCTTCCTGCTGCACCGCGGAATAGTATCAGCCTCTGCTGCATCGTGGGATTCGGAGTTCTCAGCCTCAGCTGCACCGTGGGATTCTGCCAGCCTCCGCTGCTACGTGGGAGTGTTGTGTTTCCCATTCTAGCCACCCCGTAGGATTCGTTGAAGACCTAGACCCGGACTCAGCCTCAGCTGCACTGTGGGACAGATCTAGTGGATCTATTGTGGTACGGTAACTTGTGCTTCATTCTTATTTCCTTTTTATTTTTGTTTCGGGAAGTGGGTCACCCCAATCCATACGGGTTAGATAGGAACTTTTCTCTCACGTTTGGCTATCCAAGGGATATTCTTATCTACTCATACTGCTTATCTAACAGAGGGGTTAGGCTATTGGTTGCATCCTTGATCCCTCAGTTTATTCTGTTCTCACACAGTGGTTTCTGTTACAGGAAATTTCCACGACTCCTGATTAGAGTTCTTATAGTTCTGGGTCTTGCCACTTACCTCACAGGTTAGTGTAATAGATATCTTGCTCGTAATCTTTGCTATAGAATTCACGTTATTAATTAATGTATCTTTCTTCACAGCCACGAGGTCTCCGAGGATTCCAGTCTTTCGATTAATCAATCTTTCTGGATGTTCCTTTGTACATTCAGAGAGGTATATTGATAGAAAGAATTCTTCCTCTACACTTCGGGGTCAAGTTTGTGAGGAAGAATTCTGACATCCAGTAAGACAGGCTGGATCTTAATGCAATAACAACAACAGATAACTGCTACTATTGGTTGATCATTTCAATTGTGCAGTCACAAGAATAAACATAAACCCACATCAATGGACATATATACAAAAAGCACATTAACAATGCTTCAAATGTGCACTGTTCAAATTTTGATATCGTCGACACAAAGGTGTTTCGGCCTCGGGGAGCTGTATAGTGTAGCTTTATGAGCAGGCCTTCATCAGGACATGTGATGGAATGGATGGTAGTCCCGGGGTCTCTATCTATGAACAACAAATGGCAAAGGGTAAGTGGAACAATGACCTCAAGTAAAATGATAGTTCACAAAGCTCCCATTGGATGCTTCATTAAAAACAGGTGACTCCCTGGTGGAGGAGTCTAGATCCTACCAAAAACGTATCCAGTGTAAGGGTCAGTAAGAAAATCCATCATTGGTATAGATATCTTTTGGGCATTCAATGCGTCGTTGAGAGAACAAATATTTACCTGTAACGACATATAAAGATCTGTAAGAGTTCTATACAGATCGTGGTGTCATATATGAGTGAGACAAAAAATGTGTAAAATCTTACCTCAAATGGTAAGATGTGTCTTCTAGGTTCAAAATGGTGGAGACACCCACTGTGAATCGTGGTTGCTATCCCAGATCGTCCAAACGTGACAGTATCTGTGTACGAAAAACGCACATGGGTAAAGGGAACTTATCTGCGAGCAAAAATAGGTCTGCAGGTATAGTGAGGGAAAAGTACTGTGTTGGGCCCTGTTTCGTGGCCTAAAATCAGAGCACATAGGATTTGGCTTGCATTCGTACCTTAATGTGTTTGTCTGGGCTAGGCGAGGAGGCGCAGCGTCTCTCGACACGAAAGTCTCTGGACGCGGATGCCTTGAAAGTGAAACTGTAGCCATGACGACCTTGTGTAATCAAACCCGTTGGTCGTGTTGATTGGTTAGGTAGTGGCGCTCCCATAGTAGGGCATCATCCGTCCAGTGACCAATTGTACACAGCTACGGGGGCTTGAAGGGGCGGACCGGCTGGATGCCTCGGTAGGAGCGAAAATACTGTGTGAAGTGAGACAGGCGTACTGTGCACTAATTGCACGTAAGCTTCAGGGTAAACGGAACAGCGAGCAAATGCCTAGATTTTCATAGATGTGATGTAATGGAATGGGTGGAGTATATGTTGAACCGCCCAATGTTGTCAAGTGTGGCTTGCAATCTGTAATCAATCTAGACATGTAAATCACTTATGCATCACATTTCAGAACAAACAATAATAAATACAAATAGAGATATGCCCACGTTGATTCATGTACGGAATGGGCATTATACAGTGCAACTTGTAGCCCCCAGATATGTGTGTTGAAAATGAAGACGCAGCCTCAAATAATGTACCCGTGGTACCAGAAATTGTGAGGTCTGTTAAGGTCATCGTAGAGGTTAGACCGTTAATTTAAATTCACTGGCTGTAGAAGTGTTTCCATTCTACAGATATATTTAAGCCTGTTCTAACAGTGTCTAGTTTATGGACTAACTGTTGCTCGAGTCTCATCAGAGCTTTATCCCTGTCCCCTCCTCTTTTCTGCAGAGTGAGTTGCTGTATGATGGTCCAGGAGATGTCATCATTTGTGTGTCATAGTCGACTGAAATGGTCAATCAAAGGTCTGTCCAGTACCTTGTTTTTGATGCAGAATCCATGCTCTGAAATCTGCTGTTTCACTGGTCTAGTGGTTTTCACTATATAGAGTAGGTGGCACGGGCATTGTATTCCATAGATCACAAACCTGCTGTTGCAGTTGCTGTGAGTCTGTAGAATTCGATGGTAATCCTTGTAGTCAAAAGTTTTTTTTGGGCTGGTGTGGCGACACCCCACACAAGTACCACGTCGATAGTGTCCCACCACACTCGGGAGGTCCCACAATGTGTTTGGTGTCTTATTTTCTTCTACGGTAAGTGTGAACCAAAGTGTCCCTTAGATTCTTGTTCTTTTTGAATGAACAGATTGGCTCTCTCTCCAGGGTACCCTTATTTTTTATCAAGTAATAGTTTGTTTGGTAAGGTTACTTGAGGACTATGTGTAGTGACACAGACCAATCTGTTCATTTTGGTTTTCTCCTTCGGTGTCAGGCATATGGTTCTGTCGGTGTTTGATGCTCTTTTTCTTGCCTGTCTAATCACTTTTTTGGGGTATCCCCTCTCTTTCAGTCGTTGTTGTAGGTCGTTGGCATGTTGCTCGTATTTCTCTTTGCTTGAACAGTTCTGTCTGATTCTTAGAAACTGGCCGTATGGAAGATTGTATCTAAGACCATGAGGGTGATAACTCGAGAAATGCAGTAAACTGTTGCGGTCGGTTGGCTTCCTGTAAAGTTCGGTTTGGAGGTTATTGTCACGATTCCTGGGCCTTTGGGGGGGCTCTGTCATGATTCCTCCCACGTGCACACCACTGGCCCGGGATTGTGTGGTCTCCAAAGCGCACCCTCGCCCCCCGTCTCGCTCATCCCTTTCTCCCTCTCCTCTCCGGTACTCACGTGGATACTCACATGCCTTGCGCGTACGGCCGCGCCTGGCCCGTAACAGGACTGCTCTCAGGCTACGGCCGTTTCTTCACTGGCAGTTACCTTGGCGCCTGGGATCACAAAGAACTAGCATCGGGCTTCTGCGTCGCGGGACTGTAAGGTTGCGTGACGCGCTTGCCCGATCACGTGATCCAGCCGCTCATCACGTGACCAGAAGCGCTCATCACGTGACCAGAAGCGCGAGTACTTAAACACAGGAAACCCAGGTACTCGTTGCTTCACAGCTGTGCTCTGCTTCCTGTTTGGCGTTGCGTACTTCGGATCATTGACTACTCACGGAATCGACCTGGCCTGCTCTACTGGACTCTTCTTGGATTTCCCCTTGGATTTGTTACTTGGTGATTATTGGCTTTCGACCACGGACTGTTTGGACTGCCTAACGGATTCTCCCTCTGGCACTTCGACTCTTTGGACTTCTTGTCTCTCAGCTCCACAGTTTACTCCTGCTAACAGGCAGATAGGCTGACTACTACTCCTTTTGGGGTAATTCAGTCCACGTGGGTCCAGGACCTCCCCATTAGGTTCATCATCTCTACCTTGACCTCCTTAGGTAAGACCTTTACGTTTTTCCTAACACTGTGGTTTATTGCTTATTGCTTGGTACTTAATCTGCATTTTCTTGCAGCAGCTTGGGGTCCCAGAGGTTTGTGGTCCCGGATTTGAACATCTCCGCCTGTGGGCTAAACGGCTGCACAGATAGTGACTTTGGGTTCTCTCTGTGCGGCATTTGGGGACGGAGGCCTCTTCTGCCTACACGACACTCAAGTCTCAACAGACTGTGAAGCCTATTGTCGTGTAGGCAATGGAGGGGAACGCTGAAGATCCCATGACTGCTATAGTCCAAGCCATCACAGTGCTACGAGCCGACATGGCAGCAGCCAACACGGCTATCCATCAACGCCTTGACAACATACAGAGTCTCAGACATCCTTTGCCCCAGATGCGGAGTTCGGAGATACACCCCCTGTCCCTCAACCGTTCCGCCACCGGTTCCCTCATGTCAGAATCCCATTCCCATGGTGTTACCCACCCCGTTCCCGCTGGCAGCTCCTTAGAGATAGTATGGGGATCCCAAGAAATTCAGGACCTTCCTAAACCAATGCAAACTGTACTTTCTGTGCCGACCTCAGGCTTTCCCAGATTCCACCACAAAAGCAGCATTCACCCTTTCCCATCTGGCTGGTGTGGCTGCTCCATGGGCCAACCCCTTGTTGGAGAATGACAACCCAGCCCTATATGACTTTGATCTCCTTGTCACTGAAATGTCCAGGGTCTTTGATACCAGACACAAATCCCAGTCCCGGGACCTGGAACTCCTGGACTTGAGTCATGGTAGGGGTTCCCTCATTGAATTCATAACCCGTTTTAACCAGCTCTCCGCTGAAACCTCCTGGCCCGAGAACAAGAAGGCAGTGGTGTTCTATAGGGGTCTCAGTAATTCCATGAAGGACGCTTTATCGGTAGTCCCTTTGTTACCCACTGCATTCCAGGATCTGGTTGATTTGTCTCTTCAGGTGGACGCACGTAGATCCGAAAGAAGAGCGGCAGCGGGTTTCGCTCAGTCCACCACTCCTCACACGACAGTTCCTTCCCCTGACTCCTCACAAGAACCCATGCAGATCGGGGGGAACCGGGGGCCGATCACTCCCCTAGAAAGGGAATGTAGGAGGGTGGATAAGGCCTGCTACTATTGTGGCACACTAGGTCACTTTGTTAAGGAATGTCCACAACGCCCCAAACTCAAGCCACAGGGTTTTCAGACAGCTCGATCATAGTACCGGGGACGGGATCGAGCTATATCACTCACACCCCGGACTCGACACCCGCTTTCGGGCGGATCCGCCCCATCCATGTACAAGCCACTCTACGGCCCACAGCATCTGTCTCGCATCCTGTTACCCTGATTATCGATTCGGGGGCAACGGGTAACTACATCGACATTTCTTTGGCCCATTCCCTGATTCTGCCCCTCGTGACCAAGACTAGGCCTGAACCAGTACATGCTGTAGATGGCTCTTCTTTGATTTCAGGCCCGGTAAAACAACAAACAGCCCCTTTGCTATTGACGATTCAATCCAAATACAGGGAGACCATAACTTTTGATCTCATCACCATGCCACAGTTCGGACTCATACTGGGAATCAATTGGCTTCAGGAACATAACCCCCTCATTGATTGGAAATTGGGTTTGGTTCACTTTGAGTCGGACATATGCCAACATTTCTGCCTTCCCACAGACACCGTCAGCGATAACCCTGCTCAGGCTATAACTCAGTTAACGGTGCTTGACCCGCAGGAAACATTATCGGATAACGTAGTCGGACTAGTAGCGACAGACGTTCCCCAAGTCTACCAGGATTATGCGACTGTGTTTGATTGTGGCTCCACCGAAAAACTTCCACCTCATCGTCCATACGATTGCCCCATCGATCTGCTCCCTGATGCTGTGGTTCCCTCAGGGCGGATCTATTCACTCTCACCATCCGAGGAATCGGCTCTCCAGGAGTACATTCGGAAGGTCTTGAGCCTAGGGCACATACGGCCATCCACCTCACCGGCAGCGAGCCCTATATTTTTTGTGCCCAAGAAAGAAGGCGATCTGCGCCCATGCGTAGACTACAGACGCCTGAATGCGGTCACGAGGAAAGACCGGTACCCTATTCCCCTTATCACGCCCTTGCTTGACCGACTCACACACGCTGCAATCTTCACCAAATTAGACCTCCGCGGAGCCTACAACCTTGTCTGCATCCGTTCTGTGGACGAATGAAAAACCGCTTTCTGTACCCGGTACGGCTTATACGAGTATACAGTCATGCCCTTTGGGCTGTGCAATGCCCCGGCGACCTTCCAGAGGTTTATGAATGACATCTTGAGTGATATCCTAGATGTCTATGTTGTGGTTTACCTCGATGACATCCTGATTTTTTCTCAATCTCTGGAAGAACACGTACGCCATGTTCGTGAGGTGAGGTGTTGTCACAGTTGCAAAAACACTTGTTATATGCCAAGCCGGAGAAGTGTCTGTTCCACGTTGATAACGTTGACTTCCTCGGGTTCTGTATCACTTCCGGAGGGTTGTCCATGAACCATTCCAAGGTAAAAGCGGTTTTGGACTGGCCTGTTCCTGCGAACCTGAAAGCTCTTCAGTCCTTTTTGGGCTTCACAAATTTCTACAGGAGGTTCATCTCTGGTTTCTCTTCTATCGTGTCCCCCCTCACCACATTAACCAGCCCTAACAGCCCCTTTCTTTGGTCTGATACACATCAGAAGGCCTTTGATGCATTAAAGACTGCTTTCACCACAGCCCCTGTTCTCCAGCATCCCGACCCAGAACTCCCTTTTATTGTAGAGGCCGACGCCTCCTCCTTTGCTCGTGGTGCTGTCTTGTCCCAAGCATGTCAGTCCACGGGTCGCCTGCACCCGGTTGCATTCCATTCCCGCAAGTTTACTACCCCCGAGTCCCACTACACCGTGACCGTGAAGGAGCTGTTAGCGGTGATGGACGCGTTCCGCGTTTGGCGACACCACCTTTTGGGTGCCAAGCATCGAGTCACGGTATTCTCAGATCACCAAAACCTGCAGGATTTGGCGTCCCTAAAATGTCTTAACAGTCGACAGGTGAGGTGGCATCTTTTCTTTGCGGCATTCGACTTCCAGATCCGACACCGGGCTGGTTCCGCACATGGCAAAGCCGATGCATTGTCACGCTCTCCCTGGGGGGTTTCTTTGCCAGAATTCCCTGACACGTTGTTGGACAACACCAAGGTAATTTGTCCATGTACCCCCTCAGTGCCCTTAGTGGACACGGTACGCAATTGGGTTTCCTTGCACCCCGACCAGTTATCAGAGTGGGATCCGGTATTCCATGATGGTCTCCCGTATATGTTGAACCGCCTGTTCTTGCCCACTGCCGATACACGCAATATGGCCATGGAATGGTCGCACGATGCCCCTGTAAACGGTCATCCTGGCCAACGCCAGACATTATCTCTCCTGAAACGGTGGTGTTAGTGGCCGGGCATGAAGAGGGACGTGGATTGCTACGTCAACACCTGCACCGTATGTACCCAATGCAAAACCCGTAGGGGACGTCCTTTGGGCCTACTTCTCCCTTTACCCGTGCCTCCGAGACAGTGGCATACATTAACCATGGATTTTGTTACAGAACTTCCCCGGGTGCAGGTTTATGATACTATTTGGGTGGTGGTGGACTCCTTCTCAAAGATGGCCCGTTTCATCCCCTGTAAGGGTATAACCTCCCCTTCCGTCCTGGCCACCTTGTTCTTTGATTCCATCTTTTGTCTATTTGGGTTGCCCTCCGTCCTTATTTCTGACCGGGGTTCTCAATTCACTTCTCGCTTCTGGCGTGCTCTGACCAGGTTAATGGGTATAGATGTCTGGTTCTCTTCGGCCTACCACCAGGAGACGGATGGTCAGACCGAAAGGACAAATCAGACCATGGAGCAGTATCTCGGCTGTCTGATCCTGCAGCAGCAGTGCTCTTGGTTGCATGCCCTTCGACACGCTGAATTCGCCTACAACAATGCGGTTCATGCATCCACTGGGTTCTCTCCCTTCTATGTCCTCTATGGCCAGCATCCCCGCACATTGCCGATCCCTGACCTCGCGGCCTCCACCAATCCGGCCACTACTGCCTGTCGTAGAGATCTGTCATCTATCCACGCCCAGACCATGCTGCATCTCCGTGAGGCCCAGTCTTCTATGAAGGTCTAGGCAGACAAGAAGCGTCTGTTAGCCCCTAGTTTCATGGTGGGTTCCCGGGTGTGGCTTTCTACCCGTCACTTGAGGTTAGTGGGTTGCAGGAAGCTTTTGCCCCGTTTTGTGGGTCCTTATGTGGTGTCCCGGGTAATCAATCCTGTCACGTACCGTCTTGTTCTCCCGGGGTCGTGGAGGATCCACCCTGTGTTTCATGTCTCCCTTCTCAAGCCATGTCCGGCCCCTTCCCGCTTGTGCACCTCTGCTGCCCCGGTGTCCCTGTCATCCCCTGATGTGTACGAGGTGTCCTCTATCCTGGGCTCCCGGTTCTGCAGAGGGCGTTTGCAGTATCTGGTGGATTGGGTTGGTTATGGCCCCGAGGAGCGCTCTTGGGTCCCCGCTATCGATGTCAATGCTCCCCGGTTGGTGGCTCGCTTTCACCGGGATCACCCTTCGAGCCCACGGGGTCGTGGGCCTTTGGGGGGGGGCCTCTGTCATGATTCCTCCCACGCGCACACCACTGGCCTGGGATCGCGTGGTCTCCAAGGCGCTCCCCCACCCCCCGTCTCGCTCATCCCTTTCTCCCTCTTCTCTCCGGAACTCACGTGGATACTCACATGCCTTGCGCGCGCGGCCGTGCCTGGTCCGTAACAGGACTGTTCTCAGGCTACGGCCGTTTCTTCACTGGCAGTTACCTTGGCGCCTGGGATCACGAAGAACTAGCATCGGGCTTCCGCGTCGGCGGACTGTAAGGTCGCGTGACGCGCAAGCCAGATCACGTGACCCAGCCACGCATCACGTGACCAGAAGCGCTCATCACGTGACCAGAAGCGCGAGTACTTAAACACAGGAAACCCAGGTACTCGTTGCTTCACAGCTGTGCTCTGCATCCTGTTTGGCGTTACGTACTTCGGATCATTGACTACTCACGGAATCGACCTGGCCTGCTCTACTGGACTCTTCTTGGATTTCCCCTTGGATTTGTTACTTGGTGATTATTGGCTTTCGACCACGGACTGTTTGGACTGCCTCACAGATTCTCCCTCTGGCACTTCGACTCTTTGGACTTCTTGTCTCTCAGCTCCACAGTTTACTCCTGCTAACAGGCGGATAAGCCGACTACTACTCCTTTTGGGGTAATTCAGTCCACGTGGGTCCCGGACCTCCCCATTAGGTTCATCATCTCTACCTTGACCTCCTTAGGTAAGACCTTTACGTTTTTCCTAACACTGTGGTTCATTGCTTATTGCTTGGTACTTAATCCGCATTTTCTTGCAGCAGGTTGGGGTCCCAGAGGTTGGCGGTCCCGGATTTGAACATCTCCGCCTGTGGCCTCAACGGCTGCACAGAGAGTGACTTTGGGTTCTCTCTGCACGGCATTTGGGGACGGAGGCCTCTTCTGCCTAGACGACACTCAAGTCTCAACAGTTGTTGCCTGATCTATAGATGTGCAGATCGAGGAAATCCACAGCCTGGTAACTCCTTTCGATGTTAAATCGGATGTGATCATTGCATTGATTCAGCCATTGATGGAAACGGCCCAAATCAGATTCTGTACCAGTCCATATAAGTAGGAAGTCGTCAATATACCGTCGACATAGGAGTATTTGTGATTTGAAAGGGTTGTGATCATTGTGTATGTGGTCTGTTTCATACTGAGCCATATACAAGTTAGCCACGTCAGGGGCGAAGGTAGCCCCCATAATGACACCTTTGATTTGTTGGTATAGTAGATCTTTGAAAAGAAAGAAATTCTCCGACATGGCAAATCTGACGCATCTAGGATGAAATCTGTGGGTGTTGTGGTCACATCAACCCTTTGGTTAAGACAAATTTGGAGAGCTTCTAGGCCTTCTCTCGAAGCGTATAGAGCTTCAACATCCATGGTGGCAAAAATACAATGTTGTGGTAATTCCAGGTCTTGTAGCATTGATATGACGTTGGTGAAGTCTTTAATGTAAGAGGGCATCTTACTCACAAACGGTTTCAGAATAAAATTGGTGTACAAGGATAAAGGTTCTAGTAAGGAGTCACATGCAGAAACTATAGGTCTTCCTGGTGGTTGTCTTGGGTTCTTGTGAATCTTGGGTAAAATATAAAATGCAGGGATTCTAGGATGTGTTTTATTTAGAAATTGACGTTCCTCCTCGCAAATCCACCCTTCTTGTTCAGCATGTTTGGTTAAGTTGGTAATCTCTTCCTGGAGTCTGGTAGTGGGATCTCTCGCAAGGACCTTATAAGATGTTTCGTCAGCCAGGAGGCGCAAGCATTCTTTGTTGTAGTCAGCTGTCTCCATAATGACAACCCCGCCTCCCTTATCAGCCGGTTTCAAAGTAATGCCGGGATCTTGGTTGAGGTCTGCTAGGGATTTTCTTTCATCCCGGGTGAGATTGTCCTGATGTCATGATGCCCGCTCCCGGGGAGCCGGTTCAAGCCCTGCGTCCCCGAAAGCGGACATCCAGTCCCCAAGGAAGGACCCAGCAACCCCATATAGGGGCCCTTTGGACAGTGTCCTGGCGCCATAGGCGCCAGGCTCATAAAAGACATCAGTCCTGGCACCATAGGCGCCAGGCTCATTATGGAAGTGCTTGGGTGCACTTACCTGATGCAGACCATGCTGAAGGATCCCGGCCTCCTTGAGGCCTGAAAGGAACTACTTTACCTGTGGGACTATTTACCATCCGGGCGTGGTCGGGGAAGGATACATACCTGATTGAAGGAAGGATACATACCTGGAACTTCTTCCAAGGCTATTTAAACCCCACCCGAACAGCCACACGTGCTTCGCGTTGTTCTGCATCTAGCAGATGGACGCTCACCGTGTCTGCTCCTGCATCCTGACTTCTGCCACGCCTGCCAGCATCCTGGATCACCTGCAAAGGAAGAGAAGAAGAGAACAGAAGAAGGAAAAGTCCTTACCTGCTAAATCCGCATCCCGGAGACATCTCGCCGACAATCCTGAAAAGAAAGACTTTTATTTAAAAGCTCATCGCATCGATCGCTGCAGCGCCGCATTCCACTCACCTTTACAGGGCGCCGCCATGTTCAGCAGCGATCATCCGGATTCGCAGTCATGCCCCAGCGCCTAGGGAGAAAAGAACCAGGACAAAAGGTGAGAGAGAGAAGGGAATAAGGAAAGCTAAATCTCCATGTTAAGACTTACCTGTTGATTCATTCCCTCTTCATTTCGGGTCCGCGCCGCATCCTGGCATTTCCGGACCCCGGCCCCTAAGGGGAAAAGAAGACATCAGCGTTAATGAGCGAATGAAAAGACATTACCAAAAAACGCTCATTAAAGACTTACCTGATTTCTACAAGGATTTCACCTCTCATCTCGGGTCGGTGCCTGTTCCCCGGCATTCCGTACCCCGGCCCCTATGGGGAAAAAGACACTAGCATTAGTACATTAATGCATGGACACAAGGGGAACCTCTTATCAAAAAACTTACCTGGAAGCCAAGCATGTTGGGTTCTCACCAATCCGAAAATCCAGTGAAGTAACTGGATACCAACGGGCCCCTGCATCAGAAGCAGGATGGAGAGCTCGTCCTTCCAGACCCTAAGGTGAGACGCTACGAGGAATCACAGAAGGGTTTCGAGGAGGGTGAGAGGGGAAAGTGGGAGGCTGATTGCATTACCCCGCAGACAGTTAATCCCCTATTTTCGCCTACAGAAGGATACTTCTGCGAGCCAGACAAGCCAGATTTGGGGGCCCGGTCCAGTCCGTCTTCCGAACCCTGCGCATCACCTTAGAAGAGGTCACAGCAGCGCGAACCAGGCCAGCGCCTCCGTGGGAGTCAGGTGAGCGTTACAGAACGCGAAGCCTTCCTACAAATTCCCACCCAGGCGCTATGGAAAGTTCTGAGACTGATCAGTTGGCCCAATTACTGGGGGAATTACTGGCCGAAGTACATGCCGCTCATCAAGAGACTAATGCCCTCAGGAGGGAATTAATAATATCAAAGGAAAGGACTGATGACCTAGCCAGACAGCTTTTGCAAGGTCAAGCTGGGCAAACTCCTCTACCCGGTTCCGGAGGGAACCCCGCTCCTGTGGTTTCCAGTAACCCTGTGCAGATTAATCTACCTGGAAACATGCCGCTGGCCCCACCCGAACGCTTTGCTGGGGACCCCAAGCGATTCGCCGTATTCATGAATCAGTGTTGTTTGCACTTCCTATGCAGACCTGGGGCCTTCCCTAATGATCAGACCAAGGTAGCCTTTGTATTTTCATATCTCAGCGGCTGCGCTGCCGATTGGTCAGTTCCACTGGTTACTCAAGATGACCCGATTCTCCGTGATTTTCAAAGGTTTCAAGCAAGCATGGAAAGGTTATTTGCTCGACACTCTCAGGGGCAGGCTCTGGATGACGAACTTCTATCCCTGCGAAAGGGCAATCAGGACCTCCTATCCTATATTGCAAACTTTAATAGACTAATTGTGGAAACGGGATGGCCAGAGGATAAAAGAGTCACGTTGTTTTATCGAGGCCTACGCGGAGAACTTAAAGATGTCTTGGCCCAAGTTGTAAATCTGCCCCAAGAATGCACAGAGTATATAGACTTAGTGGTCCAATTGGATCACAGACTTCAAAACAGAAAAGCAGATCGGTCCAGGTTTGAGACCCGGGTGTTGGTCAAGACCCATGCTAATCCCAAGGGAGTTGATGTCTCTGAGCCTATGCAAATTGGAGGGGTTAAAGGACCCATAACTCAAAAGGAACGTGAAAGGAGGCGGCAGTTAAAATTATGTCTTTATTGTGGGAATTCTGGACACTTTCTACGAGATTGCCCGGCAAAACCCCCCCGAAAGGCGGTAGGAGCCGCTGATAAAAACTATGAAGACTCTGTTTCGGGAAACGACTCCACCCGACAAGTGTAGGGGTCCGCTTGCCGAGCTTGAAAACTAACTCTCAGACCTCGCATTTCATTGTGCCAATGGTTCTCGTAGATCCAGAACAGCCTAAGCGGTTGCATGCAATAAAGGCATACATCGATAGTGGGGCTATTGGAAACTATGTGGATTGTGAATTAGTCTCTAGGATTAACCTCCCTCTCCGTCCTAAAACCAGCAAAGATGTCATCACCACAGTCGATGGAACTGAAATTGCCGCTGGACCGGTAACACATTCCACTACTGAGGTGACTCTTATTGGTCCCGACGGCCATCGGGAGGGTGTTGTGTTTGATGTAATCAAGGCTCCACAGTTTCAGGTTATTCTTGGAATCCCTTGGTTAGAGACACATAATCCTCAAATTGATTGGCGAGCTAAGAGAATAACCTTCCCGGATTGTACACAAACCTGCTACCCAGAATACCTGAAGATTAATCTAGCATCTGTAACCTCTGCCTCCATGAAACTACCTCCGGAATACCAAGACTTTCAGGACGTCTTCCAAAAGGAACAGGCCAACACGTTACCTCCTCACAGATCGTACGATTGCCAAATCGATCTGGTGCCCGGTGCACAACCCCCTTGTAGCAGGATTTATGCCCTTACCGAACCTGAGAATCTGCATTTGAGACAATATTTGGATCAATACCTAGCTAATGGTTTTATTTGCCCGTCAAAGTCCCCGGCATCCTCGGCTTTGTTCTTCGTGCCCAAAAAAGAAGATGACCTTAGAACTTGTATCGATTACCGCGCATTGAACCAGATAACGGTTAAAAACCGTTATCCTCTGCCTCTGATCCCTGAACTCCTTGACCAGGTGAAGGACGCTTGCATATACACCAAGTTAGATCTCCGGGGGGCTTATCATCTGGTACTAGTTAAAGAAGGCGATGAATGGAAAACTGCCTTCTGTACTAAATACGGATTATTCGAGTACCAGGTGATGCCTTTCAGATTGTGTAACGCGCCGGCTGCCTTCCAATACTTCATGAATGATGTCCTTCAGGAACTCATCGATGTTTGTGTTGTCGTATATATCGATGACATTCTTGTGTACTCCTCTTCGGAATCTGATCACAGAAAACACCTCAGGGCAGTACTTGAAAAACTGCACCAACACAAACTATTTGCTAAATTGGAGAATTGTGTTTTCCATACCACAGAAGTCGAGTTTCTAGGTTTCATCCTGACACCCAAAGGAGTCCGAATGGACTCAAGAAAAGTGGATGCCATCCTCAAATGGCCATCACCTAGCTCTGTAAAAGGGGTTCAAAGCATGCGCGGCTTTGCCAATTTCTATCGCAGGTCTATCCCGGAATTTTCACGCGTGGTACAACCCATTACTGCACTCTTGAGGAAAAATAAATGTTTTGAATGGTCTGAAGAAGCCGAGCAGGCCTTTCAGGATTTAAAAGCTAAGTTTACCTCCGCACCTATATTGAAACACCCGCGTCCAGATCTCCCTTATGTCGCCGAGACTGACGCATCCAGCCTAGCCATGGGAGCTGTCCTGTCCCAAAGAGATCCCGAAACCAACCAACTGCATCCCGTAGCATTTTGGTCCAGAAAATTCTCGGCACCCGAGGTTAATTATGCAATCACGGACAAAGAACTGTTAGCCATTAAGTCCGCTTTTAAAGCCTGGCGGCATTATCTGCTTGGCGCTCGACATACCATCACAGTGATCACTGATCACCGGAATTTACAGTATTTGAAAACTGCCAAGGCTCAGTCATCACGGCAGCTCCGATGGGCTTTGTTTTTTGCTGAATTTGATTTCGTGATTACCTATCGACCTGGCAGCAAGAATGGCAAAGCAGACGCCTTATCCCGAATTGGAATGGGAGAATCTGATACAAACTCAGAACCAGTACCAATAATTCCCGAACAGAGGATTCTAGGCATGGCTTTGTTACAGACGCTTGAAGACATTCAAGCCAGAGTGAAACAACTCCTGGACCCTACAACCTTACAGGATTGGATACAAAAGGGATCAGACTTTACCATAGATAATGGTTCACCTTATTTCCAAGGACGCTTATTCCTGCCACATAAGGAATTACATGAACTAGTTATTTCCGATTATCATGATGCATTAATAGAGGGACACCCCGCTATTGCCAAGACAGAGGAAAAGGTGAAACGACAATTTTGGTGGCCCTCTTGGCGAAAAGTTGTTAAATCTTTTGTGATGTCCTGTGGTGTTTGCGCCCAAATAAAAGTAAAAAGAAAAGACCAGACGGTCTCCTTCAACCTCTAGACATACCGCCAGCACCCTGGCACACTCTATCAATGGATTTTATTACGGACCAGCCTCCTTGTTCGGGGTACAATACTATTCTGGTAATTGTGAATTTGTTTTCCAAAATGGCCCACTTTATTCCTTTGAAAGGTTTACCTTCAGCTTCTGTCCTAGCAAAAGAATTCCTCGAAAATATTGTTCGGCTACATGGATTCCCATCTATACTAATCTCTGACCGGGGAAGCCAATTCATTTCCCACTTCTGGCGCAAATGTTGTCAAATGGCGCAGATCGACGTAAGATTATCGACCAGTCACCACCCTCAGACCGATGGTCAGACCGAGAGGACAAATCAGACCCTTGAGCAATACTTACGGTGTATGTTACAGCAATCTGAAAGCAACTGGAAAGACATTCTTTGGATAGCCGAATACGCATATAATAATTCGGTACACTCTAGAACTGGCCACAGTCCTTTTTATACTTTGTTTGGGCATCACCCTCGAACCTCAAACCTTGACTCACCTCAGAACCTCGGAATGCCTGCAGTAGAACATCTGCATTCTACAATTACCCAAGCCTTCAAAGAGGCAACTACGCATTTACAACAAGCCAAGAGAAAATACAAGGAGAATGCTGATCTACATCGGAGTGAAGCACCTCCGTATCAGATTGGGGATCAAGTGTGGTTAGCTACCAGACATTTACCACTCAAAGGGCCTCGAAATTTTAACCCAAAATATCTGGGACCTTATTCTATTACGGCAATAATTAACCCAGTGGCTGTTAAACTTGATTTACCAGCTACTATGCGAATTCACCCTGTTTTTCATGTGTCACTTCTGAAACCAGTGGTACCCGGAACCCGACTACTCAAACCTCCAGAACCTATTCTAATAGATGGGGAGCCCGAATTCGAAGTGAAGAACATTTTAGACTAAAAAATGTTTAGGTCAAAACTGTTCTACCTAATTGATTGGAAGGGGTACGGACCTCAGGAGAGGTCGTGGGAACCCAGCGACCATGTGCATGCACCTCGATTAGTCAGGAAATTCCACTGACTCTTCCCAGACAAACCAAAACCCCCGGAGGGAACAACCTTGGGAGGGGCCTTGGGGGGGAGTGCTGTCATGATGCCCGCTCCCGGGGAGCCGGTTCAAGCCCTGCGTCCCCGAAAGCGGACATCCAGTCCCCAAGGAAGGACCCAGCAACCCCATATAGGGGCCCTTTGGACAGTGTCTTGGCGCCTATGGCGCCAGGCTCATAAAAGACATCAATCCTGGCGCCATAGGCGCAAGGCTCATTATGGAAGTGCTTGGGTGCACTTACCTGATGCAGACCATGCTGCAGGATCCCGTCCTCCTTGAGGCCTGAAAAGAACTACTTTACCTGTGGGACTATTTACCATCCGGGCGTGGTCGGGGAAGGATACATACCTGATTGGAGGAAGGATACATACCTGGAACTTCTTCCAAGGCTATTTAAACCCCACCCGAACAGCCACACGTGCTTCGCGTTGTTCTGCATCTAGTAGCTGGACGCTCACCGTGTCTGCTCCTGCATCTTGACTTCTGCCACGCCTGCCAGGATCGTGGATCACCTGCAAAGGAAGAGAAGAAGAGAACAGAAGAAGGAAAAGTCCTTACCTGCTAAATCCGCATCCCGGAGACATCTCGCCGAGAATCCTGAAAAGGAAGACTTTTATTTAAAAGCTCATCGCGTCGATCGCTGCAGCGCCGCATTCCACTCACCTTTACAGGGCGCCTCCATGTTCAGCAGCGATCATCCGGATTCGCAGTCACGCCCCAGCGCCTAGGGAGAAAAGAACCAGCACAAAAGGTGAGAGAGAGAAGGGAATAAGGAAAGCTAAATCTCCATGTTAAAACTTACCTGTTGATTAATTCCCTCTTCATTTCGGGTCCACGCCGCATCCTGGCATTTCCGGACCCGACCCCTAAGGGGAAAAGAAGACATCAGCGTTAATGAGCGAATGAAAAGACATTACCAAAAAACGCTCATTAAAGACGTACCTGATTTCTACAAGGATTTCACCTCTCATCTCGGGTCGGTGCCTGTTCCCCGGCATTCCGTACCTCGGCCCCTATGGGGAAAAAGACACTAGCATTAGTACATTAATGCATGGACACAAGGGGTACCTCTTATCAAAAAATTTACCTTGAAGCCAAGCAAGTTGGGTTCTCACCAATCCGAAAATCCATTGAAGTAACTGGATATCAACGCGCCGATGCATCAGAAGCAGGATGGAGAGCTCGTCCTTCCAGACCCTAAGGTGAGATGCTACGAGGAATCACAGAAGGGTTTCGAGGAGGGTGAGAGGGGAAAGTGGGAGGCTGATTGCATTACCCCGCGGACAGTTAATCCCCTATTTTCGCCTACAGAAGGATACTTCTGCGAGCCAGACAAGCTAGATTTGGGGGCCCGGTCCAGTCCGTCTTCCGAACCCTGCGCATCACCTTAGAAGAGGTCACAGAAGCGCGAACCAGGCCAGCGCCTCCGTGGGAGTCAGGTGAGCGTTACACCTGATAGTAATTTCTTTGTATCAAACCTTCCTTTAAACTTTTAGTAACCAAATTCTCAAAAGTTTCAAACTCGACCGGTATAGTATGTGATGGTGGCATAAAAACTGATTTGGGCTTGAAGCCGGTGATGTTCTCGGGTGCTTCATTGCTCTCACATGTGGAGTCTTGATGATCTGGTAGGTATACTTCAAAAAAGTACTTGAGTCTGATGTTCCGGAAGAATCTCTTCATCTCAATTTCGGCTTGGAAAGGATTTGCTCGAGCTGAGGGTATGAAAGACAAACCTTTCCCCAAAAGGGTTTCTTCTGACGGAGTCAGTATTCTGGATGATAGGATAAAAATGGGAATCTGTTGTCTCATGGCTGGTTCGAGTACCACTGTCGAGTTCTCATGTATTGTCCTTGTTGTTGAGGCCGTGTCTTGGGGCACCCTTGTTGTCCCCCCCAGGGAAAAAAAGTAGGGGGATGTTGTGATGGTGGGCCCGACTTGTGTCCTCCGGAGAGACCGGCGTCACTACCACTGGACGAGGCTGTGCTGCCAGAGAAATTTACCACTTTGTTGCGCCTATAGAAGTTGTTTTGTTGCTGCTCTTGTAGATCAGTGTAATATGTTTCTCGTAAGTAGGGGTAGGTCTTCTCCTCTACGTAGCTACTTAGATCTTTTCTGAACTTCTGAATTTTTCTGTCGACGGTGATCTGTTTGAATTTTGCGACTTCTTCTAATTTTTCTAGTTTCTGCTTAGCGTCTTGAATGGTTGCATTTTCTGTGAATTTTTTCTCTAATTCAAGTAGCTCCTCTCCTTGTTTCTTACATTCTTCTTGGGCAGTATCTATGATTAGAATAATCTAGTCCCTACTGCATTTATTCCCAACACCACTGAAGTTCTTCTTGAACTTCGGATTGTCAATGAATACTCGTTGTATATTCTTGACCTCTAATCCGTCTGGAATAATTCCCGCTCTCAGGTACTCAAGCATGAACGTCCCATGCATCTCTGTTTGTATTAGTTTCTTTTTGCGTTGATTGATGCAGTCATATTCATCTTTGTTAGATCCTTGGGCTAGGATGCCTTCCTGTGGTACGAGGGCTGTCGAAATACCCAGTAGTTTTTGGAAATATCCGTCGGTGTATGAAACAACATTGACTTTATCCATTTTTTACTTAATTCAAGAATATTGGTTCCTTTTGTAGTCGATACTGTGTACTAGAGAGCCCTACAGCCATGGGCTGTGCTATACTAGATTAAAGATTAGGGCACCTGGCAGAGCCCTGAAAAACCCAGGTGGGTATACTTAAATTAACAAAAACTTCAGGGTGAGAGGTCACACAGTTCCAACATTATAGCAAATATAACAGTCACTTCTTACTGCATTATTCTTCACAAAATGTATTTAATAACATCTGGATAATATTGGTGGGGATAGAGCACCCATAGATGTTTAGTAAAAACAATACATATAGGAATGATCCAGTAAGACAGGCTGGATCTCAATGCAACAACAACAACAGATAACTGCAACTATTGGTTGATCATTTCAATTGTGCAGTCACAAGAATAAACATAAACCCACATCAATGGACATATATACAAAAAGCACATTAACAATGCTTCAAATGTGCACTGTTCAAATGGAGATATCGTCGACACAAAGGGGTTTCAGCCTCGGGGAGCTGTATAGTGCAGCTTTATGAGCAGGCCTTTATCAGGACGTGTACTGGAATTGATGGTAGTCCCGAGGTCTCTATCTATGAACAACAAATGGGAAAGGGTAAGTGGAACAATGACCTCAAGTAAAATGATAATTCACAAAGCTCCCATAGGATGCTTCATTAAAAACAGGTGACTCCCTGGTGGAGTGGAGGAGCCTAGATCTTACCAAAAACGTATCCAGTGTAAGGGTAAGTAAGAAAATCCATCATGGGTATAGATATCTTTGGGGCATTCAATCTGTCGTTGCGGGAACAAATGTTTACCTGTAATGACATATAAAGATCTGTAAGAGTTCTATACAGATCGTGGTGTTATATATGAGTGAGCCAAAAAATGTATAAAATCTTACCTCAAATGGCAAGATGTGTCTTCTAGGTTCAAAATGGTGGAGACACCCACTGTGAATCGTGGTTCCTATCCTTGATCGTCCAAACGTGACAGTATCTGTGTACGAAAAACGCACCTGGGTAAAGGGAACTTATCTGCGAGCAAAAATAGGTCTGCAGGTATAGTGAGGGCAAAGTACTGTGTTGGGCCCTGTTTCGTGGCCTAAAATCAGAGCACATAGGATTTGGCTTGCATTCGTACCTTAATGTGTTTGTCTGGGCTAGGCGAGGAGGTGCAGCGTCTCTGGACATGAACGTCTCTGGACGCGGACGCCTTGAAAGTGAAACTGTAGCCATGACAACCTCGGGTAATCAAACCCGTCGGTCATTTTGATTGGTTAGGTAGTGGCGCTCCCATAGTAGGGCGTCATCTGTCCAGTGACCAATTGTATACAGCCACAGGGGCTTGAGGGGGCGGACCCGCTGGACGACTAGGAGCGAAAATACTGTGTGAAGTGATACAGGCGTACTGCGCGCTAATTGCACGTAAGCTTCAGTGTAAACGGAACAGCGAGCAAACGTCTAGATTTTCATAGATGTGATGTAATGGAATTGGCGGAGTATATGTGGAACCGCCCAATGTTGTCGAGTGTGGCTTGCAATCTGTAATCAATCTAGACATGTAAATCACTTATGCATCACATTTCAGAACACACACTAATAAATACAGAAAGAGATTTGCCCACGTTGATTCATGTACGGAATGGGTATTATACAGTGCAACTTGTAGCCCCCAGATATGTGTGCTGAAAATGAAGACACAGCCTCAAATAATGTACCTGTGGAAATTGTGAGGTCTCTTGAGGTCATCATAGAGGTTAGACCGTTCATTTAAATTCACTGGATGTAGAAGTGTTTTCATTCTACAGATATATTTATCTGGGATAGGAACCACTATTCACAGTGGGTGTCTCCACCATTTTGAACCTAGAAGACACATTTTACCATTTGAGGTAAGATTTTACACATTTTATGATCACTCATATATGACACCACGATCTGTATAGAACTCTTACAGATCATTATATGTCGTTACAGGTAAACATTTGTTCCCTCAACGATGCATTGAATGCCCCAAAGATATCTATACCCATGATGGATTTTCTTACTTACCCTTACACTGGATTAGTTTATGGTAAGATCTAGGCTCCTCCACCAGGGAGTCACCTGTTTTTAATGAAGCATCCCATGGGAGCTTTGTGAATTATCATTTTACTTGAGGTCATTGTTCCACTTACCCTTTCCCATTTGTTGTTCATAGATAGAGACCTCGGGACTACCATCCATTCCATCACACGTCCTGATGAAGGCCTGCTCATAAAGCTGCACTATACAGCTCCCCGAGGCCGAAACACCTTTGTGTCGACGATATCAGCATTTGAACAGTGCACATTTGAAGCATTGTTAATGTGCTTTTTGTATATATGTCCATTGATGTGGGTTTATGTTTATTCTTGTGACTGCACAATTGAAATGATCAACCAATAGTAGCATGTATCTGTTGTTGTTGTTGCATTGAGATCCAGCCTGTCTTACTGGATCATGCCTATATGTATTGTTTTTACTAAACATCTCTGGGTGCTCTATCCCCACCAACATTATCCAGATGTTATTAAATACATTTTGTGAAGAATAATGCAGTAAGAAGTGACTGTCATATTTGCTATAATGTTGGAACTGTGTGACCTCTCACCCTGAAGTTTTTGTTAATTTAATTATACCCACCTGGGTTTTTCAGGGCTCTGCTAGGTGCCCTAATCTTTAATCTAGTATAGCACAGGCCATGGCTGTAGGGCTCTCTAGTACACAGTATAGAGTACAAAAGGAACCAATATCCTTGAATTAAGTAAACAATGGATAAAGTCAATGTTGTTTCATACACCGACGAATATTTCCAAAAACTACTGGGTATTTCGACAGCCCTCGGACCACAGGAAGGCATCCTAGGCCAAGGATCTAACAAAGATGAATATGACTGCATCAATCAACGCAAAAAGAAACTAATACGAACAGAGATGCATGGGACTTTCATGCTTGAGTACCTGAGAGCGGGAATTATTCCAGACGGATTACAGGTCAAGAATATACCACGAGTATTCATTGACAATCCGAAATTCAAGAAGAAATTCAGTGGCGTTGGCAATAAATGCAGTAGGAACTGGATTATTCTAATCATAGATACCGCCCAAGAAGAATGTTAGAAGCAAGGAGAGGAGCTACTTCAATTAGAGAAAAAATTCACAGAAAACGCAACCATTCAAGACACTAAGCAGAAACTAGAAAAATTAGGAGAAGAAGTCACAAAATTCAAACAGATCACCATCCACAGAAAAATTCAGAAGTTCAGAAAATATCTAAGTAGCTACGTAGAGGAGAAGTCCTACCCCTACTTACGAGAAACATATTACACTGATATACAACAGCAGCAACAAAACAACATCTATAGGCTCAACAAAGTGGTAAATTTCTATGGCAGCTCAGCCTCGTCCATTGGCAGTGACCCCGGTCTCTCCGGAGGACACACGTCGGGCCCACCATCAAAACATCCCCCTACTTTTTTTCCCCGGCGGGACAACGAGGGCGCCCCAAGAGACAGCCTGAACAACAAGGACAATACATGAGGACTCAACAGTGACTCGAAAGTCCTAGCGAGAGATCCCACTACCAGACTCCAGGAAGAGATTACCAAATTAACCAAACATGCTGAACAAGAAGGGTGGATTTGAGAGGGAGAACGTCAATTTCTAAATAAAACACATCCTAGAATCCCTGCATTTTACATTTTACCCAAGATTCACAAGAACCCAAGAAAACCACCAGGAAGACCTATAGTTTCTGCATGTGACTCCTTACTAGAACCTTTATCCTTGTACACTGATTTTTTTCTGAAACCGTTGTGAGTAAGATGCCCTCTTACATTAAAGACTCCACCAACGTCATATCAATGCTACAAGACCTGGAATTACCACAACATTGCATTTTTGCCACCATGCACGTTGAAGCTCTATACACTTCGATACCACAAAGAGAAGGCCTAGAAGCTCTCCAAATTTGTCTTAACCAAAGGGTTGATGTGACCACAACACCCACAGATTTCATCCTAGAATGCGTCAGACTTGCCATGTCGGAGAATTTCTTTCTTTTCAAAGATCTACTATACCAACAAATCAAAGGTGTCAGTATGGGGGCTACCTTCGCCCCTGACGTGGCTAACTTGGATATGGCTCAGTATGAAACAGACCACATACACAATGAACACAACCCTTTCAAATCACAAATACTCCTATGGCGACGTTATATTGACGACATCCTACTTATATGGACTGGTACAGAATCTGATTTGGGCCTTTTCCATCAATGGCTGGATCAATGCAATGATCACATCCGATTTACCATCGATTGGAGTTACCAGGCTGTGGATTCCCTCGATCTGCACATCTATAGATCAGGCAACAACCTCCAAACCGAACTTTACAGGAAGCCAACCGACCGCAACAGTTTACTGCATTTCTCGAGTTATCACCCTCAGGGTCTTAGATACAATCTTCCATACGGCCAGTTTCTAAGAATACGACGGAACTGTTCAAGCAAAAATACGGCAACATGCCAACGACCTACAACATCGACTGAAATAGAGGTGATACCCCAGAAAATCGATTAGACAGGCAAGAAAAAGAGCATCAAACACCGACAGAACCATATGCCTGACACCGAAGGAGAAAACCGAAATGAACAGATTGGTCTGTGTCACTACATATAGTCCTCTAAGTAACCTTACCAAACAAACTATCAACAAACATTGGCACTTGATAAAAAATAAGGGTACCCTGGAGAGAAAGCCAATCTTTGCATTCAAAAAGAAAAAGAATCTAAGGTACACTTTGGTTCACACTTACGTAGAAGAAAATAAGACATCAAACACATTGTGGGACCTCCCGAGTGTAGTGGGACACTATCGATGTGGTACTTGTGTGGCGTGTCGCTACACCAGCCCGACAAAAACTTTTGACTACAAGGATTACCATCGAATTCTACAGACTCACACCAACTGCAACAGCAGGTTTGTGATCTATGGAATACAATGCCCGTGCCACCTACTCTATATAGGGAAAACCACTAGACCAGTGAAACAGCGGATTTCAGAGCATAGATTCTTCATCAAAAACAAGGTACTGGACAAACCTTTGGTTGACCATTTCAGTCGACTAGGAGACACAAATGATGACATCTCCTGGACCATCATACAGCAACTCATTCTGCAGAAAAGAGGAGGTGACAGGGATAAAGCTCTGACGAGACTCGAGCAACAGTTAGTCCATAAACTAGACACTGTTAGAACAGGCTTAAATATATCTGTGGAATGGAAACACTTCTACAGCCAGTGATTTTAAATGAACGGTCTAACCTCTATGATGACCTCAACAGACCTCACAATTTCTGGTACCACGGGTACATTATTTGAGGCTGCGTCTTCATTTTCAACACACATATCTGGGGGCTACAAGTTGCACTGTATAATACCCATTCCATACATGAATCAACGTGGGCATATCTCTATCTGTATTTATTATTGTTTGTTCTGAAATGTGATGCATAAGTGATTTACATGTCCAGATTGATTACAGATTGCAAGCCACACTCGACAACATTGGGCGGTTCCACATATACTCCGCCCATTCCAATACATCACATCTACGAAAATCTAGGCGTTTGCTCGCTGTTCCGTTTACCCTGAAGCTTACGTGCAATTAGCGCGCAGTACGCCTGTCTCACTTCACACAGTATTTTCGCTCCTAGCAGAGGCGTCCAGCGGGTCCGCCCCCTCGAGCCCCCGTGGCTGTGTACGATTGGTCACTGGATGGATGACGCCCTACTATGGGAGCGCCAGTACCTAAGCAATCAACACGACCAATGGGTTTGATTACCTGAGGTCGTCATGGCTACAGTTTCACCTTCAAGACGTCCGCGTCCAGAGACGTTCGTGTCCAGAGACGCTGCGCCTCCTCGCCTAGCCCAGACGAACACATTAAGGTACGAATGCAAGCCAAATCCTATGTGCTCCGATTTTAGGCCACAAAACAGGGCCCAACACAGTAATTTGCCCTCACTATACCTGCAGACCTATTTTTGCTCGCAGATAAGTTCCCTTTACCCATGTGCGTTTTTCGTACACAGATACTGTCACGTTTGGACGATCTGGGATAGGAACCACGATTCACAGTGGGTGTCTCCACCAGTTTGAACCTAGAAGACACATCTTACCATTTGAGGTAAGATTTTACACATTTTCTGTCTCACTCATATATGACACCACGATCTGTATAGAACTCTTACAGATCTTTATATGTCGTTACAGGTAAACATTTGTTCCCTCAACGACGCATTGAATGCCCAAAAGATATCTATACCCATGATGGATTTTCTTACTTACCCTTAAACTGGATAAGTTTTTGGTAAGATCTAGGCTCCTCCACCAGGGAGTCACCTGTTTTTACTGAAGCATCCCATGGGAGCTTTGTGAATTATCATTTTACTTGAGGTCATTGTTCCACTTACCCTTTCCCATTTGTTGTTCATAGATAGAGACCCCGGGACTACCATCCATTCCATCACACGTCCTGATGAAGGCCTGCTCATAAAGCTGCACTATACAGCTCCCCGAGGCCAAAACCCCTTTGTGTCGACGATATCACCATTTGAACAGTGCACATTTGAAGCATTGTTAATGTGCTTTTTGTATATATGTCCATTGATGTGGGTTTATGTTTATTCTTGTGACTGCACAATTGAAATGATCAACCAATAGTAGCAGTTATCTGTTGTTGTTGTTGCATTGAGATCCAGCCTGTCTTACTGGATCATACCTATATGTATTGTTTTTACTAAACATCTCTGGCTCCTTCCCTCAATGCCGACATCTCCTGCTGCATGCTGTGCCTCAGTGTCACCATGTACTGGTTCATGTCCTCCATTGATGCATGCATATCCTGCCGATAATCCCCATTGCCTGATACCACTGTTGTGCCAACCTGGGTAATGTTCTGAGCCAGCTCCTGTATGACTTCTTCCTGTCCGATGCTTGTATGCAGCAACTCCTCTTCCCACTCAGACTGGCTGCCAGACAGTGTCCTCCGCAGGTGTGTGGCCTAGGCAAGCATGGTGATCATTTCTCTGTGGTAATGAGAAAACACCCAGCGGATTAAATCCTGTACCAGATGTACTGGCCCCACCTAGCTCTGCAGACTCCACAGAAGAAGTTGGGAACGGTGCAGACACAGATGCAGACATGTGTTCTCCAATGAAGTCTTCCACATCAGTAGGAACAATATCTGAGTAGGAAGAGCCCTTGAGCCTGCTAACTATTGCCCGTAAGCTCTGTGGATTTACATCAGCCAAAGAGGGCTGCCCTGTATTGGTCGGTGGCCCAATCTGCTTTTCCTCTGGGGAATCCTCACCTGCAATATAAAAGAAAACACTATCAGACACTTCAACTCTTACACAATAGGCAACGAGAATTATACAATGTCCTACAAAGAACCAGCAGCACCTACTTTCTAACAGTCTGTTGGCCCCTTGCAGTTCCATTTGACCTACTCACAGAGCACATGACATTAATAAACACGCTACATGGAATGTTCCCTCATGCCAATGTCCTGCACACCATGGCATCTTTGTATTGCATCAAAAATGCCAATCGACCACAAGCACAGATTGGAAGTGCCACTGACCACAGTCTACTGTTTTACTTGACACTGCCTTGTTGGCCCTTTCCAGGAGAAACATTGTTTGAGGTTTGCCCTGTATGGTCCAGTGCTGCAAGACCTCAAATGCTTCCTCATGACAGGACCATGTGGCCCACATACGAATGTCAGTTACACAGCTACTCATTAGCCATTCAGGACTGTTGCTACCCTGATCCCTGTACAATGAATGTGCCAACAACTGGAATAACACGTACCAGAATGTGGATGGATGAACAGCAATGGCTTGTTGACCTTTACCCAATGTCAATGGCTGGGAATTTAGAATGGCAGGTTAGTTATTGAAGATGTGGGTGCATATACTGTCCATCTCGTGATACACTCCCAAAATGAATGGAGCAAATGCTGTGTTATTTTATCTTGAATTAGTATGGCGCCTCCTGACAGACGTTATTGTATTGAAACACTTTGCATATGTGATAGGAAAAGGAGGAGTATGATAGAACATGCAATAGTGCTAGGAAGGGGCAAAGTTGAGTAGATAGTTGGGATGAGGGTGGAGGATAGTTAATATTCTTCGGAAGGTATTAGAAGGAAAATGTGGACAAGTTATGTGTACAATTGGACCAAATGTATCATGGGACTCAACTGTATTCTTTGGGGTGCAGTGCCAAGAGGAGAAACAGCTGGACAGATGTATTCACCGCATCAAGAGGTAGGTCTGGAATGTATTCATGTCTTGGAGAGCCTGGGCATGTTGAAGCCATGAACAAGAAAAATATATGACAAAATGTCTTTGACTTACTACCAATGGCCCCCAGCAACATTTGGTAGGTGTTGTATGTCAGACATCTGAATTCGCCCAGTTAGCAAAATCTCCCTGAAAAGTGTGCAAAACAACTTCATTTGTGTTGTGTGTCCTCCTTTATGTCATGGTTACCACAATCAACATTTTGTATACGCTTGAGCTACCCTGATCCCTGTACAATGAATGTGCCAACAACTGGAATAACACGTACCAGAATGTGGATGGATGAACAGCAATGGCTTGTTGACCTTTACCCAATGTCAATGGCTGGGAATTTAGAATGGCAGGTTAGTTATTGAAGATGTGGGTGCATATACTGTCCATCTCGTGATACACTCCCAAAATGAATGGAGCAAATGCTGTGTTATTTTATCTTGAATTAGTATGGCGCCTCCTGACAGACGTTATTGTATTGAAACACTTTGCATATGTGATAGGAAAAGGAGGAGTATGATAGAACATGCAATAGTGCTAGGAAGGGGCAAAGTTGAGTAGATAGTTGGGATGAGGGTGGAGGATAGTTAATATTCTTCGGAAGGTATTAGAAGGAAAATGTGGACAAGTTATGTGTACAATTGGACCAAATGTATCATGGGACTCAACTGTATTCTTTGGGGTGCAGTGCCAAGAGGAGAAACAGCTGGACAGATGTATTCACCGCATCAAGAGGTAGGTCTGGAATGTATTCATGTCTTGGAGAGCCTGGGCATGTTGAAGCCATGAACAAGAAAAATATATGACAAAATGTCTTTGACTTACTACCAATGGCCCCCAGCAACATTTGGTAGGTGTTGTATGTCAGACATCTGAATTCGCCCAGTTAGCAAAATCTCCCTGAAAAGTGTGCAAAACAACTTCATTTGTGTTGTGTGTCCTCCTTTATGTCATGGTTACCACAATCAACATTTTGTATACGCTTGAGCTTCTGGGCAAAGTGCATAAGGACACAAACACTGTATTTAGTTCAGCAGTGGTCAGACTTATGAGCCTTCCACAGTATCATTATGAGCCTTGGCATGTTAAAACCAGGCCAAAGAACACACAGGGGGAAAATCCCTTCTACTTACTCACCTAACCCCTTAACAGCCATAAACGGCTAGGTTCTATAGATAGGAAAGGTGGTAGAAAATATAGGCACATTTAATTGAGCGTGGGATTTTGACCACTGCTTCAGTGAGAGAAGAAGTTCCAATCTGGGCTTTCTGGAAGTTTATGAGTGCTGCTAGAATCATTATGGGATTGGTTGTAGTGCTGTGTGAAGAAGGAATTCACTTTGGTTGAGGTGTGGCGCTTATGGGAGTTAATGCCCTCATTACGAGTTCGGCGGTAGCTATGCCGCTATTGGCGGCATGGCTGCCGCCGAAATCGCATCTGGGTCCGGGTCCTCAGAATGAGGAATAATCGGGGCATTCTGAGTTTGGAAGGCCGGTTTTCCTCCCACCTAGACCCAGTCCTTCCCCATTCCCATTCAGCCCCCATAGGGCTGAATGGGAATGGGACAGGGAGCAAACAACGGCCCATTACGAGTTGGCCCGTTGTTTGCTCCCTCTTCCCCTCGCGGGACCCGGTAAGCAAGCCTGATTTGACCACACGTTGCTTCCTGGGTGCCGCGAGGGGACCTCGTAATGAGGCGGTACGGGGTAAACGGCGCTGGCACCTTTTACGGCGCCGTTTACCCCGTACCGCCAGGGTCGTAATGAGGCCCAATGTATTTAATCTATCCTTTGACAAGTCTTCTCACTGTGGGGTGCAGTTTCTGTGTCTTGTTATTAGAGGGAATCATGCTAATGTTAACTCAAAACAGGTGTGTAGGGTCTACTTAACAAATTAGATTTCCATGTCTAACTTCTGTTCTTGTTTTTTGTGTGTGCCTGTTTAGGGTGGCTGCCAAACACCTACACATTGAACAGTGCACTCAACCTCGTCATGTGAACACAATTAAGGGCCTGAATCAAGGCACTTGTAACAATGTGGATATCAACATACCTGCATGCATGGATATGTCAGTTGCAACAATGGGTTCTGTCAGTATCACATTTCAATGTTGTGCCATATGTGCACATGAGTTCTTCCTACATACTGTTCTGAGGCTCAGCCACAATGTCTTACTATCAAACCATGCATGATAGTATATGTGGGACTTACATCCTCATCACCAACCTCTCCTTCATATATTAAATACATATTTTGGTGTACTTGGCCATGCTCTAATGCAGCTGCAACATGTGTGGTGTGACTCAAAGGTGGGAATACTCACAATGGACAGCGTTACTCAGTCCATGCTTGCCACTCGCAATCTGGTCAGGACATGATGATAGGCATTCCAACATTACCTAAGGAGTTTGGGCAGGAACAAGGGACCATATGGCATGTGAAACATTAATTGTAGCATCTACTTGCCCGGTGACTACTAGGGACACTGAGCACATGTCTCCTTCGTGAACAGGTGGAAACTGAAAGCATTAACAGGGCAATGTAGTCAGGTCACATGACCCTCCGAGGACATGGGGTTTTATGCTGTACAATGTGTTTTGCATCTCTTCATCTCATGAGTGAACAAAAGAGTCATGAGTGAAAGTACAGCTATGTTAGCCTGTCCCTGGGATGATGCTTTCATCATACTTGCAACACCCCACAGCATGGAATGGGGCTTGTTAACAGGGCCTCAGGGTAGGAAGAGGAGGACCCAGAAAAATGTCTCATTCACCTGTGCGCACATTGCATGTGTGGAAACCAACAACATATGCATCATGCACACATGTCACTCATCACTATCCACCACTTCAAATTCGAGCTGCTCCTTCACCTGGGTGGATCCTCCAACTGTTGCCTGTGCTGAGCTCAGATTCCAGCTGAATTGCTCCTCAGTCTGCCTTGTGAGATCACCATGTGTTTGTAGAATTCACTGGCAATGTGATTGTCAACACCACAGGCATTAATTTGTCTGTAATCTCCTGCGACTATTGCTTGCGCTAGGTAACTGAGAGGGCACTGTCCAACTATCTTGGTCCCCCTGATGCGCATCCACAAAATCAATAAGGATTACCAGGTCCTCATCACTAAATCGTTTTGTTCTATTTGCCCCTTCACTTTAGTGTGTCCCTTTTATTGAGGTGGTGCCCTTCTGTCCTTCTGAAAATGTGGCCCTTTCTTTGTGTTTGCCACTTCTGCTTCTGTGGAGCCTTATCTTCCAGTGACACCTTCTGACTCATGGTGATGTTCTTGTTTCTATTCATACCTGCGAAGTAGTGGGAGCTCGAGCACTGCATAACTGAACACCTGCATTTGCATGACGGATATTATAACCACACCATACATGTGCCGGGGCAGATAGCGCTATACAATTGCAATCTGTGTATATGCCCCCTTTTCTTATTGTTACGTGATTACACTGTACATGCGTAGCGCATATTGCTTAGCATGTGTAACGTTTGTGCTGAGGGCCTTTCTTTGGCTATTCCCAACCTGCTGCCTTGTAGTACTTATGATGCCACATGTACCTTGCTTGTCCTCCTGCCTTACCTCATGTGTTGCCTACTCCTGTCTTATTTACTTACTCTGCATGGCACATTCTGATGCCTAGTAGTCTGTTATTGGTTTGCCGGTCACATTTCTTGCAGTGACTGTTTGACCTGCACAACCTGTCACCCACTGCTGGTGCCCTGTGCATCAAATTACCATCTACTCCCTCTGACCACCTCATCTGGACAACCACACCTCCATTGTACCATGGCAGCTCCTCTGTATAAGCACTCTCAAGAACCACTGTAACCCCAACCGGCCTCACCTTCACAATGCCTGCAAAATCCTTGCACACCAACAAGGTAATAACGCTGCAGGCTGTTCACTTTCAAGGCCACTGAAGTTGGCATTCCGGATGACCAGTTTCTGGAGAAATATATGTCCCTCTTCAGTGCTCAGAAGCAGCCCATTGATGGATCTGGAAGAACATCACAGCTTCCATCAATGTGAAGGAGGTGGAAGTCCATACCCTCAGGAACATCAAGAAGCTCAGGGAATACATGAGAATCCAGATCCAAAAGAAGGAAAGGGCAGCCATTCAGGACACATCATGAAGGTGCATTCTCTTGGCCTCCATCGATTAACACTGCTATAGCACTGGATCTTGGAGAAGGTGTATCCAGCAACTTGTGCCAGATCTTTGACATGTAGGCCTGGATCCAAGTTGCCGGTAGGTACAGAAAGAGAAAGGACTCCTGCAGTATTACAATGTCATGGATGAGATTGCATGATTGGAGCAAGAGTGTACATCTACCACTAACTGGGTCTTGTCAAACATGCTACTTGCATGGTGGCTAATTGTCACACTTCAACAATGGCAATAGACAGAGAGAGATAGTGGATGAATGGTGAATTATTGGAAGCAAGCTCTGGCTGCATGTGTTTCCTAATTTTGAGAACACCTGTGTGCATGTGCTGTTATTCTGTTATGGTCAAATGAGGTGGTGTGATGCTCAAACAACTGTGGTCTTGAAACACATGTCCTCTTGAGATTTTCTCACTGTACACTCATGTGGTTCAGTTATGTGGGGGATGGCAGCCATGGGGTGCTGTGAATGGTGAATGTGACCCGAGTGCATATTGGGACATAGTTCAATAAAATGCATGGATGTACACATTTTGTTTAACATTCCCATGTCTGGTAGGTATTTCAATCTCCATTGCTCTGGCCATACTATTGTGCAAGGACAGAAGTAGCAAGAACTTTTTTAGGGTGTCAGGGTACATGCTAAGCTTTAGGGCCTCATTCCTAGGTGGGCGGTAAGGGATACCGGGCAAGGGAAGGAGACCGGTGCTGGTAATCCCTTACCGCCCAATTCTGAGGTCCCTTAGCGGGAACCGCAAGGGACGGGTGGTCGGACCACACGTCCCTTACGGGTCCCGTTAGTGGACCAGGGCGCTAATTACAGGCCTAACATTAGCAGGCCCGTAATTAGCACCTTCCCCATTTCCATTGAGCCCTATGGGTGCTCAAATGGGAATGGGGAATGGTATTTGGAATGGGGACTTACCAGGTCCACCAAGGGCGGAATCTCCTGGTAAGTCCCCACTCCATCAGGTCGGACCTGGACACGATTTTGGAGGCAGCCATGGCGCTAATTGTGCCATGGCTACCTCCAAAGTCGTAATGAAGCCCTAAGGGGGCATTCCGAGTTTGGAGGTAGCCATGGTCCTATTAGCACCATGGCTGCCTCCAAAGCCAGGTCCGGGTCCGGTGTCTCTGAATGGGGACTTACCAGGTCATTCCCACCTTGGAGGACCCTGTAAGTCCCCATTCAGAAAACCATTCCCCATTTCCATTTGAGCCCCCATAGGACTCAATGAGAATGGGGAAGGAGCTAATAACGGGCCCACAAATTGCGGGCCCGTAATTTGCTCCATGGTCCCTTAACGGGTCCCACTAAGAACGGCTCGTTAGACCAGCCGTTCCTGGTGCGACCCGCTATGGGACCTTGGAATATGGCGGTAGGGGGTTAATGGCACTGGCATCCTTACCGGTGCCGTCAACCCCCTACCACCATACTCGGAATGAGGCCCAATGTCTGATATGTTGTAGTAATGGTTGCATGGCTATCATGTCCAGGTTTCCAGTAGACATGTGAAGGTTAATGATTGGCACTTGCCACTAGCCATTGTCTAGTGATAATTGACTCTTGGTGAGTAGACAGTGGTGTGCTGTGTGTATGTGCACAAGAGAGTTGGCTAATTATTTATTATGGATAGCTAATAGTTTGCAACTTGACATTTGTAGACCTGGACATGTGTATGCAAAAACGTATGCTGCTTTATTTCTCTATTCCTTCTTTTCTAGAGGAGGAGCTGAATCCCATGGGTAAGGTTTTCAGACAGCACCTTGACCTCAGGCATGCCACTTGTAATCTAGCCTCATGGAAGGACCTGCACCTGGGGGGGCGGGGGGATTGATGATGTCCTCTGATAGCACTACTGCTGAGGAAGTGGACCTGAGTGAGTTCATTGTGGTGGATTCCTGAACAGCAGAGGGACGGGGAAGGCTATCCCAGGAGACAGGGGAGCCACATATTATGGGGACCTTAGTTGGGGTATCAGAGATGGATGTGGAGGAGAAGGATGAGGACTTTGAGGGCCTGCCTTTGGTGTCAGGTAGAGGATCAGAGGGAGATGTGCATGGTACAAACCTGGGTGTGGGAAAGGAGGCTGCACTGGACACTGTGGAGGAGTCAGCATATCCTCCTGCTCCAGGTTCATCTTCTGTAGCACTACACACCTTCCCTCACAGAGAGGTGTTCATGCTCTTCACATATGACAGATGCAACGTTCGGGGGCAACATCCTCCAAAAGGCCACTTCAATGGCCCCTTCTCCATCTTCATATCTGCACCCCAGACTGCCTCATGACATCAGATCAGTGTGCTCTGGCGTGGTGTAGCAATCTGACCCTTTGGATGTTCTTTTGTCCCTGATGGAGGTTCATACAGAGGATGATGAGGTGACCTCTAGGCTTGCCATGGTGCAGAGCAGAGAACAGTTTGTTGGTGGCAATGACCCATTCCCAAATTGTGCAAGCATTTGTTCCAGTCATCTTTGCAGAGGGAGAACCAATGATAAAGATGGATTACCAGGCAGCAGCAGTTGTTGCACCAGAGAAAGCAGAACCTGTCTAATAATGCAAAAAGGCAGTGCAATTGATCTGGAACATCAGACGTTCAAGGCAGGAAGCAAGGCAGATGGTGCAAACTCTGGTTGAATCACAGCTAGAGAAAATAAGGCAGCAGCAGGAGGAGTGGTGGACAGCCCGGTCGGCTGCACGAGAGGCTGCCATTGCCGGGGCTAAAGTGGAGGCACGCATGGCCTGTGCTAAGGCTTCTATTGCGGAGGAGTCTCGCTGGGCTCCTGAAAATATTGAGGTGAGGATGGGAAAGGGCTTGGAGACCCTCCACTTAGACAGAGTTGCCTGACTACAGAAGGCCACTCTGTAGGGGGAGTTGGCCTTGGCTCTTGCATTGGCAGCAATTGTGGAGGACATGAAGCTTTGGCTTTTGTAAATAGTTTTTTGGGTTTATTTATTATCAGAGATGGGTAGGCTTAGGTTTCCTTTTACATTTTTCACTTTCTTTGTTTACATATGTTCATCATATCTTGTGTTGATTTGTAATACATTCCTCAGTTTTATATTTCAATTCCAGGTGTTGCATTGCTATTATTGCATGTGGTATATGTGACTCCTTGTTGTTGTATGTGTGTCGTGGTGGTTGGCACATCATCTCACAAGGTTAGATGCAATACTCTGTGTGTCATACTAATTGACATGTTTCTGTGGGGAATATGTCCATGATTCACGACAGCATATTGGTATGTTTCAGTGTATCATATGAAATGTGCGTAGATGATCACTGAGTAGTTTTTGCAGGCAATATGTTCATAGTTTGGACCTTTTTTAGTCTCTGCCCATGACATATCCTGATTTTCATCTTCCAATGTTTGTAGAAATGTAGAAAGGTAATTACTGCAGTTTGAATGAGGATGTGATATGGACTGTGATAGGTTTTGCCCATCTTTTCCTCCTATTGAATTTGTGTGTGTGTTTCCTTAGGGTGGAGCTTGATTCAGGAAGTTAAGGCACACTTCCCTGTTCATATGAGGATGTGCACATGGATGTAGGCACTTGGCATGGGATTGTTTCAAGGGTGTGTTAAGTATCAATGTGGGAGTGCAGGCAATTGTGCAGCTAGGAATGTGCATGCAACCAGGACTTGTAGTTGTGGGTTGAGAATGTTCAATATCAGGTTCAATGGGGAGTGGAGGGTGCAAGGAGGTAGATGTTGTGGATGAGCCATTTATTGAGCTGATAAGTTTGGGATCCTTCCTGAGAGGTATAATTGTGGTGTGGAATCAAATGTTGATGGTGGGTGTGTTGCCGGGTCTGTGCCCATGGAGTGAGAAGGGCCTGTGTACCTTTTGCGCCTTCTTGCCTTCAGCAAAGTTGATGTGTGCATATGTCATTGGTACGGTGCAATTTTATGGCTGATTGGATGCAAATGTTATCCTGAAGTTGGCGTTGAGACTTGAAGGAGAGAAACTTGTAGATGATGCCTGCTATTTTAAAGGTGACCTGTGTTTGAGGTGTGAGGCAATGCTGTTTGATAAGGGTTGTTTCGCTGTATTAAATTTCACAGTTTTATCATGGATGAAGATACAATGTAATGTACTACTTTCTGTTGTGTATGGATGGTGGCCAGACAGCCTTTGAAAGGAGAATGGAGGGCATGTATGTATTAGGGGACCAAGGGGTGAATGGCTAGTGTGTTTTATTTTCTTGGAATGAGGGAATTGTGTTTCATAATGAGTGCATATTGCTAGTGTTGGTTTTCCTGGCTCATAGCTATGTGCAGCTTGAAGGAGAGGAGTTTGTTATTGTGGGAGATATGTGAAATTGCACATGAGGAAAGCTGGTGGAAGTGATTGAAAGTGATGTGAACTTTGTGACAAACCCACCTGTTCTGCAATACCCCTTGCTTTCTTTCTTTTCACTGTTATATCACTCTCTATCCCTCTGGAAGCTATACGTAGGATAGGGGTGACATACTGAAATATAGTTAATGTCTGTACACATTTGGGGCATGAAGTAGCATATCCATATGGTCTGCTCTTCATACATCAGGGGTGCTCCACGTAATAAATTCAACACCCCTTTTTATCCCTGCAGTTTAAACACACAATATGCACTCATTCTTGATGTTGCTGCTCACAGTCACCATCATGGACACCAGTCCCCACTACATACATAGTGGGATTTCCCTACATGCACTCAACTACATGACACACATCATACATTGGCAAGCTGATGCCCACACATAACCTGACCTCTTTCATGACTGACAACATGAAACTACCCATCAGCTCGGATAAGTGAAAAACTTTTTTTTAGAAAAGAATATCAATCCAGAGGAGCACCACACAATAACATGCTTTTGATGATTAAAGATGCCCCCAAATTGGCCATGCCAGTAATGCCACTGTTTTACAGTTTATTGAAAAACATATTACCTCTAACATCCCTTCAGAAACCACAGATAGTGACCTACAAACACAAATCGTATGCTCCCATAAACATAGGTGTGGCAAATACTGCTGACGTAGATATAAAAAAAAAAGGAAAATACTATACCAAATGTTGCTTTGGCTTCCCTAGATAAATTTGCAAATAACACAAATAAATATATTGATGTCTTCTGTTGGACACAGTGTAAAATCCATATCCCCTAAAGTCACATCCAACATTAAAAGGGACAAAACATCCAAGTGCATCAATGATTACAATGCAATAATTGCCATCTTGTGCAATGCAAACATAGACATACAATACCATGCAGATAATTCCACCACAGTTGCAAGATATGTCACAGCCTATCTCACCAAATCTGAGAAAACAGAGCTAAAAGGCCTCTGCGATGACATGTCGTCCAACAAAACACTGCCACAAAAATTGCACAGCTTCGTTATAAAATTGTTCTCCCATAGTGAATGTGGGTGCTACAAAGCTTCAGACCTTTTAACAGGTGCAGTCTTATGTGGCAAATCTGAACACATTGGGCCTCATTACAAGTCCCGCGCTGACCCTGCTGGTGCTGCCGGTGGGTTGCCATCAGACTTGCAATATTTACCGGCGCCTGGCTTGCCAGAATCAAAGGGGGATTTCAACCTCAGTGTTTTGCTAAGTCAGGCACTGGTAAATGTCAATAAGCATTCCAATTTGAGTCCCATAGGACTCAATGGAAATGGGGATCACGGAAGCCATGGCCCCTCTAACAATGGTGTCCGTGCTTCTATGAAAACAGGCAGGTGGGTGCCATTTCGCCTGCCAGTTCTGACACTGGCAGGCGGGCGGCATCCCCCCGCAGACTCGTAGTGTGCCGGTCCGCTAAAAACGGTGCCAGTAGGCTTACTGACACCGTTGTTACCGGACTGGCACACTTGTAATGAGGCACATTGTCTGTATAAACCTTGGTCCAGCTTCATCACGAAAAAGAGTACTAAAATCATACCAAGAGATAAAAACAATAGCCACGAATGATCCCAACAGCCAGGATATTTTAATAAACAATTGAATTGACACATACTACCCACAAAGAAGTACTGCTTTGGAAAACATGTTCCTGTAAAACATAGCCGAAAACTACTCAAATGCAATGTCACACCAGATGAGAAAACTGGCAAATATTCAGTCTCAACTTGTGAAAGAAGCCTAGTAAATCTTAGCAAACCCAGGCTAATTATTCATATAAAGCTATCATTTAAATATCTGCAACATAGAGAACTTTATTAATTGGCCCTACTGCAACTTTAAAAACCTTAGAGAAAAGAAGAAGAATTATTAGTTGACAATTACTCATTTGAAGCTGCATTCAAAGCAAATGAAAGCAGTATAACAACTGTCAATTTCAAACAATGCAAAGAAATGTTAGACAATGAACGCCAAAGAGAGAAAGAAATTGAAGCTCAAATAAATAAAGACACTCCAGAGGGCAGTCAACCTTCCCTTACAGGAAGCCAAGAACCACTAGGAGGACAACTCATTCTAAATGAAACAGAAATATCCATGACTGAGGTAGAAAATACCATGCATCAATATAAATAATCTGAAGAAGACTTGTCAGTGCTCAAATCATAGCTAAATGATGAACAACTCACCATTTATCTAGAATTCACTGAAGACATTGAACGTGGTTTTAAACATGAAACTAAAATGTGTAACTGTAAACATTATAAACCTCTGCTGCTGTATGTAAGAGGTGAAGCTGGTTCTGGAAAACATTCATAATTAAAATAATCAGAAAATATGTACAAAACCTAACAAACAACAACCTTTTGGCTGTTGTAATAGTCCCCCACACCTCCAGGGTTAGCTGCCTACAACATAGGAGGTGTAAATGTACACCAACTACTGTTCCTTCCAGTAGAACACCAAAACAAATTAGAATGTTGTGTGTATGTATTTATTTTAATTTAATTTTTATCTATTGTGCATTTGTAAGGCACGTATACATCAAGTAAATTGTTTTCCAAAGCACTCACAGGACAATAGGGAGGGAACATGGGAATGAAAAAAAAAACTAATTAGCGATAGAGGCAGACCTCCTAGGCCTTATGAGCATTCAGAAGGTGCAAGTGCAGAGAGAGAGAGAGAGAGAGAGAGAGAGAGAGAGAGAGGGATTAGGGGGTAACTACTAGGTATACCAGGAAGGAAGTGCAGCTGTAAGTGGTCAGCTGGCAGTAAATAAGTAAGTGCAGGCATGTGGTGGCATAAGCCAGTGGGTGCAAGGCAAGTGCTGGGAGCTGGCAAGACGCTGAAGGTGATTGGGTGTGTGAGGCCAGGGCCCAAGAGGCCACATAACGGTCCTGGTCACCAATCTCAGCAACTGCAGGTTTAGCAGGGGAGGGAGGAAGGGAAGGAAGAGATGAAAAAGAAAGTCTTGAGGAGCTCTTGGGATTTGAGAAGATACCGGCCACGATGAAGAGGAAGGAGGAGGCTGTTCCATTGGAGGGAATGCTGAGGAAGGAAATTGTCCACCATCTCGCTGTTTAGCGACGTGCTTAACAAACAGAGAGTTGGTGCTGGAGGAAGATAATCTGCAGGGAGAGTATTTTGTGAGAGCAAGTTGTAGATAGTGTGGCCACTGGCCCCAGAAAGTCTTATGGAGGATACAGAGGGATTTAAATTTGCTGCAAATGGGAGCCAGTGGAGAGTTGTTAGGGTTGGATAGAAGAGGTCCCTGCGCTTGAGGCCAAGAATAAGTCTTGCAGCCCTATGGATTAGCTGAGGGGGTTGTAGATAAGAAGATGGAAGGCTATTGCAGTAGTCTAGCCTAGTGAGAACCAGAGCTCTGGAAACATTGAGCTTCTGGGGGAAAGTGAGGAAGGGAAGGGAGTTTGAGCTGGTAGAGTTGAAAGTGGGCCTTCTTGGCAAGGTCCTGAATGTGAGGGAGGAAAGACAGAGAGAAGTCAAAGAATACTACAAGCTAGCAGCAGATGCTGCTACTGAAATATGCAGAATTCTGAAACAAATGAAAGTGCTCCTAATATATGAAGTAAGAATGGTTTCCAATCTCATGTAGGCTTTAATTTACCTCAGAATGTAAGTCCTAAAAACTGACAATGAGGAACTGTTTGGGGGAAACATGTTATTCTTTTCAGAGACCTTCACAGTTAAAACCAGTAAAAGGTCAACCTATTTTCAAAACATTAGGATACACACACCGCTGCAACACACTCGGCAGCATTGTAAACGTAAATCTCTGGCAACATTTTCAGTATGGAAAATTAACTCAAAACATGCATCCGTCTGCAGACCTCACCTATGCTAACATTTAAAAAAACATTAGAATTGGTCTGCTCTCTCGAGATGCAAAATCTTCTTAAATAGGAGTCTAATTGATGAGCTAAATGGACAAAACACATCTGCTCCTGATGTCAAGCAACACTTAACTCAACAAATTATAAAAATGCATGTCCTTAGTGCCAAACCTTACCAGCAAATCTAACAAATGCCTACTTAATATTCCTTCAATACAAATGTACCCACTAAACTGTAGCACAATGAACAATTAGAATATGGCAACAGGTATCTAACTACATCCATAATACTACAAAGTACTTTCAAAAGTAAATCTGGTTAAAAAATAACCTTAACTGCAATCCACTTCAAATACGCCATCACAATTCTTGTTACTACAAAACATCTTCTAAAGGCTAATGTAGTTAGAATACACCAACAGGTATCTAACTACTTTAATATTGCCATAATGACAACACACTTCAAACAAACATACTATCACATTTACACTCACATAATTGTAATCCTGTATGGAATTTTGTTCCCAATGATCCATTGATTATTTTTATGTCTATACAACAGTGTTTCATACACTAATGTTGTACCAAACATATTACATAGAAAGTATTGTTTATGATGGTCAAAAAAAGTAAATGTATATGTAAAAGTGTATGCAATTAAAGCTCTTAAACTATCCTGCTTAACGAATTATAACTGTTTTGTTCCACAAAAAGAGAACCAATGATTCCAGCTTCATTACTGTATGCAACTAATTAACTATACCAAGTACAAACAAATACATATTCCATAAGCACTATCCTCAATTGTACAACAATTCAAGTATGCAATTCCACCATATTACAAATACTTTATACTTCCACCTACATTAACTATAATTACTATACACATATTACGACCGTGGTGGTTGTGGCCACTGGGCAGATTCTTGGGGCCAAGTATGTACACTGCACCTTTAAATAACAAATCTCGCCCTGGCCCCTCTGCAATTGAAATCATGTCTGTGGAAGCCAAAATTGCTTGGGGCCTCTGAGCCATCTGCAAGCCCTTTTTCCTCTGATACAAACAACTTCATATCATCTTTATTCCACACCCCAACCCATTCCACACCCTCTTTCAGCCATCAAATAACCTCAGATGTGTTTTCCAAGCTGTTTGTTTACAGCACTGCCGCGGACTACTGCGGTGTTCACGGAAGGACGCGCCCATTTTTTTCACCTAGAAAAACAGCTCCATATCATCTTTATTCCACCCCCCACCCTTTCCAGCCCCTCTTTCGACCACCAATTAACACCAAATGTGTTTTACAGACTTTTGCCCCACCGTGCTATTCGCGGACACCGGCGGCTGTTTGCGGATCCAACAAGGCAATCGTTGAAAAAATTATGACGCACCTCACGCTTTACACCATCCAATCAGCGGGTGAGTCTCATGTCCGCAGACATTACGCCGCCCCCTGATTGGTCCAGGGGAGTGTCCGAGGACCAAATAGGGAAGTGAGTTTGTGGACCGGATCCAGATATAACTATTTTTGTTACCTCATTTTATTCTGTTTAAACAAAAACTACTGGACAGATTTACACCAAATTTACAAAAACACGGTTTCAGGACCAAGCTGCCACTACTACCGCAGGTTTGGTGAAAATCTGTCCAGCGATTTGTGCTGTGGGCATAAGCAAAACATTGTTTCCATTGCTTCTATGAGGATTTCTTCACATTTTGAGACCCCCACCCCCTATAACTCCCCCCCTCGGAACGGGACCACACCAAACTTCGCAGAAATATTCCAAGAGGGCCATATACTTTATTTTGCAAAGCTTCGTGAGGATTCATCCAGGGGGTCAAAGTAATAAACCAGCTCTTTCTGTAATTTGAGCAACGTAACCATAACTACACGGGTGCTACCGCATGCTGTGTAAAAGGAGAAAGAGTTAGAATTAAGGAGGCAGATTCTTTTCATTTTTTGGAAACTAGCTGTCTGTGATTGTGCTGACTTCCATTGCTTTGATTTCACCTTTAATTTGCTTATTAAAATACATTTGAGTTTTGAGCAAACCACCTGTTTCTTGCCCAGAATTGACAGGAGTGCCATTATATAAGGGGAAATTATAATGGCGATACCCGCCTAACATAGACGTAATATATTCATCAAAATATATCTTACAGTTTTTGTTACGCTGTTCTGTAATTTAGGGCCTGTAAGGCAGAATCACCTGCAGTACCCTTGGGGAACACTACAGGCAATTAGGACTACAAGTGTAAGCACAATTTCACCTTGGTACAAGCCTTTACTACACAGTAAAGTGGTAGTGATGGCTGAGCAGCCAGACTTATGTCAAGAGTTTAAGTGAGCAGTAGAAAAAGTTACACAAAGGACCAACTAATACAGTGATTCAAGTAAACACTTACTCAAGGTTTCTTGGTAAAAGAATATACATTTATTTACGCAGTCAGTTTGAAAACATTACACTAGCATAAGCAGCTCAATATCACACACTAATAGACCACAAAAATCCAACCAGAAAGTAAATGAACAAGTTTAGCTCCAAAATGAAGTGGAAGCAAAATGGCACTTCAGATACTTAACCAAGGGGGGAAAAGACAAGGTTATAAAAATATACAGCCCAAATACATTCATAGGCAGGGCAAAGGGTTTCAGTTAAATACAACCAGCAATTCTTCTCAATAGGCCTGGGCCAAAGTCAATGTTTCAAAGTCTTTTGTATAGGATAGCACAGTTCTGGTAAGTAATGGTTAAGTCTTTGCCATAGAGATTAGAAGAATTTGGCTAGATGAAAAGTTTGACAAATGTTTAGGGAAAGACAAGGCAGTTGTTCCTGGCTTTTCAAGCAGATCTCGCTGTTCCTGACCTTCAGGCATGGGGACAAGAAGGAGGACGTTGGGAGGTTCCTGCACTGCCCAGGGAAGAGGCCAAAAGCTGTAGCAAGATGTCGATTTAAGGTGTGAGTGCCTTAAAGTCGACAACCTGGTTTCCTTCCCTTTGGCTGTCCGGTTTTCAAAAGCACTCTGATGAAAATTCGACCAGATGGGGACGGTCTCCAGGTGGCTTGTGACTTGGTTTTTCCCACCAAACTCAAGGGAAAAAGTTAACCTTAAAGGGCTTCTCTGTCGTCGGAGTTTCAGGCAATTCAGACCTGCAGCAGGGCTTCACCTGTCATCCAGGAGTTGAAGTTGCGGCAGTCCTCTTCCTTCCTTCCTCTCCTCTTCAATTCTTTTGTTCCAGTGGTCGACTCTGCTTTCAAAGTCCCAGAGAACTGCTTTAAACAGTTTTCCCCCATTCATTCCAGCCTGGCTATTACTCACACAGCAGGGTGGCTGTCCTTGCCGGACAGCCAGCCGGCCAATCATGCAGAGTGCATTCAGGTCTCCTATGAGACTAAGCACAGGGAGATTCGGGCACCTCCCTCACATCCTGTCCACCCCAGACACCTTGGTGCCAGAGGAGGGCTTCAGCAATGAAGCCCACCAAAGGCCAATGAACAAAGGGACCAAACCTGGTTTGGCGGGCAGAGACAAACACAAGAAGGACCTTTCCTAAAAGAAATGACGAAAAAAGATGACCGGAGTGTGTTTTTACAGATAGGTCTTGGGCGCCATATTGAAAAACATGGCTGACCCGATTTTTAGCTACCGTTGTTAGCGGTCGGGAAACATCACGGTAGTTGATCTAAACCACTGCCACTAGCCATTTAAAGTAGGAAAGGGTAACATTTTACTGTTACATGAGTGTTTGGACTCAGGGGAAGCTAGGCAACCCCTCCAGCACTCTGTAGGAAGATAGTGTGTGCTGGGTCAGTAAATTTAAAGAGACAAGTAAAGACAATTTAACTTTCATGCTCTGAAAGACAACCCTTTGCCACTGCACTGAAGGTGCTGTGTGACATACAGAAAAAGATGATGCCTATGGAGTTGTTTTAAAATTCCATAATCAAAGAACACAAAAGTAAAACACACATCAAAATACATGAAAGTGTGGGGAAAAGGCTCACACTCTTTCCTGGTAAAAAAAAAAAAAAAAAAAACTAGAAATCCAGCAAAGTTGCTGGGGCTCTCAAAGGTAAGGGAAATCCCCTTTCATTTGCATCAAACATCTCAAGTGTCGGTGGTCAGTCTGAATCACAAAAGTAGATCCATACAAGTATGGCCTAAACTTCTTCAGTGACCACACAATAGCAAAGCACTCACGCTCTATGGTTGTCCACCTTGTTTCTGGTTCCTTCAGCTTCCTGCTGATGAAGCAAATGGGGTGCTCCCTATCTTTCTCATCCATTTGACTTAGGACTGCACCTATACCTGTATTTGAAGCATCCGTCTTCACATGGAGGTTTGGTAATAGTCAGGAGCTCTTAGGACTGGAGCTTGACAAAGGGCTTCATTTAGTCCTTCAAATGCTTGAGTGCACTCCTCATTCCACTTGACCGTTTTAGGGAATTTGGGAGAGGAGATCACATTCAAGGGAGAAGATATGGTCCCATAGTTCTCAATTAAGTTCCTATAGTACCCAGTGAGGCCTAGGAATTCTCTCACTTGGGTTTGAGTAGTAGGGGTGGCCCAGTTTTGTGCAGCTTGTACTTTGCTAGGCAATGGCCTGATTTCACCTCCTCCTACCTTTTGTCCAACTTAGACCACTTTACTCTGACCAATTTGACATTTACTAGCCTTTATGGTCAGATGGGCCTGCTCAAGAACCTGCAAAATATATCCTAAGTGGTCAACATGTTCTTTCCAAGTAGGGCTGAACACTGCAATTTCATCCAAGTATGCCATGCAAAAGTCCTCCATCCCATTCATAACTTGATCGACCATACTTTGGAATGTCGAAGGTGCATTCTTTAGTCCAAAAGGCATTCCCTTAAACTAATAGAAGCCTGCTGTGGTTGAGAATGCAGTTTTCTCCTTGGCATGGCCTGTCAGTGCTATTTATCAATAGCCTGAAGTGAGATCAAATGTACTGAGGTACTTGGCTGAACCAAGTTTATCCACCAGTTCATCTGTCCTTGGTAAAGGGTGGGCATCAGTTTTGGTGACTGCATTAAGAGCTCTATAGTCCACACAGAATCTCAACTCCTTGGATCCTGCCTTTGGTACTAGAACAACTGGAATAGACCATGGACTAGTAGAGGGTTCTACTACCCTGACATCAAGCATCTTGTTGACCTCCTCCTTTATGTGGGATCTTATATAATCTGACATCCTGTAACCTCTGTTTTTGACAGGTAAACAGTCACCAGTTTGACTATCATGCTGGCTCCAAGGGATCAAGCCTGGTGATAGTGAAAACAGGGAGGCAAACTGATTTAACAGAAACGTGCACTCTTCCTGTTGTTCAGTTGTCAAATTAGAATAGAGATTAACTCCTTCTATTTTCTCATCTAAAGGCTGGCCTCTGAGAAGGTCAGGTAGAGGTTCACTCTTCTCTTCCTCTTGAGCTGAAGCTAGAAGCAAAGCTCCCACTTCTGGTCTTGAGACAAACACTTTTAAACGGTTGCTGTGAAAGACTCTGCAAGCCTCCTTAAGATTGCCTAAATCCACCAGATAGTTGACCTCTCCATGTTTACCAACAACCTTGAAAGGTCCTATGCACTTATCCTGTAAGGCCCTCTGCCTTGTAGGTACCATAACTAGAACTAGCTGGTCTTGAGTAAACTCAACTATGTTGGCCTTCTGGTCATGCCGATGCTTCACCAGAGCCTGACCTGCTTTCAAGTTATCTGATGCTTCTGCCATCATGTGTGACATTCTCCTCCGGAGACCTATCACATAGTCAGTGACTCTCACTGGCTTGCGGGAAGGAGCACTCTCCAACGCCTCCTTAATTAGGGACAAGGGGCCGCTAACTGGATAGCCATAAAGAATTTCAAAGGGACTAAATCCAACTCCCTCCTGAGGAACTTCTCTATATGCAAAGAGAAGGCATGGCAGTAGAAAGTTCCACTTTCTTCTAAGGGGTTCCTCTAAAGCACCTATCATGCTCTTCATTCTAAGGTTAAACCTCTCTACCAATCCATTCGTATGAGGATGGTAGGCAGTTGTGAACTTGTAAGTTTTTCCACATGGCCTGCATGCAGTGGGACATAAAATTGGATCCCTTGTCAGAGATAAACTCCTTAGGAAAATCTACCCTAGTAAAAATACCAGGTAGGGCCTTAGCAACAGCCTGAGCTGTAACAGTTCTCATAGGTATTGCTTCATGATACCTAGTATTTGTATTTATTTGTATTTATTTTATTTGTATTGCGCTCCTGGCCCTCGGGCATCTGGGCACATGTCTTACAGATATAAATAGCTATACAGGACAAAACAGCCTTTACAACATAATGAGAAGACAGTGAATTGTATTGAGCTGAAGGCTAGGTTAACAAAGAATACAGAGGTATATTCAACTTGTATACAGAATAGTACAGACAGGTACATCACATAGGTAAAGGCAAGTGAATGTAACAGTGAGGTTACAAAGGAGGAACAAGGTAAGGTTACACATTAAGGTAAGGTAATAGTAGGAGCAGAGTGGAATGGAGAGCCCTCCAGATCACCGGGTCAAGCGGTAGCTAGGCTTAAGAGTGTTGCCCATCATGGTCCAACCCCTGAAGCCAACATTTGGTTTTGCTTTTAAATAGTTGGAAGAGAGGTTCGGCTCTGAGGGAAGGAGGTAGAGTGTTCCATAGCTTGGCCCCTAGGACAGGGACACTATATCCTCCAACTTTTGGAGCTTAAATCTAGGAATGGATAAGATGTGCGCATGAGCTGATCTAGGGGTCTTGTAGATGTGTGGGCAGAGAGCCGGTTGGTAAAATATGCTGGGGCGAGGTTCGCCCGGGCTTTGTACATCAGTGCTAAGGTTTTAAGGGTGATTATGTGCTCAACGGGTAGCCACTGAAGGTTTTGTCTTGTGTCAGAAATGTGAAGTTGCCTCGGGATGTTGAGGGCAGCCCCAATGCCATTATTCTGGGTTACTTGGAGCTTGTTGATATTTCTTTGACTGGTCCCTAGGTAGGGGCATTGCAATAGCCAATTTTGGCCATGACTAGGATTCGAGCAAGGGTAATACTGTTAGTTGCCGTGAGGAAGGGCCTGCACTCAGTAATTAGTTTGCATGTGTACGCTGATGCTGCAACCACGGCGTTAGTTTATCTGGTGAGCGATAGTGTAGCATCCACGTAGATACGTAGGGTTTTGGTATTATTGGAGACATTAATAGTGTTGCCATGGATAATGGAGAATTTGCAGGCAGAGTCCAGTTTATTAAGTCGAATGTGAGAACCGAGGATTAGTAGCTCAGTTTTCTCATCATTTTGACAGAGTCCATGATGCACCATCCAGGCTTGGATGACTGAGTAGACTTCATTCAGGGCTTTTGTGTCAGTTGCGTGGTCACCAGTGATAGGGATGAGTATCTGCGCAGTTTGTGTACGTCACACCCAGATAATCAAGAATGTCAAAGAGAGGCTTCGTGAACACATTATAGAGAGTAGGGGAGACACAGGACCCTTGCGGTACCCCACAGAGGACTGGTGAGGGTTCAGCAGAGGCAGATGGTGAGAAAACCCTCATGGTTCTATTTGCAAGGAAGGATTTGATACAAGATGATGCTTCATCTGAGAAGTGGGCAGCTGTTTTTAGGTGGTGGCAGAGAGTTTGTTGGTTGACCAAGTCAAAAGCTGTGATAGATCAAGCAGAAGTAGGAGTGCTAATTTACCCTTGTCTTTTATATCTTGGATTTGTGTTATGAGATCAATTAGGGCTTTTTCCGTACCTTGTCTGGGGCGGAAGCCTGATTGCCTAAGGCCCAGGAGATTGTTAGATTCTAGGTAATTCTGTATTTGCAGATAGGCTGCATGGTCCAGAATGTTTAGTAGAAAGGGTACTGTTGTAATCGGTCTATAGTTGGATGGGTTACAAGGGTCAAGAGTGGGATTTTTGATTAGAGGGATGACCCAAGCACCTTTAAGATTGTCTGGCACAATTCCTGTTTTGAAGGAGGCATTAATGAGAGTGGTAATGAAAGGAGCAAGGTCATGAGTGGCTGCTTTATTGATTGGAGCAGGGCATAGATCGCCTTGACATTTGGAAGGTTTGAGCTTCTTAATAATGTTTTCCACTACCCAAATGGAGGTAGGTGAACAACTGAATGGTTTGAGAGAGAGTTCCTTGGTAGTGATATTGGATTCTGGGTCAGCGAGTAAGCTACATGCGAGTAGCATGGTCTACTACATTCAGGATACACCTGTTTCCTGAAGATGTTGGAGGGCCTAAGGACCAACAATGTTGATTCCTACCCTCTCAAAAGGGACTCCCACCACTGGGAGAGTCACCAAGGGGGCCACATTCTTGGCTCCACTCTTGCCAGATGTTTGGCAAGTGTTACAGCTTCTACAGAACTTATCTACATCATACCCCAACTTAGGCCAGTAGAAATACAGAGAGGGCCTTTCCTTGGTCTTCTTAAAACTTAAGTGACCAGCCAAAGGTATCTCATGGGCTAACTGTAGAAACTGGAGCCTGCTTTCAAGAAGCACTATAAGTCTTCTGTAGTCCCCTGGGATAGACTCAGTCGGTTCACTGTAAAAGACGCCATCTTCCCAGAATAACCTATGCTTCCCTGGCGTATGCCCATCCAGCTGGGAAGCTGCCTGTTGGCGAAGACCTTCAAAAGTAGGAGACTCTCTTTGACCTCTGCTGAAGTCTGCCCTACAGGGTCCACCTTCTGCCAGTAAAGACTCCAGCTCAGGATGGTTGGCAGGATCCAGATCTCCAACAGGATCAAGGTCCTCTTCCAGCTCTGATTCCTTAGCAGCTGATTTAACCACACAAGGTTGTTCCACACACTCAGCCTCTGCTGGTGGAGGAGTCACAGGTGTGACTTTGTACAGTCCTCTCGGGGATGTCCTTGTTGGTAGCACAGGAAGGCTGGCTGGTTTCTTCCTAGAGGTTTTAGGTTGCCCCTTTTCCTCCTTCTTCTTAGACATTGCAGTTAGTAAGTCCTGTTGACTGGGAGTTATAGTTTCCTCTATAATCTCGTCTGGAGAGCCCCTTAAGGTACTCTCTCTGGCCTTTCTAGTATGCTCCTGTTTCCTTTTGCTGGGAGGCCTGGGGGTGCTTGATACAACTCCAAGAGTTTTCAAGTCATTCCCCAACAGGACTCTCCCAGGTACTTCACTCTGCACACTTACAGGTATCTTGACAGTCAAATCATTACATTGGGTGAGAGCTGGTAACTGTGTAAGCATTTGGACAAGGCCTCCAGCAAGCTTAGTTAGTAATTAGAGTGCCTTAGCAACATCCTATTCCCTGAAAAATGATTAATCAACTACAGTTATGCTGGCCCCAGTGTCTCTAATGGCAGGGGTCTCCTGACCATTCACAAGAACACTGTCCTTGTAATACTCTTTAGTATTGTCTGGAATAGAGTTATACACATCTAAGTGCTGTTGTTCCCACAGACCCAGGGATACTAAAGGAACACTGGTTGAAACTTTCATGGGTTCCTCAGCAAGCAAGTGAAAGTTTCCACTTGCCATTGGTACTTCATCCACTGGGGAGAAGGCTAAGGAGACAGTGTGGACCCCTGAAGGTTTACCCTTACATCTGGGATCCCCTTTTGCATGGTCAGTTGACCCACAAGCATAACATTTACCAAATGTCTTTATGAATGGGGGTTTGTTCTGACATCCTTCTGGTTTGTCCCCAGAAGGTACACTAGCCTGATTTGGTTTCCCTTGTGGCTTACCCTTGTTATGTTTGTGGCCCTCTTTTGGAGTGGAAGTATTTGAATTTTCTGTCGTATCTCTTCTTGTGCTGTTTCCCCTCATCCTTCTTCTGAGTTACCCCAGAATCCTTGTGGGTAGCCCTGTTGGCAACCCACAAGTCAGCAGCCCCTGCTAACTTTTTTGGATCAATTTCCTTAGAGTCAGCCAAGTGCTGTCTCAGCTGAGGAGAGCAGGCATCATAAATAGATTCCAACATAAACACATTTCTAATACCTTCATAAGTGTTCACTTTGTAACCCTTAACCCATCCATCTAAGTTTTTCAAACATTCAGTCACCCAGGTAGCCCAAGGGGTACCATCATGCTTTTTGAGGGTTCTAAACCTCTTAAGATACTGAGAAGGGTTCTTCCAAAATCTAGCTATTAAAGCTAGCTTCACAGTTTCATACTCCTTTCTGTCTATATTCCCCAACTCCATTACCACATCAGTTGCAACAGGGGGTAGCCTAGAAAAAAGCCAAGGAACCAACTGATTCCCTGTAATGTCTTGAATTCCATGGTTATATTCAAAAGCAGCCAACCAGTCCAAAATATAAAGCTTAACCTCATACATACTTACTGCATCTTTGGGCATGCAAGGTCTCTTAGGACTGGAAGACCTAGATGACTCTGGGAGAGAACCAGTTTCAAGAGACAACTTTTTCATTTCAAGTGCATGATTCAATTCCAATTCTCTGAGTCTAAGCTCTTGATGCTTTGTTTCAGTTTGAGCTTGGAATCTTTTAAATTCGAACTCTAGTCTCATATTTTCAAGTGAGACACATTCAGGACATAGATTTGGACCTGATGGGGTCCCTGTGGTAAAAGGTTGAGGCCTATGAGCAGGTAGAGGTAAAACAAGGCCTATATTCTGAGACTCTTCTGCCTCCTCTAACTCATCCACAATATTAGAGCTGGGCTCTGACATATTATCATCCTCATCAACATTTTCCACATATTCTACAGGTGTGGGGGTTTCAGACCCACTCCTCATATCTGATATTCTAACAACGTTTCTATCAATTCAACCTTTTTGCCTTTTACAGTGAGATTCCTAGCTTCACACATATCTCTCAATTGATCAACAGTTAAAGTCACTAGGGTCTCCTGTCTGTAGCTTTCCATATCAGTCATGATAAAACAATTGCTTTACTAGTGTTGTTTTGCCTTGGGAGGATTATTTGAACAAAAGTAAAAGTAGCACTCTAAATGTAACAAGTATCCTCACTGCTGTATGCCAGTGTTATGCAAAATCACCTGCAGTACCCTTGGGGAACACAATCCTGTACTACACAGTAAAGTTTTAGCGATGGCTGAGCAGCCAGACTTATCTCAAGAGTTTAAATGAGCAGTAGAACAAGTTACACAAAGGACCAACTCATACAGTGATTCAAGTAAACACTTACTCAAGGTTTCTTGGTAAAAGAATATACATGTATTTACTTAGTCAGTTTGAAAACATTACACTAGAATAAGCAGCTCAACATCACACACTAACACACCACAAAAATCCAACTGGAAAGTAAAGGAACAAGTTTAGCTACAAAATGAAGTGGGAGCAAAATGGCACTTCAGATACGTAATAAAGGAGGGAAAAGACAAGGTTATAAGAATAGACAGCCCAAATGCATTCATAGGCAGGGCAAAGGGTTTCAGTTAAATGCAACCAGCAAATCTTCTCAATAGGCCTGGGCCAAAGTCAATGGTTCAGAGTCTTTTGCATAGGATATCACATTTCTAGTAAGTAACGGTTAAGTCTTTGCCACGTAGATTAGAAGAATTTGGCTAGTTGATGAAATTTTCACGCACTTTCTTGATGGCCAAAAAGATTTCCGGACCGCGTTTTCACAGTACCTTGTCAATGAAGAAAGCTGTAGCTGAGGAAGTTGTTCCTGGCAGTTCGAGCAGATCTTGCTGTTCCTGAGCTTCAGTCATGGGGACAAGAAGGAGGATGTCGGGAGCTTCCTGCACTGCCCAGGGAAGAGGCCAAAAGCTGTAGCAAGATGTTGGTTTAAGGTATGAGTGCTTTAAAGTCCACAAGCTGGTTTCCTTCTCTCTAGCTATCCGGTTTTCAACAGCATTCTGATGAAAATTCGATCAGATGGGGACGGTGTCCAGGTGGCTTGCGAGTTGGTTGTTCCCACCAAACTCAAGTTAAGAAGTTAACCTTGAAGGGTTTCTCTGTCGTCGGAGTTTCAGGCAATTCGGACCTGCAACAAGGCTTCACCGGTCGTCCTGGAGTTGCAGCAGTCCTCTTCCTTCCTCTCCTCTTTGGTTCTTTTGTTCCAGTGGTCGACTCTGCTTTCCAAGTCCCAGAGATCTGCTTTTAAACAGTTTTCCCTGATTCATTCAAGCTTGGCTGTCACTCACACAGCAGGGTGGGTGTCCTTGCTGGACAGACAGCCAGCCAATCATGCCAGAGTGCATTCAGGTCTACTAGGAGACTAAGCACAGGGAATTTCGGGCACCTCCCTCACATCCTGTCCAACCCAGACACCCTGGCGCCAGAGGAGGGCTTCAGCACTGAAGCCTGCCAAAGGCCAACGAACAAAGGGACCAAACCTGGTTTGGTGCGCAGAAAAGATGACCAGAGTCTGTTTTTACAGATCGGTCTTGGGCGCCTTATTGAAAAACATGGCTGACTCGATTTTTAGCTACCGTTTTTAGCGGTCGGGAAAAATCACGGTAGTTTATCTAAACCACTGCCACCAGCCAGTTAAAGTAGGAAAGGGTAACAATTTACTGTTACATGAGTGTTTTAACTCAGGGGAAGCTAGGCAACCCATCCAGCACTCTATAGGAAGATAGTGTGTCCTGGGTCAGTAAATTTAAAGATACTAGTAAAGTCAATTTAACTTAAAGTCAATTTAACTTTACATGCTCTGGGAGACGGTAGTCAGTCCCAGAGAAAGTATTTAAACATTGGAAAGTCTGAAAGACAGCCCTGTGCCACTGCAATTAAGGTGCTGTGTGACACAGAGGAAACGATTATGCCTAGGGAGTTGTTTTAAAACTCCATAACCAAAGAACACAAAAGTAAAAAACACATCAAAATACTTGAAAGAGTGGGAAAAAAGGCTCACACTCTTTCCAGGTAAAAATAAATCAACTCGTAGAAATCCAGCAAAGTTGCTGGGGTTCTGAAAAGGTAATGGAAATCAGCACATTTTGAGAATTCTCCCTAACAGGTCCTCAGTCTTACCATGGAGATCGGAAAGACACTACGCAGTTTTCAAAACAGTCCGCAGTACTTTTTTCCACCTCACACGAAGAAGCTTTTAGAGTCAAATAGACTGTGTACCTTTTCATATGAAAAGAAAGTTCTACTCATTGATGTAAATGCTTGTTCAAACATGAAGTATCTGACCTTCGTCTGCTGGTTCAGTTTGGTGTTAAACAGTTATCTTTAAAGAAATATATATTTCCTAAAAAACAAAATTAAATCTAAGTGATGAAAAGATTTGGTTGCAGAAATGCATTTATCATTTTCGGTTCGGAAAAGAAAGTATCAGTTTACAATGCTATGAAGTATTCATTTATTGTAATATTTACAGAGATTATCTGATTGTTGCCATTTATATGAATACAATATGTAATGCTGTGATATGTAGAGAAAGCCATATTATCAAGTCAATCTACACCACAACCCCAACTTGACATTGTAGTGAGGAGAGAGTGTCATATGTTTTCTTACTCAAGTACTATTCTTTTTTATAGAAGTGATGACAGGGGACATTACAGGTTAACATTATTAACTTGAAAACTAAGGGCCTACTTCACAGAAGTGTTTTATAATGGCAAAAACGCTGATGGAAAACAATCTGTATATAAGGATCTAAGGGCTCGATTCATAGAATGTTTTGTGTGCCACAATCGCACTCTGTGCCAAAAAAGTTCACGTTGCTGCGTGCAAAACTTATGTTGCTGATTCATTTAATTTAAACATTTTATACCGTTGTGAAAACCTTCAAGTTGTACAGTGATAAAAACCTCCTAAAACATTGTCATCATACATACAATTCATAAAATAGCCAAAAGCTGTAATAAAATAGATTGGAATATTTTTGTGGAAGAAAAAAAGTAATAGCATACAAGAAAAACCGAAATAATGAAACAAAAGCTAAAACCAATTTCAATTCTGACGGGGAGAGTTAACTCGTAGCCCCTACAGTTTCTAAAATAGTACATAGATAAAACAGCTTCATTCATCTCCATCATTATTCACTGTCATTGATGGCAGAAACATATTCCGATGAACTTAGCTGATTGCCACTGGCACCAATTTTTAAATCGGTTCCAGATGTCCCTCTGATATTCTGAGTTATACAACAAAAATCTAATCTGTGCAAATCAATACTTACACACAGAGATATAAATATTATAGGGCACCATACATTAGGTTCCCCCATGTTGCTGATTCATGGATCAGAATTTGTGAGGGTTTGCACTAGGGGTGTGGTGTACCGAACTTTGGCTTTGAGTAAGTATTCGGCCGAATTCCGGCTGAAAAAAAATCTATTCGGCTTCGGCCGAATAGTTCCTTGCTATTCAGCTCTTGCCGAATACTTTGACATACTCCTTTGAATACAATGCAACATGAACTCAGAAAGGCAAATATAGACATCAGTTTGCAAAACTGAATACAATTAAACCAGACAAATTGCTATCACAAGGCTGAAAAATATTTTATATTGTAATCTGCTCTTTAGGGCATGTTTTGTTACAGATTCTTAGTCAAAAAATGTGCTCATCTTTTATACTTAGCCTGCAACAATACAGAAACATCTTTTTTTTTGGCGAATGTTTATAAGCAATGTGCACTTTTTTCAGTTGGAAAAAACAAACTGAAAGAAATGTGCATAGATATTTCAGTTCCTGTCAGGTCACTTCCCATTGCATACGTCATAGTCCCCCCTTTTCTTTTTTTTTAAGGACTTGAGTCCTGAGTTTAACATTATATGATATTTTGTCAGGAATTATAAGTTGCATATGTTTGTGTATTGGCGAGAAAGAGTGGCTAGGATAAGTGAAAAGTGAGCAGCATTTGTTTGGGTGGGGTGAATAGTTGTGAGATGGAGTTCACGCATTTCAGATTTCCTCTCGACTTGTGTCCTGCATGAGCCGACATGAACCATTTTATACATTTCTATGTGAGCTGCAAAGAAGTTTTGAAACTCGACCTTATCGACTTTGCAACGGGATAGAGAATGCAATGCATCTGATTCACTAGTCAGTCTTTTTTAATTTGTGAAGCCTCCTACTTTAACAGGCACTGAATATGCAACAATCATATGTACATTTGGTCCTTTCTTTTTGGGTAAATCTGCTCTATTTGTGGCTTTTACACTTTAAATAAAGATGCTACATTATATACAATAACAAGAAATAAAAGTATAGAATGCATTTAATATGGTGCTTTATTTTTTTTTTAATAAGTGTGTTTTTTGAAGTTTGGTACATAATTTAATAAATAAAGCAACTATTCGCCTTCGGCCGAATAGATGCCAAACTATTCGGTATTCTGCCGAATACTAAATTTGCTATTCGGTAAAGCCGTAGTCTGCACTCACTTTGCGTGGCTCCTTACCTATTTTGTGTGGTGCTTAGCGCTTTGCGTGACACACTGCATAATGTGTGCGAAGGGCCAGTGTAAAGGAATAAATAGGGGATGAAACATGCATATTCCCCATTTCTTATGCAAAACGAGGAAGAACCAGGATACTGTGGGCTTGTTGAGGGACGCAGCATGTAAAAAATAACACGCCCAGTCAAGCACAAACATAACCCAATTCATGGATTACTAACCGCAACTTTCCAGAGCGAAAAGGTACATGAAAACTTTGTGATCTCACTGCCATATAATGCGCAACACAATGTACAAAGTGCAAAGGATATGTATATAAGCACACAATGCACACCATTTCAAAGTTTCACTTCCAGGATGAATCCGGCTGTTGTGCCAACGATCGTACATGTCCATGGAAAGAGGAGGAGGAGGGGGATGGTAAGGAACAGAATTCTCCATCCTTACACAACGCTTTTTGGAATGCCAGATGGCAAGGGTTATGCAACACAAATATTCCCTCCGTATGTCATCCTAGACCTGGTCAGGGAGCGGTAGGATGACCTTGCAACCTTGCAGGTGACCCTGGGTGGTAGATGGTGCTGGTCTGAGCTTAGGGGACAAAGGGAATGGGGACCCTGTGAAAATCCACAGTTGCACCCCAGGGAAGCCTTTGGGGCAATTGATGTTAAAGTGACCCTCAGACCGGCATACCCTCAGGAGGAACACTGAACAACAAGGTGAGATTGAAGTGATGATGATCAATGTGTTCTACAGTTCACACATACAAATTGCAGCAACCTGCATTTTTCATTGATGAGTGATCAACCAACACGAGTCACAGACCACTTTCATCCATCCAGATGTCGGCCAGAACGTGCTGGTGCAGGAGAGGTTAGGGGGAAAGAGCACCAGCCATCCTGGGTGCATGGTGAGATGGACCCATGCCCCTTTGAGCATCCTCACTTGGGAGCCCAACAACACCATTGTGGAAAACAACAAACATGTTCCCAGTGCATTGTCCGCTAAGTCTGCTTGATGGCCTCTGTGCCAGCATGATGGCCCTTCACATGGTGATGGTGGGGCGGGCTGCAACAGGCATATGTATGCCTTGTGCAAGACTACCTTCCCCATCACACAATCCAACTAGGGCCATACAAGTACAGCAGCTGTAACATAAGCAGGTGGACTTAGATTTACCACACAACGATTGTACAGAACTGCTGCATATACCTACTCAGTAGCAAAGGCTGAACCGCATGGCCAAGAAGACCTGCACTGCGGCGAACAACACCCAACCCCATCCATATTGAGCTGGCCACCAGGATGCCCAGTCTCTACTCTGACTATATGGGAAGGCACCCATGTAAGTGGCCCACCCAAGGGGGCATACCCTTGACACAGTCCCAAGGTGGCTGAAATCCATTCCCTGAAACTGTGTTCATGAATGTGGGAGGCATGCCAGAATAGGGACAGCTGTTTCGGTGTTCCCAGGCAGAGTCACAATTCAGTACGAGGGATCAACCAACACAACAAGTATGCATTGCTTTCACACGTGGACTGTGTCCCCCCCTCTGTCAAAAACAAGAAGGTCACATCAAAGAGTGTGAGCACCAATGAACACATCAACGGAACAGAGTAATCACTGGTAGTGAAGTAAACACATTGCCAACAGAGTATGTTAGTCACTCTGCACACAGGGGTTAGTCTGCCCTGGGCTGTAGGCACAAGTCAGGGCATTGATGGCAGGCATACACGTCTGGCACACCCACTGCCAGGTTGGCGGGAGCCTGTGGGCTACCCTTGGATGCAGGGAAGGGAAAGGGACACCAAGGGAGGAGGCTGCCCAATGGGTAGTCCGGATGGGGTCATTGAGTCTGAGGAGTTGAGTCATCGGTCCGGTCTGGTGAAATCCCTGCATCTACATCATTAGGCTGCAGGATTCAGGAGGAGGTGGTGTGTTGTCAGGCAGCAGTTTAAAATCTGTGTGGTCTGAGGTGAGGTCAAGGTTTTGGGGATCTATGGAAGGGTGTGGGTGTCATCTGTGTAGTTGTAGCGGGGCAGGTCATATAAGCGGACAAGGGTAATGCAGAGTACATTATGCCTTGAGAGTGGAGTTTGTTGATGAGGATGCATTGTTGATAGTGCCGAAGGTTGCCTATGGGTCAAGGAGGATAAGTGCAGCAAAGCCTTCTGATTCTGCTGTTCTTTGTGGAAGTGCAGCTAGAAACCCAAAGCACATGCATGGATGATCAAGGGTACATGCACACACACAGGCATGTGGCCCAACACAGATCTTTAATGACAGTCACCAACACCAAGACCCATGATCCATGCAAACCCTTTTTGTGACACTGCATGCCACTATTGTGGGGAAAACACCACCAGCCATGAACAGGTTTAACAGTGCACAACCTTACCTACCGTCAGAGCTGTTCAGCAGTGATTATCTGACCAACTCCACCCAACACTGTACCTCCACATTGGTGAATGGAGGGCCATGTCAGGCAGAGGATATGGGAACTGCAGTGGAAAAAGGGTGCTGGAGGGACCTCTCAGGGAGCACAGCTACTGGATGGGGCAAGATACCTGTAACAAAATAGGACATTGATTGGACATTTGTACATCAATGATTGCTATCTGCACCTGTATGTGCAAGGATGTTGCAGTCCATCTAGCCATGGTAGTTGGCTCCATGGCGCATGGCTGCATGTCCAATCCCTCACTCAGGTAGGCTTTAAGAGGGCAATGGTACATCACTCAAGGTAACAATAAATTACAAAAAATGTCCATTTTAGGCAATGTTAAATCAAAATATGTCCACCCTGGCATGGGGTGGAGTTTCTGTGAAAAATAAATCATACCCCTTTCATGGGCTCATGCACTGGTGATAGAGGGGGTGTGTGTGGTCTGGGACTGCCATCCTGTGGGGGATCCTCAAGTAGAGGTGGGGGTGGGGGTGTGGGTGGTGGTGCTGGTGGTGCAGCCTGTCCACACAATGCCAAAGCCTGTCTCGGGAGGATAGCTCAGGGGCAACGTGCTCACCTTGGAAGCTAGACAACACGAAGCAATGCGGGTTCGATCCCCGGGTCCACACTTAGAAATCTCTGTTATTAAGCTTGTTATAGATCACCAATTACAATTACAAAAGCTTGGTCTTCATTGGCTAGGGCCACTCATGACACAGATGCCTGCATGAGTAACCCAATTGTGGAGACGTCACAATGAACTTCCTCCTAAATGGCCACCGAGTCCGTGTGTGCGCTCACTCGTGACACATCAGAGTGCTGGGAGAGTGTCAACCTCAAGGCATCCATCTCCAGGTGGGAACTTGAAGCCAAAAGCTCATTGTGCAGTGAATCCCTCATGCTCTCCATCGCATGGCATTGGGAGTTTTGAAATACCAACATCTCCAGCTGCAGGCCTTTTCTCTGAGCCACTGCATCTCGATACTGGGAATCCCACAGAGATGCCAGATCAGTCTGCTGGCTTTTGATGTTGGCCTCCATGGCAGTTTGTGGGAGAGCCTTAAGGACTTAATCTGAACATGCAGTATCCTCATCAGGCTGTCCATCAACAGCTGCTGATGGTCTTGAGAGGCGAGATTCTGTGCATCCTGTGCAGCTGGTGAGATGTTCTCAGCCGGCAATGGATATACCCAGCCATCCCCTGTATGACCTCACCATGTCAGATGGTCGCACAAAGCGTTTGTTGATCCCACTTTGTCTGTCTGTCATCCACACCTCCACCACGTATGTGGGGCTGATGGTGGTGGGAAGCCAGTGTCCAGACCAGTCACAGTGGGACCCCTACCCCTGCTGCTGATCCCAACACAAGTGAAGCCAATCTTGCAGCCTAATGATGTAGATGCAGGGATTTCACCAGACCGGACCGATGACTCAACTCCTCAGACTCAATGACCCCATCCGGACTACCCATTGGGGAGCCATCCATGTCCTCTGTGAGCCCTCCACATGTGTTGAAGCAGCTTCATGTACAGAGTCTGAAAAGTCAGTAGAAGAGTCTGCAACCATACGAGGAGTGCATCCAGCACCTTGGGATTCTCACTTGGCATGACACCTTGGCTTCCACTGGTGGTCTGACTAGTGTCCCCCTGCTCTTCCTACTCCACATCTTCATATGCTGAATCATCACCTGCACCAAGACAGAAAACATCATGAGGTTACAGTACCTGGCAGTACATGCACATGTGCATTACAATGCATACAGACACGCAATGGCTGCTAAACACACATCACACATTGTGACAGTACACGTAGACCTGTACGGCACAGATTAATGGCATGTGGTGACCTGTTTAATCATGGCTGGGTATATTAGGTTGTGCGTGGTTTGTGGTATCAAGAGTACATACATACAAATAGACATGATTGAGAGTGATTCCCATCAGTGGAATGATGGAAGGATTTGCATCATCAGTGAGTCCCTTCTCTGACCTTTTTGTGTTGCAAAATGTGGAAGTGTGACCTGTACATCTGCTAACACAAAATGTCATGCAGGCATATGTGTTGCCATGATCTCCCCAACCACTGTTGCAACACTGCCCCCTGCAACATACGTGGTTGGTCACAATTGCAACATCGTAATCAGGTGTGTGGAGAGTGCGAAATGGAAATGACCAAGGCACACTTTCAGGGCCACTGCTCCATTGACAAATGTTGAATGTACTACACTGAAACATCCATTGGCCATCCACTTCACGTCCTGTCTGGAAGACTGGAAGACGGCCTCATGCATCTATGCACAGACATTGTTGCTCATCCATGTCCACCAGCAGCCAGCGCCAGGGAAATGATAACTGTGACAACATGCACACAATGCTGTGATTCTACATGAGTCCTGATTGGCATTCGCAATAGATGATGCACATGCATGACACTGTGAATGTGGTCAATGAGATGTGTGTTGTATGTCACTGCCACACATACGAGTACTAGCACAGCAGTGAAAGCTAGCAGACACTGATTTGTACTGTGGCACCAACATATACCACACACAGAAACCACACAACCACCTCCTTGAATGCAGGTCAGGTGATGAAGTGTATACGGTAGCCCCATGGATGGCTGTCAACTGCAGCCAACTGTACTACAGGACATATGTGATCATGCATGCACAATTATCAGCACATACAATACACACTAATGCCACTGACCAGATTTGTCGACATAGGTATCCATGCCTGCCATGCCAAGCATCTTCTCACTACTGATCATTCCACTTGCAACCTCTTCGAAAGGTGTCATCTCCTCCTCCTCTGGTGCCCCTCCTCCAGAGGCCTGGGCAGAGGCCAGGTTGTCACTGAACTTCTCCTTTGTACTTCAAATTAGGTCCTCCATTCGCTTGCGGACCTGTTTAGCAGTGTGCCTCTCCAAACAAGTGTTCAAGAGGTCTGTGACATCCTGCCACATTCTCATTCTCCGAATGGGAGTATGGGTGCTGCCAGCCAAGGGGTAGAGGTCCACATGGTGTTCCTGCGCATAGTCCGTGAGGAGTTCAAGCTCCTCATTGATGAAGCACTTCTACATCAATGGCCCCTTCTCCTTCAACTGTGACTGATCATGGGGCTGTGCCTCTTACTGCTCTGCAGGGTGTCCCCTCTTGGTCCTAGTGGCCCTTGGTGGTGCTGGGCCACATCTAAGCCTCTGACCATGTCCTTGTCCTGAAGCCAGGCTACACCACCTTTTAGGGCATGTGTGTCCTTACCAAATGATCCTCCTTGTGCAGGGTCATGTGTGTCCACACTACGTCCTCCTCTGGGGAAGAGGCATGTGTATACTTACCCTGCCCCCGTCCTCCCCCTTTCTGAGTCTTCCCACTCATGGTGCCAGCCAACAGAGAATTACACCCCAAAGATATACAGGAGATGGTATGCATAGAGCAAATATGTACGCAATGCGTAGAGGCACTGCAACCCCCAAAATGTGTATGCAATGCATTGAGGTAACCCCAGACAAAAAAATGTGGTATGCATAGCACAAAGGCAGCGGCTTGTGAAAGACCCCCAAAAGTGTGTTAGCTATAGTAAGTCGTCGATCTCCGTACCTTCTCACGCACAACTGGGAATGCGTGTTGCACCTCTTAAATTGCGCCCTCACTGCTGTGGGCCGCGGAGGTGTGCTATGTGCAGCACGTAGCATGTAATTTTCAGGCTTAGGCCCTTTACTCTCTTCTCCATGCTGCCTCATGAGTCTATGATACAAATCTATCTCTTCCCGCCCTGTGCCATATATTTTACTTCCTCCTGCTCCTCCTGCCCTGTTTTGCCTACAAACCCTACCATATTCTGCTGCCTAGTGTTTGTGAGTGTCTGATGGCCACCATCACTGCCTTAGAGGGCCTGTTGTTCCCCCATTACCTGTTCTCCTGTGGCTCACCTGTGAGACACTGTGACCACCTCTACTGCCGACAAGGGACTTCCACCTCTGTTCCACCAACAGTGCTCCATGGCACATCATCAGGAACCAGCTGTCCCACACCTGCCTCAAAGGTTGCAATGTCTAGCCCATCCTCCCTACCATCAAGCAGCATCCCAGGGTGAGACAGAGGGCTGCAAACTTCACTTCCACCAAAGTTGGCATCCTGGTGGATCAGGTCCTGAAACACTTCAATGCTCTCTTCAACCTAGCATCTCAGTTCAGGAAGGCTGGAATTATGAGGATATGAGAGGACATTATGGCTACCATCAACGCAGAGGGAGTGGCAGTCCATTCCATTGAAACAGTGAGAAGTGCTGGGATGACCTGAAGCACCGTAGCCATGAGAAAGCAAAGGCAGCCCTCATGCAGGTTCCACCATGGAGGTGCACTGTGCAGGCTGCCATCATTTGGCACCCCTTCAGTTCTAGGTCCGGCAGAGGTTTTACCCAGCACTCCACTCCGAGATCCTTCAGTCAAGGCTGGAAGCTGCTGGTGAGTACCCATGTGGTGCACTGCTCTAATGCGTATGTGTGTTCTGCATGGGTATGCATGATTACAGGTACTCCCTCCTGTACAAAGCATGTGTGTTCCACTGCTCTACACCGGAATGCAGCCTCATTCCAATTCTGTGTGTATATGATGCAAGACTTCTGGGATGTGGACAAGTGTAGGTATGTTCACTGTCAGTTTTCGACGAGTTGATGCACTTGTGTGCATGCTATGTGAGTCTTGACTATATGTACTCATATAGGTACAGATGACAGATATTGGAGGCATCTGGGGGAAATAAATGCACAAGACCTCTATGGGTCACACATTTGCTATTGAATATTGCATCATCCTAAGCAGCTGAGACTGACACATGTGTATGGATGTCTGGAAATGACATGTTGGAACATCACCTTCTCAGGGACTGCAGTGTGATCTGTCAGCCCAAGGCATGATTTGATCATGCCATTTGTCTGGGGTGGGGGCAATACCATAGGTGCTTGTACCTCAGAAATGGGTGCCTGTACGTGTTACATTCTTTCTGCTCAAACTGACATGAGTGGATGGTAAAGGGCTCAAGCAGGTGTCATGAGAACTCCCCACCCACTCCCATTGCCATGCTGTGCTTGATCGATTCATGGCTTGCTTGAGGGGTCCTGAATGGAACTGGGTGGCTTGCCAGCTATGGTGTGACCAGCAGTTCACTCTGCTTGCCCAGGGAGGTCCCCTAGACCTGTTATGCTCCCATGCATGTTATGCTTGACCCCACTACCAAGGCGGCACCCACTGCCAACCCCTCTACCCCTGTGCTCTGTCTCCTGGTGCCAGGCTGCAGGGGGGCAGGAAATGGTCTTTGCCAAGAAGCCAGGGCCATGGGCTGCCTGTACTCATTATGGTCCTTTGAATTGGCAGCTGTCCACTCTCCATGCCCCGTCATCTGATGGTGGGCATAGGGAATGCATGGGAGGTCCAGAGGGCTGGCCAGCTCTGGAGGTCCGGATGGGCTCCAATCTGGTATGTACATATGTTGTGTCTATGAGGAGGCATGAAACTTTTGGCCAAACCACCTCCACTGTCTCCCATGGTGCACAGTTTGCGCATAAGCATAGTTGCCTTCCTCTGGCTTATTAGTTACAGTGTATAAGGGTACTCTCTGCCCTCCACTCAATATATATACATACATACTCAAGATGGACAAGGGTCGTACCACAAGCAAAGTGCCAAAAAAGATTTGCCTGCTGGGGAAGCTCTTCTTGTGGCCAAGTTCACTTGCAGCCCAGCAGGGTGGCTGACAGACAAAACAACCCAGACAGCTTGCACTACAGCTGCAGGACAGTCTCTCTGTATGGCTCCCTGCCATCCACAGGTTCATTCTGTACACTTGGCTCAACCATGGCCGTTGAGATAGGCATGGATATGACAGCTGTGTTGGGACAGTGTTGACTTGAGAGTAAGCCCCCTCTGGTTGTGACCTCTTACATTGTGGTCCTCCCCAAGCAGTGCAGAGGCAGAGCAGTGCAGCAATGCTTCAGTGGCCATATGAGAGTGCAAGGGTGGTGGTCTGACCACAGGGCCTGCCCAACACAATGAGACCAATATCCCAACAATTCTGAGGGAGCCTAGCCTTTTTGATGGAGCTGACCCCATAAAAAAATTATGCCACTAGCAAACACTGGCACAGTGTTGGTGGCTCAAGGCCGTACCCTGCATGATGTCCTTATGGGTGGCCCTACCGCATGGGCCCATGTATACCTGTTCCTTTGACCAGTTCCTTCAGCCCACAAGATGTCCAGGGTCGCAGCTGGCCCAGCTAGGCCCCACATTTGTCTGCAGCAAAGCTCCATGGACCAAACTAAGGGGATGCATTTTTGTCTGTGTTAAGTATCTCCCGGTGTAACGGACATGTGGCATAGGGTCTTCTGAGGCTCCTCTGTGCTGGTACTGGGGCACCAGAGCAGGTGTGTTACTACAGGCATGGCTGCTGTGGGAGTGGATAGACAAGGCCAGCCAGTTGAAGGGCCAGGCAGAACACATGCTCTGGTAGATGTCCCAGGGAAGCGCTAGTGGGGCTCCATAATGCAGTTGGGGTCCCAGGGCCTCTCAGGAGTGTACTGCTCTGGGGTGTCAATGGCATGGATTTGGTTGTGCATGTTGTGGCCCCACACTTCTGTTCCACTGTGTAGGCCATGGCTGTCAAGAGTCCCTACCCCATGCATGACTCCTCATGGCCATCCTGTTTGTATCCTTTCCTACACTGCATGTCTATGCGAGAGGACAATGTGATCTTGTGAGCCATGCAGTGGTCGTACTCAGACATGAGCCCAGGTGAAGTTTCCATGGACCTGCCTGCAGGTTCAACTTGGGTAATTTTGGCCTTGGTGTAGTGATGTATGATGATTTGTTAATATGTGTATGTGACCACACGTCAATGTGCTTGGTTGACATGTGCATGTCTCATGATTGTAAATCAATGTTGGGCCTACACTTGTTTGTCAGTATTCATGCTGATTGCATGTGTGTGTGTATGTGGCCGTTGATGGCTGACTTGTGCTGAATTCATGGTACTGTTAATGCTGTGTATGTGACACATGAATTGTCACTGTGGACTGATGTCTATGTTCTTCATCCCCTTTTCCACTGTTGCTGCAGCTGGCGAAGAGGGAAGAATCAGTGCTGTGGAGCAGAGGAGCAGGGACCAGGCCTCCAGACCCAGGCATAGACCCCATCTGTGCGCAATTGACACCCCCTCTTCAGAGAGCGATGTGGCTGGAGGAGGGCCAATTCCATCGGGCAAGCCTGCTGAGGGTAAGTCCCCTAGGTGGTCATCATGGGGCACTCCTCAGCAGCTTTGGAAGAGGGTGCTCCTAAACAGGGGCCAACTAGGGTAGAAGGCCCTCTGGAGGTTACTGGGATGATGGCGAAGGGGGCCATTGCAGCCCAGCCCACAGGGCAGGAAGGGGCATCGTAGAGGGTTTTCAGGCTGCACCCCTGGCCCAGAAAAATGAGGATGTGCAGTCAGTCCACCAAGGAGGGTTCTGCACAATCTCCAGTACCTGGGCCATGTTCTGCAGCAGTGACCACCTTCTGTGATGCCTGCACTGTGACCAATAACCCACTTGTGGCTGATGAGGCCATATGAGTAGTAGTACAGCCGCTGCTGGCAGGTATTGCCAGGCAGACGGCATCTGTTTGTGATGCCGTACAGGTTGGTCACAAGGATCTTGTACGGCATCACAATCAGATATCCATATTCCTGTCCCAGTTGGAGACTGCACTACTCTCAGGTGGTCTCTCTGGGCAGGGCACTGTAATGGCTCCCTCCACCACTTCCTCCTCTTTGGCCCAGTTGTCCTCCACTGCAGCTTCCGTGCCACCTCCCACCATGACTCCCTGTTCACTGGTCCCACCACCACCCTATCTGAATATGCCCGTGTCCCTGGTTAAGGTGGAAGTCCCTACATCAGCAGCATGGGTGGTCTCTGAGCATCCCCAGTAGCCCACACAGGAACAGGTAATGGAGAAACAGCAAGCACTTCAGGGCAGTGCAGTTGCCATACTCCCCCAACGAAAATTGTCATCTAGTCAGAGGGAGTCCATCCATAGGGCACTTATTCCCAGGCAGCAGCAGATGGTGGCTGTGAGGATGTGCATTTTACAAGTGATTGCCACCTGGAGGAGGCAAAGCGTCACTCAGGGGGATCAAATGAGGCAGCGAGTCCGGGTTCCAGCTGGCCAATGTGGTGTTGGCCTGGGTATGTTTTATGAGGCAGCAGGAGGTGGAGAGGTTGGTCGGCAAGTGTCAAGATCACCGCAAAAAATCCAACCCAAAGTGTTCGACGACGGCCCTTGCCCGTTTCAAAGAAACTCTGTTCCTTTGATAAAAAGCCAAAACACCCTTTCTGAACCCGTGCTGCCATGTTCCCATGGCGACTATGGCGTCCTCTCCACAAACAAACTATCACGCTGAAAGGAAGAGGAGGGGCCAATGAACTTCGCGGCTACCCGTTATAACGCTTCCGGGTAGCTGCACTCGCTGCTTCTGATTTTCGTCAAAATCGCTGAAAGCTCCCGAACCCACGTCTTGTTCCCTTTGACTGCGCTTATCTTTTCCTGGCTTTTTTTTGGACCGCAGTCTGTGTTTCTTGAACTCTTGCTTCCTTGTCTGTTTACTGTTTGTTACTTACTGAACTGCTTTCACGTTGCCAGACCCCGGAACGCTATTTGACCTGCCTTGCCTGCTGATTCTGATCTGCATCTCTGTCCGCACGCTGCCGAACCCCGGTATGCAATTTGACCTGCCTTGCCTGCTGATTCTGTTCTGCCTTATTGTCCGCACGCTGCCGAACCCTGGAACGTTATTGGACCTGCTCTGCCTCTACTGTTCGCACCGGCTTTCCAGCAAAGTCCTTTTCAACATTTGCGACTCAACACGCCGGATTAAGGAACAACAACTGTTTACACTGTGGCACTATCATCACCTACCTGAGCAAATCTGCATGCCCGAAAGAATTGCGCAACAAACTAGAGACTGATTCCCGGCGCTTAGGTCGTTAGGCGTCCTAGTTTCGTCGGGATAGTCTGTGGACTTGAGACTGCCAAACTCCGTCTAGGCGTCCTCGTTTTGTCGTGAGTTAGGATAGGTTGGGTTTGCAGAGTTTGCTCAGTAGTGTCCTTCCCTTGTCTACCATTGGTAAGTTTCACTGCCTATTACCTGATTCCCGATTGTCATTTTTGTCCTTTCCTGAAATTGTTTGTTTTCCGCTCTATACTCTGAGTCTTCTGATATATGGTTTAACCCCTACAGCCTCTATTCTCAGTGTACATCAGCCATCATTACAGTGTTCCTTGATCAGCTGCTTTTCTACGCTCCACGGCGTCTGTCTCCATCTCCAGCTACAACAGTAGAACCATATTTTGACTAATTGGTTCCTTTGTAATTTTACTTAGAAATACAAAGGGACACATTGGTAGGAAGAACTCAACGGCTACACTTCGAGTTCTTCTACCAGGCCTCCTGATCACGAGTCGGGCCAACTTGACATAATCAGAAGCCTACAAAATAGAAAGATGGATGTCAATGATACTCTGGTCAATCTTATGCAGTTTATGGCTGAATTGAGGACCGATATGACGGCCGCTCATAATGCCACTCAAGCAAAAATTAATGAATTACAAGCACGTGCCCCTTCTATGGCGCCAGTGCCCCCACCGGCAGTGGCCTCAGGTTCTACCTCTCCGAATCCCCAGCCAGCTGTACAGCCTTCGGTGGTCATGGCCACCCATTTTCCATTAGCTCCCCCTGAGCGTTTTCATGGCGACCCTAAAGTTTAACGGACCTTTCTAAATCAATGTCGCCTGCACTTCTTGTGTCGCCCCACGGCCTTTCCTGACTCGGCTACAAAGGCAGCCTTTGTCTTATCACATTTAGCCGGTACCGCAGCCACGTGGGCTAATCCTCTATTGGAGGCAGGGAGCCCGCTGCTCTTTGATTGTGATGCCTTGCTGGAGGCAATAGGTCGGGTGTTTGACACTCGCTATGGAACCCAAGCCACCGAACTTGAGCTTCTGGCTATTCAACAGGGGGACTCATCTTTGTTATCATATATAGCTAAATTCAACCAACTGGTAGCTGAAACAGCTTGGCTTGAGGACAAGAAGGCCTTATTATTCTATAAGGGCTTATCGGATAATATCAAAGACATCCTTGCTACGGTTCCAGTGGTGCCTACGGCCTTCCATGAATTGTTAGACCTCGTCCTCCAGATAGATGCTCGGAGAACGGAGAGGAAGGATGAAAAAAGCGGAACAATGCCTGTCTTGGTCACCCCTTCTACTGCATTTTCGAATGCACCTGAGCCTATGCAAATAGGTGCCGTGCGGGGTCCTTTAACCTCCATGGAAAGAGAAAGGAGACGTTTGAATAATCTCTGTTTCTACTGTGGGTCTCCCGACCATCTTTTGAAGGCTTGCCCAAAGAAACCCAAGAAGTCGGGAAACGCATTGACTCGGTAGTGGAAGGGGTCCCCCTACTGAGTCCAGTGTCCCAAGACTCCATGATGCACTCTCCGGTCACGCTCAATGTCTGTTTCCAACCCGTGTCGGGTTCTTCTTGGTTTGGTGATCCGATTCTGGACTCGGGAGCCACTGGTAACTATATTGATCTCTCTTACGCTCGTGAGAAAGGCGTGAATCTTGTGACCAAAACCCACCCAGAAGTAGTGAATGCCGTAGATGGTACTTCGTTATAGTCCGGCTTAGTCACTGAACAAACCGTGCCCTTGATTATGACCACACTCACGGGTCATGTTGAAACTATCACCTTTGATGTTATCGCAGCACTACAGTTCAGAATCATCCTTGGTTTACCTTGGCTCAGAACTCACAACCCTACTGTTGACTGGATCGAAGGGATGGTTTATTTTGACTCTAAGTACTGAGAAAAGCATTGTAAAACTTACCAAGTGCCTAAGGAAGCTCCTTGTCGAGCTCTTATTGAAGTAGCGTCCGCGGTGGGTGCTCTTGTTGTCATGTCCTTGCCTCCCGAGTATTCGGCCTATCAGGATTTCTTGGATGCCAAAGGAGCCGAGGTTCTACCACCCCACCGGCCCTATGACTGCCCTATCGATCTAATCCCTGGTGCTAAAATACCTAACGGAAGGGTGTATTCCTTAACTACCAAAGAGGATGTTATCTTAAAAGAATACATAGATAAAGCCCTCAGTACGGGCTTTATCCGTCCATCACGGTCTCCTGCTGCCTCACCTATGTTCTTTGCACCCAAGAAAGAAGGGGATCTTCGCCCCTGTATTGATTACCGGGAATTGAACGCAGTCACAGTCTGAAATCAATATCCAATACCGTTGATTTCGGTACTCTTAGACCAATTAGGCAGTTCCAAGATATTCACGAAATTGGATCTAAGAGGTGCATACAATCTTGTAAGAATGCGTTCAGGAGATGAATGGAAGACCGCATTCAAAACAAAATCCGGTCTCTATGAGTATTGTGTTATGCCCTTTGGGCTATGTAATGCTCCTGCTACCTTTCAGCATTTCATCAATGACGTCTTTCGAGACGTGGTGGTTTATCTTGACGACATTCTATCTATTCTCCATCATACCAAGACCCACATTGAACATGTCTCTGCAGTCCTCCAACGATTAAGAGACAACCACTTGTATGCAAAGTTAGAGAAATGTGTATTTCATGCTACCTCAATTGAGTTCTTAGGGTATAACATCACCGACAAGGGTGTACAAATGAGTGATACCAAGGTCAAAGCGGTTTTGGAATGGCCGATTCCTTCCACCCTTAAGCAGTTACAGTCTTTCCTAGGGTTTTCAAACTTCTACCAGTGTTTCATAAATTCTTTCTCCACTATCGCTGCTCCCCTTACCTCTTTGACCAGTTCTAAACAAACCTTCCGGTGGACTCCAGCAGCCCAAACTTCTTTTGATCATCTGAAATCCTCGTTCACCTACGCTCCTGTGTTAATGCATCCGAATCCAGATCTACCATTTGTGGTAGAGGCTGACGCCTCGGACATTGCGGTCGGGGCCATCCTTTTACAGGAATGCAAGGATAGTGGTCAGTTACATCCGGTAGCCTTTCATTCAAGGAAACTCACCACTTATGAGGCGAACTATACTATTACAGAAAAGGAACTCTTGGCCATTAGGGATGCTTTCCTCGTCTGGCGTCATCATCTTTTGGGGACTGCTCTACCAGTTCAAGTGTTCACGGATCACCGCAATCTCTTGCCCCTGCAATCAGTAAAATGCACTACCGCCAGACATGCCCGTTGGCATGAATTTTTCTCCATGTATCATTTCCAGATCAACTACACACCTGGTTCCCGACACTCTAAAGCAGATGCTCTTTCCAGATTACATGGTGTTTCTCATTCATCAGGGGATGAACGAACAGTCCTTCAACCTGCACAAGTAGCATGTGCTTGTGGAATACAAAAACCTTTACGATTAGCCCTAGAACATTGGGTTAAATCCAGTCCACAGCTCATTCAAGAATTGAATCTGACTGTGGTCCATGGCGTTCCTTACCATGATGGAATGGTGTATCTCCCTGACTCGGAGACTCGTCCCACTGCTATGCGTTGGTGTCATGAGACCAAATTCTCAGCTCATCCTGGCAGTCGTAAAACGTTGGAGTTGCTACGATGCTGGTCTTGGTGGCCAACAATGTCTAAGGATGTTCTGGACTATGTATCCACTTGTGCAATATGTGCTCAATGCAAGTATATTCCAACCAAACCTATTGTCGACTCCTGGAGAACCATGGGTCATGATCTCGATGGATTTCATTGTCGAATTGCCATGCGATCGAGGCCATGATACCATTTGGGTCGTCATTGACTACTTCACAAAATTGGCTCTTTTTGTGCCCTGCAAAGGGGTTCCTACGGCGCCTGCTTTGGCTAAACTATTCTTGCACCATGTTTTTAGATTTTTTGGTCTTCCTCGGGTGATTGTAACAGATTGTGGATCACAATTCACCTCTCGTTTCTGGCGAGCCCTTAACACCTCCTTGGGTATCGAAGATCGTTTCTCCACCGCATACCATCCCCAGACGGATGGGAAAACCGAAAGGTTGAATGCCACTCTTGAGCAATATCTTCGGTGTCTTACCTTGCAACACCAAGAATCGTGGTTGCCCTTGTTGGAAAAGGCAGAATTTGCATATAATAATTCGGTGCATTCATCCACTGGAACATCGCCCTTTTTTGCTATGTATGGACGTCATCCTCGTACCCTGCCCATACAACCAGACCTGTCACCCTCGAGCCCTGCGGTCGGGGCCTGCACCGGAACTGGGCTAAAATTCGAGACGTAGTTTCTTCACATTTGCGGAAGGCCAAGCTGCAACAAAAGGAACAAGCCGACGCTCACAGACTCCCAGCGCCCAATTACAGGGTGGGATCCAAAGTCTGGTTGGCAACTAAGAATCTTCGTATTCCTGGTCGTCGTTTCCTTGTGCCTCGTTTTGTTGGTCCCTATCATGTGACTGAGATCATCAATCCTGTTGCAGTACGTCTAGATCTGCCGGACAGTTGGCATACCCATCCCATGTTTCATGTTTCTTTGTTGAAGCCCTGTCTTCCTTCCACTAGGTTGTCTCTGCGTCCCTCTCCGGTCGACGCTCAGGGTTGTGATGAATTTGAAGTGAGTCGCATCCTGGATACCAGAGTTCAGAGGGGTGTTCGTCTTTACTTGGTGGACTGGAAGGGCTATGGTCCGGAGGACAGAACCTGGGAGCCTGCTGTAAATATACATGCTCCCCGGTTGGTTGCCGATTTCTGGTCCGGGAGAGGGAGGCCTTCTTTGGGGCGGGGAACTGTAAAGATCACCGCAAAACATCCAACCCAAAGTGTTCGACGACGGCCCTTGCCCGTTTCAAAGAAACTCTGTTCCTTTGATAAAAAGCCAAAACACCCTTTCCAAACCCGTGCTGCCATGTTGCCATGGCGACTATGGCGTCCTGTCCACAAACAAACTATCACGCTGCAAGGAAGAGGAGGGGCCAATCAAGTTTGCAGCTACCCGTTATAACGCTTCCGGGTAGCTGCACTCGCTGCTTCTTATTTTCGTCAAAATCGCTGAAAGCTCCTGAACCCACGTCTTGTTCCCTTTGACTGCGCTTATCTTTTCCTGGCTTTTTTTTGGACCGCAGTCTGTGTTTCTTGAACTCTTGCTTCCTTGTCTGTTTACTGTTTGTTACTTACTGAACTGCTTTCACGTTGCCAGACCCCATAACGCTATTTGACCTGCCTTGCCTGCTCATTCTGATCTGCATCTCTGTCTGCACGCTGCCAAATCCCGGAACGCAATTTGACCTTCCTTGCCTGCTGATTCTGTTCTGCCTTATTGTCCGCACGCTGCCGAACCCCGGAACGTTATTGGACCTGCTCTGCCTCTACTGTTCGCACTGGCTTTCCAGCAAAGTCCTTTTCAACATTTCAGACTCAACACGCCGGATTAAGGAACAACAACTGTTTACACTGTGGCACTATCATCGCCTACCTGAGCAAATCTGCATGCCCGAAAGAATAGCGCAACGAACTAGAGACTGATTCCCGGCGCTCAGGTCGTTAGGCATCCTCGTTTCATCGGGATAGACTGTGGACTTGAGACTGCCAAACTCTGTGTAGGCGTCCTCGTTTCGTCGTGAGTTAGGATAGGTTGCGTTTGCAGAGTTTGCTCAGTAGTGTCCTTCCCTTGTCTACCATTGGTAAGTTTCACTGCCTATTACCTTAATCCTGATTGTCATTTTTGTCCTTTCCTGAAATTGTTTGTTTTCCGCTCTATACTCTGAGTCTTCTGATATATGGTTTAACCCCTACAGCCTCTATTCTCAGTGTACATCAGCCATCATTACAGTGTTCCTTGATCAGCTGCTTTTCTACGCTCCACTGCGTCTGTCTCCATCTCCAGCTACAACAGTAAAACCATCTTTCGACTAATTGGTTCCTTTGTAATTTTACTTAGAAATACAAAGGGACACATTGGTAGGAAGAACTCAACGGCTACACTTCTAGTTCTTCTACCAGGCCTCCTGATCACGAGTCGGGCCAACTTGGCAGCAAGGGATGCAGCCATTCAGAGGCCAGGACCCAAGGGGGTTGAGAGAAGGACAAGGGGGTGGGCTGCCATCCTGTGGGAGTCCTGCAGGGTGGCAGAGGAGGAGGTAGATGTCTTGGACATTCTGCCACCCGTCCAGGGAAGTACACAGCCCCACCTAAAGAATGAGAATGTTGTAGTTGTGTCAGCATTGGTGAAAGCCCTAGCTGACATCCCACCAGACTAGCCCCAATATATATAGTTTCATATAGTTAGGTTTCATTTTTTACTTTTGTTTAATTTTATCCATGGCCATTTTTTCCTTGTTATGGTATGTTATGTTATTAGACTTGTAACGCCCCAAAGACAGTAGCATCCAGGTGCGTAGAGGCTGAAAAACGGGCAAAGGCTGAGCACAGTAAATTCTAATAAGGCAGCATTGTCTTCAGCTGTTTACGAAAGACAAGATGGTCCTCTGTCTTTCATAGCTGTGGGGGGAGAGTATTCAATGCTCGAGCACCCTGGATGTGGAAAGCGCAACCTAAACCCCAGGATCATTTTATCCGGGGTAGTTCCAATAGGAAGCCTTCGGTAGATCTTAAATATTTCCTAGGTCGGTAAATGCTGATCCTTTCCTTCAGGTATAGAGGAGCGTTACCAAAAATACATTTATGACAGGTCGTTAGCAGTTTAAACTGGATACGCGCTGCCAGCAGGAGCCAGTGGAGTTTTTTTCTTGCTGCCCTGGTGGGTTCTGAGAGTTTCATCTGATAGATGATCTGCACAGCAGCATTCTGTATCTTTTGTAGCTGTTGGATGTGTAAGAGCCCTCCCCATCTTAAACGTGCAAAAAGAATAGACGAGACACACCTCAGACGGGGAATGAGGCTAAGAGAACAGGTTCCGAGAGTTCAAAAAATGTTTTATAGAATTGCCATCCAAAGAACTCTGCTGCCCGGGAGCACTCTGGCAAATGTTTCAATTACATTACATCATAAAGAGAAAAATTGTCATAAGTGACGCAATTTACATAGGGTACTAAATCAGCGCAGGATTGGACAGTCATTACAGCACTATATAGTTGTAGAGGCACTTGCTCTTTTGGAGGGAAGGTGAACATCATGTGGTCTGGCTGTCAGCGTCCAGGAGGGGTGAAGGTCAGGTTGCTGTGAAGCAGGGTGGCCACTAACTAAGCTAACATAATACATCTTTGTGAGGCATGCACTAAATAATGATCATGGCAACACTGTTGAACAAATCATTGCAAACCTATAAACTTCATTCATGTATTTACATCATTAATAACTGAGTCTTATATGGAGCATCAGTTTAAGGGTTTTGATCATCATGATAACATTGATTGAAGTGAGGGTCTGGACTAGTAAAGAATCTAAGGCACATTGGCATTTGTTAGTAGTGAGAGACAATATACTGCAACAGAGGTCTACTGTTAGTTGGGGGCCCCCCAGATGGGCACTGTGGGAAGGTCGCATATCTGGTACATCAAGAGAATACCTTGCAGGGACAGAGGGTTACACTGGCAGTCATTTTCCAATAGCGGGGGTGAGGGGGCATGGACAGATTTGTGGAGGTGGATGAGCTACAGAGCCTGGCTTGAGCCGGTTCACACGCGGGGCAATCATCTCAGAGGAAGAGTGAGATATTACATAAGTTCTTTATTGCAATTACCTCCGGCTTGAGCGTGAAAATGGGGCTGCAGAGTTTTCCAGACACAATGAGAGAAAAGGTGGGGACCATGTGCACTGTGTGCGTGGTGCTGCAAAGGGTAGAGAAGCCTTTTTGTATTATTGCATTGAGGCCTAGTTACCAAGATGGAGTCAAGGGGGCACAAAATGGATGCCCTGTGTCGTACACAACGGCCCCATCTACGCAAGTGCCAACTGATGCTGGCATCACATTAGGGCAACGGGGGCACTCCCCACCATTTGAGGCACATGGTCCAAGTTAGTACTAAAGGAAAGGAGGGACGGGGGCCTACTGGCCCTTCACTCCTACACATTCCCCCCTTTTGTTACATCTAAAGTAACAAACTATTAGTTATTTTGTTCTTTCTTCGATAATACTCAGCTTCAGCTATTGCTTCATCCCAGGCTGATGTACAGTTTATGGGCATCCATGCCCCACATACGCTCTTCAGACTGTGCACTTTCCTTGCATATTCATCAGGGGTACATGTCATATATATCCCTCCATCCCCATCCAGGTCCACCCATACTTCATTGTACCATTGCAGCTTTCTTGGTTCTTTTATGGTGGTGTGATACAAATTGTCAACACAGTCCCCATTCTGGCCGTATACCGCTGTCATGCGATATTTTGGTGGGTTAGGTTCCCTGGTTTGCATTTGTATATCTCTCATAGTTGTTTCCTTTGACTGTCGGCCCAACGTTACCATCATCAGAGTTGAATTAGGCATAGATTTTGCAGAACATCGGATACCTCATTGGCACACACAGAAAAATAGCATTATGAGGACGATGAGAGGAAAGAAAATTTTCATCAGGGTGTTGAACCTGGACAGTATCTAGCAGAACATTTTGTCAAACCAAGTGCTTGGTTCTACTCCCCCTTCTTTCGACATCCTTTCTCCCAGGCTGTGTACTGCTGAGATCAAATAGGAAAGTGTTCCATTATCTGCATCTTCAGAGGGTACGAATGTGTAACATGCGCTCCCGAATTTTTCAGCCAACACCGCTGTCCATCGTCGTGAGGAGATCTAGGACGTACCGATTATGCATTGTCATTAGGCGCAAAGCACGGAGTTCCACTTTTATGCCATTGACCCTTCTTCAGTGTCGTTGGCGAGTTGGATCAGTTCCCAACGGACTATTTACAACCACTTGGCGTTAGTTCAGGCCTGGAGTCCTGGCATTAGGAGCGAAGCAAAGAATGTCTCCGCAGAGTTGAAGAGTTTATACTTCGGCGGGATCTCAGCAAGAAGAGCAGATGATTCAGTGGAGATGTAATTGGATGATCTCCTTTTGTCTTTTAAGTGGTTTTCTGACAACAGTTCATATGCTGGAGGCTCTGTTATCACTGGTGGGGAACTGCTGAAGTGTCAGCCGATTGCTCTGCTGCCGATATGCCAGCCGATTCTCCTGCTGCCGATTTGCCAGCCGATTCTCCCTTTCCACCTTGGATGTGGCTTTCTGGGATTACCATCAGAGCCGAATGTAAGGTGGCTAGGGCGCAAGTGCCCATCCACGACGCCGGGAGGTACATGTATGCTTGTTTGCTACAGATCCATTACATATCCTTGAGGAAAACCGTACCTTTCTTCATGTCTGGAATTATTATTGTCTTATTGCATTGCTTGTTGGCACCCATGGGCACTTTGCCTTATCTGTGAAACCATAGTTCATGTGGTATTTCTTTTTGCGTCTTGATTGGCTTTTCTAGTGCTGTTACCCATGTGAGTTTGGCAATGTGCTGGGACCAGATGAGGGTACATGTTTCTTTTACCCATTGAAAGTTCTCATCAGTGAGTCCTCTAAGTGCCTCAGCTTTGCACTCGATTGTATCGTATCATCATGCCATTTGGTTTCCGTGATTCTCGTTCCTTTTATGACGAAGAATGGTTCTTTGATGCAAATTACTCCTTGGCGTCTGCTTGTGCATGTTCTCTCTTTCTGCAGCATCTCCATTGTAACTGTGTGTGCCTGGAAGATGCTCCGAATCCTACACAATACGAGATTAATTAAACATTGGGCGTCTGACAAGGGCACCTCTTGTGGCACAAGTATTTTGGGTGTCCCTGATGTGTGCGGTATGAGTGAGCAGACATAGCAGCTCTCATCTGTGGTTCGTTTTGATGTGGCACTCATGTCTGAGTACCATTTATTTGACTGGTCAGGGTGGCGGGGATCTTCTATTTCGTCTAATCCCAGGCCATGGTAGATGTCATATCTTTTTCCATCCACCCCCTTTTTTCCTCTCCTTTTTCCCCTTTGCGATAACTTCTAACCTTTCGGTAGTGTATTGGGAACACCCCTGCCCAAGCTGTGTCATTAACATTATTCACTGTGTGTTCAGATAGCGGTTCTGCTGATTCATGAGTAGCAGCAATATAAAGTGAGGTAGGGTCTCTGGTTGTCTGTGCATTAACATTCATTTGAGTGAGTTCATTTGGCCAAAAATAGTCACCATAATACTCATTAGTTTCATTATCATTATACAAGCTTATAGCAGCAATTGACAGGAGAGGAGCAGTTGTTGTGTCATTAAAGTGCACCATTGTGTAGGTTGTATTAGCATCATAATCATGATGTTGATGTAGAGGTTTTTACCTCTGTCCATATTAGTACCGACCCTTCTCATATTAGTTGTGCCCCACTCCCCTCCTCATTCATATCGTGGACAACACATAGGATAGTGTAGTACCAGGCCATGAAAAATAACATTACAAACAACAAGATAGCAGAATACTTCAAAGCACACTCGACATTACTGTAATTATTTGCTTTATTGGCAATCCTATCGCTAACTAACATTAAGCTATTGTCTGTGAGCGTGTTCCTTTCGGCCATTGTGTCACCTGGAGGGGCGATATAAAATGGTTAAGTAATAAGCATACATAAATTATTTACATTGCATAGTTCATTACTGTTTGTGATATTCACCTTATTAGTCTCTTACGTGTTGCTATAAATCTTTCAGTATAACACTTTTCTACTCGTTGTACATTTTGCTTATACTAAACTACCGGCATCATTTCTTTATGTACACAATTTATTTTACCTTTTATTCAATCTGATGGAGAGTGCAGGCCAAGATACTATAAGGAATGTTGTCAAAGGAGACATAAGAGCAAGAGATAGAAAGAAAACAGAGGAGGCGAGAGAGAGAAAAAGAGAGAGAGAGATTCATGCAAGCACATTCATATTCATTGTTTGTTTTACTCTTTTTGCAATTCCTTTTCCACTTCATTGACTATTTCAGTGTTGCTTATTTGCTCACACCGAGGGAGTGCACTATCGCGTGCTTTTCTCACATCTGAGAGATGCACCCAATATTTCAGTCCCTTGATTTTTACAGCTGTGGGTGTGCAATAAATGACCTCATAAGGTCCATGAAACCTCGGCGAGTTCCACCGCCAAACAAAACTCCTTACCTATACATTGTTGCCTAGCATTAATGGGCCACCTGGACTATCTGGGGCTGGCATTACAGTGTCTGTAGCAGCATTCACAGTAAAGGGTGGTGCAATTTGTTGCGCTATGCTACGTACTTCGCGTGTCAAAGGGGTAAGGTATTCCTTAAATTCTTCCCCCAGCACTGTGGCAGCCCGGTGCGCATCTGAAGCTTTTCTTATTGGGGAGAGTGGCGTATTAATACGCCTGCCTGTCACAATTTCATGGGGAATTAAATGGTGGTCTTTGCTTGGTTGCGTTCTGAGTTTGAACAGTGCTTATGGGAACGCATTAAACCCAGTTTTTCTTGAGTGTGTTGCACAACTTTGACAATTTACTTTTGAGCAGGCCGTTGATTTTTCCACCAATCCGTTAGCCATTGGATGATAAATAGAACACAGTTAGTGCTTAACCACTAGGAGCGATGTCACTTCCTTGAAGAGGTCATTCACAAAATGTGTGCCGTTGTCAGATCTTATTACATCGCAAATTCCCCACCTTGAGAACACCTCCTGCACCAAAAACTTTGCAGCACACTTCGCATCCGGGTAGGGACATGGTCCTGCCTCCACCCAACTTGAGAAGGGGCATACCACCACAATCAAATACCTTTCTCCATTACATCTTTCTCCTATGTCCGCATAATCAATGTGGAGCTCTCTGAAAGGCCCCACAGGACGCGGTAAAGTTCCTCGCAGTGTTCTTAGGGTCATCCCTGAACTGTATGTTTGGCATGTGGTGCATTCTATGGTGAACTTTGACAGATGTTCCTGCAGGTTGGGAACAAACCAGTGCTCTTGTATGTCGGCTGTGATATGTTGTTTCACTACATGGGCCGGGAAATGCAGCTGCTAGAATGCCACTTCCAATAGTTCCACTGGCATTACTACCTTCCCAGTCATTTCCTGTCTCCAGATCAGATCTGTCGGTGATTGCTTGCACCCTCGTTTGGCCTATAACTCTTGCTCTTCTATTGGTGCTCTCCTCTGCAATTTTATCATTTGTGTTATTGGGGTATTGCTATACCCTTCTTCTAATGGCTGTGCAGTGGGTGTTTTGACAATGAATTCAATTGTTGGGGGTACATTGAAATACGAGGCGTCTTTCTCTGCTGCGTCTGCTGCCGCGTTTCCCAATGAGACCGCATCTGTGTTCTTAGTATGGGCTTGGCATTTCACCACTGCCACTACTGATTGTTCTGCTAGCGCTTCTATTATTTCATTTAGTAATGCAGAAGGTTGTACTGGCGACCCATCTGCCCTTCGAAACCCTCTTCATTGCCATCGCGATAATCCTGAATGTACTGTTGTTATGGCATATGCTGAATCTGAATATATGGTCGCTGCACATCCTTTTGCTGTATGTAGCGCTTCAATTAATGCCACCAGCTCAGCCATTTGTGCAGAATAATAAGAAGGGAGGTGTTTTTGGACAATTGTTTCATAGTTATCTTCTTCCATTCTTACCACTGCCATCCCCACATGTTTTTCCCCTGTTTCAGTATCTATGGATGCTGACACATCTATGAAGTATATTTCCCCTTCCTGTAATGCATTCTCACTTGCTTTAGGTATATCATCTTCCTCTCCCTCGTATGTGGCACAGTCGTGTTCCTGTATGTCTTCTACAGTGCATGGTTCTGTGATGAACGTGGCTGGATTTACTATTTTACATCTGACCACATGCAAATTTGGGCTGGATATTATTATTTCGTAACCTGTTGCCCTTTGTATTGTCAATGTTGATTTGGATCTTTCTAAAATCGCAAAGAGTGAATGCTCCGCGTACAGTGTCACTGAGCAACCCATTACAATTGTGGCACTTTTTTCAATGGTGAAGGCCGCTGCAGCAAGAGTTTGTTCGCATGCGAAGTGGCCTTGCATTACAGCGTCCAGCGTTCCGCTGTAGTAGGCCAATGGCTTGTGGCCTAGTGACATTTTCTGTGTCAATACTGCAGTCATCAGTGTGCCGTTGCAGTGTGGAAATAGGTAAAATTCCCTGTCATAGTCTGGGTTTGTGAGAACCGGTGCGTGTGCGATCAGGTCTTTAAACTTGAAGTACGGCTTCATCATGTCATGTGTCCATTTAATCGGGGCAATATTCTTTTGTGACTCTTTGAGTGCTTGCAGCAGTGGGCGTGTGTATGCGGCGTAATCAAGTTTCCAGGCGCGGCAGTAATTATAGATGCTGAGAAACTTTTGCATGTCTTTTACTGTTTTTGGTATTATTATGTGGCGTATAGCAGCTGCTCTGTCAAGAAATATTATTTTGCCATCTTTGGATATTAGTTGCCCTAGGTACAGAACCTCGGCTAGGCAGTATTGCAATTTTCCTTTAACTACTTTATATCGTTTTGTAGCTAGTAAATTTAACAGTGTTACAGAGTCTTCTCTACACTGTTCTTCACTTTTGCTGCAGCACTTTTGCTGAGCAAATCATCTACATACTGTATTATCGTACTCTCTACTTCAATTTATCCAAGATCTTCATGTAAGATCCTATTGAAAATGCTAGGGCTTTCACAATATCCCTCCGGTAACCTGTAAGTGATTTCAAATCAGCACTTCAACTAAGTCAATGCCTAGCGTGGGATGCACAATTGAAACCCTTAATTATATACTTTGTCTATAAATTCTTTTATTTCTGAATGATGTACCCTTATATCACGCCCCTCTCTTTGAATCCCCCCGGTCTCACTGAACCAGGAAGCAGGCTGTTTTGCAAAGTTAAAAGATTTCTTTTATGAATTTGCATAATATATATATATATCACACTATTCAATATTATACAAGGATCACCAATGGGGTGATGTTACAATCATCAATCTCTTTAATCAGAAGGAGTATGGATAGGAAAAATAATGCAGCATTGAATAATACTTGTGTGGGTTCAGTCAAATGCAATGTCACTCTTTGCCCCTACAAACTACTCAATCCCCCCCAATATGCAGTATAAAGAGATGGAAGGTGAGAACACAGGTTTCAGGAATACAAACTCAACAAATACAGGATTAATCCCAATTTCCCCCAGAAAACTCAGAGAGAAACAGGAATGATTGCAAACGGGTCAAATGATTTTGAATGTGGCTTTGAATGAATGGGTAAAAACAATGAAAGATGTATTTAATTCACTAAATTGGAGTCAAAACTAGTGGGAGCCACTTTGTATAGTATCAGATAAACACTTGCAATGATTATTGAGTCACTAGCAGATTGAAAACTAAATTCTGAGGTCGGAGGAAAAGAACAGCTGTTTTACATGTGATGAAATTGAGCCAAACGAAAAATGTGCGGCAATCTTTTCCGCACGCGAGAAACGCGATTGCGGACAAAACTACAAGGAGTTGGAATGCAGTTTTGGATTTGTTGAAAACCATGTTAGCTTCAATTTGCCACTTAAATTTTGTTTCTGGCATGCACGGTACGGAAGTTATGAAGGTTTTAGTAGAGTCGTTTTTTCTCAGAAAGAGTCAACATTTTCAAATGAAAGATGCGTGTTTTTTAAAATGACAAACAAGGTTCTTATACTAGGGAGTCTATGAAGATACAAGATACCCAACGGTATGGCCACCAGATCAGTGATGCCACTGTCTGGCTTTTGCCCGCCAAGACACTTGTCTTTCTTCAGCAAATATATTAGCGCAAAGATGATATTATCACTACCATTGCAAAGGACTATAGGAATGAGAGAAAGATTCAGGAAAGACAAAATATTTTCTACGATGCAGTTCTGGATATGATAGAATGGGTATGGATAGGATTACTTAAGGATTATATACTTGCTATTGACAATTCTATGCTATAGATACTCACTACTACTATTTGGAATGGACCCGTCAGGGATCTGGTCAGAGATTTCAGGACTGGAATTCTGCTAGCCCACCGGACAGGATTCAGGGCGCTCGGATTCTGCCTCAGCACAGCACTCTGGACACTGCACAGCACTCTGGACTGGATCTGACGGGTTGGTTCTGATTCACAGCTATCTGGTTACAACTCTGCTCTACTGGTTTGGATCTCTGGATTCTAGCAAGAGTTCTTAGCAAGAAAGCAGAAACAGCACAGCCAGGCCGTTCCTTTGGTGCCCCTTGGAGGTCTGGGGTAAAATCTGGTTTCAGGATTTTAAAAGGCCAAGCTGAGAAGGTTTCAGCTTTGGAATTGGGCCTCTCTGCTTTCAAAGTTCTGGAGTCTTGGATATGGGTTTTTCCTGCAGAGTGCTTCGCCAGCAATCAGTTGATGGGTGAATCTGTGTGTGTCTTTCTAGGTCCTAAGCTGTCTCTATTTATGTATTTCCCAAATGGTGTGTAGGCTGAATTATACTTGGCACACCCTCTAGGAATCCTATCGGTTAGGGTCTGTCCTCTCCCCTGATTTGAGAACAAAATCTGGTGTCATGCTGATGCTGTATTATTTTACAATCGAGGAGACCCTCCCCTTTGTTTCTGCAGAGTAAATCTATTATTCATATAAGGCATATTTACAATATTACCAACTTGCTAGCAATAACATATTTACATTACAGATTTAGTGGAGCAAGTATCCGTTCGAGTTCCATCTCTGTGAGAGCTGCGGTTCAGATTTGACAGTTTTATGTGCTTTTGGTTGGGTACGCAAAGTCAGATTTGTCCACATTTTTCTACATATATGCGCATGACCTCTGGGTATAATCCTATGAAGTTTCAAATTTCTAGCATCATCACAGCTGCTACAAAATCACAATTTCTGTAGTCATGTCTCTGAACGTAGCACAGAGTTCTGAGTAGTTTCAAAAGTTGACCGGAATTTTCATGTTAACAAACCTAAATTTTACAGATTTTTACAATTTTGCACAGTTCTCTGTGAGTCTTTTTCAAAAAGATATGTTTTGTGGTTTACGGATACACATATCTGTCTGGCCAGCCCCCAAAGTTTTGCTGGGCCAAGAGCAATCCAGGCCTCTCTTCCTGCTGGCAGGGGTTTCTGTTGACACTTGGATTTGCATACCCTTTCAGTCCAGGAAGTCTATTGTCTCTCCTCAGAGCAGCAGAGCAAATCTCCTCCCCACTCCATTAACATCCACTGGGAGTTCCTGGCTTTGCTGCCAAGCAGGAGAGCTGCCTTTGTTGGAGCAAACTGTGGAAGGTGCTTTGAAGTCCTCTGGCTGGTTTCAGTTCAGTTTAAAACCCAACTTGTTTAAATTTGTCTTTGATAAAATAAACTTACATTTCAAAATAGGCACACAGATCTCTAATTCCAGTCTTTTTAAAACATAGAGATTAAATAGCGGCAACCTATAGTCACTTCTTTTCAACAATTTGATTTTAATGCACAAGTTTTAAACTCCTAATGCACTTAACTGACAGCTTTGATACAGGCCCCCAGCGGTACTGTGCCCATATTCTGACAGATTTCCACAAACAAGCACACTTTTTAATGTGGATATTCTCTGATAGATTCTGCTTTTCCTGACTCCTGACATAGTGCGCTTATGTGGATTCCTTAAATAAGGTGATGGTTAACACTCATCAAGGATGTTGGATCTTTTCTGATGTTTGGGAACCATTATTTTTGCAATTTCAACAGCCAAGGAAAAATGGATTTTAGAGCACTTCTGGTTTTCCTTGCAATGAAGCACTGCCTTTTCGGGTAGTTCCATTTCCCTCTGTGGGCAGCCCAATGACAGGTTTTGGCAGTGTGGCCTCCTGTTCCCCACTGACACAGGCAAAGTAGATTGGCATCCAATTTTTCCGGTTTCCCTGCGCACAAGGCTTTTTGCGTCCATTCTGTTGGTTCTGGTGAAAGCAGCACACAGTGATGTTGCAGGGCAGAGCCTAGTGGGTCAATGCATCCCACAAGCCCCCCTCGCGATTTGGCGTTGATCATCCATCCATGGGACGTTGCGAGATTGGGATGAACAGTTTCTTCTCTTTCTGGTTCAAGTGTCAAAATTCATCAGCTTCTCCCATCAGTGGTGGATCGACCAGTTCTCCTCGCCAATCTTGAGGTGAGTATGGAGCGGTACTCCGGGCCCCTTGGATCTTTCCTTCCGGTCCCTGGGTGGTCCGCCTTGGTTTTAGTCTCCATGGTTTACAATTCTACGATGACAAAGCAAAAAGATATGTGTAGACATTTCCCCACCACTATTTATGTAGTGGGGCAGACACATACATTTTGACAAATCAGGACACATTTTTCTATTGGCAATTTATTGACTATATAGATGGAATGTTTTATAGTTGGAATTCTAGGGAGCTGGAGTGACCACCTCTGGGGTTCCAGAAGACTCCTTCAGTTGCTGCAGAGTGTGCCTAGGATGGCAACACTTCAGTTGGTTGATATGGACCCACTTATCTTCCCCCTCTGCCAAACTGCCTTTGGGGATACGGATTTTGTTGGCGACTGGTGAGAATTGGTCTACAATTTTTAAAAGGGCCTCTCAAGCTAGGCAAACATTTGCGCTGTTTGGGCTGGTTCCTTTGGAAATTGTATAAGTAGACCCGTCTCCTACATGGTATTCTTTTCTAGTAGTCTTTAAGACATAGTGGGTCTTCATGCTGTCTGCAGATCTTTCAGGATTTCGCTGAGCATAGGCAAAAGCATGTTGAAGGTGTTTTCTTAGATTTTCAACATACTCATGAGTTGTGAAGGCATTGATCAATGTCTGCTCTTGGGTTCTGTAGAGCAGATGCTGGGGAAGCACCATCCTCCGTCCAGTCATCCGCTCAAATGGGGAGATTTTAGTTGCAGATGAAGGGGTAGATCTGATGGCCATCAGGACAAGAGGTAATCGAATATCCCAACTTGAACCAGAATCTGCAACAAACGTTTTTTTAATATGCTCACAGTTGTCTTGTTGTATCTCTCTATTACACCACTAGAGGCTAGAAGATAGGGAATGTGTAATTTCCTTTTGACCCCAAGTATCTCCCACATCTTTGTCATTACTTTGCTGGTGAAGTGGCTATCTGAGTCTGACTCGATCCTTTGGGGTAGTCCAAAACGCGAGAAGATGTGGTTGATCGTCAGGGCAGCTGCTGTTTCTGTCTTGCAATTTGGGGCCGGGAGACATTCTACCCATTTAGTAAACAAGCATGTCACGGTCAACATGTACTTATTCCCCCTAGAGGGGCGAATCACCATCCCGATATAATCGACTTGCAAATCTGACCATGGCAGTGTCATCCCCCTCTTTTGGAGTGGCGCACAGTGTGTGAGGGATGTTGGCTGAAATTGTGCACACATGTCACCCCTTTAAGTATTGGTCGAGGTCCTGCCCCATGTGTGGCCAGTATGCAACCTCTTTTAAGATTTCAAGTGTTGTATGAAACCCCCTATGACTGGCTCTGGATGCATCATGGGTGTGACTTAACATCAGGCTTCAGAATGAGGTAGGGACCACCCACTGGTCATGGCCAGCTAGGGATCTCCTTACCAATAACCCGTCTTGGGTTCAGAACATTTTTGGACATTTCATCAACACTCTGAGGTCCTCTTCCCTATGTAATCGGTATCCGTCAGGGGAAAGTTCTCAGGGTCCTCAATATGTTGATAAAACTTACCAATCATTGGATCCCCTTTTTGAGCTGTAATCAAATCAGCATCTGGGGTCTCCTTACTCCATTGTGCAGTTGAGAGTTCATTGTGAACATTTGTCTGGGACCTAGTGATAGCAGTGACCTGGATTTTCCCCAACAAGGACTCAATCCCAACTAGATCCCCTTGGATGGCCCCGGTTTTGGCCAGCTGATCGGCCAGGTCATTTCCAGTTTTGTCTAGTCCCTCTACTTTAGAATGACCCTTGATCTTTTTCCAGTAGATGGTCATCCCATTCGAGGTGACCAGATCATCAATACTTTGGATTCATTTCCCATATTTCAATGGTTTATTATTAGCACATAACATGCCTCTGGTTTTCCAGTTAACCAGGTGCTCCACGAACCCGTTCCGTACATAATCTGAATCAGTGATTAAGACCAGTTTGTTGAGTTGGTGATGGACAGCAGTGAGGATAGCCATCAACTCTGCCACTTGACTACTTCGGGGACCAATCTTGTACCCAGCGGAGGGTTCTGGGGTCTCATTCACCCATGCATTCCCTACGCCGGCCACAAGTTCATTTTCTCCGTTGTTGTCAACATGGTAAGATCATCCATCCATATAGACAGTGAGCATTCCCTCACACTTGTCTTCTTCAAAGACTTTGTGTGGGGAATTGAGGTATGCCTCCATGTTGTCCTTGATTTTAAGACTTTCGTCCTTCCTCGAGACAGTTTTCTCTGGCACAATCATGCAAGTCAGCCAGACCTTGCGCGAGGGGACTCTTATTGTTTTTGCCATACCTGACCTCCACGGGAAAGCCTTGCATTGACAGAATCCAGGAAGTAATTCGTGAATTACTCACATTTCCGGCCTGGATTCTGTCACTTTGGAGATATTGCAGAGGTTGGTGTAGAGTCTCCACTATGATGTGTTTCCCCCGGATAAACGGGCGGTAATTCTTCAATGCCCACACCGTTGCCAGGAGTGGCTTCTCAGAATCGATGAATTTTTCCTCAACAGAGGATAAAGTTTTACTCGCATAGGAGATTACTTTATTGACCTTGTCATGCTTTTGGTATAATACTGCAGTCAAGCATGTATTAGAGAACCCTGTCTCCAAGAAGAACTCCTTGTTTTTGACAGGGTAAGATAAGCAAGGCACTTCTGAGAGGCTTATTTTGAGTTGTCTTACTGCCTCGGCTTGTTCTGAACCCCACTCCCACTTGACCCCCCCCTTCAGGAGATGAATCAGGGGTCTGGTGATATCTGCGTAGACCTCAATGAACTTTCTGCTGTAATTAGTCAGTCCAAGGAGGCTCCTTAGTTACCGCAGAGTTGTGGGGTTTTTCAATTTCTGAAGTGCTTCCACTTTCTTTTCCTGGGGACAGAGACCCTGAGGAGTAATATCATGCCCCAAGAAATTGACCATGTTCTGCACCACTTTGCCTTTTGAAAGGAAAGATTTGCTCTGGCAGCCCTCAACTGTGTCAGAACATAACGGATCTCTGCTATGTGTTCCTCCACAGTTGAGCTTTTGATGAGAACATAACCTACATAGGCCAGGTTACCCCTTTCACCCAGTTCAGGCAAGGCCTTATGTAGAAAAATATAAAATTCATTGCTGGAGTTGATGTATCCGAAGGGGGTCTGGGTCCATGTGTACTCCTGCCCCCCGAAGGTAAAGGCCAGCTTGTATTGGTCCTCTCTACTGACAGGTACAGTCCAGTACCCATTGGTCAGGTCAATGGCAGTGAATACCTGTGACACCTGGCTCTTGGCCATCCCTTGGTCAATGTAGGGAAGAGGCCATCGGGAAGTATGGACCCTTTTGTTGAGCCCCCTAAGGTCAGCGCAGAGTCTCCACTGGCCGTTTGGCTTCAAAATCCCCAGCACCGGATTATTGAAGGTGCTGTGGACTGGACGGATTATCCCACGGGACTCAAGTTCTTAATTATTTCTGTAAGGGACTCCATTGATGAGAGAGGCAAGCGGTATTGCTTCACAAACACTGGAGTTATGCTAGGGTCCGTGGGGATTGTTGTTGTTGTGTGTATGTCGGTGCGACCACAGTCATATGAGTCCACCACAACGACATCCTGAAAATCCAAGAAAACTTGTTTCAATTTTTGCTTCTGCTCCAGAGTGTACAGGCATCAGCTAGGTTGACTCTCTCTTCACCCATCTGCCTGAAGCCTAGAAAGACTTCTGGCTTTGCTATCTCAGTGGCCTCCTCCAGCTGGATGGAGAAGTCCCTGGTCAGAGTGCTGATTTGGACTCGTGGCTTCAGGTGGGGAAGGCAGTCCTCACGGACTTGGAAAATCACCTCATCCCTCCCGAAGTCACAGGTCACTTCTTCCTTACCATAAGGGCAGGAAGTCTACGCCAGGAAGTTCCCCCCATGCCAGTAAAGATCCTGTCTGGTGTTGTGTTGTCATCACTATCACTGTCAAAACAGTCCTTGGGGATTGGTCCTAACAGTTAATTGCCTAAATCTATGGAAAAATGTTGGTCATCAACTGCCATTCCAATAATGGTGCCTGCGGCTAGAGTGATACTCTTTAAGCCGCTGTTATCCACCTCTATTGGAATGGTGTCATGTTCTACATTGACCAGTGGTATTGGGTTTACCCCCAACCCTTGCTGTTGGAGAGAAGCATTTAGATGAACATAGGCATCAAGGTTTTTCAATTTCTGTCCTCTTTTAACTTTCACTTCCAGGTAGAATTGTCGGGTCCTTTCTGGGATGGTGACTTCCTCTCCAATCTGAATTTCAACTGCATAAGGCAGCAATTGAGCTGACCTAAATGCCTTCTCTGGGTCATCAAAGCACATGGGATTATCCACTAATCGGGACCAAGCTTTGAAGTTTATTAGGTCCAAACTAATGACAAAGCGATTGAGAATGTCACTGCCTAAGTAAAAGGCGGCAGTGACGTCTCGCACAACCCAACAATTATAGACTATGCTCTTGTGGCCTATGGAGATTTTGAGCATACACCTGCTTGGCAGGATATGTTTTCAATTGGGTGTTTCCAGATCCCTTTCCCATGTGTCTATCAGTTTAAATGTGGGGATGGCTGGATCTTTTGGGAGTTTGCGGAACATGGCCTCACTGATGAAGCTTTTACGGTTGTTCACACACACTCGTGCAAGAACAAAGACCTTCCCTTCATTTAACTGAATCGAGATGAACTACTGCTCTCCAATTTGCTGAATGCCAACCAGGCTTTGAGTTGATTTTTCATCTTTCTGGACTATAGGAGTGGGAATGTCTGATTGTAAATTTGTAAAGAATTTCAGAGTATTTCCTTCCAGTGTGAAATGCCACCTTAAACTGGAAGGAAGGTTGATGTTCAGAAATAGAGAGGACCCCTCATCACCAGATTGTTGTCCTACTGCTATTACTGTCATGTCTGGGATTTGATTGTTCTGGAAATTAAATTCTACTTGGTCAGATTTTTGTTCAACCACGTGGCAGGTGCCGTTTAAACTAACATGGTTGACACTCTGTTTTAATTTTATTGGTCGGCTAGTCTGGGTCCAGAGGACCTTGTTTACACAACCTATTAGGGGTAACAACCTTCGCAGGAGGTCATACGCTAGTAAACAAGGGGTGCCCTCTGGAGTTACAACTATGACCGGGTGCTTCACCTTGTGTCGCCCAATTTTAATATCCAAATCCGCAGTCCCCTCGATGGGAATTTCCTTCCCGTCGTAGTTCTGAAGTTGTCCAGGAAGAGGGGTGAGAGGAATTTGGTAATTCGCCCCCCTTCCCGAATTCAGTTTATCAAAGTCCCTTTTTGACAGAAGGGTAGCTTGGGATCCAGTGTCCACCAGTGCCAAAATTGTACACTGCCCCTGTATCTGGACCGGGGCATCGAATCTTCCCTCCTTCTCCTCAAGGGGGCACAGATAATGTACATTTTTGGACAACTGGTGGGTTAATTTCTTGGTTTTGGACGCTGTTAGAGAGGTGAGTTGGGAAGAATTCTGTTTGGAGTCTTGGGAATCTGAAAAGAAAAGGTGAAAGTTAGATATGGGATAAGTTTTGGGTTCCCGTGGTTCTGGTTCTGGGCTGCACCCCCTTTTTGGAGGCAGTCACCTGGATGGGTTTGAACCAGGGGATTTTCATGTTGTTGGTTCTGGGGTTGGATGATGGCCGGCACTAGCTCAGTCCCCACATCTACCCAGTCTGGATTTGAATCCTTTGGGACCCATTTTTCTAAGGGAGGAGTTACCCCATCTCTGAAGGAGAAGATCCTTTTTCCAGGATCCTCTGAGGACCCCTCTCCTTCAAACTGGAGGATTTGTACCTCCTCCTCAAAATGGCTCTGTTTGGGTTCTTTGTTTCTCCTACCCCCCCCCCGCTGCTCCTTGGGTTGCAGACTTTCACGGGCAGGAGATTTTGGTTCCGGTTCCTGGGTTTCCAGGGGCTTTTTATAAGTGGGGAAGGAAGCTTCCTCCAAGGATTTACACCCCCTTCCTCTTCTGCCTCCTCCTTGGGAACCGGTGGGTTGTTGGGGTTCTGCCCCCGTCATTGCTGTGGAGCACCAGGTCCTGAGTCTGAGGCATTCTGCACCAGCATGCTCATCTGAGGGTTCTGTTGAGCCCTCAGCATGTGACCCAGATCCTGTGCCATGTTTTGGACTTGGCGCTCTAGTTGTGACACCCGCTCAGGCTGATATGGGGTTCTGTTGTCTCCCCTGGGCTGATCCCGGGAAGGGTAGCTATCCCTTCTCTGAAAATACTGCGGGTTTGGAAAATGTGGGTACCCCTCCACCCTTGGCCTCCCCTCTTCCGGATTAGGTTGCCTGGGCTCAGGAAATTGGGGAAAGAAGGATGGATGGTTTTGGGGTTGAAAGTTTTGTGGGTACCTGGGGAAGAAGTTTTGTCCAGGATTTGGGGAATTTCTGCCCTCCTGGGGGAAGTGAGGAGGGAAGTTCCCTGGGTTAGCTGCTGTTTGGTTGGATCCCCCCCTTGGGCTGGAGGAGTCTACACATAACCCAGGATGGGTCTGTTCCCCTTGTAGCGGGGGCTGATGTAGTCAGGGGAGTGAGGGGTCCCATTTGTGGGACTACCTCCTTGGCTCCCTGTTTGTGACTGGCCGAGGTCCTTCTGGGCTTGGGATTATTCTGATTCTGTGCTGGCAGGTTTTTAGGCTTCCCCATCTCCAAATCTAAAATGGGGGCAACCTTCACCTCCACCACTTTAGCAGCAGCAGGGGTGTTGGGTGGTTTGGGGCTTTTTGAATTATTTTTGTTTTCTATGGGCTTTTGCACCTCATAAATTTGTGTGGCCTGTTCAATGACCCAGTCTAGTGATCTTTTCTCGTGAAAATATCTCACTAGATGGGTCATGATGTACTTGGGGAGAGCGTGGAAAAAAGTATTCACAAACTCTCTGCTGTCAGTGCGCACCCTTCTGGTGGTCAGCGCAAAGGCACTCTTTAATTCCTGAACAAATTCTTGTGGGGCCTGATCTTCCCCACATTGCAAGTTGTAGGCTGTCGTGCGAGCCTCCTGAGGATTTCTGTCCACAGGAAAATGTTTCCAGATGGTCGTCCTTTAGGTGGACCATCTAGAATGATTCTGGTCCTCCAGCCCCACAAAGAAGCTGGAGTATTCTGGAGAGAAGGTCCATTTCACATATTGAATACAGCTTTTGCTGTCCTTCAAATGGAAAGTTTCCATCATCTGTTCAAAGAGCTCTAAGTGCTCCCAAACAGAATATTTTGCGTTCTTATGATAGGGCGTGATGATGCTCCTTATCGCTTTGATTTGTTTTAGGGGATCCTTGAGCAAGGCCCTTTTTACCTTATTGGCCTTTTTGGTTCGGGTAACCCTGGTCCACTCCTCCTCTGACTCAGAGGCACTGCTACCAGAGGAGCCCGTCTGGTCTTCTAGGCTCTCCCGGATTCTGCGAGCCTGGGAATGGCTGGCAGAATGGGGGACCTAGTCTCCTGTGTCCTGGGGCGCTCAGAGGAGTCTTTTGATTCCTTCTTGCTCCCAGGATTTGAGGAGTACCCCCCACTGTCCTAGCTGGGCAGAGGTTTTCAGGCTGCCCTTAGTGGGCCTACTCTCATGGAGTTCCCCACTAGATTTGACAGTACTTGGGAACCCATACCCAGAAGCCCACCCATCCATTCCTGGGAGGCGCTGATCCATGAGCCCCATATTCCTTATTGGATTGAAGTCTGCCATCCCTGTGGCCCTTGGCTCATGTGCGCCAGTGGACATGGGGTTGGCAGAGTCTAGGGATTGGAAGAGATGAAGGCCTCTGGTACTAGGGTTGCTGAGGTTATGGTCAGGTGTTTCCCTTTCCCAGCGCACCTCATCCCTCTCAGCCCCTGCTCCCTGTTACCACGGAAGAATCAGAGCTTTCTGTTCCTCTACTAAGGCCTTGCTATTTTCTATCAATTGCTCTTGCATAGCTACCTGTCTGTGGAGCCTGTCATTGTTCTCACACAGAGCCTCATTTTCTCTCTGTGCTTCCTGTGTTGTTTTAGAGTAATGGGCCAGTCTTTGCTGCAGGAGGGTTACCTCCTGAGTCCTGTCCATACTGGCCAAGTCCTTCCTTGCTAGAGCATCTTCCACCCTCCTGGTGTGCTCTAACAATTTGTCATGATCTTTTTGGAGGTCACTCAGTCCATAAAGGCCCTGGTGATTTTCTTCTATCTTCTCTTTTAAGTAACAGACTTCCTGGCCTAAGGTGTCCCTTTCCTGAGCTAGAGCCTGCCTCTGTGCAGCCAGGTCGTCCCTCTGTCTTTGGAGCGGACCAACTTTCTGGCGCTCTTCATCAAATTCTGCCTGGGTATCCCGGTCTTTCAGGATTAATGTATTACTCTCTTCTTTCTCTCTGTCTAGGTGGCTTTGCAGGGTGACTACCTGCTCTGCACCTGCCCTGTTGACATTTATTTGTTGTTCCAGCTTTTTCTACAGTAGAGAGTACAAACTTTCTTGGTACTTCTTCTGCAAGGCCAGGATTCTGGTATCCTGTTCTGCCTTCTCACGCTGCAGGATATCCATGTCTTCTTCTATTTTGATTAGGTACTGCCTACTTTCATTTTCTGATTCCTGGCTCCTCTGTAGCCTCTGTTCAGCAGAGTCCAGATCAGTTTGGGCCTTTTCTAATGCCTGCAGTTGCTTGTTCGTCATGTCATGGCACTCGGCATATTTGTCCTGTATTGCTCCAATATGTAGGTATAGATATGCTGCTATTTTGGCAATCTTGATTTACTCTTCCTTTGCATTAGGGGCCATATATAATTCACTCAGGGCCACATGTAATGGACCCTGATCTATGTCTATGTGTGTCTAACCCTGTTGCAGTGATCTGTTCTGTGATTGCCTGCAACCACACATTCTGATCCTGCTCTGTCCATTCACCTCTCACACATAATGTATGCAATAGGTGTTCTTTAGCCATATTCATTTCTACCAAAGTCACCATTCTCGAAATACTGATTTCCTTCCTGATTTACAGAAGTTTATTTTATTTTTGCAAAACAGACCAATTTCTTAGAGCATTCCTATTAGTGGTGCTTTTCACAGTTTAACACAGCATAGTAGCCCAACGAGTCTGTGTTCCCCATCAGTTAGCACACTGTATTAGACTGTCACAAGTGGTATATCTAATTCAGAAATCCTGCAACAAGCCCCCAATCTTGTAAGTGATTTCAACTCAGCACTTCACCTAAGTCAATGCCTAGCGTGGGATGCACAATTGAAACCCTTAATTATATATTTTTGTCTATAAGTTCTTTTATTTCTGAATGATGTACCCTTATATCACGCCCCTCTCTTGAATCCCCCCTGGTCTCACTGAACCAGGAAGCCGGCTGTTTTGCAAAGTTAAAAGATTTATTTTATGGATTTTCACTATATATATTCCGCGTGTAAATCAATAAAGGAAGATAACAAGAAAACAAGAAAGCGTTGGTGTGGACTTTAAATTCCCCCCCCTTTTTTTGTCGAAACTGGGCGAACATGGCATTGTGGAGAGTGCAGCTCGCTTTTGCTACCTGAAGGTAGAATTTGCTAATATGTATATATATATATATATATATATATATATATATATATATATATATATATTCAGTGAAAAAACTTTGTTAAAGGGACGTTATGGTTCCAAGTAAAACCGAAAAACCCTTGAAATTCGCCAGTTATGGTAAGCTAAGCAACCATAACTCGCGCCACCACCGTGCACTGCTAAGACTAACACCCAGGACATCAAAGATGACATCACACATGGGTTTCAAGGGTTTTTCGGTTTTACTTGGAACCATAACGTCCCTTTAACAAAGTTTTTTCACCGAATTTCATAGGTTTTTAGTAGCGCAACTTAACCATAACGTCCCTTTAACAAAGTTTTGTTACTGATTTTCATAGGTTTTTAGTAGCACAACTTAACCATAACGTCCCTTTAACAAAGTTTGTTTACTGAATTTCATAGGTTTTTATTAGCACAACTTAACAATAATAACTTTGACTTTATGTACATATAATATGGAACATACTGAACCCTTTCTACTGAATTTGACTGTCCGCAAACATGTTTGGACAACAGTACCACCACCTAAAAACTCTGGGGAGGTATGTGTAATAGTTATATCATAACATAGGAACATTTAACAAATTCACAAAGCAGCACACATACAAAGTATATGTAGTAATACTTAAAAAATGTTACCCATATATGTAACACACTAACCATTCATGTAAATACAATATGTTTTAAAATGGAATATACCAAAAGAAGATAAAGTGGCTTCCACCATAATTACCTCACAGACGCTCCACAACCAACAGCAAGACCAGACGTATACACTACTGATTACATATCTCACCAGACATAGTAAGTGCACTTCTTTTTACTCATATATTTATAAACTTTCTATATTAGAAAAAAAAAAACATATTACTTTTTTGTTTTCTCACAGAAATGTGTAGTACTCTCGACTGGCTAGAGGAGCATTTCCCACCAGAGGAAATGTTAGAAAATAGTCCACCTAATGGTACACACTTTACTATATAAACCAATTAATAAATATTATTTTGTATACATTTAACATATACATTTTTTTTAATTACAGACCATACAAAAATTCCAAGCATCTCACAACAACAATCAGAGGATATCACTCTACAGCAGATTAATCAAAAAATGGACGACCTTATGCAAAATTTTATGGATTTGAAAAACTTTGTGGAAAATTATGTGAAACCCCCAACAGCACACCATTGTCCAACCTGCACTTGTCCCCCCTCACCCTATCCCACGCAGTTAACCCCAAACCCTGTCTATGGACCAAAGCGTTTCGATGAGATTTCCTTCCCTTCTTCAACTGATCCCAGTTATCTAGAAATCCCTAATTCTCCTGTTTTTGTTTCCGTTTCTGCCCCACCTTCCCAGTCATAATTGTATATATATATGAAATAAAGTTACTTTTCTTATATTGTGTTGTAATTACTTTCAGTTCCTTGTGATAAAACCAATTTAGGTGTCCACGGACACCGTGGTTGTTCGGAAATGTTCGTAAAGAAACGAAAATGTAACTGTCCTGAGGACACCACATCTGTCCGTAATGTTCTCCTGCAAGTTCAAAATGTTCTAAGAACACTCGTAGTGTCCTGAAATGTTCGTAAAGAAACAAAAATTAAAGTGTTCTAAAGAACACTATATCTGTCCGTAATGTTCGCTATCAACTTAAAACTGTCCTAAGAACACAATTGGTGTCCTGAAATGTTCATAAATAAACGAAAATGATGTGTCCTGAACAACAGTACAACTGTTCGTAGTGTTCGCTACCCAATTGAAAGTGTTCTAAGAACACAATTGGTGTCCTGAAATGTTCGTACATAAACTAAATTACACGTGTCCTGAAGAACACTATATCTGTCCTTACTGTTCGCTACCAAGTTTGAACTGTTCTAAGAACATACGCGGTGTCCAGAAATGTTCGTTTCACATGTGACGCACTTTTAATTACTTCAGAACCCGAACAGTGTCCGTAGGACATCAATGCGCATGCGCTAACCAATCTCCGTGCACTTGGTGTCCTGCGGACAGGCGCTTCCTTCGCAGACTAGTTCGCAAACAGATCATATGACCGCGCCAACGCTCATCGTGTGTCCTGAAATGCGGACACTGTTCGTGTCCCTGAACAATTTAAAAGTACATTTTCAGTTAATCCATAATATTTTTCAATAAAATCTCACCATGCCACAAGTCCCACATAGCAATCTTGAGTTTCTATATATCTTTTGAAACTTTCCGATCCTTTTTTTGTGTTCGATCTGTCCGCGCACAGTGCGCATGTCCGCGGACCGTGCACAAGCACCCCTATAAAAGACCACGCCCAAGAGCTTATTCCCATTGTGTTTCTGGCTATTCTTCAGAACACAGTGATTTTTGCTGCCACCTGCAGACTACACCATCATCGACATGGCATCCTTGGCTGCTGAACTGCCACTTGGTGCTGCACCTTCTTCAGCACCACCACCACCCCCTCCACCACCACCACCACCTCCCCAAGGGCCTGAAGAGGGGAACAGGACTGAGGATGCAGAGGAGGAAGAAGAGGATGATGAGAATGAGGTAAAGGAAATACCTACTACCCGCACTAGGCGTGAGTCTTGGGTGTGGCGGTTATTTACCATTCATGGGAATGGTCCTAAGGCTTGTGCGAACCATGTTACCTGCAATGAGTGCAAAATGATACTCAGTCGGGGGAAGCACGGTAACTACAGCTTTGGGACCACTACTATGAAGCGACACCTGAGGTCATTTCACTCTGGGGCTATTCGCAGGGTTGTACCTTGCGAAGAACGTAGCAGGTTGATTTCCTCTACTTCATCCTCTGTTTCTGATCCTGTCACCACAAGGACCACCTCTGTGGGACAGCGTCTTTCTCAAGCTGCCTCACAGGCCATACAGAATGCTGATGACCCTTACCTTTCGAGGGTCACAGTTGTATGTATGTACTGTGACACAGTACTCTGCAGGGGGGAGCGACTTCGGAGTGCTTTTGAGACTATCGTTTCAGAGCACGAGAAGACCTGCTCACTACCCAAATAAAACCCACTCTACATCTTCCTCTCTCAGCTCACCCTTTCTTATCCCTGTGGTTGGTGTCCCCCCTTTACCCTCCTTTACCCTCCTCTCCTAGTGTGTCGTGGCTGAAAAACCAAAAAAAATACAAAATTACAAAAATCAAAAAAAAATAGGGCTCTTTTCAGAGCCGCCTTTCCCAGTTAAAAAATAGAAGTGAAAATAAATGAAGCAGGGCTCTTTGTATTTTTTAGAAGTCCGCGGACAGTTCGCGAACATTAAAAAAATTGGGTTGCTACTCCATCACAAACATTGTAATTTTCTCTGGAAAGAAGTGGTGGCTCTGAAAAGAGCCTTTGGGTGGTGTTTGTAAGTCAAAAATTGTAAATGCTTAACATCTACTTCAAAATCGTTGTTGTAATTCCAAAAAAGGTCGCAATGCATTTTGTACATTTCTCAGAAAAATCTGATTGCCAGCATAAGTAAGATGGACACCATCTCTGCGGAAAATGTATGTACTACAAAACATAATATTTTCATTGTGAAAAGAAGACATGCCAAAATCTCTTAGAAAGCCACAAACAGCCTTATTAACATTGCGCCTTGCTTTTTCCATTTGTGGACCAAATGAAGAAGAACGAAGCCACATTTGTCTCTGCGCAATCCGTGAAAATATCACTTGAGAATTAGGAAACATGTCCATAATCTTCCTCAGTCCTTCTTTCATAGCAAATTGCAAAAAAATTCCAGTCACATGTCCTAAACTGTTCCCTCCACAATGAATTACAATTATGTCTGGATGTTGCTCTGTCTCCAAAGTAGCACAGAGAGGTAGCAAGTCTAACCACTTCATTCCACGTACTCCATGCCAGTGTACTTCCACATGTGGGAATCCAAGATCTACAGCTACTCCACAGCTTTCTGCATGCACATTCAACCAATGTATCCACGAATCTCCTAAAATCCAAACAATCTGTTTCCTGAAACACACAGCCATAGCTATCTTTTGTTCTCTCAGCAAAAAGAGTATCTGAGAAAATCTCTCCTGGCACAACACACCCACCAAACCTTCCTGACCAATCCCTTTCAGTGCTTATTCTCATTTGCATGACTTCTGAACCCAAAAATCCCCGGATGTAACTCCCGATGACCGCAAACGACCGCCATGTCCGCGGACATATCGTAACATGAACAGCCCTTCTACCATTTCCACTACACTCTCTCTGCCATTCCCTCATTGGATGTACCTCAAAAATCACATGACCATGCACCAATCACATTCAAGACCTCTACATCTAACTGCATCATCATAGATCAGCACTGCAAATGTACTCTGAATCTCTCTGAGTACAAGTGTCATATCATTGGCAAGCAGCATCTACCAGAAATACTGTACAAGTCTTCAAGATTTCTACTTGCAGCTCCATGCATATCCATATGCATGAACACAAACTTCAGGTATGCATATTTTCTGTATAGTAGATGACATAGCTCTCAACCATTTTTGTTTTACAGGCGGGTGAAATCACCCGATTTTGTTTTTGGCGGGTGAGACGCCCATTGGAATGAATGGGCGTGCAGGAGGCTTGGCGGGTGAGTCTGCCCTTTACAGGGCATGTGACACCTGCCAAAAGCGTGTGAGTTGAGAGCTATGGTAGATGAACACATTTTCAAACAGACTTTTACCTTGTAAAATTTGTAAAATGAATTTACTGTACTTTTTTCAATTTCCTAAATTCAACTATCACTTATACACCTTTATACTTTTTACTTTCTTTATACACACACACTCAAATCATGTTAAACTAACATTTTTTAAATGAAATATATAGACTACATATATTCAAACAAAATTGCATGCAAACACAATCTATGTTTAAACCTTTATAAAAATACTTATACAATTTCATATTTTTTGTTTTTATTTATTTATTTACTTAATTACTTTAAATTAGACATGACATTGAGGTGCTATTACCTAGAACAGTTTACTTACAGAAATAGTGGTATTCACTAATATATTATAAATTTCACAAGACATAGTAAAGATATTTTATTTTTGCTACAGTTAGTCATTCAATACAATTTGTTCATTAAGAACATATCATATGTACTGAACTGATGCAATGTATCTTATGTAAATAAATTAGTTTAATGGTTTTACAGAAGGCACTGAGGATTTCAATTAAAAAAATCAATATCTAAATTAAAAACAGTCTTATATACAAACAAAGTTACTAATTTGAAGCTTTTACAGTTGCAGTGAAGACCAGTTTCCTGAAAAGAAGCAGCCGAATTCGAAGAAGAAAGAAAAACTAAGAAGTTACCTGTTAATTTAAAAAAAAAAGTAAGTAAAATATCACCATAATATTTATATTATTAATCAAATATACTATAACATTAATACGAGCTATTTTGGTTTCTTAAAATAGAGATTTTGTACCATTTTGTCCAAAAATGTCCATGTCTTAAACAGCGATTTACAACCAGAATGGCCCACAAATTTCTATTTTTGGACACACAAATTAGCCAACTGAACCACTACAATTTTCATATTATAGAACAAACAACTGTTTTAATTGTATACATTAGATTTACTATTTGTACTTTTCCACACCACTAGCTTACTTTTTTTTTGTAATCTGAACCCCAGATTGGTGACACATAAATTCAGGAATACCTATCCCTACTAGTTTTAGTTTCCAATGCACAATCACACACCATTACATACATCTTTATCATCTTACTCAAACACTCATGCACACAGCACACATACATTCCAGAACACCCCAACCCATATCTTCTTTATTTTTTTCAACAGACCCTAAAGAATGCCTACCAAAAGACAACTCCGTAGAAAGCAAAGCAAAATTAGAGCAAATGAAAATAAAGGTGTCCAACATAAGCATCCATCTCTAGCAGAATTTGTAAAAAAAGTTGAAACAAAACAGCTAATACAATCATTTAGTGAAACACAAGAAGTTTCAAGTACAACAACTTCGCTTCCTCTATCAAAATGTAAAACAAACCAAAAAACAATTAACAGAAAATCAACTATCAGTACAGATAAAACTACTTCTTCAAATGTTAATATAGTGCAAAGTAAGCATACCAAGAAAAGTATTTTAGCCAAAATATACTGTCACAAAGTCCTTCAAAATCTTATAAAAACAGGAGAGAAATCAGGTTCAAAGCTTAAAACCTATCGTAGGAAATGAATCTTAGAAGCATTGATGGACAGTGCAATTCTTCTCAAAAGAAATGTATTTATTTTACTGTTAAACAAAATGAAACCACTAACAAAACTAATAACTAAATTACAAAAAAAGACTTCTCAATAAGCGAAATGTCAACAGAAAGAACTTCTTAAGTATCTGCGGAGGTGAATGGAATCACACTACGAGCACAGAACCATATTTTAATGAAGAAGCGTACAAACAAAAGCAAACAAATACAAATGCCATAAATAGCAGTGGTTGAGGTTATGAAAAAGTGAATAATACCATAATGGAACAAGAAGTACTCCTTACAAAAATATGCCCTGAAAACTTAGAATTACCCCTCCATTCAACTGAATCAGAACGTCTAGTGTACAAATGGCCATGCACGTCAATGTGTAAAATTCCCAAACAATGTTTCAACTCTTTACACCAATTCCTCAATAAATATGTAAAAAGCAAATACAAAATCAAAATTAAATTACTGCAAAATATAGATACCTGTCCAGTGCGCAAGTACACAGGACTACAAGGACATTCATTGGCCTGCATTACAGGACCTACTTGTAAAACCACTTTCCGTGATATCAAAAGGATATCAACACATCATTCAACTATAAGAAATCTAGTCTATAAACTGTACTATGCTAAAAGTCCTGCTTTAGCACTAGCAAAGTTAAATAACATCCTTCTACATGGTAAAGCAAAAGACCTACTTGAAGAAATTCACTATATCCAGAAAAAATATTTTGGAAGTGAAAGCCATTTACAGAATGAAATAGCTTTAAACCAATTAAGCAACAATTCTACACATGGCAACCTTTTGCTAAACACATACAAAAAAGTAATACTAAAATGTAAAAGTACATCAGCTGAAGTACCAAACCATGTATGTGTATGTTGCCGTAGAATTTTTTATAAAAGTAACACAAAAACTGTGGACCTATCATACAAAATAGAAGACAATGAAGATTCTAAATGATTTGAATTAGCTCTCTACCTTCTAGCAGAAAACAAATATGAAATAACTGAGCCCTTAATACTTTGCAGTTATTGCACTACAAAACTTGACAACAACCAAACTCCTTCACGTTCTATCACAAATAATTTGGAATTATACCCAGTACCAAAACCTCTACAACAACTTAATTTATATGAGAGCATCATAATTCAAACAGTACACCCATTTCAAGCAATAATACGACTTCAACCAAAAACAGCAAAATTACCTCCCTCTGAATTGGTAAAAGGCATTTGTGGAAAAGTAGTTTATTTACCATTAAATCTAAAAGAAAATGTGCATACTCTAGGAGTGCAACGTCCAATGCAGCAATCTTTAATTATATTAGTAAATGGAGTACCTACAAAAGACAAAAAAATATGGCAACAGCTGGTAGATTTATATAAAGTTAGACAAGCCTTCCAATATCTTAAAGAGAATAATGAATATTACAAAGAAATTAATATTGAAGAAAACTTGAAAGATACAACTGAAATAATTAAAGAACCACAAGAAGCTGGTCAATTTGAGCTACTAGATCCTGCTGCAATATCAAATACTTTAGACCATTATACAATTCATCCTTTGCACTGTAATGACACCGTACAAGATGTACTAGAAACTTACCAAATGCGTCAAACAAAAGGATCGCCAATCAGTATATGGGAAAAAAGTATAGAAGCACGTGCTTTTCCTCTACTCTTTCGTACTGGCAAAGGAGGAAGGTATGATGATAGACCTATTCAAATATCAGCTTCAGAATACCGCTCATTACGGATGTATTCTGAAGATCCCAGATTTAGACAAAATGTGGAATACATATTCCACCTACTCTTTGAAAGTGAACTAGCAACTTTATGTTACAGAGTTGCACACATATTAAAATCAGGATCACACTTTCAAAATATGACAGCTACACAATTATTAGAGAAAGTGCACCAAAAGGATGAGGTTTTACAATCAAATATTACAAATCTATTAGCAAATATGCGTGGTACTAAAGAGTACTGGTTTCGACGTCATGGGGATGTACGTTGTATGATCAGAAACCTTGGCCCACCCACTTGGTTTGTTACATTAAGTTGTGCAGAATATGCATGGGAAGATTTACATGATTTCCTATGCATATCAAATGAAAACAAAACAAACATAGATATTCTAACACCTGGAGAACTTTGTTATTTGGATCATGTTAATGTTTCAAGATATTTTCACCATCGCTTCATTGCTATGCTACATTTTATTTGTAATAAAACTGTTCCTCCCCTTGGAGAAGTGCAACACTTCTTTTGGAGAAAAGAATACCAAGCCAGAGGAGCACCACATATCCACATGCTTTTATGGATTAAAGATGCTCCTAAATTTGGTCAAGACAGTGATGCCACTGTTTTACAGTTTATTGAAAAATATGTCACTTGTGAAATTCCATCAGAAGCCACAAATAGTGATCTTCGTGCACAAATTTTACAATTTCAAAGACACAAATGTGGAAAATATTGTCGTCGCAAATACAAAAACAAAGGCAAATACTACACCAAATGACGATTTGGTTTCCCTAGACCAGTTACAAATACAGGTCAAGTAAACAACCTCATGTCTTCAGTTAGACATAGTGTTAAAGGTAAGTCACCTAAAAATACATATTACATAAAAAGAAAAGAAGAAGAAAAATATATCAATGATTATAATGCAATCATTGCCCACTTATGGAATGCAAACATAGATGTGCAGTACATTGCAGACAATTCTACTGCAGTTGCACGATATGTCACAGCATACTTAACTAAAGCAGAAATGACAGAGCTCCAAGACCTCTGGAATGACCTGTCATCAGATAAAACAGTATCTCAGAAATTATACAGCTTGGGCATAAAAATGCTCACCCATAGAGAATGTGGATCTTATGAAGCAGCTGATCGTTTAACTGGTACTTCATTTTATGGTAAATCTGAAAATATAGTATGGCTAAGTCTTGGTCCAGCTAAATCTAGAAAAAGCGTTCTAAAATCATATGAAGATATAGAAACAATAGCCAAACATGATCCCAACAGCCAAGACATTTTAAAAAACAATTTATTGGACACATACTACCCAAACAGAAGTAATACTTTGGAAAACATGTGTCTATACCAAATAGCCCAAAACTACACATACAAAAATAATATGAAACCTGATGAAAAAAAAGGTAAATATAGAGTTGCAGACTGTGAAGGCAGCTTAGTTAAACTCACTAAACCAAATTTAATTAATCATATCAAATTGTCATTGAAGACTCCTCTACATAAAGAAGTATATTACATGTCCCTGCTACAACTCTTAAAACCATGGAGAAAAGAAGAACAATTACTAGATAACTATGACTCATATGAGGATGCTTTCAAAGCAAATGAAAGCACTATAACTGATGTAAACTTTACACAGTACAAAACAATGTTGCACAATGAACAGCAACATGAAGAAGAACGCCAAGCCCAACTAGATAAGGATACTCCTGACAGTAGTCAACCTTCTGTAACAGGAAGCCAAGAACCACTGGGAGAACCACTAATAACAAATGAGGCAGAATTAGCTATGATAGAAGTAGAAAACACCATGTGTCAGTATGAAGATAAGGAAGACTTAACTATACTACAATCAAAACTAAACAATGAGCAAAGTAGCATTTTTCAAGAAGTAACAAAACAAATTGCACATGGTGTAAAACATGAAAATAAAGAATGTTCCTGCCATAATTATAAACCTATACTACTGTATGTCAGTGGTGAAGCTGGTTCTGGCAAAACATTCCTAATCAAAATCATTAGTAAGTTCCTTCAACAATTGACAAACAACAAACTGTCAGCTGTTATCACTGCCCCCACAGGTTTAGCTGCCTACAACATAGGTGGTGTTACATTACACCGATTACTACTATTACCAGTAGAACACCAGAACAAATTAGACTATTACAAACTTTCTGCAGAAGCTGCAATGGAATTACGCAGAGTATTGAAACAAATGAAAATGCTACCAATAGATGAAGTGAGCATGGTCTCCAAACTGATGTTAGCTTTGATTCACCTCAGATTACAAGAAGTACTCAAAACAGACTATGAAGAGCTCTTTGCAGGAAAACACATTATTGTTTTTGGAGATCTGCTTCAATTAACACCAGTAAAAGGTGAACCTATTTTTAAAACATTAGGGCACAAACTCTGCCGTAAAACTGTTGGCAGCATTGGAAATGTCAACCTTTGGCAATATTTCCAATACAGAGAATTAACAGAAAACATGCGCCAATCTGCAGATCTAACTTATGCCAACATTTTAAAAAGTTTGAGAGTTGGTATACTTTCTAAAGAAGCAGAAGCAACATTGAAAACCCGGCACATTAATGCACTTTATGGCAATAATGCATGTGCTACAGATGTTATGGAACAATTAGCCCACAAAAATGTCAATTGTATGGCCTTAATGCCAACTCTTGCAAGCTGTTTCAAATTCAATGAAATCATGCGAAGTAAAGCAATGCAACCAATAATGGAAATTAGCGCCACAGACAAACTAGATGTACATGGTATGACACTACCCATGTGTGACCAAGCCACAACAAGACTAAATAATTTAGAGAAATCAATCTCAAACACAGCAGGCTTAGAAAAGATGTTAAAATTATCCTTAAATTGCAGAGTAATGCTTAAACGTAACCTTGACGTGGACCAAGGACTAGTTAATGGAGCACTGGGTACAGTTGTTGGCTTTCAAACATACCCACGTGACAACAAAATTCAGTTTGTCAATATACTCTTTGACAAACTTTCAGAAGTAAAACGGATAGGACGCTCAACAGCTAGATTCCTTCTCTTCAAAGATATGTATGTACGCAGAGAACAATTTTCTCTAACTCTTGCATAGGCAGTCACGATTCATAAATCACAAGATCTTACCCAAGACAAAGCAATGATAGATATTGGTAACACAGTCTTTAAAGAAGGCATGAGCTACGTAGCACTATCACGCTTACGTACACTTGACAGTCTATTTCTAATCAACTTTGATGCAAGTAAAGTAAACGCTGATATTCCTTGCATTTTAGAATATAATAGACTTCGCTCACTATACACTCCCCATCTAAACACATATTCTGTTCCACAAAAACTAAAACGTTGTAAAAGAAAACTAAATCAAACAGAAATGCAACAGGACGTCACTGCAAATCCTCCAAAGAGAGTAAAAGAAACTAATACTTCATCAAGTACCACAAACAAAAAAGAATCAATTAGAGAAAGTAAACCAGGTACTCCTTTAAAGAAGGAAGACAAACTCCAAAAAAAGCAGTTAGATACAGAACTACCTGGACCATTTAAATTCTCAAATATAGTTGGTGTAAGTTGCTATGCAAATGTAGCAATGAATATTCTATTTCAATTACCACCAATTGTTGACAACATTTACTCACACAGTACAGACCCATTGTGTTTGCAAATGTTAGTAGTTCACAGAAATGCAGCAAACAATCCTGACAACACATATAGTGTTTTTGGAATAAGACGACAATTGGACTACTGTGCTGGAATGGTGAAATTCACTATAAACTCACAGGAAGATCCACAAGAATTTCTAATGTACTTACTACAAGTACTGGAAAACAAAAACATACCTATAAATGTAATCTTTCAGATTTCATACATGTGGAAACATACATGCACTCTCTGCAACAATGTGACACAAGAAGAAATCCCCAATGAATGCTTCATATATACATCAATACCAAATTGTGAATCCATTCCATTTCAGCAACTTGTACAAAATGCAAACCATGGTACATTATGCTCCACCTGCAATTCAGATAATCGCTCCACGTTAGTAATACAAACACATAGTAAATACGTAATACTAATGCTTCTACGTTACAATGCAGATGGTACCAAAAACAACTGCAAGCTGACTGGATTCACACATGGTCAAATATCACTTGGTAAGAAAACCTTCACAACAATAGGTATAATCTACCACGCAGGAGCCACAACCAATTCAGGGCGCTACACTGCATACATAAAAAACAAATGTGGATGGTTTGAATGTAATGATAGTACCATTACTCTAAAGCAGAGATTACCAGCAAATCTTACAAACGCTTATTTGATGTTCTTAAAACCAAAATTTGATAAATAAACTGTATTTAAACCTTTAAATAAATTTGTGTTAAAAAAATATAAACTGTTAGAATACTCCAAAAGCTATCTAACAGCTCAAAGATTCTACAACAACTAATCAGATACATGAATACCACTAAATTAGGCCAAAAAATACACAGTTAGAATACGCCAATTGGTATCTAACTGTCGCAAAATTTAACAATATCCAAATAGATAAATCAAAACCACTAAAATATATTCAAAAAATAGACAGTTAGAATACGCCAATTGGTATCTAACTGCTCCAAAATTTTATAATATCAAAACAAATGAAGAATCTGTTACTGCTCCAAAAAAATACACCAAAGCAAAGTATAAAGCATTAGCCAGAAACAACAAGTGAACACTGTAGCATAACAGAAAAAGGTTTTTTTTTTAATCCAACGTGGATTTGTTTTTCTCCCACAGACCCAATGATTTTAGAAACAAATACATAAACTGAGCAAATTGCACAGTACTCTGATTTGTACTCTACTAAATATGAGGGTCGAAAAAAAATAAAAGTATATTGCTTATACAATGTAATAAGTCATTACAAAATACTAATACTAACATGCTATTTTCTTTTATCACAGAAATGAAGAAGAAAAACATGGACTCCCATTACTAGACCAAACAGTAAATATACAATAATAAGGACAACCATAGCAGCATATCACATCCATAGTATCTAACACCTTTGTTCCTTATACATTTGTTTTTCACCCAAAGTTATAAGCAAATATGAATGTGATATGCTGCGGTGGTTGTTGCCAGGGCATACAATCTTGGGTGCATGGCCAAATGGCCATGCACCCAAGACTCTATGCCCTGGCAACAACCACCGAAGCATATCACATCCATAGAGTCAAACATTTCAACTATGATCTATGGGAAACTTTTAATGTCCGCGAACAATGTGAGTGTTCTTAGAACACTTTGAACTTGCCAGCGAACAATACGGACACTGTTTTCAGGACACCCCCTATGAACATTTCAGAACAACGCGATAGTTCTTAGAACACTTTCAACTTAACAACGAACAATACGGACAGCGTCCTAAGGACACCCCCTACAACATTCCAGGACACCAGAAGTGTTCTTAGAAGCGTCTTCAGAACACCACCATCTTGTTTATTTGCGAACATTTCAGGACACCGCAAGTGTTCTTAGGACACATTCAACTTGACAAAGAACAATACGGACAGCGTCCTCAGGACACCCCCTACGAACACTCCCCGGACAACGGGAGTGTTCTTAGAAGCGTCTTCAGAACACCACCATCTTGTTTATTTGCGAACATTTCAGGACACCGCGAGTGTTCTTAGGACACATTCAACTTGACAGAGAACAATACGGACAGCGTCCTCATGACACCCCCTACAAACACTCTCGGACACCGCAAGTGTTCTTAGAAGCGTCTTCAGAACACCACCACCTTGTTTATTTGCGAACATTTCAGTACACCGCGAGTGTTGTTAGGACACATTCAACTTGACAGAGAACAATACGGACAGCATCCTCAGGACACCCCCTACGAACACTCCCCGGACACCGCGAGTGTTCTTAGAAGCGTCTTCAGAACACCCCCATTTTGTTTATTTGCGAACATTTCAGGACACCGCGAGTGTTCTTAGGACACATTCAACTTGACAGAGAACAATACGGACAGCGTCCTCAGGACACCCCCTACGAACACTCCCTGGACACCGCGAGTGTTCTTAGAAGCGTCTTCAGAACACCCCCATTTTGTTTATTTGCGAACATTTCAGGACACCGCGAGTGTTCTTAGAACACATTCAACTTGACAGAGAACAATACGGACAGCGTCCTCAGAACACCCCCTACAAACATTTTAGGACACCGGGAGTGTTCTCAAAAACGTCTTCAGAACACCCCCATTTTGTTTATTTGCGACACCGCGACTGTTCTTAGAACACATTCAACTTGACAGAGAACAATACGGACAGCGTCCTCAGGACACCACCTATGAACACTCCCCGGACACCGCAAGTGTTCTTAGAACAGTTTCACTTTGCTTGCGAACAAAACGGACACATATTGACTCCTTAGAACACCCCCTAGTCAGTTTATTTAGAACATTTCAGAACACCCGTGATGGCCGCAAACAAATTGAACACAAAAACAACGTCTAACACATAAAAAACACAACTTTCATCCTATCTCATACACTCCCACCCTCCCCAAACACTCCTACACACCAACACACTCTACAAAATACACATTTTGAACAAAGTTTCACCGCGCTGTCCGGGGACGTCCGCGAATCCAAGATGGCGGGCGCTACCGAAAAATCTGACGCGCTTCACGCTCCACGCCGTCCAATCAGCGAACACTTTGCATGTCCGCGAACATCACGCAAGACGATTGGCCAATCAGGACACTTTCCGCGGAGCGAACAGGGAAGTGTATCCGCAAACCGAACACAGATATCACTATTTTTTTTTTACCTACTTTTTGGTCATTTTAAAAAAAAATACTGGACGGATTTTCACCAAATTTGCAAAAGCACGCTTTCGGGACAAAGCCGCTGCTCCCGGTCCAAATTTGGTGGAAATCCGTCCAGCGGTTTGGGCTGTAGGCGCGAGCAAAATTCTTTTCCCATTCACTCTATGGAGAGTGAGTATAATGTATACAAATATGAGCATATAGAGGGAAGGTAGAGTAATACAAATAAAACTATGAGAAAGTGCTGATAACCATAATGATTATCTTCATGCACAGAAAGGATTGCTCTCTTTCAAGCCTGTATCTTCTGCTATGTATATGTTTCATATGATGTGACTGGACCCTAAGTCTACAAATATAGTACCTTTTCAATTTTTACTTCCTGACTGTTACTGAAGAAAACTATGTGGCTTCGATATGTAAGTAAAGGATAAAAAGGGAGAGCCAGCCATGTGATGTCATCAGTGATGTCATCAATGACATTTGTGATGTCATCTTTGATGTCCTGGATGTTAGTGTTAGCAGTGCACGGTGGCGCGAGTTATGGTTGCTTATGTTACCATAACTGCCGAATTTCAGGGGTTTTTTGGTTTTACTTTGAGCCATAACGTCCCTTTAACAAAGTTTTTTCACTGAATTTCATAGGTTTTTAGTAGCGCAACTTAACCATAACGTCCCTTTAACAAAGGTTTTTCACTGAATTTCATAGGTTTTTAGTAGCACAACTTAACCATAATATCCCTGACTTCATATACATGTAACATAGAACATACTAACCCCCTTGTAGTGATTTTCATGTCCGCGGACTACCGCCATGTCCGCGGACACATCGAAAATCTGAGCATGGTGAATGTAAATTTAAATAGTGTGCCCCATTTCCCCTTTGAAGTTGGCTCTGAAAAGAGCCGTGTTTTCTTTTATTTTTTACAGATGCTTGACAGACACCTGTTATTTTGTATTTTTTTCTTGTTTTTTTTTCTTACTTTACTCCTAAAATCTTCACATAACCTTCTACAAAGCAACCCTTACATTCCAAAATAGAAAGGCATTTCCCGTAAAAGATAAAGAAATGCCATCTTCTTTAAAATTAACAGCATTACTGGCATCAATATTCTCATTTTTACAGAAGAACATACCAGCTCTAAGCATGAAGGCACACATGCCTCGGTTGATGACACACCTAGCAATATTTTGCTGAGGACAAAAAACTGAACTATTGTCCCATATTGCCCTAGGTAGTAATCCAGAAAAAATTACTTTTGCATTTGGAAGGATCTTCTTTACTGCTTGAACCAAGCGTTCCAAATCAGCCAACAAAGTAGGGGCACTGACGTTGCCCAAATGGAAAGCACCATAGTGCAAAACTACCACATGCGGACTGTTCATCGTGGCCATATCCTCACAAACTTGTACTATTACCTGTACATTGCAATCAGGCACACTGCTCCACACCACCTCCACTCCTTTCACATCAAAGTTCTTTGCAACATGCCTGCATTCAGCGTACTGCTGTAAACCATGCACAAACATATCTCCGAGCACCAACATCCTGACTTTCTCCACTTCTGCCATCTTCACCACGCACAGTCTCTTTCAACACAAATCCACAACCTCAACATCTGATTGGCTGATCCGTACAGTCTTCTTTCCATGTTGGATTTCCTGGAAAAACCCGGATGTAGCACGCCCTGTCCACGAACAGCCGCGGTGTCCGCGGATGGCGTCCACTTTACTCTCTGTGCCATTCCCTCATTGCATACAGCTAAGCAATCACACAATACGAATAACGTCCTCAGAACAACCCCATTTTGTGATTTTTCGAACATTTCAGGACAATTATTATTTCATTATTCAACATATTAACATTACACATATTATACTTTCATCTTGTACTCTGCACACAATGCTATGTTTCTCCATTAGCAGCTCAGTATACTAGATAGAATCCCATAATACAATGCTATTTATATCAATGCATCGTTCAAAGCACTAATAACGGTATGATATTTATTGCAATATCCTTGACACTTTTTTCGAAACATTATAATAAAAATCCCTAGTACACAAATTCCATGAAAAGTACATACACACGTGATGTCATCAGTGATTTCATCAATGACATTTGTGATGTCATCTTTGATGTCCTGGGTGTTAGTCTTAGCAGTGCACGGTGGTGGCGCCAGTTATTTTTCAAAGCTTACCATAACTTGCGATTTTCAGGGGTCTTTCGGCTGTACTTAGAACCATAACGTCCTTTAAACAAACTTTTTTTAATATCACGCAAACAATATACAAACCTGGCGTGCAAAAACGAACTTCTACAGATGGCTTTACACAGAATGTTGCAAAGTAAGAATTTATGCTCGTTCACAGTGAAGGTCAGCTGCTTCCACAACTTCTACAGATGGCTTTACACAGAATGTTGCAAAGTAAGAATTTATGCTCGTTCACAGTGAAGGTCAGCTGCTTCCATACCGTGGCCATTTAATAAATAAATATATATATATATATATCACACTATTTAATATTATACAAGGATCGCCAATGGGGTGATGTTACAATCAACAACCTCTTTAATCAGAAGGAGTATGGATAGGAAAAATAATGCAGCATAGAATAATACTTGTGTGGGTTCAGTCAAATGCAATGTCACTCTTTTCCCCTGCACACTACTCAATCCCCCCAATATTCAGCATAAAGAAATGGAAGGAGAGAACACAGGTTTCAAGAATACAAACTCAACAAATACAGTATTAATCCCAATTTCCCGCAGTAAACTCAGAGGGAAACAGGAATGATTGCAAACGGGTCAAATGCTTTTGAATATAGCTTTGAGTGAATGGGTAAAAACACTGAAAGATGGATTTAATTCACTGAATTGGAGTCAAAACTAGTGGGAGCCGCTTTGTATAGTATCACATAAACACTTGCAATGATTATTGAGTCACTAGCAGATTGAAAACTAAACTGAATTCTGAGGTCGGAGACAAAGAACAGCTGTTTTACACATGATGAAATTGAGCTAAACGAAAAATTATCAGAAAACTTTTATGCGCGCGAGAAACGCTATTGCAGAGAAACTACAAGGAGTTGGAATGCGGTTTTGGATTCATTGGAAAGCTGAGGATGTTAGCTTCAATTTGACACTTACATTTTTTAAAATGACAAACAAGGTTCTTATACTAGGGAGTCTATGAAGATACTAGATACCCAACAGTACAACCACCAGATCAGTGACGCCTCTGTCTGGCTTTTGCTCGCCGAGACACTTGTCTTTCTTCGGCAAATATATTAGCGCAAAGATGATATTATCACTACCATTACCAAAGGACATTAGGAATGAGAGAAAAATTCAGGAAAGACAAATGATTTTCTACAATGCAGTTCTGGATATGATAGAATGGGTTTGGATAGGATTACTTAAGGATAAGATACTTGCTAGGGACAATTCTATGCTATAGATACTCACTACTACTGTTTGGAATGGACCTGTCAGGGATCTGATCAAAGATTTCTGGACTGGAATTCTGCTAGCCCACCGGATAGGATTCAGGACGCTCGGATTCTGCCACAGCACGGCACTCTGGACACTGCACGGCACTCTGGACTGGATCTGGCGGGTTGGTTCTGGTTCACAGCTATCTGGTTACAGCTCTGCTCTACTGGTTTGGATCTCTGGATTCTAGCAAATGTTCTTGGCAAGAAAGGAGAAACAGCACAGCCAGGCTGTCTTTTGGTGCCCCCTGGAGGTCTGGGGTAAAATCTGGTTTCAGGATTTTAAAAGGCCAAGCTGAGAAGGGTTCAGCTTTGGAATTGGGCCTCTCTGCTTTCAAAGTTCTGGAGTCTTGGTTATGGGTTTCTCCTGCAGAGTGCTTTGTCAGCAATCAGTTGATGGGTGAATCTGTGTGTGTCTTTCTAGGTCCTAAGCTTTCTCTATTTATGTATTTCCCAAAGGGGTGTGTAGGCTGAATTATACTAGGCACACCCTCTAGGAATCCTATTGGTTAGGGTCTGTCCTCTCCCCTGATTTGACAACATAATCTGGTGTCATGCTGCTGCTGTATTTTACAATCCAGAGAGACCCTCCCCTTTGTTTATGCACAGTAAATCTATTTTTCATATAAGGCATATTTACAATATTACCAACTTGCTAGCAATAACATATTTACATCACAGATTTAGTGGAGCAAGTATCCGTCCGAGTACCATCTTGGTGAGAGCTTTGGTTCAGATTTGACAGTTTTTCGCACTTTTGGTTGGGTACCCAATGTCAGATTTGTCCACATTTCTCTACATACATGCGCATGACATCTGGGCATAATCCTGTGAAGTTTCAGATTTCTAGCATCAACACAACTGCTACAAAATCACAATTTCTGTAGTCATGTCTCTGAACATAGCACAGAGTTCTGAGTAGTTTCAAAATGTTGAATGGAATTTTCATGTTAACAACCCTATATTTTACAGATTTTTACAATTTTGCACAGTTCTCTGTGAGTCTTTTCCAAAAAGATACTTTTTGTGGTTTACGGATACACATATCTGTCTGGCCCGCCCCCATAGTTTTGCTGGGCCAAGAGCAATCCAGGCCTCTCTTCCTGTTGGCAGGGGTTTCAGCTGACACTTGAATTTGCATGCCCTTTCAGTCCAGGAAGTCTATTGTCTCTCCTCAGAGCAGCAGAGTATATCACCTCCCCCCTCCATTAAGACCCAACTGAGAGTTCCTGGCTTTGCTGAGAAGCAGGAGAGCTGCCTTTGTTGGAGCAAACTGTGGAAGGTGCTTTGATGTCCTCTGGCTGGTATCCTTTTAAAACCCAACTTGTTTAAATTTGTCTTCGATTAAATAAACTTATATTTCAAAATAGGCAAACAGATCTCTAATTCCAGTCTTTTTAAAACATAGAGATTAAATAGCAGCAACCTATGTTGCTTTTGATGGCAAGTCACTTCTTTTAAACAGTTTCATATTAATGCACAAGTTTTAAACTCCTAATGCACTTAACTGACAGCTTTGATACAGGCGGCCAGCGGTACTGCACCCATATTCTGACAGATTTCCACAAACAAGCACACTTTTTTTATGTGGATATTCTCTGATAGATTATGCTTTTCGTGACATAGTGCGCTTATGTGGATTCCTTAAATAAGGTGATGGTTAACACCCATCACGGATGTTGGATCTTTTCTGATGTTTGGGAACCAATATTTTGCAATTTCAATGCCAAGGAAAAACTGATTTTAGAGCACTTCTGGGTTTCCTTGCAATGAAGCACTGCCTTTTCAGGTAGTTCCATTTCCCTCTGTGGGCAGCCCAATGACAGGTTTTGGCAGTGTGGCCTCCTGTTCCCCACTGACACAGGCAAAGTAGATTGGCATCCAATTTTTCCGGTTTCCCTGCGCACAGGGCTTTTTGCGGCCATTCTGTTGGTTCTGGTGAAAGCAGCACACAGTAATGTTGCAGGGCAGAGCCTAGTGGGTCAATTCATCCCACAAACCTGCAATGTTCGTATCTGTTGCCCCATAGTGTGAATGCCGTGAGGTATTAAGAGCTTGGGTCGAGTGGTATTGAAAAGAAAGCAATTTTCAGATCTACCACCGTAAAACATGTAGCCTCTTTGGGTATGCTGCACAGTATTGATGCCGGGTTAGGCACTAATTGGAACTCTTTCTGAGTGACGTCATTGAGTGAGCAGAGGTCTTGTATCATTCTCCACGCCCCTCCTTTTGCTTTTTTGATCAGAAAAATCACTGTATTACATGGGGAGTTGGATGGGACTATTATTCCTTGTTTTAATAGAGCACCTATTGTTTCTCTGAATCCTTCTTCCACGTCGTTTGATAGTGGGTACTGCTTAACCCTTGGGGGTATGGCACCTGGCTTCAATTTTATCTTAATGGGTGTTCCTTTATGCAATAACCCTACATCCTGGGGGCCTGTTGTCCAAATCTCAGGCAGTACTTTTTCAATATCTTCCTTAAATATTGTAGGCGGCACATTAACACTGGCCATGAGTTGGTTGTTTATCTCCATGTATTGAATCATGATGTTGCATGGTATACTTGTTTCATTATTTTTTCCCCATCACTCTCATTGTGAGTGAAAAGCTCTTCATCAGTTAAATCGTGCAACATTATGTTTGGGTCTATATATAGTACTGTTCTCCATTCACATCCATGTGTGTCCATTCCTATCACTGCGATATGTTTTCTTCAGACCTGAACCCCCTCTAGATCAATAGACAAAATGGTTCCTGGCACAACGTCTGTATTCACAATTGGACGAAAGATAAAATCTGAGGGCACCCTCCATTCCTTTCTTGTTATTTATGGCACCACTCAAGCTAACACTCTGATGCCGTAAATGAACATGTCCATGTCAATGGGCACCCCTTTTACTGCAACTTCGTTTGTCATAGTACTGATCATTGACATTGCTCATACGGGGCATACTCCTGGGGTTGAACACGCTATTCCCTGCTCGGTAAAAGAGAGTCATATTTAACTTACTTAACAAATGTCTTCCCAGCAAATTGATTGGCGCGTCTTCGTGATACAGTAAGGGTGCATGCACTGTTTTCCCCCCACTGTTATGTCAAGATATTTCGTGTAAGTGACTTTTAAAATAGCCCCAGAGAACCCCTGCATTTCCAAATTTCTTCCTGAGAGCGGAAGCCACCCTTCCATGAGACATGATTTCTACGCTCCTGAGTCTACCATAAAGATAAACTGCTTGTTTCCTATCTCTGCTCCCACTAGTGGTTCCTCTTCTGCACGTAGGGTAATGGATAGGACTGGACATGCAAGTGTTCTCTGTGGGCTGTCCTAATCTGCATAAGTCTCAGTTCCTGGCACTGAGAAAACGTTATCTCCTACTACCACTGCGCCGCGAAAAGGTGCACCATTAGCTGATGTTGCAAAAATGTTATTGTTTGCGTTCTCTACTGTATTTTGTCTGGCCATAGGCTGTTGCACTCCCCTCTGTTGTGGCTATTGTTGTGGGGGTGGCTGTCTTTGCTGCATTTGGGGCTCATTATAATATTGATCATTTTGCCCACCCCCTCCCATAGGTAACCTGTAGGGGCTACCTGGGTGTGGATGTCCATATTTCTGTTCATTTCCCATAGGGGGCTGTCATTGAAAGTAACCCACAGGTCGCATTCTACAATATCTTGAATAGTGCCCCCATCTCCCACAATTCCACCATGACCCTTGTGGTCCTCTTCTCACCCCCGGCCCACCGAATCATCTTTTTCCCATTCCTCTGAATCCCCCTCGTGGCCCCCTGTACCCACCTCATGCTCTTGTTGGTCTCCCTTGTCATTGGGGCCCTCTGTATTGTTCTTCTCCGTTCTTCTCCGTCCCACTGTTCTTGTCCTCCTGCAGCCCATGTTGTGGCCATTTCCTGCTTCGTCATCTCCTTCACTGCTTCTATCAGTTAATGTGGTTGCGTTCAGCGCTGCGACATTCACTAACTTATTCTGCACTAATTTTGCTTTGTCTGCCAACCTTTTCTGCGCTATCTCCTTTTTTCTTTCTTTGATCCTCCTACAGTAATGTACAATTATGCTTTGAATCTCTGGCCAACCCTTTGCTTCTATCCCAGCTATTTTATCCAAGGCCTTCTGTACCTCCTACGGAAGCCCCTTTTTAATTATGAAATAAAACAGGGCAGTGGATTAATCCCACGCCGTACCTGTTTCACTTCTAACAGGTCTTGCACCCGGAGGATGAATTGGGTAGGTTCCTCCTCCTCTCCCATCGTGCAGTGCATCACTAAGTGTAAATCTGGAATGTCTGGACATGTGCGCCGCAATGCATCCCATACTTGTGCTCTAACGTTATTGAATGGCGATCCATCATGGCGGTCACAACTCATGGTCACTCCCGGGAACCTCGCCTTCACCCACACTGCGTCTGCTTGATCACCAACGGCGTACACCAACAAACTTTTCACATCCCCTATTGCAAATGGGACTCCTGCTGTGTTCTTTTCGAATGCGTGTATCCATTTCCCTGCCCCACCCGCGAGTGGGGGGAGAAGTTTCAACAGGTTGTTCTTATCCATTTGGGCCCACAGAATGTAGTGCGGCCTTCCCGCCCCTTTGAGTATCAGTGGCATTTGTAATTTGTGCTTTCTTCCTGTTTTACTTACCATCCCCTTGTTTGTCTTACTCACCAGCATGTTTCCTACTCGCTGTCTTAACCTGCCCTGGCA